>NC_090443.1:504853470-505453470 GCF_031143425.1 Pleurodeles waltl
TTGGGGCTGCAAACAAGTTTAGATCCGCCTGTGCAGCATGCACAAAATTTGTTGTGATCAGCAAATATCTTGATTCCTTGTCGCTGGGAAGAGTGAATGCCTCTACCATAAGAAAGTTGTGTAACACCATTGAAAAGGTTAATATAATTCAAAAGGTAACTAACATTCAGTCATATTATGTTACAGGAACCTTGTAAAGTGACTTTGCCAAAATAAGTACAATGTGTCAGCCAAAGACTCTGACTTTTGGTTTTACTATATCGTGCCTCGATTATGCTATGCACTCCTGACACTCTTCTAGCAAGTTGTAATGAGCATCAAACACATGCCATTTTGCATTTACTGACTACAGGTTAGCTTTTATTATTCCAAAGGGCATAATATTTTACTTGGAATTATTAAAGTACAAATAATTTTCTACCTCTGCATAAATACGAGTGTATTACTCTACCCCTAACTTTGTCTAAGTGCAAAAAATTGAATGGGTGTTGTTGGTGGACTGAGAAACTTCCCTCAAACTCTCCTTCCTTGACTGCCATATTGACAATTCAAACGTAATAAAAAGGGTTCAACAAAGAAAGCTTTAAATTCAGAAACAAAAAATTATTTATTGCTGCAACCATTTATTTGAACCTGTGGCAGGGTGTCAGGCTAATTGGCCTTGACAATAGACTGAAAGCAGGAAAGAGCAAGTCAATAAAACAAACATTTGCAACGCACTGGTCTCGCATTTGCTCGAGTTAGAGCTATTAGCGTTGTAAATTCCTAACTGGACATTTCTTGCTACTTAAATTGAAAATTAAAAGTAAAACAGCTGACATAAGCGACCAAATTCAAACCAAATTTAAAGTGCCACGGCCAGCATGAGCGCGAAGGAGGGACACAAAAAGAAAAAGAAGTTTACTAGCAGTCAAAGTATCGGCAATCGTGCAATAATCCATATAACAGGGGCAGTCTGCAGGGCGGTAACAAAACCGCCTCAAGGAGGGACAAATGTAAAGCATTTACCAGTGCTAACAAGGGTTTTTTGAAAGGCAAGCCCACGAACAAGTGAAAGTGATGGGGGTGCGGTGGGCGTGGTTAAAAGCCCACAATACCTACAAAAGGTCAAAGCGCTTGCACGCTCGACCTATAAAGTAGTTTTGAAAGTTAATTTTCTGGTCTCTCCCTGTTGAATTATAGTATGTTGTAAACTCCTTACGAGAATCACTGTTGCTTTTTGGGAGATTCTGAAACTAATGGCAAGTGGTCATTCAAAGGTCCACATAAAATCAAAGTGTTGTGGTTTCCCACCCACAAAAACAGAGGGCCACTGTGCTACGTTGGCTACACTTAAACCACTACAGTTTGGTGATTGCAAATTGATTGTGTTAATATTTATCATTTTCTGAATACTACCTTGTACGCAATCTGCCTTTTCTGCCTGGATTTTTTGCCACACCATATGTTTTTGCTGGCTTTAGAACTCTGTGCACTTTACCCTTTCTAACCAGTAGTAAAATGCCTGAGCTCCCCCTTTTAAACATGGTCAAACTGGCATAGCCCTAGTCTCTAGGGTATTGTACAACTTGTACCCAGGGCCAGTAGATTAAATATCACTACTGAACTGCAGCGCCTACTGCGACGACCACTACGGGGGCAGTGCAAATATGGATTCAGGCCTACCACTGTAGCAGTTTAAAAATGACAAAAGAAACTCTTTTGGCAGGGCAGAGCCTTCCCTTTAAATCATAATAAGACACCCCACGTGAGCTCTGTAGCCCACTCAGCAGGGTGCATGCTATTTAAAAGTAGGCATGCAAAATTTAACTTTGCCCTACAGTGACTAGCACCCAAAAGCTAATTTCGGTGTTGCTGGCCTAGCTGTCCTATAGAGAAAACCAGAGTACAGATTAAAATACTAATACTATGTATCAGGAGTGGGACTACCTACAAAAAGAATCAAACAATAATGTGTAAAGGTTATTAAAAGTGCAATTCAATTGCTAAGTTGTATTTTTTTTTAATAAGTCTTAAGGAAAAATAAATTACAATTGTTACTTTTCCCTACCTGAAGATCTTGAAGACTAATGTGCATTGGCTCTCCAGCTTCTCCCATTTGATTAGCCTTGAATAGGTGTGACTGGATGGGAAATACCTCTCGGGAGAAAAACAACAGGCTGACCTGAATGAGCAGAGATGACTGCAAAATATGTAGGTTGTGATCTATTGACATCCTTCTTACACTACAGTGTCAAGCCCTGCTTGAATGCCAAACCCTGCTTGACAGGTCTGCTGGGTTTACATATAACCCTTAAGGACGTAGTTGAGAAAGGAGAGAATAGAATGTTAAGACAATTCTTGTGTGCCTACTGTCTGTCTGTTTTCTGAAATGTTCTGTTTTTGTCCTACCAGAATTCGGTTTCTGGGTTTATTGTGGGTACAGTAGCTGCCTCAAACTGGATTTTAGTGTTAGATGTGGAAGGACACTAACAGTACCACAGCACACTTCACACATGCGCCCTAGCCCTCAGAGGCCAGGTTTAGTGTGGACAAAGATTTTCTTTTATATCAAAAATGCCCAAAGTGGGTAGGGTTGGCCCCAAAACTTTTACCCTGTTGGTTAGGATGTGCCTAGGCATCATTCCCACCCACTAACTACTGCCCAACATAAATGTGGCACCTCCAGGCACCCACATCAGAACACTTCCTGGACTTGTGGAAGATCAGAAGTGGGATGACCTGCTCTGTGACTTAAGGCCCTGAAGGACTGGCCCTGCTCTCTCTCTCTTCTACCCACAGGCCTAAAAGAATCTACTCACAAGCTATCTGTGGTGACTCAGATTTTATCAGTTCTAGCTATTTTCTGGGCCCATTTGCCCATTCTAGGGAGATCATGAGCTGGCAAAGAACAGGTGTTCTTTTCATTCAGAAAGATAGTAAGCTATAAAGATCCCTTTAAATCTTTTTAACTTGTCACAGTTGCTTTGCATTCAAAGAAAGATGTCAAAGGTCAGCTTATGTCTTCTTAAAAATTGCTGCCTATTTTATCCAGGAGATTGGTGCTTACTTTTCCTTTTCTGACTACAGGAGCTGATCTGCCTGATGATCATACTGGAAGTTAAAGGCTGTTGGATATTTTTGTTCCTAACACACAACATTTAAATAGCTTGTAAACAAACTGTAGAAATATAGCAAAAATGGCAGTGAGGAAAGCACATTTATGTAATTCTGGAGTGCTACTGAAACAAAGATTTTAATGGCTTCAACACAAATCAGAACACATTACTTGGTGATGCGCAAATTATAAATATTTGTTGAAACCCAATTTCATCACAATATTGTCTGTATGTTATACAGTTTTAACAGTAAACCTGCATGTCAGTGGGAAGGTTTGGGAGCATTTTAATAGAAAATGTGCTGTTTGTAAATTACACTGTGCTATCACATCATGCTTTAGTAAAATATTAAAAGTGGGTTTTAAAACATGAACTGAGAAACATTCCTGAAACCACCCTGATGACAATGCCACTAGTTAACGAAGAGGCAAATTAGGGGTCATGTGTACCCTATTTGTGGGCTAAATCTCCATTCTACGTGGAGCAGAAGTTTAGTCTGTTCAATGAAACCAGAGGTTTTTTTTGCCGACCTGAAGTTATATAATTGAAGGTCATCTCATATGTGGTAATGAAGAAAAAAGTGACTTGGAGAAATATAAATATTTTGCCTAGGGTCCCACAACTGGAGGCCAATGTGTGGGTCAAGCACATTACAGTGAAGTTGAGTATTCAGTTTACTAGGCCTGTAAGGCTGGTAACATTTGTATGATTTTTCAAGGCCTGACGGAGGACATACAGGTCCACTCCAAGGGTCATAAGGCTGACCTCCTTTTCAAGCTACGGGTGGGGATAACTTGTTACCTCTAGTCATTTTTAACCATCCTTAATCATCTTTTGACCAGTTGTGCATTATTTGTAAAAGATCTCTGGCAAAGAGCCCCCGTGTGGGGCCCGTCAGGCATTGCAGCGCCGGCCTGACGAGGAGCATAGCCCTATGATGAAGCACGTCACCGGAGGGTGAGTGAGGGCTCTTGCTTCGAATACTTTGGTCTCCATTGAATGCAGAACCACTAATTTTGAAAGAAACCTTCCTGTATTTTGGAACCGTGTGTACATTATTTGATTTATTGTAATATATGTGTGACCATATGTTAATCCTGTTCGAACTTGTACTTATGGTTCATTAACGAAAAGCCTTAATTATTGGGGTGAGCACTGTATATACATGTTTTAAGGTCACACTGCACTACTGACAGCAGTTCAATTTAAAAACAAAATGTGTAAACACGTTTGAAAAGTTTAACAATATGAGGCTAAGTATGAAGCTCCCGAACGCACTCTGATTAGATGCAAATGTTTGCAGAAGCTGGTAAGAAAGAGTGATGATTCTTTGCTTTCAAAATAAAATGTTCTGTAAAAAAAGCAAGCAGGAAAATAACGTTTTATTATGAAATTTTAGGAGCTATTTCTTTGAATCGTCATTTATTGAAATGCGGTGAAGCATGCTTCTATTTTCAAATAAATATTCCTAATGGAAAACCAATGTAACCATTTCAACAAGACTATAGGAAGCATGAAAATAAACAAGAACTAGCAAGGCCAACCAAGCTGAAATTTGTTGAGAGTCTTTTGGTTTTGTCAATGCGTGTCTTTTGTATCACTTTATTGCTGTGGGAGCTGCAAGGCCCTCACCATTGTAACAAACAGCGGCAAAAAGAAAAAAAAATGTTTTTGGTCTCAAAAAGCACACAGCTGTGTAACAAAGGCTCCCCAGCCCCGCTCCCCCCGCCCCCCCACAGTGGGGGCAGTCAGCACAGCACCTGCCCTGAGTGAGTCGCGGGGGATCCAGTTTCGTTATGCCACTGATTGCCACAGTAGCTCATGGCACTGAACAAAACTACTTTGTGTGCCAATATGGTCCTAGTTGTGGAAGAGCAGAATGTGATCACTCACAGTAAAGCCAGCCGATAGAGAGAGAAATATAAGTTTAAGAAAAACAAAATGTATTTGTTAACACCAGACCTGATTAGGGACCCAATTCTTAAAGAAAGTCACAAAAGTGCACCCATTGTATACATCTTAGAATTAATGGCTTTCATGAATTCACAAGAACTTACAAAAGTATACCATGATATCGTACTCCTAGACAATATTTGTGAACTGTATTTTAGCACGAGTAAATATGCATGCGTAGATTTGCTCATGTGAAAATCTACTGAGCGTTTACAAGTTCACTTTCCCTCCAACCACTTCACTTTTTTCCCCCCAAACCCTAGAAGAACTTATACTTCTGTCACTGTCAGGGGTAGATTTACAGTTTTCTCATTATGAGAAAGATTAGAGAAGAGCTGACGAAAATCCTTAAAACATGCAAGTTAGTAGGTTTGTTGATTCAAAGGCATTCCAGCCCTGGACCTATTGCTTACTGATTCCCCCAGACCCAGTATTTAATTCTGCGGAATGGTGGCAAAATAGCGCTCTTAAATAATGAGATTGCTGCCATAATTTGTCGCCCCACTACATGGCACCTAAACAAGTAGATTTTTTTTTTACGAGACAAGTAGATGTAAGAAGCAACCTGTCCAATGGACAAGTCGATATTTTATTAAATTCCACACCCCTGTGGAGACAGCACAAACCAGGCAGGGGGGCTTGTCCAGTGATTCAAAAAGGAACACAAAGCCTTGAAAAAGTCTGTGCGCCTGAAGGTGCAAAACTCGTTTTGGCTATTCATGTCTGCTCCAAAGATCTCTGTGAACACAATAAACAGAGCAGTGAAACCTACACAGAAGGTGGCAATCGTGATATTTGTGAAAATAGGTCATTATACTGTATAACTAGATATAATGTGGTGCAATATATGATAACTATCTGTATCGGTCAAACATGTAAGTTATGAATGTCTGATGTTTACTATTGTGCTTGGTGAATAACTTTCGCCACCAGTAATATATGAATAAAAAGAAAGCCTGAGGAGCAAACCGTTCATAAAATAAAGTTGCTATTGTTAAATCACGGCATCGCTAGGCAGGTGTAGAAGCCGACCCTTTAACTGCTGCAACTGTCTATGCACAATTCTCCGTAAGCAGACTTATGAAAATTGATGTACAGTCGAAGGTAAAGTGGCTCGGCCTTTCATCCAGAGCCGCTTTTCTCAAAATGAATAGAAAAACGGATGGATCGTGTTGATGGACTGGTTGCTCTAGCCACCTTTCGATTATTTTCAGCTAGTCATTCAAAAAGATAGATAGACTTGCAGTAACAATCCATTCTATGCTCCACATTTTTAAAAGTACTTCAGCATGTGGATAGAGTGTGTAATAGGAAACAGTAAGTCATTTTTTAAAATGTATTAAGTTTCAGAAGAAAAAAAAAAAAAAGAACCACGTCAACGTAGATAAAAATGGAAACTGACTGCAAGCAGTTACATCAAAATGCTAAAAGAAAGAGTTTAATAGACTGAATTGTTTTAAGGTGTGCGTCACATACACAACTGGCACTGCCTAATCAAGTTAAATTTAAGAGGACACAAAGGAAAAAAACTAATGTAATTAGGGATTTTACTACCAACAAAGCACAACTTTGCCATACCACTTAGAAGGGGCGGGGGGTCTTGACAAGAGTCACGAGAATATCACATACACAACAACTGACATGTTCCCTGTCACTCTGACCTAACACATAACACTTAGTAGGGGTAGGCCTTGGCAAGAGAATTCCAAGTAATTTCAACCTACGTAGAACTCACAGGCATATTACCCGGCACTGCAACCTCTTAAAAGGTCCAAACACATCTCTTGTAAAGTGACCTCAGACAACATGCTAAACAAAAGAAAGAAAGTTAATTTGAGGGAGTATATGGCTACTTATTGTCACCAACTCTTCCATGCACTGCAGATCCCCCAAAACTCCCAAGTATGTAATAACTTCACTGCACACCATCACCTATACTTATTCCACTACTACCTATATAGGGCCCCAAAAACGCAAACATTTCTACATCAGCCACATAGTTATGATTGCCCAAAACCTCCAAATACACATATTCTGCAAAAGAACGGCTACACCTCATGGTCAAAGAAGTACTACATTGCTGCATAAAACTCCCCAAAGACGTACTTTCAATGTCATCTTACGTTCACTCTAGAAACAGCTAGAGTCCAAGTGAAGTAAAACAGAAATGGTAATCTATGGGCTGACTTCCTCTACGTTTAAAATTCCCCCTTCCTAAAAAGTGAAAACATTCCATATGCTCTACAGTTTTGATATGTGGGATAGAGCATGCAACATGGATAAAATTATTAGCTCAAAATCTAACAATGAGGAAGCCAGTGTTGGGATACAGGCGAGACCAGTCAACAAATCAGTAGCTAGTCCACTTTACTTCCTATGTAGCAGCTTTCTGGCCAACAGAAAAAAGAAGAGATTGACCAATAGGTAAGTACATTTGAAAGGCGGATATACCTTGGACAGGGGGATCCACAGTGCAACCCATTGTCATTGGAACACCCCAATAATCCTAGTGGTTTTCACACCATGGTGGGTTACATGTATACTCAGTAACCAAATTTCATGGGAAACAGTCAGTTCTGAATACTTATAAAAGCATGTTTGATTCTAGTGGAATAAAAAGGGCTGTTGGATATTAAAAAATACAGGACTTGTTGGATAGGGCACACCAGACACGTTTTAAAACTTGGGTAAAGTGGGTTCTGGCCCAGGGTCCCAGCTTTTCAGGGGGGCCCCCCATAGAGCTAGCTCTGTTCAGCATAGAATATTGCCCAGATGACCTTTAATAATTCATAAACAGACTGTTTAAATACGGTTTTCCTTTAGTTTATTTTTAATGCGGAGTCTATTACAGACGTTCTGCAGAGAAATGTGTTTGTGTTTCATGCAACCCCCATAAAAAAGTTTCTTTTGGATCAAAACAGGATTTATGTATGAGCAATTGGAGAGTGTAACAGAGATTTGCGGTGATATATATTAGTGGGCTGCTCCTGTGTTACAATATTGAAAACACTAATCACTATCCCGGTATATTAGACGGAAAAACATTTCGAAATGGACGAGAGTGTCTGCGCACTGTCAGAGACCTGGCCAAAGAGCGCATTAAAGATCTGAAACAGGATCATAAATTCAAAGGTGTTCGTAACAGGAACACCCCCCTCCCCACAAAAAATGCTTTGCCTAGGTCCCCCAAAATACCCTTATCATACGCGATATGGGACCACTAACTACCTATTGGGTTACACTACAGTCTCAAGATCACTGGAGGACTCAAATCCGAAAGCATCACAGTGCAGTCGTTAAACCTGACCATCACAATACCACAGGACGTTTCACATCACAGAATCTCATTACTTTAAGAGGCCTCATACCACAGAGCTTCCCAGTGGAGGAGAGAACTCACATCCCAGAATCTCAGTATTGAAAAGGGACTCCAGTGCTTCACTATACTGAAGATGCCCCCACCTCGGAGTGTCACTCCTGCCGTGGGTCTCATAGTCCACTGCCTCACTTACACAAGTTAATGTTCACAAGCGAGGGTCTCAATACCATAGGAGCCGCATGAGGCAGACACTCGCTAAAACTGCCGTATGCTCCCACAAAGTATCGCTCTACTCACGCTTCACTGCCCCACTATATATAAATATGTAGGAGTTGCCAGACAGAATACTACTAGAGTTTCAGCATTGTCAGCAGCAAAGCATTAGGGGTAAACATAATCTGCAATCTCACTACATAGAGCGATGGAGGGCAGAGTCATGCTTCAGAATCCTACTCCATCAGGTGGAAGAATTAGGATGTGACAACAGTGGTGCCTACTCACTACAAAGACACAGAGGGGCTTCTCACACAGGAGTCTCACTTCACTAGAAGATGGTCATCTCACACGGGCCTTACCAGATCAGCAGGCAGAGTAGCAGCACGGCGCCGCGAGGGCTCCTCATCTTCTCTGGGGCCGGTGCGGGCGCTGCATCCTGAGACCTGGTTGATGGGGTTGAGCCCCTGTCTTGGGGACAAGCAGGCGCTGCTGTCCGGGGGGAGGGAAAGTCGAGGGGGGCGGGTTCACCCCGCTGTTTCCAGTCAAAGACCAGGGCGGCGAGCAGAGAGAGAAGCGCGAGGAGCGCCGGCGTAAGCCAACCTCCAGCAGCGACCCGCCCACCGCTGCCAAAGCCAATCCTCGCCAGCTCGAGCCAACCAGCGGCACGCGCCCTGCACCTCCTCCGGCCGAGGGAGCGAGCCAACCTCCAACTCGACGGAGGTAATGGCCCCGCCCCCTTGGGTCAGCAGGCGCTGAGTTGGAAGCAAGCGCGTCATCCGCGTGTATCTTGGAACAGCCAGCTCTCTTACAGCATTGGTCTGATCATTCATCAACATGGAAAAGGGACTAAAGGGAACTGCTGCGCAACGGGAAGTAGGTCGCTGCACAGTTTACAAGCCAAGTAGTCATCTTAAATATGTAGAGCTTCCTTCTTCATACATGCCAATGGATCCAGTTCAGACTGGAGAGTCCCGAATTTTGAAGCCAAGAAAGGGCTTTATGTTGGTTGTTTCCTGCATGAAATTGCCCCTGCTTCAATAGAAGTCAATGTATGAACTACGTTGTCTCAATTGTTTTTAACCCCTTCGCTGCCAGGCCTTTCCCCCCTCCTGTACCAGGCCTTTTTTTGCCTATTTGGGGCAGTTCGCGCTTAGGCCCTCATAACTTTTTGTCCACATAAGCTAACCAAGCCAAATTTGCATCCTTTTTTTCCAACATCCTAGGGATTCTAGAGGTACCCAGACTTTGTGGGTTCCCCTGAAGGAGGCCAAGAAATTGGCCAAAATACAGTGAACATTTCGTTTTATTCAAAAAAATTGGAAAAAGTGGCTGCAGAAGAAGGCTTGTGGTTTTTCCAATGAAAATGGCATCAACAAAGGGTTTGCAGTGCTAAACTCAGCAGCTTCCCAGCTTTCAGGAACAGGCAGACTTGAATCAGAAAACCCAATTTTTCAACACAATTTTGGAATTTTTCTGGGAAATACCCCATTTTTGCAATTTTTTGTGCTTTCAGCCTCCTTCTGGTCAGTGAGAGAAATGGGCATGGAACCAATGCGCGATCCCAGAAACCTAAACATTTCTGAAAAGTAGACAAAATTCTGAATTCAGCAAGGGGTCATTTGTGTAGATCCTACAAGGGTTTCCTACAGAAAATAACAGCTGAAAAAGAAAAATATTGAAATTGAGGTGAAAAAAACATACATTTTTCTCTACGTTTTACTCTGTAACTTTTCCCTGCAATGTCAGATTATCGAAAGCAATATACCGTTACGTCTGCTGGACTCCTCTGGTTGCGGGGATATATAGGGCTTGTAGGTTCAAAAAGAACCCAGAGCCAATAAATGAGCTGCACCCTGCAGTGCGTTTTCATTCTATACCAGGTATACAGCAATTCATTTGCTGAAATATAAAGAGTAAAAAATTGCTATCAAGAAAACCTTTGTATTTCCAAAAAGGGCACAAGATAAGGTGTTGAGGAGCAGTGGTTATTTGCACATCTCTGAATTCCGGGGTGACCATACTAGCATGTGAATTACAGGGCATTTCTCAAATAGATGTCTTTTTTACACACTCTCCTATATTTGGAAGGAAAAATTTTAGAAAAAGACAAGGGGCAATAGCACTTGTTTTGCTAATCTATGTTCCCCCAAGTCTCCAGATAAAAATGATACCTCACTTGTGTGGGTAGGCATAGCGCCCGCGACAGGAAACGCCCCAAAACGCAACGTGGACACATCCCATTTTTTTTAAAAGAAAACAGAGGTGTTTTTTGCAAAGTGCCTACCTGTAGATTTTGGCCTCTAGCTCAGCCGGCACCTAGGGAAACCTACCAAACCTGTGCATTTCTGAAAACTAGAGACCTAGGGGAATCCAAGGAGGGTTGACTTGCGGGGCTCGGACCAGGTTCTGTTATCCAGAATCCTTTGCAAACCTCAAAATTTGGCTAAAAAAAACACATGTTCCTCACATTTCTATGGCAGAAAGTTCTGGAATCTGAGAGGAGCCACAAATTTCCTTCCACCCAGCGTTCCCCCAAGTCTCCCGATAAAATTGATACCTCACTTGTGTGGGTAGGCCTAGCGCCCGCGACAGGAAACACCCCATAGCGCAACGTGGACACATCCAAATTTGTGAAAGAAAACAGAGGTGTTTTTTGCGAAGTGCCTACCTGTAGATTTTGGCCTCTAGCTCAGCCGGCACCTAGGGAAACCTACCAAACCTGTGCATTTCTGAAAACTAGAGACCTAGGGGAATCCAAGATGGGGTGACTTGTGGGGCTCGGACCAGGTTCTGTTACTCAGAATCCTTTGCAAACCTCAAAATTTGGCTAAAAAAACACATGTTCCTCACATTTCTGTGGCAGAAAGTTCTGGAATCTGAGAGGAGCCACAAATTTCCTTCCACCCAGCGTTCCCCCAAGTCTCCCGATAAAAATGATACCTCACTTGTGTGGGTAGGCCTAGCGCCGGCGACAGGAAACGCCCCAAAGCGCAACGTGGACACATCCACATTTTTTAAAGAAAACAGAGGTGTTTTTTGCGAAGTGCCTACCTGTAGATTTTGGCCTCTAGCTCAGCCGGCACCTAGGGAAACCTACCAAACCTGTGCATTTCTGAAAACTAGAGACCTAGGGGAATCCAAGGAGGGTTGACTTGCGGGGCTCGGACCAGGTTCTGTTACCCAGAATCCTTTGCAAACCTCAAAATTTGGCTAAAAAAACACATGTTCCTCACATTTCTGTGGCAGAAAGTTCTGGAATCTGAGAGGAGCCACAAATTTCCTTCCACCCAGCGTTCCCCCAAGTCTCCCGATAAAAATGATACCTCACTTGTGTGGGTAGGCCTAGCGCCCGCGACAGGAAACGCCCCAAAGCGCAACGTGGACACATCCCATTTTTTGAAAGAAAACAGTGCCTACCTGTGGATTTTGGCCTGTAGCTCAGCCAGCACCTAGGGAAACCTACCAACCCTGTGCATTTTTGAAAACTAAAGACCTTGGGGAATCCAAGAAGGAGTGACTTGTGGGGCTCGGACCAGGTTCTGTTACCCAGAATCCTTTGCAAACCTCAACATTTGGCTAAAAAAACACCCTTTCCTCTCATTTCGGTGACAGAAAGTTCTGGAATCTGAGAGGAGCCACAAATTTCCTTCCACCCAGCATTCCCCCAAGTCTCGCGATACAAATGATACCTCACTTGTGTGGGTGGGCCAGGTGCCTGCAACAGAATAAGGCCCAAAACATGAAGGGATGGCACAGCGAGTTTATAAGGGCATATTCTTATATACATCTTTAGACGGACTCTGCTTTGGGGACCCACATAAGTGAGGTGTCATTTTACTTGGGAGACTGAGGGGAAAACTGGGGAGTAGGAATTTTGTGCTGGAGCGGTGATCCTACTAAGAAAAGTCAGGAAAATATGCTTTTTTATGCAAATTTTGAGGTTTACAGAGGAGTCTGGGTAAGAAAATGTTGGGGGAGCCACGCAAGCCACACCTCCCTGGACTCCTTGGGGTGTCTAGTTTTAAAAAAAATCTGGGTTTTGTAGGTTTCCCTAAATGAAGGCCGCACCCATGACCAAAAACATAGGTGGGCCCTCCCCCCCAAACACAGGTATTTTTGTAATATATCATTTTGATGTGTGCACATACGTCCGTGATGTGCCAAACACTAAAATTGTGAAAAGAAACACACTTAGGTTATGTGAAGAAGACCCCTCACTCACCAACCAAGTTGGTGGCATGCTTCATCATCGGGGTCCCACCCGAGGCACCTAGCGTGTCAAAGGTGTGCTGCGACGCCTGATTACATCGGAACAAGTTTTGTCATTTTTTAGCACACATACTGGTTGGATTTGGCACGAGGGTGAGTGATGGTTCAGTGGATCAAATTTTATTAACAAGAGATTTCACAAAAATGAAATGCACTGCTAATAACTGAAAGGCAAAAAAGTGAACCAATGACTCACAGCTCGTAAGCTGTAAAGCCGCGACAAGGCACCAACCGCTTTGCAGTCCATTCACACACCTTTCATACATGACACGCACAAGACCATTCACACCGCCAGCCACGGGCCCAGCACATTACAACACTCACATCGACAGACCGCACCACTCAAGGGCCCATCACTTACATACGCCCACATGCCTGATACAAGAATCACACCAGCTGATGGGAGTGTGGACTGCCGTTTGGCCGGCACCGCCAGCCAAGCGCCACCCCACGCACACCACCAGCCAAGCGCCACTCCACGCACACCGCCAGCCAAGCGCCACCCCAAGCACACCGCCAGCCAAGCGCCACCCCAAGCACACCGCCAGCCAAGCGCCACCCCACGCACACCGCCAGCCAA
Organism: Pleurodeles waltl; assembly: GCF_031143425.1. NCBI lineage: Eukaryota > Metazoa > Chordata > Amphibia > Caudata > Salamandridae > Pleurodeles > Pleurodeles waltl. The sequence continues at coordinate 504,866,906 of NC_090443.1, forward strand.
GCGCCACCCCAAGCACATCGCCAGCCAAGCGCCACCCCACGCACACCGCCAGCCAAGCGCCACCCCACGCACACCGCCAGCCAAGCGCCACCCCAAGCACACCGCCAGCCAAGCGCCACCCCAAGCACACCGCCAGCCAAGCGCCACCCCACGCACACCGCCATCACTTTTTTTATTTATAAACAACAAAGAAACCACTAATTATAAAATAAGCACAAAACTACAAACACAAAAGCTCTAACTAAATATACGACAGAGATGCCAACCGTGAAACATATGAAAATATAAAACAGACAGCTTGATCAAGGACAGGCCTAATCTTAAAAAGGCGGTCACAATCAGGGTGATCTCGTGGCAAGGCTAAAGCATTGTCTACATAATGCAGCATACGAAGAAGAAGCAAATACCGATTACGTGTCATAGTTGCAGGAAATATAGCAGTTGCCATCAAGGGACTAGTAGACCAATAAGAAGCCAGTGACGGCTTCCTGATCAACCCCATCAAAAAAGACAAACCTAAAAACCTTTTCATCTCTTCCAGATATGTGGGAACCCAATGAGTAGCTCTAGACTGAGGCTTAAGTCTGGCAGCGTTGTCCCGCAAATATTGCTGTGCATACACATTTGTCTGCTCCACAATCTCTTCCAAAAATACATCGTCCATAAACAAGTGAAAGAAATGGACAGGCAAAAAGTTTTCCGTATTAACTCTACACCCTGGGAGACCAGTAAATGCAGGTAACTGTGGCTGCTCCATGTTTGGGGCAATCCAGGTGTCAGGTCTTCTAATGGGAAACCCTTCAGCCCCAGGCTCCTGCACTCTTGGCACATCAATGTCCTCCTCTAACACAGGCCCTTCATCTGCACTGAGAGTAGCTTCCTCATCAGAAGAATACTCTCGGACAGAAAACTCACTTCCAGAATCTCCTGCTTCCTCCTCTGCCTCAGATGCAGAGTCAGTGTCGTAATCATGGTCTGAAGACGACTCAAAGAGCATGCGAACAACCTGCTGAGCGGTCACTTTGCGGCTAGCCATGATCCTAACAACAAATGGATTGCCAACAACAACTAGCACTAAAATAAGTAATAAACAAAGTGTAGCTTTATCACAAAGAGTTATGTACTACAAAAAACTATACCACTCACTTGCCTGAAATAGCTACTCACCAAGCAACTACTCTGTACAGACACAGCAATCACCAATGATATCCCACTAAAAAGAAAAAAGAAAAAAGAAAATTAGACATATGACAACACAAACATCACTGTGCTCTAATCTAAGGACAATGTCAAACACACAATACTGCATTTAGTACACCACCTACAAACATGTCATTCATGCATGTCAACAATACTCCGTTGGAGTAAATTGCTTTCACTTACCTAAAACATGCAACTATGCAAACCGCAGGACAACTACTGCCAAAACCGCAAAGATCCACAGCAAAGGAAGCAAAAGCGTTGAACTAGAAGAAAAAGAAGAAATAAATTGTTATAATCACAAATACAAATACTTTGCCAGTTGACAAACACCCCACCACCAAGAACTTAGAAGTTGTCCCTGGTACCTAAGTGGATCCTGCCCCCCTCGGGGGTAGATGGGCGTAAAAAAATTGGCCAATCTGCCCCAAGGGGGGCAGAAATGGGCAACACCTCTGTGCCCCCTTTAGGGAGCGACCCTTCCCAAAGGGGGCACCCCCAGCACAACACAAAACAAAACAAAAAAATCCCTGCCATATTGGTGGTTTCTGCCCTCCTTGGGGGCAGATGGGCCTACAAAAATAGGGGCAGAGATGGCCAATATGAACTTTCCCCACTTTAGGGGGGCAACCGTTGCCCAAGGGGTGCCCCCAAACACACACCACGCACACACCACACAATCCCTGGCGCCTAGTGTGCTTCCACCCCCCCCCGGGGGCCAGATCGTCCATAAAATGGCTGGTCTGCCATCGGGGGGGCCGAAACAGAAATAAAAAATAGCTCCCCAGGGGAGCGACCCTTGCCCAAAGGGTTGCCCCCAAAATAAACAATAAAAACAAAATCCCTGGTGTCTAGTGGATTTCGCCCCCCCCCCCCCTTGGTGGCAGATCAGCCCAAAAATTGGCAATCTGCCCCCGGGGGGGGGGGCGAAATACTAAAAAAATAGCCCCCCAGTGGGGCGCCCCTTGCCCAAGGGGTCACCCCCCAAAAAAACTTTACAATAAAACTAAATCCCTGGTGTCTAGTGGATTTCGCCCCCCCCCCCCCCGGGGTCAGATCGGCTGAAAAAAAGGCGATCTGCCCCCAGGGAGGGGGGGGGGGCGAAATACAAAAAAAAATTGCCCGGGGGGGGCCACCCTTGCCCAAGGGGTCGACCCCAAAATACACATACAAAATAAAATCCCTGGTGTCTAGTGGTTTTCTCCCCCCCCCCCCTCTGGGGGCAGATCCACCGAAAAATCGGCGGATCTGCCCCCAGGGGGGGGCGAAATACTGAAAAAATTGCCCCCAATAAACCTATTTCTAAAAATCCCTGGGGTCTAGTGGAGCAGGAATCTTGTGAAAACAGGCACAGGGGGAAAGGAAAAACCCTTTCCTTTCCCCCGTGTCTGTTTTCACCACCCCCCACCCCCCAAAAACGGAAAGGACTCACCTTGTGTGTCCTTTCACGATGACGCGCTGGAAGCAAATGGCTTCCAGCGTGCCCGGCAACACGCTGAAAGGGAACATCTTTTTGTGGCACACTTTCAGTGCGCCTCTAAGGTCATGTTTGCCTGTGCGCCTGTGTCTCTAATATGGTGCAGGCGCAGATGCAAAGTCATTTGCGTGGGGCCACACCCCCATGCAAATGAGGGCGTGTCCTCATGACAGCGCAGGCATTAACATGTGACCAGCACTATCAGTATTACAGAAGGGGACACCAGCGTCTGTGGCCCCTTCTGTAATACCATTGTGCCCCAGGGACGCATAAAGCAGGCACAAATGCCAGTTGCAATAGAGGGCACAATCTATAATACGGGCCCCGGTATTCAAACCCTACCTTTTGGAAACATGTTCAAATTATAGTTTTAGTTGGAAAATAAAGCAAACTAGAAACCCACTACTGTCAAGTAATGAATAGTCCAAAATCATAGCAATGCGATGCAGCTTTTGATTTCTGTACCAATTTGACATGGTATGTCAGTGCTAATAGTACTATGCAAATGTTGCAGCTAATAACTTGGAATGGGAAGCAAGATTGTCATTGCGGTGTACATGTTAATGGATTTTCCTTTTTAAATCGTTTTGTTATAGTTGATAGTAGATGAAGAGTGACACGCCTCTTCTTGACAGATTTGAAGAAAAACAAGTATCCCTACATTCTTTGAAGAAAAAAAGTTTTGAAACACGTTCCTTTGTGAATCGTTCCAGGGTGGGTTTAAGGCTTAAGTTTTCCATAGAGAAGAGTGTAGCTGTACCTTTAAAATATATATGCCTTTCAGATTTTATGTCTAGAACACACATTTATACAAATCTGTCCAGTTCCGCTCATTTATGAAGAACTCAGGAAGTTTGTAGTCCTTTTGATATCACCAGTTTAAGGAACAACCAGATTGCTTACCAGCAGTCTTTATACTCAATCATACTACTTATGAACCAATCTATATTTTTGCAGAACCAAGGACAACCGAACCAAAATTATACGCAATTGCCACAATTTTCTGCAATCAATAATGTCTCACAAAAGCATGTTCTGAATCCCAACTTGCAGCTCTACATATGTCATGTGGAGAGACTCCGTGAAAACCTGCACAAGAGGCAGCAATACCTCTTGTAGAACACCATATGTAGTACATCTGGGAAATACTCATTCAGTTCTGAATAAGCCATATGAATGATTGACTTGATCAACCTACTGAAAGTCATTTTGTATGCCTTCCTACTTATCCAGAGTATGCCAAATGTGTAAACAAATGATCTGCCCTTCTGAATTTACTGTTAAGATAAATTGACAAAGTTCGATTAACATCCACCATTCTCAATAATTCTTCCTCTGCAGTAGTAGGAGAAGGAAAGAAACATGGACGGACTATCTCGTAAGAAAGATGAAAAGAAGAATTAATGTTAGGGATGAAGGAAGAGTCAGGTCTTAGAATAACATCATCCTCATAAAACCACAAGAAAAGTGGACTGCACAGCAAAGCAGAGAGTTCCTCTACCCCTGAACAGAAGCTCCTGATAGCTACTAGAAAAGCCACTTTGTAGGAAATGTGAGATCTACAGAGTTGAATGGCTCAAAAGGATGTTATTGGAGAGATTTGAGTACAATCAGAAGATCCCAAGGAAGAGAGAAAGAATGAGAAGGTAATTCGGTGGGGGGAGACTCTTAAATAACCTAGACACCAACACCTCAGCATGTTGTAAACACCATGAAATTTACAAAAACTTTGATAGTTAACCACTGAGTTTTCAATGCAGACAGTAATAGATTAAGATGGAAACCATTGTATAAAAACTGCAAGTGAATATCACTTGTGAAATGAGTTCTAATGCCTATAACATGATCTTAAAGTAGAAGGTCTTCTACAATTCTGAATTACTTCTGCTAGTTGAGGAATTAGGCCTTCATTCTATAGACGTAACCTTTCAACCACCAAGTCAATAAACACAGAGAAAGAGGTAGAGTCAGATTCAAGGATCTGATTGAACATGGGTACACATGAAGAATCCAAAGAGGAGGGGAAGGGCAATACGTAATTTCCCTGTAATTTCTCCATCATTATTATCTTTCATAGATTCACATGCTTAAATCCTTTCCCGTCATCAGGCTGTGAACCCCGGAAAATGTACAAACAGCAGTACAGATATATACACTCATTAACATTAACATTCTTTAATTTCACTCAAGCCAGTCAGAACCCACCACACCTGGCTGTTGCCTTGATTGAAGCTTCCAACTGCCAGATTTTCTAAACCATAGACTCTTATCTCAAATTTAACAACCTCATTACAAGGCGAGAGGAGTGGGCCACTTGTGAATCGATGAAAGGTACCAATTCTGGAGAACCTGAGTTCCAGGTAAGTAACATAGGGCCAGATGTAGCAAGGGTTTTTCCCACTCTGTGTCAATGGGAAAATGTGTTCGTACATATGGCCCATAGTTCCTTCTACATCATTGAACTTTTCATAGATTTACATGCTAAATCCAGACTAACAAAGCGGTACCATTTTTCAATATGTGGAATACGAGAATGAGACTTACCATAGGCAAGCAGGTTCTTGAGAACTACATGACCCATCACAGCCTCTTTGCTTGCATTCATGTCACTATAATGCTTTACAAAAGAATGTGTTGTTCTCCACGTCTTACCTTACAAATGTCATCAAATGATATTTCTGCAAAAAAGATGCTGTCATTTTCATTGGTCTTGTTGAATCCATATTCATTTTTGGTGCAAATAGCATTTTTATTACACCATAAGCTGCAGTAATACATGTCAGAATCCATATTGCAATAGTCTGCTTGGACACTGCAGTTCCTTTACTTCTTAAACCAAAAGCTACAAAGAGTTGATCCATTTTACAGATCTTCTTTGTTGCATGTAACTACACTTTCAGGGATCTCTTAATGTCTAATAAATGCAATGTCCTTTTAGCTGAAATGCTGAAATGTTAACATAATCCTTTGCATCAAATGCTATTTGGGTGGGACCTTTGGTATACATTTTGGGTTTTTCATCATCGTCACCTTATCCTTTGAAAAAATCATATATGACTCTTTACAACACAGGGGCTGCAGTTCACTAACTCACCTCGCTGATGTTGTTGGCAATAAAAATGCCGTTTTCTGTCAAATGCTCCAGTGTTGCTTTATGGATCAGTTCAAAGAAAGCCTTAATCAAAGCTAACAAGGCAGTATTTAGCTATAATTTTGGTGCTATCCTTCTAGCTGGTGGATACTTTCTGCATAATCGTCTTATGAATCTCTTTTTCACATTTTGTAAATATATGTCACCTAGGTGGTCATTCTGACCCTGGCGGTCTTTGACCGCCAGGGCGGAGGACCGCGGGAGCACCGCCGACAGGCCGGCGGTGCTCCAATGGGGATTCCGACCGCGGCGGTAAAGCCGCGGTCGGACCGGCACCACTGGCGGGCTCCCGCCAGTGTACCGCCGCCCCATTGAATACTCCACGGCGGCGCAGCTTGCTGCACCGCCGCGGGGATTCCGACCCCCCCTACCGCCATCCAGATCCCGGCGGTCGGACCGCCGGGATCCGGATGGCGGTAGGGGGGGTCGCGGGGCCCCTGGGGGCCCCTGCAGTGCCCATGCCACTGGCATGGGCATTGCAGGGGCCCCCGTAAGAGGGCCCCTACATGTATTTCACTGTCTGCTGCGCAGACAGTGAAATACGCGACGGGTGCAACTGCACCCGTCGCACAGCTTCCACTCCGCCGGCTCGATTCCGAGCCGGCTTCATCGTGGAAGCCTCTTTCCCGCTGGGCTGGCTGGCGGTCTGAAGGCGACCGCCCGCCAGCCCAGCTGGAAAGTCAGAATGACCGCCGCGGTCTTTCGACCGCGGAACGGTAATCTGGCGGCGGGACTTTGGCGGGCGGCCTCCGCCGCCCGCCAAGGTCAGAATGAGGGCCCTAGTCTGGTGATCTGACAAATCTCAATATTGCTTCAATATGCACCTTTGCTGCCACTAGGGACAAACTTGACTCTGCTAGATGTAGTAGATATACTAAAAACCCATGTGGCTCTATAGTCATTGCATGCAATCCTTTTCTATGTGCCCAGAGTACAAAATGCCTCTATTTCAGATTGCATGTTTTGATCATCGACAGAGCTCTTGCTTTTCTTAGAACTTCTCTCCATTTCCTGAAAATGCTTAGTGTCCAAACTCTAAGGCCTGATGAGCCACGCCGTCAGGTGAGGTGGCTGTGAACTGTGGTGAAGTATTTGACCCTTGTTTTTGAAAGTAGTTTAACTTCCAGCTTGAACTTTACCTGGCATTTCTATGCACAATTTCCACAGATCTGCATACCAATGTTGGCATGGCCACAGAGGTGCAACTCTCTCTCCCCTCTTCTTGCATATTACTTTTGCAATTAATGGTATCAGAGGAAATGAATAAATAAAGTTCACTGTCCAGTCTATTGAAAATGCATTGCCTTGTGTTCAGGGCAAAGCTATCTGCTTGCAAAATGCTTGTATTTGAAGTTTTGATCTATTGCAAACATGTCTCAGTCTGGTTGTCCCCTTCTTTGAAATATCAGTTTCAGTTGTCTGGAGTCTATCTCCCACTTGTGTGTATCTACATAACACCTGCTTGGTACTAGATTTCTTTTTTGTGTTGATAGCAAGGCCTAACTTCAAAAGCACTTTCTTTGTAAAGCTGGTCATCTTCTTCACCTTCTGCAGTGTTCTTGCTTTTATAAGCCAGGTGTCCAGGTACAGATACACCAGACCCCCTGAAAGATAGGGCTTTGAATTGGTAGTGCAGATGGTCTATCATAAAACAGAGATATTTTCTGTGATTTTTGTGAATACCTATATATATTGAAATATGCATCCTCCAAGTTTATTGAACTCAAAAGGTCTAATTTCCTTATCAATGGAAGGCTCTCCTGTTATGTGACCAGGTGAAAACTCAGTTTCTTTATGAACATGTTCAACTCTCTTAGATATAATATTGAGGGTCACTCTCCAGATTTTTTCAAAATGAGAAAAAATCTTGAGTAGAAGCCCTTCGATTTCTCCTCTAATAGCACCCTCTCAAAAGCTTCCTTTCTGATTCACTTTATTAGCTCCTTCAGCTCCCTCAACATTTTGTGCCTCTTTACTGCTGATGGAAGTAATGATGGCTTCTCCGGAAGTTCTTGTCTCACAATATCCAACACCAAGCTATCTGTTGTTATTTGCTGCCAACTTCTTAAATAAAACTGCATACTTCCTCCACTCACTGGCAGCTGAACGTTAGAGATAATACTGACCGGAAAGTCATAACTTTATTCCTTTTCCCTCAAATTTGAAAGGTCGACTCCCTCCCCACACTCTTCCTTATCCCTGACTATATCCTTGTCCTATCTGTTTTCTTTGTTGTCTCGTCTGCTGTACATAGGTACTGAACTGCCCATACCATCCATACTGCCTGTCGGGACAAAAAAACTTCCTTTTTGCCCCTGACCTTATCATTAAAATTGCCTTCTAAATGTTCAGTTTGGCTATTTATTTTGCATCATCTCTAGAGAGCGAGCCCTCTCTTCATCAGCTTTTATAGCCTGGACAACCTCATCCACCTTTTTACCAAAAACATTATTTCCATGGGTGGGGTAGGTTTTAGGGTTCATGGCAGGGTGTCGAGGTAGTTTTATAACAGGGCAGGGTAGCTTTTAGGGTTCAAGGTGCGATCAGGGGGTCGGGGTTGTTTTTAAGACAGAGTGGGATAGTTTTTAGGGTTCAGGGCGTGGGCAGGGGGCCAGGGTAGTTTTTAGGACAGGTTGAGGTAGTTTTTAGGACAGGGCAGGGTAGCTTGTGGGGTTTATGGCAGGGCGGGGGGTTGAGGTAGTGTTTACGACAGGGTCGGGTAGGTTTTAGGGTTCAGGGCAGAGGCAGGTGGGAGGCTGTAGTTTTTAGGACAGGGCGGGGTAGGCTTTAGGGTTCCCGGCGGGAGATCAGGGTACCTTTTAGTACAGTACGGGGTAGATTTTAGGGTTCGGGTGGGGTCTGAGGGTCGGGGTAGTTTTTAGGAAAGGGCGAGGTAGTTTTTAGGACAGGGTGGAGTAGGGTTTTGGGCAGGGGTGGGGGGGCGGGTCATTTTTAGGACAGGGTAAGGTAGGTTTTAGGGTTGCAGGCAGGGGATTAAGGGGGATTGTATCACACAAGAACACATGTCGTTACCACATATACCTTTACTAAGCATACTTTTACAACAAAGTTTGTTGTAAAGGTATGCGTGGTAAAGACGTGGTTGTGGTTCCGAACGTGTTGTTAAGGCATATGTGGTTCAGCCATGCTTGGTTCTGTCATACAACCATTTCCATCAAACATCAAGTCCATCAGATGCTACTGAACTTATGGCGTAAACAACATGCTTTTTAACCAACCGCACTTCCTCATGTCACATTGCCAATCTGCCCAAAAGTGGATGTTGAGGGATCCATTGTCACATCTATCAATGAGGGAAATGTTTGCCCTCCATCTCTTAAAATTGCCTTTGCCTTCTCTCTGCCTTCTTCTGGCAACTTCTGTGGGGAAGGCGCCATATCGCTCCACAACTGACTATCATATCTTTCCACAGTCGCTGACGAATTGATAATTTTTACTGCATCAGCTGCCAAAATATTTACTCTCTTTCCCAAGAAGTCCTGTTTTCTGCCTTCTTTATCTGCTGGCGCTGTGCAAGGGGCCAAAGGATTGATTCCTTCATCTCTGTTCTGCCGCTGCTGATATCACTGAATCAGTATGCACCTGTTTTAAAATACAACCTGCTGCATCATCTGTTGATTAGTTTTTTCTCAGTTCTTCCAAATCTCACAATCTACTGGCTTGTACTTAGGATGTAAGCAGCACAAGCATTTTGTATGTAGATCCGCCACATAAATCTTTTTCTTGCCACGAGATTTAAATATTGATTTCTTAGAACGTGCTTCAGCCATGATGAAATTACTGAAATTCTCTTGTTATCTTCTCTTCAAGAGCTGTCAGAAGAGGGTTCCTCACACTGGACATGTGGTGGAAAATCCGACATTTGGAATCTTCAGTCAAAGCAACAATTGAGTGTGGTGGGTTCTGGTTAGCTGGAGTTTGGATCATTAATTGAAGTGGATAGAAAAGAAAATGGTTCATTGTTGATCAATGTAAGGAAATGCCTCCTTGGCTTGGTTACCCCTTGACCTTTTGCCTTTGCTGATGCTAAGTTATGATTTGAAAGTGTGCTGGGACCCTGATAACCAGGCCCCAGCACCAGCGTTCTTTCCCTAAACTGTACCTGTGTCTCCACAATTGGCACAACCCTGGCACCCAGGTAAGTCCCTTGTAACTGGTACCCCTGGTACCAAGGGCCCTGATGCCAGGGAAGGTCTCTAAGGGCTGCAGCATGTCTTATGCCACAATAGGGACCCCTCACTCAGCACATACACACTGCCAGCCAGCTTATGTGTGCTGGTGGGGAGAAAATGACTAAGTCGACATGGCACTCCCCTCAGAGTGCCATGCCAACCTCACACTGCCTGTGGTATAGGTAAGTCACTCCTCTAGCAGGTCTTACAGCCCTAAGGCAGGGTGCACTATACCACAGGTGAGGGCATATGTGCATGAGCACTATGCCCCTACAGTGTCTAAGCAAAACCTTAGACATTGTAAGTGCAGGGTAGCCATAAGAGTATATGGTCTGGGAGTCTGTCAAACATGAACTCCACAGCACCATAATGGCTACACTGAAAACTGGGAATTTTGGTATCAAACTTCTCAGCGCAATAAATGTACATTGATGCCAGTGTGCACTTTATTGTAAACTACACCCAGAGGACATCTTAGAGATGCCCCCTGAAAACATACCTGACTTCCAGTGTGGGCTGACTAGTTTCTGCCAGACTGCCACACACTAGACATGTTGCTGGTCACATGGGGAGAGTGCCTTTGTCACTCTATGGCCAGGAACAAAGCCTGTACTGGGTGGAGGTGCTTCTCACCCCCCCCTGCAGGAACTGTAACACCTGGCGGTGAGCCTCAAAGGCTCACCCCCTTTGTTACAACGCCACAGGGCATCCCAGCTAGTGGAGATGCCCGTCCCTCCGGCCACTGCCCCCACTTTTGGCGGCAAGGTTGGAGGAGATAATGAGAAAAACAAGGAAGAGTCACCCCCCCCAGTCAGGACAGCCCCTAAGGTGTCCTGAGCTGATGTGACTCTTACTTTTAGAAATCCTCCATCTTGTAGAAGGAGGATTCCCCCAATAGGATTAGAGATGTGCCCCCCTCCCCACAGGGAGGAGGCACAAAGAAGGTGTAGCCACCCTCAAGGACAGTAGCCATTGGCTACTGCCCTCCCCGACCTAAATACACCTGTAAATTCAGTATTTAGGGGCCCCCAGAACCAAGGAAGATAGATTCCTGCAACCTATAGAAGAAGAAGGACTGCTGACCTGAAGCCCTGCAGTGAAGACGGAGACGACAACTGATTTGGCCCCAGCCCCACCGGCCTGTCTCCCTACTTCGAAGAAAACTGCAACAGCGACGCATCCAACAGGGTCCAGCGACCTCTGAAGCCTCAGGGGACTACCCTGCATCTTTAGGACCAAGAAACTCCTGAGAACAGCGGCCCTCTTCAAGAAACTGCAGCTCTTTGCAACAAAGAAGCAACTTTTAAAGACCACACTTTCCCGCCAGAAGCGTGAGACTTTCCACTCTGCACCCGACGCCCCCGCTCGACCTGTGGAAAACTAACATTACAGGGAGGACTCCCCGGCGACTGCGAGACCGTGAGTAGCCAGAGTTGACCCCTCTGAGCCCCCACAGCGACTCCTGCAGAGGAAATCCAGAGGCTCCCTCTGACCGCGACTGCCTGCTTCAACGAACCCGACGTCTGGAACCAGCACTGCACCCGCAGCCCCCAGGACCTGAAGGAACCGAACTCTAGTGCAGGAGCGACCCCGAGGCGACCCTCTGCCTAGCTGAGGTGATGGCTACCCCGAGGAGCCCCCCTGTGCCCGCCTGCATCGTTAAAGAGACCCCCAGGTCTCCCCATTGATTACTATCAGAAGCCCGACGCCTGTTTGCACTCTGCACCCGGCCGTCCCTGTGCCGCTGAGGGTGTGCTTTCTGTGCCTGCTTGTGTCCCCCCCCAGTGCCCTACAAAACCCCCCTGGTCTGCCCTCCGAGGATACGGGTACTTATCTGCTGGCAGACTGGAACCGGGGCGCCCCTATTTCCATTGAAGCCTATGTGTTTTGGGCACCACTTTGACCTCTTCACCTGACCGGCCCTGAGCTGCTGGTGTGGTAACTTTGGGGTTGCCTTGAACCCCCAACGGTGGGCTACCTTGGACCCAACTTTGAACCCTGTAAGTGCTTTACTTACCTGTGGACTTAACAATTACTTACCTCCCCCAGGAACTGTTGATCTTTGCAGTGTCTACTTTTAAAATAGCTTAGTGACATTTTTGTCAAAACTGTACATGCTATTGTGATTATTCAAAGTTCCTAGAATACCTGAGTGAAATACCTTTCATTTGAAGTATTACTTTTAAATCTTGAACCTGTGGTTCTTAAAATAAACTAAGAAAATACATTTTTCTATATTAAAACCTATTGGCCTGGAATTTGTCTTTGAGTGTGTGTTCCTCATTTATTGCCTGTGTGTGTACAACAAATGCTTAACACTACCCTCTGATAAGCATACTGCTCGACCACACTACCACAAAATAGAGCATTAGAATTATCTCTTTTTGCCACTATCTTACCTCTAAGGGGAACCCTTGGACTCTGTGCACACTATTTCTTACTTTGAAATAGTATATACAGAGCCAACTTCCTACAGTACATTAAATAAAAAATCTCTTTATTGTTTCAATAGTAACACACAAAGTGAAGCACTCCTGAGTCTTCAGTTCAGGTACAAGGGAGTAAGAACATTCCTTATATCATATAAGCAGAGATACAATTACAACATCAACAGTAAACTATGCCACTAGTCAAGCATTTTGCCGCCTCCCAGAAAAACAGAGGAGGCGCAAGTGAAGGAATCCAAGGGAGAGGGGGGCATGAGGCGTCCAAGTGAGCTTTAGGGATATGTTATGCTGGTATGCTGGTAAAAGGGCGTTGAGCTATATTAGTACGAATTAAAGAGTAGGATGGGTTAGGTCATGTTAGATAGAACAACAGGGTTGCCAAGGACTCCTGCATGCCGCCCCACTTTTAGCTCCACCTCCCGTGTGAGAGCTGCAACATCCTCAACAATCAACCACAGAGAGGGTATAAATCTGGGGGAACGCAAGCCAATCCCCTGTATCAATGTCTGCGGGAACTCTAAGGTGGATGAGTGTCGTCCTTGGCCTCCATTGTAACAATAAAGACGTCCAAGATGGTGGAGCCACCCTGCACTAGCACTCTATGCTGTAAACTGCGCAGTGTCTGGGCCTCAGCATGGGATTCCTGTAGCAAGACCCACAACCACCTATCGTGATTGGGGGTGTGTGGTTCCTTCCAGTGGGTGGCTATTTGTCATTTGAAAACAATGAATGCCAAGTCAATGAACCTATGGAGTTGCTTATCCTTACTGGAGCGGTGCCGCAGCCCCAGCAGACAAGACTCAGGCATCGGCTGCAAAGCATGGGCAGTGATGTCAGACACCGCAGCAGTAATGCGCTGCCAAGTCATGGATAACGGGGGGCAACTCCACACCATATGGTAAAAATCTGCCAGAGGGTCCGTGCAGCAAGGGCACACCGGGTCTGACGCAGGGAACATACGTTTTATGCAGAGGGGCGACAGGTAAGAGTGATGTAAATAATTAAATTGGGTGTAGCGGAGTCTAGCATTCCGAGAGAAGTTCTTAATAGAAGAGAGCGCAGACGACCACACTGCCAAGGACAGGGGAGTGGGTAACGCCTCATCCCAGCGAGATTTTGCGTGATCCAGGCCCTGGAGTGCTTCCGGCAGCAACATGGAGTACAATCGTGACACCTCCTTCCTAGTACCACCCATCGAAAGGACCATAGTGAGGATCTGCGATGTTGAAGGCTGAACGTCGCCCATGCCCCATGTGATATGAAGTAGGTGTCGTATAGTGCAATATGCTGAGAAGTTACCGGACGGTATCTTCATGCTAATCAATAGTTCGCCGAAGGTCAATAATGTATTATACGTGTAAAAGTCCCCAGCCGTAACAAGGCCCACAGCCCTCCACGGGGACAGATTGTGATGCACTAGCAAGGTCCGTGTCTCAGGCAGAAGCATCAGAGGGTATAAAGGAGAATATGGTGTGCAAGGGCTCCTGCCGTGAACATAGCGTAACCAACATGATTTTGCAGTAGCTAATATGACATTCCCCTGTAGTGAGGGGAGAGATTTGTCTGTCAACCAAGTCAATAGTGGTAACGGTGCCAAGGCATTGATTAAAACTGCTTTTTTCTGGTGAGCCATGTTCACCCAGCCAATCCAATGGCCTTTGTAGCTGGGCAGCTGCATAATACATTTCAAAGTTGGGGACACCCAATCCTCCCTCGATCTGTGGATATTTAGTCTTAGACGAGGCTGCGCGGCATCTATCTTTACCCCGTATGAAATCTGTCACCATGCCCTGTAGTGTCTTAAAGAATGTGCGTGGTAAAACAATCCGGAGCACTGCAAAGTAGTAGAGTAGGCGAGGCAGGATGAGCATCTTAGCGATGGAGACCCTACCCATAGGAGACAACGGGAGTGCCCCCCAGAAGGGTAGAGAGCCCCTAATGGAGCGAATAACTCTGCCCAGATTGCCCTCCCTAAGGTCCTCCAGAGAGTGGTATATCTGTGCGCCAAGGTACTTATGACACCATTGCAGATGATATTCCGGCAGTGCCGATTGGAGTTCTGAGGGCACTGGAGACAGGGTGAAAATACAAGATTTAGACCTATTTACCCGCAAGCCGGAAATGGCCGCATAGGAGTCCAAGGACTCCAAAACTTGACACATAGACGTCGTGTGATCACGCAGATATATCAGAGCGTCATCTACATACAAGGAGATTATGTGATGTGTGTGTAATTCTGGAATACCCCATCGCTGTGCGTGTGTTCTGAGGTGGGTGGCTAAGGGCTCCATAGCTATGGCAAACAGCAAAGGAGACAGCGGGCAATCCTCTCTGGTGCCCCTGGAGATGGGGAATGGGTCAGAGATAATTTGCCCCGTCTTGACACGGACTGATGGGCTAGAGTAAAGTGTTCTGATCCATGTTATGAATTCTTCACCAAGCCCCATCGCAGCAAGCGATTGAAAAAGAAAGTCCCAACTCAGCGTATCAAACGCCTTTTCTATATCCAATGACACGGAAACTCCATTGCGGTTGGGAGTAGAATCAGTATTATGTAATATGCTGATCAATCTCCTGATGTTCAGAAACGTATTTGTAGCCGGACGTACATCGACTCCAGACCAAGCACGGCCCCAGGAGCTCTAAGGGCATACCCCCGGGGCACTCGAGGGAGCCCCAGAGGCGTGACGTCAGACGCAGAAGGCGTCTTGTGCAGTCGAGAAACCAACGACCGGAGAGACCCTGAAGAGCGCGGGGTGACCAGCGAAACGCGGAGCAGAAAAGACGGAAATGAGGAGACGAGGCCGGATGAAACCAAGTCCGACGCGAGGACCACAACGCCGGAGAAGGAGAGAAACCAGAGGGTGCCTCCCGCCCCCATCGAAGTGAAGTCGGGAGACCGCAGAGCAGCCGGCCACGTCCCCGGAGGGGCGTGGCCCCTACAGGTACGTTCGTACTGAGACTGGAGATTCCTACCAGAGTGGTTAAGGGGAACGAGGGAACTAGGAAGGGATACAGGGAGGATAGCGGGAAGGTCCTGTCGGGAAGGGGAAACCCTATAATACAAACAAACCCTATTAACCATACTCTTCCCTAACCTCATGGGGAAACCCAGTAAAGGGAGAAAAGAGAGAATGAGAAAGAGAAAACACAACCGGAGAGAGAGACTAGACAGCTCACGGGAAGGCGACGCTCACCATTGGAGTGAAAATTATCCCAACACATCCCTCACGTATACCTATCCTCACGTCCCCTATTAACCTTATATAGTTCTTACTTTACAAATCCACTTACCTGTTTTTCCGTTCTCCGTTCTCTGTGAAAATAGAGAAAGATAACATTCAACCTTAATTGAATTTAAATAAAGCACTTATCCCCTCAAACCGGCGCCTATCAAATTATTCCAATATCTCTCCCACCGGAGATAAAGAACCTACTACAGTATTCCTGCCAGGTATGAAGCCTGATTGATCCTCGTAGATCAAATGAGGAATATACGGGAGGAGCCTATTGGCCAGCATTTTCCAGAGCACTTTACAATCTGTATTAAACAATGAAAGAGGGCGGTATGAGCGAATATCTAGGGGGTCGCAGCCAGGTTTCAGGAGTGCCGCTTTGAGGGCCTCCAGCATCGAGGCTGGCAGATGGCCACGGGTCTGTGCTTCATTAAACACCCTGAGCATGGGTTGTAGGAGATGGGGTGCCAGTGATGCGAAATACTCAACTGGGAGACCATCTGAGCCAGGAGCCTTGTTAGAGGACATTTGGGATAGTGCAAGGCGTATCTGTTCCATATCGATAGGACCATCCAATGCAACCGACTGCTCTTGGAGCAGGCGGCTTAGCTGTTGAGAGCTCAGGAAGACAGCCACCCGTCCCCTCAAGGGGGTGGGGAGGTGCGTATAATTCACGATAGTAGGCATAAAAAGCTTTGTTTATCGCCTTTTGAGTGTTTACTATCTCACCGGTGTCTAATCGAATCGCTCCAATAGGTGAAGATTAGGGGTTATCGCGTGCAAACCAAGCCAACAATCGGCCTGCCCTGACACCCTCTGCGTATTGTCGTGTAATATAATGTCGGTAGTCATGTTTGCTCAGTCTATCATCAGCTTCTCTGCGGCCTGCACGCAAGGGTGTAAGCGCACTTGCCGATTCCTCGCCTCTAGCCACCGCAATTTCCACTGTGCGTAGCTTAGCTTCCAGTTCCAATAATTCCCTGACCAGGACACGACGGGCCCCGATGGAAGCAGCCATGCAATGGCCTCGTATCACCACTTTGTGAGCATCCCACTCTGTTGCCCTATGTGGAGTCATGTTGTGATTTTGTGAAAAGTAAGTGGCTGGGCATTGAGCTAGTTCCGCACGGAAAGGGGGATCCGTCAAGGCCTCTGGTTGCAAACGCCACGTGGGTATCGGACGGCCCCAATCCAGGACTACCCGTAAGGGACAGTGATCCGACTCAGTATGCGCCAGGTAATCGGAGGCATAGACCCTGTGTACCACCGAAGGTGAAACAAAGAACAGGTCTATCCTTGTGTGTAAGTCATGTACTGGAGAGTAAAATGAGTATTCACGGTCTGCCGGGTGCCACAAGCGCCAAACATCACTCAAGCATTCTTCACTCTCCATTCTTCAAACTCATGCGAAATCTGCAT
Source organism: Pleurodeles waltl (assembly GCF_031143425.1). Classification (NCBI taxonomy): domain Eukaryota; kingdom Metazoa; phylum Chordata; class Amphibia; order Caudata; family Salamandridae; genus Pleurodeles; species Pleurodeles waltl. The sequence continues at coordinate 504,884,029 of NC_090443.1, forward strand.
GCTCGGAGCGGAGGGCGGAGGGGGAAGGAGCTATCAAAATGGACATCCAGAACACAGTTGAAATCACCACCCTAAATACTCTCCAGAGAAGGATCTCTGAATAATCCAGCAGACATTGCATGTAAAAAGCTTTTTTGGGTGGAATTGGGTGTGTAGAGCGCCATAAGAGCCAAAGGCACACCATCCAGGGAGCCCTCTATCAACACATAGCGACCATCAGGATCTAACCGTGTGTGGGAAATCGTGTACGGTACACCCGGTGCAATCCAAATTGCAATGCCTCAAGCGAAGGATGAGGAGGTAGTACCCACCAATTGACCCCTCCAGCTAGCGTGCATTCTCTCTATCGCAGCTGAGGATAAGTGCGTTTCCTGCAACATTGCAATATGGACTAGGTGTTGCCTCAAGAAAGCGTATATGCGCTGTCGCCTGCGCGAAGTGGACATGCCCCTAACGTTCCGTGTGACCACGTTATAGCGGGGGATGTGTGCCTGGGGTTGTACATCCATTACTATACTATAAGGTAAGACAGTGGGGGAGCCCACAAGCCCCAACCCCCCATTGTTTGAATGGTCACAATAGGCTCCTGCCCTCGAACAAGAGTCTCGGCACGAGAACTCCAACAGAACTTCGCCCCTCCCCCTTGACTACAAGCCGTGGCAATATCTAAACAAATCAATGGGGACACAAGGGAAAAAGTCTCAGATAAAATGGGGATTGAAACAACAACATATGTCATGTATAAACAACACAAGCAAATAGAACAAGGCCTGCGAGCAGGCATGGTAGAGAACTGGTCCATATGGAGCGGGGCGCAGTGTTAGAAATCAGACTGCGGGAGTCTCGCCCCCAGCCACCCAAGCAGCAGCACAGGCCACAACCGCTCCAGAGCCCAGTCGGGACATTCCAGCTGCGCGACCCGGGCCCCCATACTCGCCGGAACAACATGTCACTCACTGAGCAGGTGAGAACAAAGGATACAAGTGTATATGGGGGCTTCTCCCAAGGAGTGAGTGGAGGTATAGAACATGTAGGTCAAATGTCATCTGCAGAGCGCGGGGTGAGCAGCGGGCCCCAATGGGAGTCTCCAGCATGAGAAGAATCTACCTGGTCGGCTTCAGCATCAGCCAGATCATTCAATGCCAAGTAAGGCTTGGATATAAACTGCTTGGCCTCGCGCAGTAGGCGGGCGCGCTCCTCCGCCGACTACGCCTTGGTAGGTTTGATCTCAGAGCAAGCCCGGTGTCCGTGCCTCCCCTAGGGGGGCAACCATGACTCCTCCGTGTCCCTCTGTTGTGCGGGTTGGGCAAACCCAACTAGCCCACTAGGCGTATGTTATTTCACCTCGATCTCCCCTCCGCATCTTCTGCTCTACGTCTAAGCTCGTCCACCTCCGTGGTTAAACGGGTCATCTTCTCCTGGAGAGGCCTTCACATCGGGGGACAGCTTCGCTATGTCGCCCTCCGTTTCCGCCATTCTTTCCACTAATGCCCTGTGGTCGGTCCATAGGAGGTTGACGTCCAGCGTAACGGCATCAATCTTCTTCTCAGCAGTGGTTTTGGGTCCAGTATGGCTTGTAGCACCTTCTCGAACTGCGATGTGTGATTTAGTAGGGTGACTTCCATCTGGCGCAACGCCTGGGAGGTCGAATCTGGGCCCCGAGATGGCCTCCCCGCCATCTCCATGGTCGTCGCAGGAGTCCTGGCGGATCTCGGGTTACCCATCCGGTTGCCCAGGTCACGGGTAGTCCCCAGGCAGAAGCACCCAACCAGGCTCACACCCACCCGGTTCGCCCCTGGGGTGTGCGTCCAGGAAGAAGGAGGTGGGCGCTATATCGGGCAGCTAAAAGGTCTTCGGTGAGTGAACCCCCAGGACGGCACCGGGCATTGGTATGATTAATATAATGTCTCTGCAGAGTAGCGGGATGAGAGGTTGGGTGCAGTGCAGATGAGACCCACTGCAGGGCGGTGTGGAGGCAAAACAAGGCGACACTGGAGGGAAAGATTGGCCCTCAGATTCAGTGCTGATCCAATAGTTCCAAGAAGCTTGTAGACAGACTATCACAAGCCGAAGGGCGCAGGACCGGTGTCCCCACAGACCAGGCAGACTCCAGTGGTTCCAAGAAGATGGCCCGCGTGTGTAGTAACGCAATATGGCTGGCGAGCTGTGGCCCCAATGTGATAGCTTCAGAACAGAGGTCACTGGACCTGGCACACAAACGCCATTGTGGAGGGCTGGAGCAGCAGGAGAGAGAGCAGTGTCCACACTCTTGCAGGCAGGGGTACACGTGTGGCAGCGAGTTCAGTAGGGGTCCCACAGGCCGCATGCGGTAATAGTTGTGGTCCAAAGAGTGCCACCGAATCACTGTATTACCTCGTTAGAGCCCCCAATCTCCCATCCGCAAGATCTTGCTGCAATCCTGGTGCTCCCCGATGCAGGAGTCGTGGTAGACGTGCCCTGTCGCTTAAGCGGAGTGGGGGGCGCCTGGGGCCCGGCAGCGCACTCACCCCTCGTGTCGATCAGAGCGTGGGGCCCTAGACAGGCGAAAGAGCAATGTCCACACCCCTGCGTGCTGGGCCGCGTGTGTAGCAACGAGGTCGGTAGGGGCCTCACAGGCCGCACACGGCACCAGCCGAGCTCTGATGAGCACCGCCGACTCACCACATCACCTCGACGGCGCTCCCGCACTCTTGCCAATGTGATCTTGCCACACCACTGGAGCCTCCCTTCGCAGGGGTCACGGCAGACGTGCCTCATCAGTGCACGGTGGAGGTAGGTGGCGCCCGGGACTCAGCAGCACGCTCACCCCTCGCGCCAAGCAGAGCGCGGGGCCTCAGGCAGCCCGCGCAGGCCGGGAAACCACCTTCTTTGCGGCAAAAGTCCCGCTCGCATGGTACGGCTCCGCTGCTTCCATCCGATGCCGTATCTCTCCCTGGTGGCCTCCCGAAGCAGTGGGGCACACGGCAATCCACCAGGTGAGCGGGGGAAGCCTGAACACAGGATAACTGCGTGGCCGGGAGCAGAGCCGCAGATTATGCTGCTGCTCCGGTCACCATCTGGACACTTGTTGATCAATGTAAATGAGTGTGTGTACATATGTGTACTGCTAGTTACAAGGGGTTTCCAGTCTGATGACAGAGAAGGATTTAAGCGTGTGAATCTATGAAAGATCCAATGCTGGAGAACAAAAGTTTTCAGATGGGGAGTCAAGATTTCCATAGCCACTACAGAACTATCACCATCACCCCATTCTCTCCTACTGTATCATGCAAAGGATTCTTGTGATGAGAGGAAATTGAGGGAATGCATACAACAACCTCCTGGGCCACATTATCACTATCATACGTACCCTAAGGCTTCCTACTCTCCGGAAACTGTGAGCTTAACCCCGGAAGGAGTGCATTGTTCTTTGAGGCAAAGAGGTCCAGGAGCAGTGTTCCAAACCTCCTGCAGACCTTCTGAAATATGCAGGATATAACAGCATTTTCTGAGAGGATAGAAAACAACAGCTCAGTTAATACCCATGCATATTGTCCACCCCTCTGATGTGTAATTCTGACAAAGCCAGAGACTGAGCTTCTGCCAAGAGACCTGGACAGAGTGACACTGACTTCAAAGAAATTGGAACAAGAGTTCCCCTGGTGATTAGTCTATGCCACCATGACAGTATTGTCTGATCCCACTAGAAAGGTTTTCTGTTGCACATGCTCCTGGAAATGCTACAATGCTCTGAAAGAAGCAATGGGCTTGCTCCAGTTTGAGGACTTGCAGCTCTTCATCAGAAGCAGACCATCTGCCCTGAGACCCCAGGGTTGCTCCTCATCCCAAGGTTTCTGTTGTGAAACTTATTGGGGATTCCATATGCAAAAGAACCCCCTTGGAAAGGTTCCCTGGCTCCAACTACCACTGGAGATTTTCTTTTTTGTCCTGAGTAACTGGCACTTGAGGTCCAAAAACCTGAGACCAAAACCTATGAAGATATAGTGGACGGAAATTCAGCTTTTCCAGTTGGACCATAAATATACAACATATGCTCTGTACCACTATCCATTTTTTGCTGGGACTTTCTGGAGATAAAACAGGATGGACAGAAGGTGAATTGTTCTTGCTACTGGAAGGACGACTTTGCATAAGTCTGTCCTCAATCTGGACCCTATGAAGGTCAGTTCTGTTGGTGGGCTGAGTTGATATTTTGGAACATTCGGGATGAACTGAAGACTGTTTAGAGTATACTTTGTCACTTCCAGAAAATGAATTGTTGTAACCTCTCAACGAGTGTGATTCAAACAATCATCCAGATAAAAATATAATGGCATCCCTTGTAGAGAGAGATGAGTCACATTCAGAGCCACGGCTTAGAAATACTCTTGGGGCTAACCAAAAACAAAGTGGCAGTACCTTAATCTGCCACTGCTGATCTTAAATGCAGAAACTCAGGAATTTATAGTGGCATTTTACAATAGAAAGATGGGAATAAGCACCCATCTGGTCTATACTAAGAAATAAGAGGAATTAAGAGGAATGAGTCTCTGAATAGTCTCATTATTGAATGGAATGTCTTGCACTCTCTTGTTCACCTTCATGGGGTGTTTCACCATGCAGTAGCCTCCTGTCAACTTCAGAACCAAGAACATGATTGACTAGACACCCATTCCCCTTTCTGATGTTCATACTAGAACAATTGCTCCCTTCTTTAAGAGGGCTTGAAGACGTTTAGCATTGCTTTCCTCTTCATGGAATATTTATGGCACAGTGTAGGAATGGTTCCAGAGTTTGGAGGATGGGAGAAGTACTATATCCTCTCCCCTTTTGGACAATATCCAGGTCCCACAAGCCTAAAGTGAATCACTTCCAAAGAAGTTCTTTGCTGCTGTTTTTATATCCTCAGTTCGGAAAAAAAGATTTCCCCTAGAATTTATAAACTTGCTGTAAGGCAGCTGCATTCTGAATTGCTCCCCAAATGAAGACTTCTGTTTAGCTGATCCAAAGGACTTCGAAGACTGGTTCATAATGAAGGAAGAATTATTTTGCTCCTTAAACATAGAATATAATTCAACTTCTAGTTCATAATTAAAAAGATGGAACCTGGGGCATGGCCAAGATGGCAGTGGAGCCAGACGCTCCTTGAGTGTGCTCCCCGTCGAGCCTATACATGATCCTTTAAATATCCCTGTCTGTCCTGTGATAGCTGCTCTGAAATGAGCCCCTTGTGTCCCCGAAGATTGGAACAACTTTGAGATGAGTCTGGATCCCGCTGCTGCTATGCTGTGAGACTGAGACCAGGCATGTGGCAGGCACCTCTGGACCAGTTTGACTCCCCTCCCATGTGGGGTACAACTGAGGCCGGAGAAGCATCCGAAGAATCCAGGCAGAGGAGAGTGGTGGGAAACAAGTTGCAAGAGAGGGCAGGCGTCGGGCTACCCCTGACACGTCAGAGTGCCTAGATTTGCCAGTGGTTTCACACCAGAGGTGGTGGCTTGCCCCAGGGCCACAAGAAGAGAGCTCACTGCAGGCCTGAACCTCCCTCCCCTGAGCAGCGGTGAAAGGGTCCCGCTATTAGAGGGAAGTGCCCTTGCCTGCCTCTGACAACCCCTTGCAGCAGAGGTGGCCCTCTTGAAGCACCGCCAACAGGCTGGCGGTGCTTCATTTGGGATTCCGACCGCGGCTGTAAAGCCACGGTCGCCCAGCCGGGTCCGGCCGTTTCCCGCCGGATTTCCCCCGGCTGGGAGAATCCTCCATGGCGGCGCTGCATGCAGCGCCGCCATGGGGATTCCGACCCCCTTCCCGCCAGCCTGTTTCTGGCGGTTTTTCCCGCCAGGAACAGGATGGCGGGAACGGGTGTCATGGGGCCCCTGGGGGCCCCCTGCAATGCCCATGCCACTGGCATGGGCAGTGCAGGGGCCCCCTAACAGGGCCCCAGCATGATTTTCACTGTCTGCTGTGCAGACAGTGAAAATCGCGACGGGTGCAACTGCACCCGTCGCACCCCTTCAACACCGCCGGCTCCATTCGGAGTCGGCTTCTGTGTTGCAGGGCCTTTCCCGCTGGGCCGGCGGGCGCTCCCTTGGCGGGCGCTCCCTTGGCGGGCGCCCGCCGGCCCAGCAGGAAAGTCTGAATGGCCCCCGCGGTCTTCTGACCGCGGAGCGGTCATTTGACAGGGTAAGTTTGGCGGGCGGCAAACTTGGAATGACCCCCATAGTGTCTATGTGGCAGTCCTGAAGACCAAGAGCTGCCGGCCTTGTGACCCACTCTCCGGTAGGTCAGCACTCGACCCAGAATGCAGCGGGGGTGGGGTGGGAGACAGACAGTGGCATCATTGCTCACCCCCTTTTTTCTTTTTTCGGTGACTGGACCCTGAGGGAGAGGAGGCTTGGATGCCTGGTGGGCGCAGCTTGAGCCGCAGTAACCTAAAGGAGGCCATGCTTGCCCAGCAGGGGCCAGAGATTGCCCTGGGGAGAGGCCTGGACTAACATTAGGGGGCTGAGATTGGCAGAAAGACACTATGACCCTCATTACAACCCTGGCGGTAAATCCCGCTTCCCGCCGTGCAGAAGAGCGCCAACATACCGCTGCGGCTGTGGAATTCTGCTACAGGTATTATGACCCACAGCTCGGAATCCACCACAATACAGACACCCACGCAAGTCCGCCACACCAAAGGTCAGTGATAAACTGGTGATACCAAAACCGATACCATCACGCCAACAGGAATACGCCCACAGTATCAAAATCCATGAATCAACGCGGCGGTCTTTCAACCGCGGTATTCCATTGGCGGTACACACCGCTGCACTCAAAATACACACACATTTACAAAACAAAACCACATTGGACAATTTGAAATACACACACCTGATACACATACACACACCACTCCCACACACCCAATCCAATATAAAGCACACACCCACATCACCCACAAACCCTTACTACCAACATTTTGAAAGATGGCCAGAGAGAGAGGCTACCTCAAACAAAACCAGCATCCAAAGACACACAACACCATCACTTACACAACATCCACGCACCTCAAATAACACACACTAACACATCCCCTCACACATCACAACAGACACCACCTCACACATCACCCACACCACATCATGGCACCTCAAAGACACCCCAGGTTCTCTGAGGAGGAGCTCAGGGTCATGGTGGAAGAAATCGTCTGGGTAGAGCCACAGCTATTCGGATCACAGGTGCAGCAGACATCCATTGCTAGGAAGATGGAGCTATGGCGCTGAATTTTCGACAGGGTCAACGGAGTGGGACAGCATCCAAGAACACGGGATGACATCAGAAAGAGGTGGAACGTGCTATGGGGGAAGGTACGTTCCGTGGTACCCAGACCCAGATTGCTGTACAGAGGACTGGCGATGGGCCCCCACCTCCTACCCCTCAACTAACAACATGGGAGGAGCAAGTCTTTGCAATTATGCATCCTCAGTGCCTCGCAGGAGTAGCAGGAGGACTGGACTCTGGTAAGACATATCTTTACTACTTAATCCTCGACACCCCACCTGCATGCCATCACATACTGACACCCTTACCCTCATCCCAACATTCCACAGATACCCCACTAACACAACCCACACATCCCAAAATCAAGCCCTGCATGTAACACCAACGCATGGACACCCATCACCAAAGCATGTCCAGTACAGAGACTCACTCATGCCCCAAAATCACCAATCACACAAGGACCAAGCCAATAATGCAAGCACAGGAGTAGAGGGTCACTCACCCATTGCACAAGATGGCACACACAGATACAATAACTATGCGTTTACACCCCAACAGGACCCATACCCAACGTCACCAGACAGAAGGTGCCAGACATATCCAGTCCCCCACAGAAGAGACCCACAGTGATGACAGCAGCTCTACATGCCTGGATCAAGATGACCAGCCCAGCCCACCAGGGACCTCGGGACAGTCGGTTCCCCTGACACAGTCACAAACCACCACAGAGCCTCCCCCCCCCAGGAAACACCAGCACAGCTCCCACCCAGTGGGCCCATCCCTCTGTCCCCAGGTCACATCAATCAGCAGTGTGTCCACCACTACAGGGAACCCAGGCAACCCCACTAACACAGAACGGTCAGGGACTTGGGGGTAGTGGCAGTGGGCACACGGTTCAGAGGACAGAGGCACAGGATAACAGGGAAGCTGGGAGAACTGCTGTGCGACAGGGGGAGGACAGGCCCAGGGAACCCACTCTCCACGAGGCACTCTCCAACATCATGGGAGCATACCACCATTCCCAGGAGACCATGGACATGGTACTGGCCAAGGTTCAGGAGACCCAGCGGCTGCAGGAGTAACACTACCTGGGGATCAGGGAGGACTTGAAGTCCATCAACACCACCCTGGTCTCCATTGCAGAGGTGCTGGCAGACCTTCTCAACACCAGGAGGGACACAGTGGTACACCAACGGGCCCCTGACACTAGCCTGGACGATGAACAGCCCTCCACCTCCGCCGGCGCTAGTGGACAGGAGGCACTGCCACAGGAACAACAGGACACCAGCACCCCACCCCCTGCAGATGGAGAACCACCCCGCAAACGGTGCCTCAGATCCAGGAACAAGACAGAGAACATTGCCAAGACCCCGCCAGGAAATAAGAACCCCCTGAATGTCATACTTCTGTCCCACTATGTCACCCTGTCCATCCTTAAACTGCCATTGCTCCACTTCCTATGCCCCTTTGGACAATGCACCTGTGAAACAAATAGACTGGACTCTGCCATGGACATACTTCCACCATCACCCCAGCCCATTTTACAACCCCCTCCACTTATTTGCACCGGAATAAACACACTTCAATCACAAAACAATCTGGAGTCAGTCTGTGCTTTCACAAATGTGTAATTGCAATATCTATGGAATATAGCAATGTCAATTTACTTGTTCACATACCAATGTAATACAGCTGTAGGCCAGGAGTAAACATAGCAGAGGGCACAAAGTGGGACCCAGATCTGTGAAATGGAAAGTCAAAGTGCCATGTCAGTGTCCATACACTGAGTGAAAATGACAGACTTATGCCTGCTCCAACAATAGTTTGAGATGTTGGAATCTTCTTACCTGTGTCTCACTGGAAGTATTGCATGATGATGTTGTTCGGTTGTCGATATCCTCTTCTTCTGCCTCCTCTTCTTCACTGTCCACAGGCTCCACAGCTGCCACAAGACCACAATCTGGCCTTTCCTCCTGTAGAAAAGACACCTGGCATCGCAAAGCCAGGTTGTGCAGCATGCAGCACGGCACTATTATCTGGCACACCTTCTTTGGTGAGTAGTATAGGGAACCACCTGTCAGATGGAGGCACCGGAATCTGCCCTTCAGGAGGCCGAAGGTGCGCTTGATTATCCTCCTAGTTCGGCCATGTGCCTCATTGTAGCGTTCCTCTGCCCTTGTCCTGGGATTCCTCACTGGGGTCAGTAGCCATGACCGGTTGGGGTAACCAGAGCCACCTGCAAATGTTGAGGGACAACTGTTAGACACACTAACCCTTAGGGACAACCCCATACCCAGACACCTATGTCATTTGTATTGGGACCTTGGCCTCACCTATTAGCCACACACAGTGCCTCAGGAGTTGCCCCATCACATAAGGGATGCTGCTATTCCTCAAAATGTAAGCATCATGCACAGAGCCAGGATACTTGGCATTCACATGGGAGATGTACTGGTCTGCCAAATACACCATCTGCACATTCATCGAATGGTAGCTCTTCTGGTTTCTGTACACCTGTTCATTCCTGCGGGAGGGGACAAATGCCACATGTGTACCATCAATGGCACCAATGATGTTGGGGATATGTCCCAGGGCATAGAAGTCACCTTTCACTGTGGGCAAATCCTCCACCTGAGGGAAAACGATGTAGCTGCGCATGTGTTTCAGCAGGGCAGACAACACCTTGCACAACACGTTAGAGAACATTGGCTGGAACATCCCTGATGCCATGGCCACTGTTGTTTGAAAAGACCCGCTGGCCAGGAAATGGAGTACAGACAGGACCTGCACTAGAGGGGGTATCCCTGTGGGATGGCGGATAGCTGACATCAGGTCTGGTTCCAACTGGGCACACAGTTCCAGGATTGTTGCACGATCAAGTCTGTATGTGATTATGATGTGTCCCTCTTCCATTGTCGACAGGTCCACCAGGGGTCTGTACACCGGAGGATGACGCCGTCTCATCACCTGCCCCAGCAGACGTGCCCTATGGAGAAGAACAGTGAGCAGAGAGTCATCCAACACTGAGGTACCACAATGTGTTATTTGCAGAAATTTTAGTAATCCGCTATGTGCTGGTGTCTGTCTGTATTCCCGGCCCAAATAGGTGTGACACAGTTTTTATCCATCCCATGTGGCCCCCTGAAATGGCAGCTGCCTGACCTGTAAGGTGGGACAAGGGGATATGAGGTAAGTGGCATGGCGTTCTACACCGTCGCGGTGGGCGGTCGAAGACCGCAGCGCAATTCTGCATTGGCTAACATTGGGCCCTATGGGTCCCAGGAGCCAATGACTATGTACGCTGGCGGTGACGGTATGCACCGCCGCGGACGTGACTGCCATTTTCTGTCTGTTCACTCACTTGATACCTGACCTTCAACAGGAGAGGACCTACACTGCAAGTGCTGCTGTGACCTGTGTCTGGAAGCAACGATGGATACAGTGTCTGGAGAAAGGGCCCCTGCCTTCACTTCGGAGGAGTTGGGGAAACTAGTGGATGGGGTCTTCCCCCAGTACACGCAACTGTACGGTCCTCCAGACAAACAAGTGCGTACACTGTGAGCATGCTGCATGGGCTATGCCTGCTTTGAGTGGTGTGGATGGAAGATACATGGGGTGGGGGTCTGAGGCCTGCATGTGCGGATGGTGAGTATATGTGCGTCAGGGCATGGGTGGGAACTGGTGGGCAATGACTATGACCAGTCCGGACTGGTGAGTAATTTCCTTTCCCCCTGTACCATTCCTCTAGGTCAGCGCCCACCAGAAGAAGGGTATTTGGCATGCCATCGCCAAGGACGTTCAGACCCTCAGGGTCTACCACAGATGGAGCACCCACTGCCATAAAAGATGGGAGGACCTGCGCCGTTGGAGCAAGAAGACGGCGGAGGCCCAGCTGGGGGTGGCCTCCCAACGTGGAAGGGGTGCCTGTCGCACCATGATCCCCCTGATGTGCCAGATCCTGGCAGTGGCGTATCCGGAGTTGGATGGGCGCTTGAGGGCATCACAGCAGCCACAAGGGGGTGAGTGCACTCTCATTCAGCTGACTCTGCTCGCATAACAAGGTGTCTTGGTGGGGGAGGTGGGCAGTGGGTTCCTCTAGGCCAGGGCGAACTTGGTAGGCACGGTCCCTTGTGAGGCAGGCTATGTGGCACCCCAACCCCAGTAGTGGTAAGAGCCATCTACACCTAGTCAGGCTCCTCTGACTTCCAGGTGTGCAGGAATTGGGCTTAGGCCTCGTACCCCATGCATGGCGTAGTGCAGAGGACTGCTTCCTGTGTGTTGAGTCCGCCAACGGTAGGGGTGTTGCATGCACTGAACATGTTTTTCTTCTGTCTCCACCCCCTTTTTGTGGTCTCCCTGTTCTTGTGTGCAATAGCATCATCAGGCGGAGGAGCATTGGCACCGGAGCAGGAGGGAGCGGCAACCCACTTGGCCCTGGAGGGTGAAGCAACGGAGTCTGAAACCACCAGTGGAACGGAGGGCGAGGGGAGCTCCATGGCGGGGACAGGAGCAGACACCAGTGACAGCGACTCCTCCTCTGATGGGAGCTCCCTTGCGGTGGCGGGCACCTCTGTGCCCACCGCATCAACAGGTACAGCTGCCCCCCCCACTGCCAGCACCACCCTCCCAGCAGCCCCTCAGTGTGTGTCCCGTGCCTGCTCACCCAGGAGGGTGGGCATTTCCTTCGCCCCAGCCACCTAAGACCCTGCACCAGTCAGCCCTGCTGCCCTCAGTGAGGAGGCTATTGACCTCCTGAGATCCCTCACTGTTGGGCAATCTACCATTTTGAATGCCATCCAGGGTGTTGGGAGGCATTTGCAACAAACAAATGCATACCTGGAGGGCATTCATTCTGGGCAGGCGGCCCAACAGAGAACATTTCAGGCTCTGGCCTCAGCACTGATGGCAGCCATTGTCCCTGTGTCCAGCCTCCCCCTCCAACTTCCTCCACCCAGACACAATCCCCAGTACCTCAGCCTATCCCAAGCACACCATCAGACCAACATGCACACACATCAACACACAAGAGTGGCTCAGGCAAACATACGCACCACACATCCCACAGGCACTCACACAAGCACCATCCCCACGCAGACACACCAACATCCACTGTCTCCACTGTGTCCCCCCCACGTCCTCCTCCTCCCTCCCTGTCTCGTCTCCACTCACACCTGCATGCACTACATTCTCAGCCACTACGCCCATCACCACACACTGCTCACGTGCAATCACCACCCCCACTACCATTCACACATCCCGTGTCCTCTCCCAGTGTGTCTGTGATCCCTCCTCCCAAACTACACAAACGCAAGCACACACCCACCCAACAGCCATCCACCTCACAACAGCCTCCGGCCCATGCACCTTCTCCCAAATTCAGCAGACGTACACCTCCTACAACCACTACCTCTTCCTCCACTCCCAAACATCCTCCATCTTCCCATCCCAGTGTGTCCAAAAAACTTTTCCTGGCAAACTTTGACCTCTTCCCTTCACCTCCCCCCCCGTCCTTCCCCTAGGGCCAGGCTTTCCAGGTCCCAGCCCAGCACCTCAGCCACCAAATCCCCAGGCACAGTGGTGCTAGCAACTGCGGGGTCATCGAGTGCGCCACCCATCAGGGCTGCCAATGTGCCACGTAGTGAGGGCAAAGACATTCCGCCACCTGCCCAGGTGAAAAAGGTGCCCACATCCCGGAGGGAGAAGCCGAAACTACCAGCCACCAAGGGCTCTGCAAAAATAAAAGGGGATAGTGGCAAGACAACTGCGGCACCTTAAAGGTGGGGAAGGGCCAAAAGCAGAAGAGCAGGTCAGGAGAGGGCATGGTGGCACCGACTGAGGGACCAGTGTCACAACTTCTGTCCACGACCACACCAACATGTAGGGCGGCGAACACCGCTAGCTGCCCCGCCACCACAACCGCCACCTGCACTGCCACCTGCACCGCCACCAGCACGTCTACAGCCTCAGCGACAGTCCCCAGCCTCTACCCCAGTGGGCAGCCATCCGAGGCTGCAGGAGACATCCTGCTGTGTCCCTCAGCAGGTGCTGACCCATGCACCGCCACCAGCACTGCCGCCACAGACACTGCCGCAAGCACCACCGCCACAGACACCGCCACAAGCACCACCACCGGCCCAGTGACAGTGGCACCACCGCTGACATGTCTACCATCCCCAGTGGGCAGTCATCCGAGGCTGGAGGAGACTTCATGGACCCTGGGCAGCTTCCATGAGGCATGACTTCCATCACTGTTTGCACCTGCAGGTGGAAGGTGAAGCAGCAGCATTGTGGGGTATGTCTCTGCCTCCATGGCATATTATACTACCTGTACCTCGCCATTCTCGTGGCACACACACAGAGGTGAGGGAATTGTACCGGCCACGCTGCACGTGGAGCACTCTGGGTACCACGCCCCCTCCAGAACCAGTGGAGAGATACATCCACTACCTCAGTCCTTGGCAGGATGAAGCACTCTGGGCACCAGGCCCCCTCCAGAACCAGTGGAGAGATACATCCACTACCTCAGCCCTTGGCAGGATGAAGCACACTGGGCACAATGCCCCCTCCAGAACCAATGGAGAGATACATCCACTACCTCAGTCCTTGGCAGGATGAAGCACTCTGGGCACAATGCCCCCTCCAGAACCAGTGGAGAGATACATCCACTACCTCAGTCCTTGGCAGGATGAATCACTCTGGGCACCAGGCCCCCTCCATAACCAGTGGAGACTGTTATCCACTTGAAAGACTGTGGTTTGCACTCCCCAGGATAAAGCAGTGGGCAAACCACCCACTTGAGAGACTTAAGAGACTGTGGCCTTGCACTCCCGAGGATAAAGCAGTGGGCAAACCACCCACTTCAGAGACTTGAGAGACTGTGGCTTTGCACTCCCCAGGATAAAGCAGTGGGCAAACCACCTACTGGAAAGACTTGAGAGACTGTGGCTTTGCACTCCCCATGATAAAGCAGTGGGCAAACCATCCACTTCAGAGACTTGTGAGACTGTGGCTTTGCACTCCTCAGGATAAAGCAGTGGGCAAACCACCCACTGGAGAGACTTGTGAGACTGTGGCTCTGCACACCCCAGGATACAGCAATGGGCATGGAGCCCCTCGTGCAGCAGTGGCATCGTGATTTCATCGTGTATATTTTTGGTCTGATGCCCCAGCAGTGTTCTCTCCGTTTCCAGTCAGGTATCTAGTGTGGGCTTCGCCCATGCATTTTGGGCCCAGTGGTCCACGGACAATGATTGGTACACTATCCGGATTTGTGTAGTTGGTGTACATATTTGTATATATTGAATTTTGAATTTAGACTATCTGATTTTTCATGATTACACTGGTTACAATAATTTCCTTTTATCCTTGCGTTCTTCCAGTGGGTCGGGGGTGTATATGTGATGTTGCTGCATGTATTTGTGTGTATGTTGTGGGTGAGCGTGGGGGTGGGGGTATTGCGTGTTGTGTGTGTGTGTCACTCTCTTCCCCCCCTCCCCTGTGTTGTAGGTGCAGTACTCACCATGGTCGTTGCCGCTGTTCGTACTCCTGGTAGATGAGAAGATACACCAACTTTGGTAACACCTGTAGTTCAGGCTCCATGGCGTCCTGGTTCCTCGTTGGGTGTCGAGAGGTGAGTGTTTTCCCTTCTGTGTACTGTTTCCGCCGTGCTTTTGATTGCGTTCCGCCCCGGAAAAGGTGGCGGATAGGCGTCTTGAAATACCGTGGGCGGTACTTTGTCTTCCGCCTGTCTGTTGGCGGTGACCGCCGCAGTGTTTGTTTCTTCCGCCATGGCGGTCGGAGTGTCTATGTCTATGTTGGCGGTTTCCGCCATGGTCGTGATTCAATTTTTTTTCCCGCCGGCCTGTTGGCGGTATTACCGCCACTTTAACACCGACCGCCAGGGTTGTAATGAGGGCCTTTGTTCTCTGGGACATGAGCTTGAGACACAGAGCGACACCACAACAAGGGCAAAGCTGCAAGAGGGCCTGGGAAACATGCCTCCCCGTCTCACCAGCGAGATCGTGCCGGGGGAAGGGTAGATCCTTTGATGAGGGCTGCTGGGCGGCCGGTCTGGTCAGACCTATAAGAGTAGAGACTTCCCCTGGCCATACTCACGATCTGTGGTGGCAAAGCCCTGCATGGTGTCCTGGCCCCTGTGAGGTCCAACTAGCGATACTGTCCAGCCAAGTGTAGGCCTGCTTGAACTGAGACCTGAGGGGCTTTTCCTGGGAAATCACGAAATGGCCTGTGATAAACAACCAAAACCCTCCCCACCAGGGAAGTTGGATAGCTACACAAAAGTAGACACGCCACTGGTGGAGGATGCCTCATCAGTGCTGCCTAACATTGCAGCACTGCTGCTGGCCATCCAGTCGTCCTGCAGCGCTTTGGAGGGGAGAGTGGGAGAGGTGCTCTTAGAAGTCTCCCACAGTGTGGCCAAGAGTGTCACATTGGCAGCAACCAAAATCTCAGACTTGAAAGACATGGTCAAGGGTTTCCGCAAGGATGGTGCAGTGGCTCAAGATACAACTAAGGATGTGGTGTGGAGGCTGGAGGATGCTGAAAACCGTGCCCGGTGAAAAGACCTCAGATTTGTGTGGTTCCTTGAGGGAGCTGAGGGGTCGAACATGACACTGTTTTTAGATGGGTGGCTGTGATGCATAATGCCTCAAGACAAGCTCTCCTCTTGCTTCATCACTGAGCAGGTGCAGAGATCCTAGGGGATAGGCTGCCACCGCCCGAGGTTGGTGATAGGATGATTTTTAAACTTTCAAGACAGAGACATGATTCTCACTGAAACACGAAACATGAGAAAAGTATGCCATGAAAATTCTAAAATCTTGATTTTCCTAGATTACACTTGGGAGATCCCACAGAAGTGGCACACATTTGACTCAGTGAAGGCCAAGTTGCGAAGGCTCCAGCTGCAATACATGCTGCTGTTTCCCACCAAGATGGAGGTCTTTTTTCAGGGGGGAATTGCTCTTATTCCAGACACCTGAGGAGGCATTGAAGTGGCTGGAGAAACACCACAGACTGCAGCGTGATGGGGGACAAGACCCCAGCCAGCATCGAGATATGGGAGAGGGGTTCCTACCTAAGGAAGGGCAGCGGCCCCGGAGGAGAATTCACCATTCGCGAAGGAGGAGTGAGAGTGCACAGCAATGGTACAAGGACCCAGAGAGGAGACAGGGGACTTCCTCAGACTCTAAGAGGACCAGGGCGGAAATCACTAAGATGAGAAAATCCGTAGTCCTAGAGGGGGGACCAGCATGTGGAGACACAGGCGATGACCAGGGGATGAATTTGGGGAACCCTCACCCACTCGCAATCACCATCGCAGACTCAGAACAGGAACCTGAAGCTCCCCCCTCGAATGCCACTCGATCCGAGCTGACAGCAGCATCTTAATTGTGGGACAGATGTTGGGATCCAGGGCCCCAGAGTATTATTCTCATTGCTGTACTCCCGCTGACTCACTGAGTCAGAGGGGTAACTTTCTCAACTGTTGGTTTAGAGCCACCGCTTTCAGGGGTGGTTGGCTTGGACCTGCGGGTGGTGACAGCGTGTTAAGAGTTTGATTGGGTGGGTGGGGGTGGTGGGCTGCATGCTTCTCGGATTCCCCTGTGGAGTAGTTTAATTTGGTTAGTATATGGCTTAATACACGCACAGGAGCCCTTGTGGGTGGGATGGAGAGGGGGAAGGGATGGATACACATTAGGGGGTTCACAGCTGTCCATGTTAAGGGAGGGAAGACAGACATCGACAGACAGCGGGCACCTATGGTGGCATCAGACACCACAGCACTTCACAGCTAGTACCTTGGAAGATACTTTGCCCCCAGAATTTTCCACGATTATTACCAGAGTTAGATATGAGTCTGTTGGTCCACTTATTGAATATGAATGGAGACAGAATCAAGAGCGGCCTTATGTGCCAATATCCCAAGTGACTGCATCTGGATGTGATCTTACTGCAGGAGACCCATCTTAAGGGAACACAGTGCTGATTCCTGAGAAGGGGAGCCACTCTGACTTACAGGACCCTTAATAATAATAATATGCCAGATACCTTACAAAAGCTGAGGAAAAAATGGGTGGTGGATGTGGGGGAGATGGAGGATTACAATTGGGAAGCAGCCCTGATGCACCCGAGGGAGGTGGCGATCAAGACCCGGTTACAATTAGTCCAACTTAAAATACTGCATAGGGTGTACTATGATAGACAACTACATGCTATGTGTAGGGCGCAGACCCCGCATTGTCAGAGGTGCATGACGCAGAAGGTCTCCCTCTCCCATACGGTCTGGAGCTGCCCACTGATTCAGGAATTCTGGATCACAATTACAGGGGAACTCAGTGGCGTATTCTTGACAGATCCCATTAGACACCTAGTTCTCGTGTTGAGGCTCCCCAGGCAAATTGTGAAGGATAATTCTTATCCTTTTTTCCTCATCATCCCCTCAGCCATGCTTTGTCTATTTAGGTGAGGGGGGCCTAGAGGAACTTGAGGAAGATGGTGAAACATGCATCCTTCTCTCAGCATGTTTCCCCATGTTTGCAAAAGGATGGTGTAGGCCTACAGTTCTGGCCTACTTGGAATCAGTAACAAGTTTAATAATAGTTGCAATACACGTCTCTGTTCAATACTGCCATGTAAGAAATTGGATAATTATTTGAGTGAGTTGACCACCTATCTAAAGGAATAATCACAATCCTTGTCAGAGAGGCATGCTACACAGCCAGCAGCAGTTCTCAAAGAATAACACTAACTGATGGGAACTGCTACCAATTTATGTGAGCCATCAACTAGTGGTAAAGCCCTCTGGTGACACCTCTTCATATTAGATTCATGCACCCCAGAGCTTAAAGAATTAGACGGGGCCATCTAAACACCTACCTTGATTACTTATTGCTACAAACCCCAAACCTTCACAGGAAAACCACAGTCGTAGGGATGGACTGCAGCACAATACTAGAAACTTATCCTATGAGACCTGCATGGAAACATATGTTTCAGATAGCCCACAGCACTACAAGTGATACTAATAGCCAGGGCCACTGGAATTATGTGATTCTGCGACTGTGGTGTTTTGCAGATAATTCTAGATTGGCTGGAATTGCCTCACAATCCATCTTCTGCAGCATAATCTACATACTTTAACAAAAAAATATCTAGCTCAAATGGATCAAAAGATACTGAAGTAGCGGCCATCTGTGTTGCTGTGCAGTGGAAGGCCATATTCAAATTTTGACAGGTCCCCTATCTGTTGCTTATTGTGTCTTTGGGTGTTAAACTGGTAATCATAAGGTGAAACCTTTGCCCATTCAGTATTAACATGTGAAACATGACAAAAGTATGAAGTAGTACTACCACAAAATATGCCACATTAGGTTGCATGATTTGCCTGTTCTTGCTGCCTGATTTAGTCAACCCTGCCATGTGTTTTGGTTCTCCCCCGCCCCATTATTCCAGTGGACCTCCTCGTTGCAAATGTGACCTAAATACATGCTCATAACACAAGGCAGGTTGGCAGCTCGGCAAATAGAACCTTCCATTTACAGTAGTCGTTATACCCCATCCTGACCTACGGAAATAAGAATTGGTGTAATATTGTAGCAGTTTAAAAAAATAAATAAACACAAATAGCGGTATAGGCATTTTCACCTCTCAGTATTGCCGTCACACTGAGAATGAAAGCCTAAGTCTCCAGCTCCCCCTCTGCTCCTTCACTACGATTACTCCGCTGTGCTTGTGTCAGGTCACTCAAGATTCTCTTGCCACCATGACCCGCGTCAGCCATGGGAGTGCTCCAGCCATGACTACTTCATATCAGCAGGTCACAGTGGATGAGGTCACAGTGCCATGATGTCAGCCTGCTTACCAGGACTTTGACTCTTGACTAGGGAGGAAACCACAGCTGGCAGATGATGTGTCATGTTTGTGAGATAAAAAAAGAGCTGGGTGAGAGTCTGAGTGACAATAGAAGGTAATTCCCCTGCTGGGATGAGGAAACTTTGTTTGTCCCTCAGTAATGCCAGGTGAGAGGAAAATGCATCTGTGATGGCTCAACGTCTTTGAGAGTAGCCGATTTTGGCGACAAAGGCACATTAAAATTAAATAGGCTTATCAGTTATTGCTATGTCTCCAGGGACAGCAAGTGGCCTATCGACGGCTTTTACTTAACATCCAAATGCATTCTGCTGGTTGTGGTTGTTTTAGTTCAATTGAACTAAAGTGCAAGTATCATGTGAAAAGGAAACCCAGTGGCTGGAATTTTGTGTTCCTGGTGAAATGGAGCTAGCTGTCCAATAAACCTACATTATGGTGAAAAGGCAGTGTCACTGTAAAAACGCAGTCTTAAGACGACTCTTTTTTTTGGGAACGCACATCTTCAGAACTAGGTTTACTTTTACCATCCCCTGACCCTAGTCTCAGCTCTCGCTCCCACTGCCTCTGCCGTGCTACTCTTACCTTCTGCCCAGCTACAGAACACAAGGCTGTCGGTTCGATCTCGGTGTCCACATAGACTGACTCTCTGCCTTGTGTAATAACTGTCACAGTAACTGTTTTTTTTTGTAAAGTGTAATTATTGTCTCATTTTTCTGGACCCTTAGTTGCCCACTCTGTTTTGCTCCTTGCTGTGCCCTTTTGTTACCTGTACTTTGTCCATTTTGTCCTGCAATTTTTTCCCACCATTTTCTCCTAATCCACCCACCACCCTACCTCCTTCCTGCCAACCCCTACCACCCCCAGGACTATTTATAGAGGCCGCTGTGCACACCTGAAGGTAGGCCAAAGGAAAGCCTGTCTGCGCTGGGCCCTACTAACCCCAGCACATACACCACCATGGATGTCTGTGCTCACGACTCCGGACGCAACAACAACCGCTGCCAAGCATCACCCCACCACACAGTGGGGCCATTCACCTGCACCCACTGCCGATACTCCTCTACTCCAGGACTAACCGCGATTAGAGCCACCAACGCATCACCAACCCCGTGGACTGAGACAGCCTCGGAACAACTCCGGTGCATCCTGTTCAATGCCAGATCACTCTGCAAACACGCAACTGAAGTCTGGGATACCATCTCCACTGACATCTCAGCCCCAGACATCACCACAGCAACACACCTGGATACAAAATTAAACACTGCGACCGCACCAAGCACAGAGGCAGCATTGCCTCATACATAAGGAATCAATCATTTGCTTATCACCAATGGTGAAACACATCCATCATGGAACACATGAACTTCCATCTCCATGCCAACAACACAACCACCATTAAAGGCACCCTCGCATTCAGATCACCAGGACCTAGAACGTGTCCCAGTGATGCCATCACTTAATTCATCACCCCACTTGCCATTGAATCGCACCCTACGTCTTCCTGGGAGACCTCATCTACCACCTGGACGACACCACCGACATCAACTCTACCGAGCTACTGGAAAGGCTGGACTACACTGGCCTTAAGCAGTGGGTCATGGGCCCGAAGCACATAGCAGGACACATGCTGGACACCATCTTCAGGTCCAGACACGTAATCAGCTACAGCCACACCACAGAACTCACCTGATTGGACTACTACTTCGTACACTTCACCCTTGCTGGATCTTCCTGCACCCACCCACCACAGCACCTCCTGTGGTTGGACCAAGCTCACTTTGCAGCAATGGACCAACGCACTCAGCACCTAACAGCCCAATGTCATCACCAACTTGGATCTGGCAGTACAGAACTTTAACAATTGGATCATCAGCGCTGCTGACCTCGTCGCCCCAGCCAAACTAGCCAAGACCCACAGAACCACCAAAAAGCCAGCTGGTACACCCTGGAATACATCAAATCAAAATGCAAACAACTGGAGAGAAGATGGCACACCAGCATAAACCACGCCGACCAAGCCATCTTCAAAACTGGGCCTCAACGACTACCACTGCCAGATCAAAGCAGCAAAAAAGAGGCACTGACTCGCCGGATCAAGAACGGCGCCAAGCAAACCAAGGAACTCTTCACCATCTTCAGAGTTTGCCTGCCCATCAGGCATCGAAAACTCCATACCCACCTCACAAGAACTCTGCGATGCCCTGGATGACCACTTCCACAACAAGATAGAAACCATATACACTAACTTCGATCCCTAACCCTCCGACCTCCCCAGGATCCCATCTACCTCCACTGCTGACCACCCGCTCACTACATGGGGACAAGTCAGCACACGAACCCGATCAAACTCATTAGCTCAACCCAGCCGTGAATACCCACCGACCCCTCCCCCCACAGGATCTTCAACCTCGGAAGAAACAACATCAGCCACGAGCTGACCACCATTCTCAACACCTTGTTAACAAAAACCACTTTTCCAGAAGCCTGGAAATATGCAGAGATCAGACCTCTCCTCAAGAAGCCCTCTGCAGACTCCAGCGAGCTCCAGAACTACCACTCAATCTCTCTGCTCTTGTTCCCCTCCAAAGTCCTGGAGAAGGCCATCAGCGTCCAACTCACCGAACGCCTGGAGAGAAACAACCTACTAGACCGCTCCAAATCAGGTTTCAGAACCAGTCACAGCCCTGAGACAGCTCTGATCACCACAACAGATGACAGCCATGTCCTTCTCAACAGAGAAGAAGCAGCTGCCCTGATTCTGCTCGACCTCTCCGCTGCCTTCTACATCGTCTCCCACCACACACTGATCAACTGACTACATCAGATTTGGATCACAGACGATGCTTTCAGATGGATGGCATTGTTACTCACGGGACGCAGCCAGAGAGTCCGCCCCCCCTCACCTCACAGGTCAAGCACACCACCTACGGCGTTCCCCAATTCTTCTCCCTAAGCCTAACACTCTTCAATGTTTACATGATACCACTGCAGACATTGTGAGATTACACAACATCAATACCATCTCTAAAGACACGCAGTTGGTCCTCTCACTCTCAACAGTCCCCACTAAGACGAAGACCACCTTCCACAACTGTATGAGGAACGTATCCTCCTGGATTAAGGACAACTGCCTGAAGCTCAACATTGACAAAATAGAGGTTCTGATCTTAGGCAGACACTCAACCCTCTAGAATGACTCCTGGTGGCCAGCACAGCTTTGACCCACCACCACACTGAAAGATCACACCAGCAACCTCAGCATCATTCTTAACAGCAAATTCTCTATGAAACACCAGGTCAACGCCATTTCCTTAGCCTGCTTCCACACGCCCCACATGCTCTGCAAGATCTTTAAGTGGTTCCCCAACAGCACTAGTAAGACAGTGACTCAGTCCCTCATCACCAGCTGGCTGGACTACGGCAGCACAGTCTATGCAGGCATCGCCAAAGTCATTCAAAGACTCATCCAGAATGCAGCTGCCAGACTGATCCTCAACCTGCCCAAGAGAACCCACATCACCCAGCAACTGAAGCACCTCCATTGGTTCCCGATCCACAAAAGGTGTCACTTCAAGCTCCTGACTCATGCCTACAAAGTCCTTCATAACCAAGGACCCTCCTACCTGAATCACCGCCTTCACCTCCACTAACCAACCAGGAACCTCCGCTCGGCACACACCACCCTCGCAAAGATACCACGCATACGCTGCTGCCGCACCAGAGGACACTTGTTTGAAATGGCCTTTTTTACAGTGTTATTCCCAAACCTTTTGCTTCAGACCTCCTGTTTTGGATCCTGTGCTGACTTTCGTTTTTGCTGGCTTTAGGACTCTGGGCACTTTACCAGTGCTAAAGTGCAAGTGCTTTCTGTATAAATGGTATTGGTGATTGGTTTATCCATGATTGGCATATTTGATTTACCAGTAAGCCCCTATTATAGTGCAGCAAGTGTGCCCAGGGCCTGTAAATCAAATGCTACTAGTGGGCCTGCAGCACTGATTGTGCCAACCACATTAGTAGCCCTGCAAACATGTCTCATTCCTGCTATTGCAGTGTCTGTGTGTGCACTTTTAAACTGCAATTTCGACCTGGCATGTGCACCCACTTGCCAGGCCCAAACCTTCTCTTTTACTACATGTAAGTCACCCCTAAGGTAAGCTCAAGGCAGCCTCATGGGCAGGGTGCAGTGTATTTAGAATGTAGGACATGTACTGGTGTATTCTACATGTCCTGATAGTGAAATACTGCTAAATTCGTTTTTCAATATTACAAGGACTATCACTCCCATAGGGTAATATGGGGATTGCCTTGAAATATCTTTTAAGTGTAATTTCCCATTGGGAGCAGTTAGACATTTGTAGCTTGACGTCTCTGAACTCACAATTTAAAATACATCTTTTGGTGAAGTTGTTTTTTTATCTGTAAGTTTGAAAATCCCACTTTTAGAAAGTGGGCATTTTTGTGCTTAACCATTCCCTGCCTCTACCTGTCTGCTGGATACATGTCTGGGTTAGGGTGACAGTTGGGCTGTTTGTGTATTCACTGTATACAGTCACACACAGGGAGCTGAGGTGTGCCTTGCATATCCTGATGGGTCTTCCTGAGCCAGAGTGGTGGTAGGAGCTGACACTTACATCTGAATAGGGCTGTGCCTTTCCTGAAACAAAGCAGTCTCCAACCCCCTGCAGTATGTCTCGGGTCAGGGGGAGAAAGGCAGGGTCTTGGCACTACAAATACTTTTTTTAAAGTCTTCCTCCTTCAAAGGCAGAAATGGGTATAAATTCTCGATCTCTGACCCCACAAAATTAGAATCCTTCTGGACTGAACACATTCAACCAGGAAGAAGAGCTGGAGGCTGAATGAGGGACTGCCACTCTACCTGTTGCTTTACTGTGCTGGCCTGCTGCTTGCTGCTTCTGTCCTGGAAGTGAAAGGACTGGACTTTGCTTTCTATATCCTGCATCCAAAGGTTCTTCAAGGGCTTGAACTGAGCTTGCCTCCTGTTAAGAAGTCTCAGAGACATCAAAGACTTCACCTGCCAGCTCCTGGGCTCTCTTGCTGAACGTCCTGACATGTCAAATGGTGCTGTGACCCGGGTAGGTCAATGACAACATGAAGGTAAAGGTGTGTGAGTTCAGGTGAGTTTTATTTAGTTAGGAAAATCTGGCATGACATATAAGGGACTTCTGCTGTACTGTTTCCTCTTCATCTGTCTTCTACTGGGTTTCACTTCTCCTCTGGTTTCTCTTTCTTACAGGGCTCCCAGGAGGCGCATGTGGGGAAGAACAAGATAAGATATCGGTAAGTTCCTTTCCTTTATCCCCCTGTTCTTTATTTTCCTACCCTTCTCTCTCTTTCTTCTCTCTGCTCTAAAGTGGTTTTTTTTCCTCTCCTTCTTCTCTATTGCTTTTCCTGTTATTTGTTGTCTTCTAGTGACTTTTCTGCTGTAGGCTTCTGTTTTGTCTTACTCTCTGTATACAACTTCCTGTTGTCCTGTACTCTCTTCTTCTTTTCTCTTAACCCTCTTGGGTTATATTTTCCTCTCTGTCTTTTAGGTTTTGGGTTCTTTTCTCTCTCTTGCTTTTGAACCCTTCTGTCCTTTATGCCTGCTTTTTGGTTATGGGTATTTCTGTTTACTATCTAGTTCCCTCGTATTTCTTGCATGTTGTCTTTTTGGGCTCTCTCCTTTCCTTCCTCCACTTTGCTGCCTTCCCGCTCCTCCCTGTTTTCCTCCCCACTCCCCCTTGTCCTTTTGTCCCCTTCCCACTTGCGTCCTTCCCCTCTCCCCTCCCAACCACCCTGGTTTTCCCTTAGCCGGTTTCAGGACGCACCTGAGTGTGCCACGCTTCTCCTGAAGTGTGGCTGGAAGTTTTGCGGTGCACCTCCTGCGCTGCCGCCGATGCCGCAAATATCTTCGGGCACTCTCCTCCTGGTTCCTGTCTCCGTTCGAATCTCCGTTCTCCCGTACTCCTGTTACTTCCACCTCCCCTCTCCTCTCCGCTGTCTGTCTTTTCATCTGTTCTCTCCGGCCCACGCAAACCTCCCGGCTCCACCTTTGACCCCGGAAGTACATGGGGATTCGCTGCCACCTCCTTCAGAACCAGGTTAGATCTGGCAGCGCCAGCACATGTTGTGCTTACGGACGGGCCAGCGCGGTGCGGCCTGTCACAGACACTGCCCCTAGCGAGCGGCTGATAGAGGCGCTCTGAATCCGGACATCGAGACAGGTAATCGGCATTTGTCATGAGGGAGCCCGGGGAATGACGAATCTTGAAGGAAAAAGGCTGGAGTGAGAGAAACCACCAGAGTACTCGAGCGTTAGTGTCTTTGTGTTGGGCAAGCCAGGTCAATGGCACATGGGGGGTCATTCTAAGTTTGGCGGGCGGCGACGCCGCCAAATGACCGCTCCGCGGTCAAAAGACCACGGGGGTCATTCAGACTTTCCCGCTGGGCTGGCGGGCTACCGCCATGGGAGCGCCCGCCGGCCCGGCGGGAAAGGCCATGCAACACAGAAGCCGGCTCCGAATGGAGCCAGCGGTGTTGCAGGGGTGCGACGGGTGCAGTTGCACCCGTCGTGATTTTCACTGTCTGCAATGCAGGCAGTGAAAATCATGCTGGGGCCCTGTTAGGGGGCCCCTGCACTGCCCATGCCAGTGGCATGGGCAGTGCAGGGGCCCCCAGGGGCCCCACGACACCCATTCCCGCCATCCTGTTCCTGGTGGTAAAAAACGCCAGAAACAGGCTGGCGGGAAGGGGGTCGGAATCAAGCAGCGCCGCCATGGAGGATTCTCCCAGCCGGGGGAAATCCGTCGGGAAACCGCCGGACCCGGCTGGGCGACCGTGGCTGTACCGCCGCGGTCGGAATGCCACATGAAGCACCGCCAGCCTGTTGGCGGTGCTTCCGTGGCCATCCACCCTGGCGGTCTATGACCGCCAGGGTTGGAATGAGGGCCATGGTCTGTCAACAGTGTGAAGGTTCTTCCTGCCAAATAATACCTTAGGGACTCCACTGGCCACTTGATAGCCAAACATTCCTTTTCCAAGGTGAGGTAGTGCTGTTCCCGAGGAAGGAGTTTACGACTATTGTAGACAATGGGATGTAAAGCCCCATCCTCTTTCTCTTGTGATAGCACGGCCACTAGTCCCACATCTAAGGCATCGGTTTGTACCACAAAAGGTTTGGTGAAGTCGGGACAACTTAAAATAGGTGCGGACGTTAAGACGTGTTTTAACGTCTCAAAACTCTTTACTTCCACAGCCGAGAGAGGGGGTAACTTGTTAGGACATGCTTTCCTCAACAAGTCCGTAAGAGGCCCGGCTATAGTGGAGAATTGGGGTATGAACCAACAATAATATTCTACGAGCCCCAGAAATGCCCGTACATCCTTTTTTATGCGGGGATGGGGTATTCGGGTGATTGCCTGGATTTTCTCTATCTGTGGTCTAACGTGTCCCTCTCCTAGTATATAGCCCAAGTATTTAATTACTGTGTGGCCTGGTTTACATTTCTCTGGATTCGCTGTGAGGTTGGCTTCCCTGAGTGCCTGTAAGATGTGCCTTAGGTGCTCCAAGTGTTCCTCCCATGTAATGCTGTAGACCACTATGTCATCCAGATAGGCTGCCGCGTACTGGTGATAGGGTCTAAGTATCTTATCAATAAGTCTTTGAAAGGTGGCAGGAGATCCACGGAGTCCAAACGGAAGAACCGTGAAGTGATAAAGGCCAGAAGGAGTAGCGATCAAGTTTTTTTCCTTATCCTCTGGACGTAACGAAATCTGCCAATACCCTTTTGTTAAATCCAGGGTGGACATATAGCGGCCTTGGCCTAACCAATCAAGGAGTTTGTCTATGGGTGGCATTGGGTACGAGTCAAACTGTGATAATGCGTTGACTCGTCTGAAATCAACACAGAATCTGGGGCTTCCATCCGGTTTTGGTACTAGTACCACCGGGGAACACCAAGGGCTGGTGGATGGTTCTATGATACCAGCTTCTAACATAGCTTCTACTTCTCACTCTATGACTTGTTTTTTTGCTTCAGGGATGCGGTATGGATGTTGTCGGGATACCGTGTTGGTATTGGTACGAATAGAGTGTTGGACTAAGGTTGTTCGTCCAGGAGTTTTTGAAAATACGTCTAGATTGTTTGTGACAAGGGTGTTAAGCTGGTTAAGTTTAGATTCCGAGAGTGCGGTGTTTATTTGAGGGTTAGGTCTATCATTCTGTGAACGAGTTGGAAGGGGGTGGAGGGGAATGTCTTCCTCTGGTTGCGTGGTCAACATGGCGGCCGGAGCGGACGTGTAAAAACGAGCTCCGCTCACGGCCCACCACTTATCTGCGAAATCCTGATGTCCCTGCAGCCGTCTGAAGTCCAAAACCGGCTGCGTGGGGTTCCCGAGCCCTGGTCGTTAACCCACTCGAAGATCGGAACAATCGAAGCAGACGGCGCGGTGCAGCGCGAGAACGAAGCGGTAGAAGGGAGAGGCCTTCCTCCTTTGGCGGGGACCAGCGTTGCACCCCTGAGGAGGCCGAGAGAAGCCGCATCGGACCGCGAAGGGGAGCGGCACCGGGTCGACACCCCCGTCCCCTCACAAGCAGGTACGGCCCCATTCCTACGGATTGAGCGGTGCCCGCAGAGAATCCTGCACACAGGTCGCGCTGGGGGTGAGGAGGCCTTCCCCCCGCGACGAGGCCCAGCGTCGTGGACATCGCACCTGACCGCGGTGGCGACAGCCCCCCTTTCTCCCCCTGTGCTCTAGGGCCGTACCCCGCGCACAGCAACACGAGGAACGCGCGGTGACCGCGCCACTGCACCCCAATTGGGACGCCACAGTGAGACGACAGAGGGTGATTCTACCGCCGTATCCCCCCTGATGACGAGCACGGCTCCTGGGGGGGGCGACAGAACAGTGGCGACGGAGTGGGGAAAAAGAAATACACAAATAACACAGCTATCCCCCCTGGCTGGTACGAGTTACAGGGAAAAGTAATCAGAAGTATACCCGGAGAAGAGACGACTGCTCTAGCAAATTGAGCACAGCACACCAGGCCGCGAGGATATAAAAGGGCCCCACTGCCACTCTCCCACTATGGTGCAAAGACTTCCAGACAAGCAACGTACGGAAAAGAAAAGAACGCTGTAGCGCAGGCAAGGTGTGTGGCGAAGGAGAGAATAGGCCAAAGGCAGCGGAAGAGAGAGCAGCAAAGTAAGGAAAGGCGAAAACTGGACGCACACAAAATATGGGCAAAACAAAACCCTTGAAGACGCACTCCAATGCAGAAGCCGAGATGAATTCTCCAGAGGGAGAAACAGGGACCAAAACAGACGATCTGCAAAAAATGGCCGAAGCCTTGGCCGCCCACTCAGCACAGTTCTACAAAGTATTGCAGGCGGTACTAGACACGAAGACCACACTAGAGGGAAAAATAGATTCAGTGGTACTGGAAGTTAATCTCCTCCACACGGATCAACGGAAATTGGCAGAAAGAATCACTATCACTGAAACGGAACTCGAATCGGCCCTGCCAACAATAGTAGAACTGAAGGCCCAAATTCAACGAATGGAAAGCGACATAACATTGTTACAATGCAGAGCTGAAGACGCCGAGAGTCGCACACGCAGGAACAATGTAAGGTTCCTGGGGGTCCCGGAACGCACAGAACTCCCGAATGCTGAAAGCTACCTGGAAAAATGGCTAATTGATACGGTGCTACCTCAAGCCACGCCACAAACGCTAGTAATAGAACGCACACATAGGATTCCAGGTGGACCACCCACCTGGTGGCCCAGGAGCCCCACCCCGTCCACTGATAGCAAGGTTCCTAAATTACAGGGACTGCGACCTAGTGCTGCAAAGCTTTTGCAATAAATGCCCGGTCCGCATGGAAAACGTCAAAATAATAGCATACTCTGATTACACGATGGAAGTCCA
Source organism: Pleurodeles waltl (assembly GCF_031143425.1). Taxonomy (NCBI): domain Eukaryota; kingdom Metazoa; phylum Chordata; class Amphibia; order Caudata; family Salamandridae; genus Pleurodeles; species Pleurodeles waltl. The sequence continues at coordinate 504,913,096 of NC_090443.1, forward strand.
GGGCAAACGCGCCACCTTCACCAAAGTGAAACAGGCACTCCGTGACAAGAACATTGTTTACTCTCTTATGTTCCCGGCTAGACTGAGAGTAATAGACGGGGACAGGACTCTCTTCTTCCCTTCAGCAGAAGACACGTGGACATGGCTACATGCTAAAGGCCTGGTAGACCCAGTGACGGAACTCGAAGGACATGGTGAGTGGTTGGTACAACTCTCTGGAAGAAAGAAAAAATCCAGCTCCAGGATCAAAACTAGACCATCAAAATCCCAGACTGCAGATGCGCAAGCACAGGTCCTCAGAGCAGCAACAAAATTTGCATCATCGTAATCACCGACAAGAATCGAAAATAATGACTTGGGCTCGGGTTCTTCGCGGGGTCACCCAAGCCCCCCTTCGTCGCCGCGCATGTTCGGCCCTGCCTTGACCCCACGCACAGCGGATGACTTATGAAACCATGCAAGCAAATTATACAAAGTCAGGACATTATATAAATAGGGTCGCAAAGTACAACAATTGGTGGCGCAACTAGAACACGACTATAAGCACAGCGCAGCTTAAGTCTCATCGGGAGTCAGAATGGCTGATGACTGACCGGAATGATAGGCGGTGACAGACTGGCTTCAAGGTATCGGAAGTAATGATGAGACCGGACGACCAAGACGTGCAGGGATACAGGAATATCCAGGTGGTCCAAGGACAGCGGTAAGCCCGGTTTTCTCAAGACCACGCCTCCACATCCAGTAGGATTTGCGAATGGACTTGAGACTGTACAATGTAAAATATGGCACCGGTTGTGCCGCACAGTTAGTTATAGTTATGGTTTTTGTTAGTTTTAGATCACCAGCATACACATTTCATAGGGGGTCGTGGGCGGTGCGCCTGGGGGAGAGGAGACGCAAGAGGAGAGTGCAGAACAGAATGGGATCTATAGCTAATGCAATGATGTCGCCGTGGGAAGTAACACTAATACTATGGCCAATTACAATATCTTAACTTGGAATGTGTGAGGGATGGCCAATACAAATAAATGCAGTAGAATCTACAGCTACCTTAAACGACATAAAATTCACATAGCAATACTGCAATTAACACACCTCACAGCAGAAGAACTAAGCAAATTAGACAAGAAGTGGTCGGGAAAAACATACGGCACTGACACATCGACATACACACGGGGCGTTCTAGTATGTATAGCACCCAATGTCCCATATACAGTAAAGCACACGCAAATAGACCAAGACGGTAGATATGTCCACTTAAGAGGGGACCTAGACGGGAAACAAATGTGCATCACAGGCATATACGCACCTAATGTTAAACAGACGGATTTCCTACTGTCCACTTATGCAACACTGACATGGGACCCAATGATACCCAGCATATGGGGAGGAGACTTCAACTGCGTACCCAATGCAAACATGGACAGGTCCCACCCCCCACTAGAATGCGCACCAAGTAGAAGGTTATCCCAAGCATTACGTAACTGGATGACAGATAGAAGATTATATGACGCAAACTAGGCATTGTCAAGAGCTATAGAGTGGGACAGCCACAAGGTAGTGATAAGAGGCCTGTGTATGGCTGCAACAGGCGGAGTCCGCAAGATATTACATAAAGAGCTAGGCGAGGCCGAGAGAGGACTCAGGGAGGCGGAGAGGACAGCAGGACAAAAAGGTGAAGATGAAGGAAGAATAGTTGAGCTGAAAAAACAATGGGCTGAAACGGATGCGCGCTTACGAAAATATGATCACAGACATTATACAGCGCGAATACATGCTGAAGGCGACGGATCCAGTAGGCTGCTGTCCTGGCTATCAAGTGGTGGACAACAACACTCCAATATAAATGCTATTTACACAGACGAAGGCAACATAGTCAACACACAGTCAGAAATTAATAAGACCTTCAAACAGTATTATGCTTCTCTGTACGAAGCTAAAACTCCCCCGCCCGTGCAACAAATAAATGAATTCTTTCAAACACCTCAATTAACTAAGCTGACAGAAGAACAACAGTCAGAATTAGACACACCCATCACACTGGAAGAGATCCAACAGGCACTGAAACAACTGGCGCATAATAAAGCACCGGGGGGGGATGGATTACCTGCAGAGTACTACCAGGCGTTCGCCAAACAAATTGCACCACCATACTTGGAAATGCTACAAGAAGCGTTAGAAAAAGGTCATCTATCAGAATCACAGAGCGAGGCGATAATAGTAGTCCTACACAAAAAAGGACGCGACCCGCTAGATGTTCGATCCTACCGTCCACTGTCCCTCCTAAACTCTGATTGTAAAATACTTGGGAAGGTACTGGCAAACTGCCTTCTCCCACTAATGCCTACACTAATCCACCCAGATCAATCCGGCTTCATTCCAGGTCGCAGCACATATACAAATATTAGATGCCTCATCCGACTAATAGCCGCATCCCCCAAATCAGACTATTTAAGGACGGCGGTCTCACTAGACATAGAAAAGGCATTTGACACACTGGGATGGCCATATCTGATGAAGTCCCTTAACAGCACAGGCTTCGGTAAAGTTTTCATAAGATGGATAGAAACACTATGGGGGTCATTCTGACCCTGGCGGCCGGTGACCGCCAGGGTCACCGACCACGGGAGCACCGCCAACAGGCTGGCGGTGCTCCCGAGGGCATTCTGACCGCGGCGGTTCAGCCGCGGTCAGAAAGGTTAAACCGGCGGTCTCCCGCCGGTTTACCACTGCCCTACAGAATCCTCCATGGCTGCGGAGCGCGCTCCGCAGCCATGGGGATTCTGACACCCCCTACCGCCATCCTGTTCCTGGCGGGTCTCCCGCCAGGAACAGGATGGCAGTAGGGGGTGCCGCGGGGCCCCTGGGGGCCCCTGCAGTGCCCATGCCCATGGCATGGGCACTGCAGGGGCCCCCGTAAGAGGGCCCCGCAAAGTATTTCAGTGTCTGCAAAGCAGACACTGAAATACGCGACGGGTGCAACTGCACCCGTCGCACCCCTGCAACTACGCCGGCTCAATTCTGAGCCGGCGTCCTCGTTGCAGGGGCATTTCCTCTGGGCCGGCGGGCGCTCTTTTGGAGAGCGCCCGCCGGCCCAGAGGAAATGTCTGAATGGCCGCCGCGATCTTCTGACCGCGGTGCGGTCATTTGGCGGCGGTACCTTGGCGGACGGCCTCCGCCGTCCGCCAAGGTCATAATCAGGCCCTACATGCTGATCCGAAAGCAAGAGTGAAGACGGGGGAAATTATATCGGAGAGATTTGTAATAGGCAGAGGCACTAGACAAGGATGCCCATTATCACCGCTGCTATTTGCATTAGCAATAGAGCCACTAGCAGCACGACTGTGACAAGAGGCCCCAAAGTGGGGCATCCCTGATGGTAAAACATACAAGATCATCTCTCTATATGCAGATGATGCACTGATATATCTACGTAATAGTTCGGAATCCCTGTCAGGCCTATTATGCCTATTAAACATATTTGGGTATATATCGGGCCTACAGGTAAACTGGACGAAATCATGCCTATTCCCGATGCAATCAATCCCGGACCCTCATAGCGAAACAACCTCCACACATAAATTGCAATGGTGCTACACTACTTTCAAATACCTAGGGGTACAAATATACCGCGATGAGAAAGACCTCAAAGAAGGCAATCTAGACCGAACGATTAGATCCATAAGAAGCTCCATGCCCTTTTGGTGCTCACTCCCGCTCTCACCAATGGGAAGAGTAGCAATAGCGAAAATGATCATACTACCACGAATACTGTATTATTTCTCAGCATTACCACTTAAGCTCCCTAAGACCTATTTCACACCACTCACTAGCCTACTGACGGACCTGATCGGGAACACAGGCCGCCGTCGAGTGGCCTTGACCAAGATCTATCTACCACTGGAGAGGGGCGGGATGGGAACACCCCAATTCGAATTATACTATGCAGCGGCACAAATACACTGGGTAATGGACTGGTTAAGCAATCCAAGTGATTCGGAGGGGCAAATGGTAGGTACTTTACTGGGAAAAACAGAAACGCTACAATGGCTCATCGGACGGGATAAACCAGTACATAACGATAATATCTTGCTTGGAACAGCAGACTGGATATGGCGCAGATACGTGATGCGGACAGGGCAGACACCACCATACTCACCCAAAATTCCACTATTAGCTAACCCTGGGCTGCACACTATCACTCGACAATTTAAATTAACAAACTGGGTAAATAAAGGCATCAAAGTAATTGGTGATATATTTGAAGAGGGACATTTCTTAACATATGAAGCACTAGCAGACAGGTTCAACCTAGGCAAGGGCGAATTCATTGCACATAGGGCACTGCAGCAAGTGGTACACAAAACCTGGAGAAATGGCAGAAATGAACCTAAAACCGCTCCAATACTCCATAACTTGTTGACAGGGGCGGGCACACAAACAAACATATCCTGGATATATCGGACATTACAGGATCACCCAGAAGAGGCCCAAACACAAGCAAAAAACAGGTGGGAGACGGCGCTACTAGCGCCGCTGCCCACAAAAAAATGGAACACGGCGCTGGCAAATACAAAAGATGTATTGCGTAATGCCCGCTTCCAATACACACAATCAAATTATTTACATCAGACCTATCTCACTCCAGCTAAAATAAAACTTATGTTTCCGCACTCTAACCCAGAATGCCCGAGATGCGGGACACAGGAGGCAGACTTCATACACATGACGTGGAGCTGCCCACCGATACATCGCATATGGCAGGACGCAATGACACAAACATCTAGCTGGACGGGTCTACCGCTCCTTCCCACCCTTGAGTCCTGCCTACTAGGAATACGCCCACGAAAAGGGGAAGACAAACAAAAACACAGATGTGCAGATCTTGCGTTTATTCTACTCAAGCGCCTAATCGTTACACAGTGGAAATCACCCTGTGCACCAAACATACACCGCTGGATGCAAGAAATGTCACACTGGACTAACGCAGAAATACAAGTGCTACGTACATTAAGTGACAGTGGAGTAGTAATCAAAGGGACAGGCATATGGGACTCCATTATAGAACAGCTGTAACAAAAGGATGACACTCGACCCCCCTGAATCGGATAGGCGCTTACACTAAGAGCAGCAACACTTACACTCCATTGATCATGGATTCTAGACAAAATGAAAATAAGACGACTTATCCCTACTACCGAACCCAGACTGTGGGCCTTTCCCCTACCCCACCCCCCCAGACACCAGCCCCTTGACCTCCTCCCCTTACCATGCGTCCCCTCTCTCCCCTCGGGTTAAATCTACACACTCGATGGGCAAAGACCGTTATCACATATGAGCAACGTAACTCATCCATGGCGACATTTGTTATTGTTAAATGTTTGTTTTCCTTTTTCCTCTTGTTTTATTCCTAATCGTATACTGTATATACAGTAGATCTGTGGATATGTCATGCACATACTGATGATACATTAAAAGCAATGATAAACTGATGTAACAATATGGAGACATGATCTACCAAATGTAAACAACGATAACAATTAATAAACAGATATAAAAAAAAAAGAATTCTTCATCTGGTTCTTTTATGATATACGTCCATGGGTTAACACCATTTCTTCGAAAGATTAATGTGATATATTTTTTCCCGGCCAGTACCCTGGGGTATTGCGAGTCTATACGTGGTGGGATTGACCTGTACAACAATACCAACGCTTTGTCTCCCACCCTCTGACTACGGTAGGAGCTTTTGGAGTCTTATAATCTTTTCTGTTTACTTTGGGCCTCTCTTAAAGCAGTGTGGGCTTCCTCCCATACTGTATGTAGGTTTTCCCTCAACTCTCTGGTGTATGTTAGGATATCCTTGACCTCTTCCTCTGCCTCCTCCCATTGTTCTGCCAACATTTCTAGAAGTGTACGGGGCTGTCTCCCAAACAGCAACTCAAAGGGGCTATGTCCTGTGGAAGCCTGGACATGTGTGCGTATGGCATAGAGAACCAATGGTAGCTTCTTTTCCCAGTCTTTCCCTGCTTCTGAAATGATTTTTCGGAGTAATGTTTTAATAGTCTTATTATATCGTTCTACTAATCTGTCTGTTTGAGGATGATATACCAAGGTTCTTATCTGTTTGACCCCTAGGGAGTAGCATACCTCAGCATAAGTTGCGACATAAATGGAGTTCCCTGGTCTGTGAGCATTTCCTTTGGAAAACCTACACGGTCGAAAAACTCGATCATGGCCTGTGCAATGGTTTTCGTATGCATACTGGGGATAGGTGTGGCCTCGGGATACCGGGTCGCGTAGTCGACCAGCACAAGGAGGTACTGGTGCCCTTTTACTGACGGCGTTATGGGTCCTACAATGTCTAGTCTGACCCGAGAGAAAGGGGTCTCAATAAAAGGGAGTGGTTCTAGAGGGGCTGGCCAATGAGAGGATGGATTCATTAGTTGACACTTTGGGCATTAGGAACAGTGTTTCCTTATGTCCCCAAATACCCCCGGCCAGTAAAACCGCTGTAATATCACTGCCTCAGTCTTTTCTCTCCCCATGTGTCCCTCCCCATTATCCCCATGTGCTAAGTGTCGGACCTGTTGTCTATGTGTTTGGGGAACTACCAATTGAGACACTTTTCCTATGGGTTTGGGGGTACTTCGATCGTCCGTCCAAGTGAAAGGCCTGTTGCCAGGCATTTTTCAGGGTGGGGTCTTCACGTTGTGCGTGTCTAAAATTGCCTACGGTTGTAAACACCGTGGTGGTATGCAGTGTGGGTCCTGGGTTCTCAAGAGTAAGGGCGTTTCGGTGTTCCCGTCGTTGTTCTCTCTTCTGTTCTCGGCTGAGTTTTTTTCTCGGGGGTCTTGCTTCTATCTCGCGTGTTCCAAAGGGTGCCTCTTCCCACCAGGCGTTGTTTATATGCTCTTGGCAGGCCTTTTCCAAGAGAGGGGTGAAGTTCACATAGTCTGTACCGAGGATAAGATCCTCGCCCAGGTTTGGGATCATCCTACAGTGATTGTTTTGTCGTTCCCTCTCCAATTGAGATGGACCATAGCCACTGGATAGAGCCATTAATCTCCATGGACGCACGCTATCAGAACTTGGGTTTGAAGGGTCCAGGGGTCCATTAATCGGGTGTCACCAAATCCTGTCGAACCACACTTTGGCTACATCCTGAATCTACTAGAGCTGTCCTTTCTATGTCATTCAGCCAGACCTTTAGAGTATATTTAGGCCTCCTATCTACAGACCATAATACTCGACCCTTCATCATTCTGAGCAATGGAAGCACTGGGGTCCAGTTGTGGGATGACTTGGTTCCGCGTAGGTGGTAGGGAGGGCGCGATCTGAGCCATGTACCGTCATGGTTCAAGGATGTATAGGCTTCATCAGCCCTGGACGTGGGGTGGTTTAGAGGAGACACTGCGAAAATCCGGGGCCCGATGATAGGCACAGGCAAGGTCTATAGCGGTGTGGTTGGTTAACCCTGGGTGTTGTCGAACCCAATTACGCGTGCTGGGTGGAAGGGCTTCTAAATACTGTTTGAATATAATAGTATCGAACATCTCCTCTTTCGTGGTCTCAGTGGGATGTAACCATTTTCCCCCGACATGGTGTACTCGGTAGTACAAAGTGCGGGGATTCTCCTGGTGTAGCCACTTCATCTGTCTGAATTTAGCCTTATAACTTTCTTTATCTAATCCTGTATGTTCTAGGATTGCCTTCTTTATCTCCATGTAGGGAGTAGTCCCTCCGGTATTTACCGCTTGATAGGTGGCTTGTAGTTGCCCAGTGAGCAAGGGGGCTATGTATTGTCCCCATTTATTCTCAGGACAGTTGGCAGTACTTGCTACCCTCTTAAAATTTGTAAAAAATGAACCAGGATCCTCTTGTTCATGGTACTTGTGAAGAACACTGCTAGGCACGTTGGGATGTACTTTGGTGTGTGCAATTGTGTTGGTCAGCTTTCCCAAGGCAGTCTCATGGACCAATTGGTTGTTGGTCATTATGGTGGCCTGACTTTTCAGTGCCGTTTGCAGTGCCTCTTGCTCTTCTTTGGCTTCCTTGAGTTGTTGTTTCCAGACCAACTGTAGGTGGTGCTGTCCTTCGGCTAGTTGTGCTATCATGTCCGCCAGCGTGGGTTTTTCCTCCATGGCGTCGAGTTTCAGACGTCTAAATCCCACTTCTGACACCACTTGTGACCGGGGTAGGTCAATGACGACACGAAGGTAAAGGTGTGTGAGTTCAGGTGAGTTTTATTTAGTTAGGAAAATCTGGTGTGACATATAAGGGACTTCTGCTGTACTGTTTCCTCTTCGTCTGTCTTCCACTGAGTTTCAATTCTCCTTTGGTTTCTCTTTCTTACAGGGCTCCCAGGAGGCGCATGTGGGAAAGAACAAGATACGATATTGGTAAGTTCCTTTCCTTTATCCCCTTGTTCTTTATTTTCCTACCATTCTCTCTCTTTCTTCTCTCTGCTCTGAAGTGTTTTTTTTCCTCTCCTTCTTCTCTATTGTTTTTCCTGTTACTTATCGTCTACTTGTGACTTTTCTGTCGTTTGCTGTAAGCTTCTGTTTTGTCTTACTCTCTGTATACAACTTCCTGTTGTCCTGTACTCTCTTCTTCTTTTCTCTTAACCCTCTTCGGTTATCTTTTCCTCTCTGTCTTTTAGGTTCTGGGTTCTTTTCTCCCTCTTGCTTTTGAACCCTTCTGTCCTTTATGCCTGCTTTTTGGTTATGGGTATTTCTGTTTACTATCTAGTTCCCTCGTATTTCTTGCACGTTGTCTTTTTGGGCTCTCTCCTTTCCTTCCTCCACTTTGCTGCCTTCCCGCTCCTCCCTGTTTTCCTCCCCACTCCCCCTTGTCCTTTTGTCCCCTTCCTACTTGCGTCCTCCCCTTCTCCCCTCCCAACTACCCTGGTTTTCCCTTAGCCGGTTTCAGGACGCACCTGAGTGTGCCACGCTTCTCCTGAAGCGCGGCTGGAAGTTTCGCAGTGCGCCTCCTGCACCGCCGACGATGCCGCAAATATCTTCGGGCACTCTCCTCCTGGTTCCTGTCTCCGTTCTCCCGTACTCCTGCTACTTCTGCCTCCCCTCTCCTCTCCTCTCCGCCGTCTGTCTTTTTATCTGTCCTTTCCGGCCCGGTCAAACCTTCCGGCTCCACCTATGACGCCGGAAGTACACGGGGATTCGCTGCCACCTCCTTCAGAACCAGGTTAGATCCAGCAGCGCCAGCACATGTTGTGTTTACGGATGGGCCAGCGCGGTGCGGCCTGTCACAGGTGCTAAATCCCGTGCGTAGGCCCTTTGGAGTGAGTTCTGGTAAAACCAAGAAGAAACCAAGCACATTGGGTGCAGAGCAACTTCGGAATTGGTGCCTCTGTTCGACTCTATGCTGCTGCTTGTACCAGAGCCGTGGTCCCCGCTGACTGCAACAACTGTGACCGACACCGCAGGCTCAAAGCCGCTGCAGCGCCTCTGAAGTCCCACCACAGCGTGAGCCCCGAGTGCCTTGTCATCAATGTCAGTGACACCCAACTCCATCTCCACTGCAGTGCCTGCGGCCCTGTGGTGTGATCACGACACCACAAAGTTGACGCCTCACATCTTGACCTGCTGGATTCATTTACCCTGCTGGATTGTAAGGAACTGATGCCTCACCACTGATGCTACATCACCTCCCCTGCAACTGCAAGGAACCGATGCCTCATCTCCCATGCCTAGCAGTAAGGTACCAATGCTTCACCTCCTCGGTAGCAGTGAGGAGCCGACGCCGCACCGGCCCCAGCGACGCCTCACCTCTCCGATTCAGTGCAGCGTCTTTGTTTCCTCATTTTCTAAGGTACAGTACCTGGGGTCCGTGCGACTCCGTGACTGGCCCATACTCCCTCGCGAGTGATGTCGGACTGTTGGGAATAACTCTGTGAAGATGTCGTGATAGCCTCAGTTGGAGCTATTGTGTTTCTAATTGCTATACTAATATATTCTTTGAAAAATCATATCTTTGCTTGCGTCTGTTGGAAGTTAGGTGTTCTTGTTTTGTTTTACTCCAATAACTATTGCCTTTATTTCTAAACTGGTGTGGAGTACTTTTGTGGTGATTTCACTGTGTTGCTGTGTGTGTGTGTACAAATACTTTACCCATTGCCTCTGGGTTAAGCCTGACTGCTCATGCCAAGCTACCAAGGAGGTGAGTAGGGGTTATCTTAGCTCTATGGCTCCCTTACCCTGACTAGAGTGAGGGTCCCTATTTGGACAGAGTACAAACCACTGCCAACTAGTGACCCCATTTTTAACAGCGCACCTTCTCCCACCTTGCCGCCAAAGCCTGGAATGCCCTCTCCCTCCACCTCCTCACCGCACCCTTGCTGACCCACTTCAGAAAGGGACTTAAAGCCTGGCTTTTTTAATAAACACCTGGAAGAAGTACCTGGATAACCACTCAGGTGATATGCTGCACTATACAAATAACACCTGATTGATTGATTGACCAGTTTGGTTCTTTACTCATATTTGTGAAGATATTCTGCACATATGGGGAGGTTTACACCTTACTACCTTTTTATTTACTGTAACATCGCAATAACTTTTGCAAATATTTAGCATTAGCCCCACTCTCCTTCTAAACGTATTGATCAAAGCATGTCAGCCATATCATCATAAGTCCCACAGGAGAAACAAACCTTAGGAAGGTCTCGCCTTTGGGACCTATTGGCATTGCCAATGATTTTTAGCTATGATACACAATATTGCTGATGCTATGCAGAATGGAAGTTAAAAACAGAAAGAAAAGAGTGGGTCAGTACATTAAAACACATATATGGTTGTACACTGTCTGGCAAGCAGTCACTTCAATGATGGCATCGGAGCTTTGGAAGCAGTGATGTATTCCATGACTAAGTACAGGTTGGGTGGCTCAGTTCAGTTCAAAGCACCAAACACTGAAAAATTGCACGGGTTGCCTGGTTCAAGCCGTGGCATCGGCTCAACATCCTGTGCTTAAACACATTTTTTTTTTTAAATAGTACCTTAGTCATAGTGCGAGCAGCGAATGGCCACTAAATTAAGTGGAATCAATCTGTGCTTGGTCCATACTCCAGGAAGGGAACTGAAGTGATGGCTTAACCTGCTCAGGCCAATAAAGCGGCATAAAAGAAGAATGTTAAAGGAGACCATCAATGGTAAGCAATGGGTGGGCTGCAAGTCCCTTGTTACACACAATAGTCTTGCAAGGGAGAGCGCATGTGCAAGCAGCACGTGTGCTGTTGGACTTGTGTTTGTTGAACATTTTTGAGAAGTGTTTCTCTGATGTAACACCCCCATTAGATTGGGAGATTATTATGAATTGTGGACAATAAAAGTGAGCCTTTCTGTGGGAAAATGTGCACATTCACATTCATAATCAGGGCTTGAATTTGCTATAGATTTCTGTTTTAAAAAGAGAGCTCCCTTACTTCCCAGCAGAAATGCACTATGTTTAATTTAAATAGTTTTAGTTGCTAAGAAGCAATACTTCAAATGGGAGATCTTAAGTTTGGTGCTGAGGCTGCAGCTTTGATGTTCCAAGCGGACTTGTTAGCAAAGGCTGTTGCCGCTACAATGTGACCAAGCGTACTTTAAAGTTTTCAACCCCGACAGTTAAATGGTACAGCCATGTTTTTTCCACCATACACCAAGATAATTACTCCCTGAACCAGGACAAGTGTTTTGTAACCTTGTGAAACCTTCAGTTATTTCTTGTACCACTATATGCTTTTTATGTAACCTTGGTCCCATGTAAAACTGTTGGCATGCAATTAAAATGTTATTCTAAAGCTAAGCACTGTGAGCACTACTGTTAATGCTCTATAAAACTGCACATAAATAAATTGTGAGCACGTCTCAGCAGAAATGCAATATTTTAATGGTGGATTGTCCGCCCTTTTCAAGTTAGGATACTGTTTGAATTTTAATCTGTTGTTTGATTATATGCCAATCAAGCAATGCAAACATTGTTTATAAATTACCAATCTAAAAACACCATTCTTAAACCCCTTATTACATTGACTGTTCCACAATGTTAAAAAACATACTCAGCTTGTAAAGGGAAACAACATTTTCACATGTCACTATAATTGAAAGCAATTCATTAACGTGTCTTAGCTGTAAACTTCTAACAACTGGAAGCAATAATTCCTCACTGCCTAATAGAACAGATGCCCCAAATACAAACTAATATGACGGGAGAGCAGCTAAATTACAAAATGGGCATTTTGGCTGAGCAGACATTTTATTAATATTGCATATTTGATGAATTTTCTACTTAATCTGTTCGGGAACTTGACCCAGTCTTAATCTTAACAACCATCTTCAGTTTTTCATTGCCTAAAAGTGCTTTATATTTGCAACTGGCCAGTCTCTTTTGTGTTGACTATGTGAGCATACTGTTGTGAAGGGTTTCACTGCCAACATCAAATGGTTGATATTACAGCAACAAGAACGTAGTCACCCCAAGCAAGCCAGGCAGCATCCTGTCAACCAACTCAGAACACTGCACTTAAAATGTAATCAAATTAAAATGCTTAAAGCGAAATCCCCCCAGATACACTATACAACATATCTTCTTCCCTTAATAGTGCATGGAATACCCAGAAATAAAAACATGGGAAACATAGGAATGAATATAAATCCAACCAAATATAACATTATTAGTTTATACACATGATAATACATGTAACACAAAGCTAATTAACATTGCCCCTCGTACAGCCTCACCCGAGGTCTATGATTCCTGACACTTCTTGCTCTCACACCTTTAGAATTTTCACTGAACATATATCTGGAACATATATCTGGAATCTCCTCCATCCAAGGAAACTACCTTGATATTTCCATTAAATGAGGAACACAATTCATTGTCAGACATTAACATGAAACCACTCCGCTCCTTTTGCTTCTCACCCTGACATTCACTACCCCTTTGTTACAATGCAACTCTTCTGATGTTCCAGCTCTCCCTTTTCTCAAGAACAGAAAAATACCTATGCAACTCTTTAACCCTGAAAGGCTCTTTGAACTTAGTGAATCCACAACCAATCCGGCCAGATTTCACCTTAACTCAATCATCCTTCCTGATGTGCCTCAAATTGTTTCACATAAACTTGTCCTTCCTCCCACTATGTAACAACGATCCCTTCACCCATGCTAGAATCAATTTGGTGCCTGCAACCCTACCACACATCATCTCAAATAGAGATTTATGAGTGGTATCATGCTCAGTGGTACTATATGCCTATACCATATTTAAGACCATCTTCTTAACATGCTAAACATTCATCACATCCATCTGAATCATGCCTTTGACCAACCTGTTAGCCCACTCCACCATCTCCGCCTGTGGGCTGTAAAAGGCGGTGCGATTGTGTTGAATCTCACAAGATCCCAAAACAATCTACATAGAAGGGGATGTTAACTGAGAGCCATTATCCATTATAACTACAGATAGAACACCTTCCTCAATAAAAATCTCTTTTAACAAACCAACTGTTGAGATATTGAAAACTTCATGCACAAATTTCACCACTAATCACTTGGTGTTGACATCCACAACCACCAAAGCAAACCTCAAATCTGAGTCCCTTCACGGGTCCAGTAAAATCTAAACACACAGTGTGCCAAGACTTGTCCAGATCACTGATGTGTCTCATTTCCGACAGCACACCTACTTTCAATCTCTTCTCGCAATCTTTCCATACCCTACAATTCTCAGCCCACCTCCTGACTTGCTTATCCATGCAAGGCCACCATAATTCCGACTTCAGATGTTTCTTGGAACACCTCTCATCACCAACATTTCTCGACTCACTGTCTACTAATCCAAAACCTTAACAAAATGAATGAGGTGATTAGCTTCCTATAGCGTAGAATCTGTCATTCTTTTTCCCACTGCTCTATCATGATCATGCCATCACCTCAAGGCACAGCATCACTCTCAGATGCTACATCTCCTTCACTCTCCTTTGCAAGCACAGCAGGTCTATCCACCAAATGCCAATCAACAGAAAGACGCGATAAACAGTCAGCTTGGTGATTTTTCCATCCTTGTATATGTCCACAAATATAACAATAGTCTTGCAGCTAACCTCGATAATCTAGCCAACCCCTTCCCAGCACCACCTGAAAGTAAAACTTTCACCAAGGGCTTATGGTCTGTACAGAGTATACATTTTGTGTCCCACAGGTATGTGCTAAAATACTCCACACCCCAAGGAGCTGCCAATGCCTCTTGTATGATTATGGAATAATTTTGTTCAGAATTGGTTACAGTTTTTTCCTTATACCCATGTAATTGTGAAAGAACACTGCCAATACCTGTGGTACTGACATCAGCAGTAAGTATGGACTTTAAACAAGTATCAAAGGATGTTAAAATACCAGCATCACAAATTTCATTCTTAACATTCTCAAAACATTTTTGTTGTATATCACGCCACTCAAAACTACACCCTTTCCTCAACAATGTCCTCAAACACTCCATCTTTTTTTTTTTTTTTTTATCTGTTTATTCAATGCAATTCAAAACATATTACAAAAGCAGCAGTACATTTCACGTAGCTTGGTGAGAGAATACACACCATCTCTGCACTTGCATATCTTTTCGTATTTGTAATTTTTTTTGTACAATACGATTACGTTTTAGCGTACTGGCATGCAACTTAACATTGTGTAACTTTTAACACTAGACATAGCAATTATTGTGGTTGAGTATATTTAATGGCGTCGACATTAATGATGATTGCATTAGGCTATACAGGCGCTAAGGGTATCAATACTTTGCATGTGTGTAGCGTGGTTAAGTATCAGTAGCGGAGAAGAAGGGCTGGGGGGTTGATGGCACGTGGGCTTGGCGCTACAGTTCGCGGTTGGGTGAGGTTCCTTTTAACAATTGCTTTTATGCTTTGGCTAAGTATGATGATTTCATGTCAGTAAAATGCTAGCGGAGCGACTCATGGAGGATATGTGTTGTCTCTGGATTCTATTCTTACTACAAAGAGGTCCCAGCTTTCAGTTCCTCCCTGTATCTGACCCTTGTGTTGTAGCTGCCTTAATGTTTGAGCCTCTGCCAATGTGTAACTCTGTAGGTCCCGCAACCAAAGAGAGTGAGGAGGGGCGTTAGGGGCCTTCCAGTGTGTGGCGATCAGGCGCTTACAAATGCTAGGTCTACAAACTTGTGTATGTTTTTATCACCCTTTGCTCGGTGACGTATGCCAAGCAGACAGGATTCTGGAGTAGGGGTTAGCACGTGGTCTACTACGTCTGCTATGGTTCCGATGATGCGGCACCAGCCGGTATTTATCGAGTGACAATCCCAGACCATATGGTAGAAAGTAGCTGCAGGAGTGGCGCATCTTGGGCACATTGGTTTAGAGTGTGGGTCTATTTTATGGAGACGGGCTGGGGAGAGATATGATTGATTTATGTAGTTAAATTGCGTATATCTTAGTCTATAGTTACGGGATACAGACTTAATCGAAATAAGGGCTGCTTCCCAAGATTTCTGGGTAATTGGTGTAGCAAGGGAAGTGTCCCAACGGTGTTTGGCCTGAGTTAAGGTCATACAATTGCTTGCTAGGAGTATTTTATATAATTTAGTGATGACGCCTTTTGCATCGCCCATAAGAGTATTGCAGTAAGTAGAGAGGATTCATTTGGTCCCCAGAGGTTGTGTAGGAGGTTAGTTATGGTGTTAAATGTCAGGAAAGCCCCGGGTTGCATTACTTCCGCTGCCACCAAGTCAGCAAACGTGATTGCTTTGGAACCTGAGTAGAGATCTCCCATGCTCAGTGTATTAGCCACACGTATATCATGATAGGAGGAAAGAGCATGAATGCCCGGCACCTGTGACATTGGTAGCAGAGGAGAATAAGGGGGGGATCGGTGTTCTCAAACACTCCATCTTAGCAGCAAATTTGTCAACAAATTTAAAATAATACTCTCTGAGTCCCATGAAGGATCGCAGCTGATCCATGTCAGTAGGAACTGCTACCTTTCTTATTGGCATCAACATATTATATTTGGGTTTAACATCCTCCTCAGTTATGGTGTAACCTAAGTACTCAAACTGTTTACCTATGAAGATGCACTTTTCTTGCCTCAGAGTAAGTCACACCTCTTTCAAGCTGTGCAAAGCTTGACTAAGTACTAAATTAGATTGTTCTACTGTCTCTCCAAACATCAAGATATTGTCTTGAAAATGCAGAATGTTATTCATACCTTTAAATAGTTCAGAGAGCATCTGTTGCAAAACACTTGCTGCAGAGCACAAGCCAAACGTCACGCAAGTGAACTGAAACATACCCTCTAGCGTGATGAACGCAGCTAAAGGTTTAGACTTATCATGTAATTTGATCTGGTGATAAGCATTTCTCAAATCGAGATTCGAAAAATACTTGTCACCTGCAAACAACTGTATTAATCAATTTATGTTTGATAGAGAAGGTGTAACCACCACTACATTCTGACTCAATTTCCTAAGGTTCATACAAAACCTGAAATGACCATCTCCCTTTTCTGTGATGACCACTGGTGAGATCCAACTTGAGGTTTTCATAGGCTCAACAACTCCATTAGGGATCATGTCATCAATCATCTCTTTAACTACAGAGCAAGGAATTACCTTATGTTGCTCAGGAATGTCATTGGGTTGCAACATTATTTTATTGACATAACCTTTTAACTGTTCCAAATCTTCTTTGAAGACTTCATGTGCTTCTTTGATGATATCAGATAATCAAATTTCTTCGACCACCATCAATTGGTTGGTTGCCGAGGGATTAATGATAATGCTGAGGTCATACTGATGCATCCAACCCAAGATGGGTAGACCACTCTTTGCCACATATACCTTCCCCTTTATTTTCCTACCCTCATATTTTATTGTCGAATGCATGAAACTAATCAGGTCAATTGTCACCGCCTGATAACCACCTAGATTTATGTCTTTGAGTAACAAACTAGTATCAGGCCAGCGATCTAAGAACATGACTTTAGGAGCAATGGTATACATGGAACCTGAGTCAACCATGAGTTCCACATCTTCACCATTCACCATAAACTTTACCTTAGTCCTACACTTCCTTCCCTCCTCACATTGATCACATCCCACACTTTAGATCCTATCAGAATGTAGACCCCTTTATATTTTCAGCACCTACAGTTTCCACTTTCCCTTTGCTCTTTTCTTTAGCAAAATGGCATCTGCAACCGCATTTCCGGCAATCTCACACATTTTAGTCTCAGAATTGTGAACGTTACTACCACAGTGATTTTAATGTCTGCCAACCTGTTTGTTCTTGAAAGACTTATTGCTGGATTTGGCCATTGCCCCCACATCCACATCAGCATTCATGTTTTCCTCCATATCTGAAATGTCGTAATCATTCGTGTCCCATTTTTCCTTCTTCTTCATATATAACTCCAACATTTCGACAACTTTGGCTATATCAGTGGCATCTTTAAGATTGAGATTTTTCTCTACCCAGAGAAACTTCTGCATTGAACTGTTAATTAATAATCTTGCACCAACTCACCATTCATAATTCTGAATTTACATTTCATAGACAATTCCCTTAGTCTTGAAATAAACTCATCCATAGTTTCATTCTCATTCTGTGGCTAGGTATATATTTTGTATCTGACCATTATCAAATTAAGCTCCTTGGCAAATCTAGTTTCCAGGCTTGTCTTCATTTCCAGATATTCATCCAGGATGGGTTAACCATTTGGATTAAGAGCTACTGGTAGATACTTACATAAGTGCTGACCTTCTTTCCCTAATAGATTTAACAATAAAGCTTTCTTACTTTGTTATGCGAAGGATGAAAAGTTTGCCCTTCTAGTGCTTCAGTAAAATTCTTGAACATCTCTATACAGTCTTCTCACTCAATAGATAGTGATTAAAGGTGGAGTAATGTTGGAAGCATGAAACTCCGTCTCAACAACTGATATAAAAATTGATTCACCTACAACTTTAGAGTGAGAATAACATAAAAAGATTACAACTGAGAAATCAAAAAGTACTTAGGTGTGGGCATCATATATGAGGATCCAAGAAAAGTTCACCAATTGACCACAGAT
The DNA here is from genome assembly GCF_031143425.1 of Pleurodeles waltl. Classification (NCBI taxonomy): domain Eukaryota; kingdom Metazoa; phylum Chordata; class Amphibia; order Caudata; family Salamandridae; genus Pleurodeles; species Pleurodeles waltl. The sequence goes on from NC_090443.1 coordinate 504,931,200, forward strand.
GCATGTAAGTTTAAGGTGTCTGTATCACTGTGTAGCCGAGACAGCTGGCGTAATATGTACCTCCAATCGATGCAGAAAGGCACACACTGATAAAATATTAATGGCGGTAATGGACATCCGTGTGCGCATCACTGTGAAACCCAGTGTACAATGGATTCAATGATGCACACTCCCTTCTTTAGAATGTCTTTCTTTCTAATGACCACTGGTGACCACTGCATGAATAATCCCAAACCAAAATGGCACTTACACTGCCCTACCGTGCTGTGCATCACGTGTCGGGCACCAGGCAGCCCATGCATCACATAAAGATGGCCTCTGCAGCAATGAAGAGGTAAGAGTGGCACCTGCTGCTTCATTTGGCTGCACTGCATCTTTAAAAATTGATATCAAACTCCACAATAGCAATGCAGCCCCACGACCTTTCCCAAGGCAGCTGCTGCTACAGTCAAATTCCCAGTACAATCCTCGAGCATGTCCACTCTAATGAGACACCGTAAAAATTGCAGAAAACGCCGCAAATACAGGTTTTGTGACTACCTGTAAACTCCTGTTGCAGATCCTCGCTGACTAGCTAGCTCTACCCCAAAAATTGTGTGAAGAGTTTCACTGCCACCATCAAATGGTTGAAATTGCTGTTCATTAAGCACAGCAACAAAGCGTAGTCATTCCAAGCCAGCCAGCATCCAGTTAACAAACTCAGAACACTGCACTTCAAAACCAATCTAGAACACAGTAAACATTCCAATGTTTAAAGAGAAAGTTCCCAAGATACAGCACCCAACACATGCCTTGCCAATTTTGCACATGCATTAAGGTCTTATTCCTATGTCACCCATTCTTTTACTAATTTCCTCCAGCCTAATGTGGATTGAAGACTCATGGTGTTAATACTACTTGGTTGTAATTCTAAAAGGAGTTGTGTGAAGAGCCCGCCTCTCGCACCCCCTCCTTACCTGATAATCCTGCCCTGAGTTCCGTCTCCCTTTGCTCATAAAGTGCAGCCAGAAACCATTAAAAGGGAAAAAGGATAAAAGGTTAGAGGACAGGAAACCAATGCTGGACAGGTCTTGGAAACGAACGAAGGACTTTCCCTTACAGGACATGTGGGGTGGAGTCTGGGACCTACAAAGAGAAACTGATCAGCTGAAGAGGGGGATTATGCCTGGAGGAGTGTCATCAAAGACATTTTGCAGGGAAACAGACACAGGAGGAAGACACAAGGGAAACCGTGGAGGAGCCGATGGGGAAAGACATGCAGAAGCCTAGGCAGAAGCGGACCGCAAGCTGGAGGGAGAAGAGTATCCAGCCTCGCCACCAGAACAAGGAAAGCGAGAGTGGGACTGAAAATAAGAAGTTACCAGAAACCTGATACGAAGACTGGTGGATGCCGCCAATTGAAGCCCCAGAGCCTGCCACAACCTAGGAGAGTTGTGGCTAGTGTGGTGAGTGGGAAGGGGGCAGGCACTTGAGGCATGTTTTGATTTCTGTTTCTCTCTCTTCCTTCGGTTTTCTCCTGTTATTTTTTCATGTTTTCTGTGAGCCTTTTCCCTTCTTGATTGATATAAAGGAAGGGGAGACCTGAACTCAAGGGCCTTTTAGTTGAATGGGTCTCCGACTGTATACAAAGAGGCATATCCTTAAGTTGAGTCTTTCTTTGCACAAGCCTAAGTGCCTGGAGCATCCCGGCTACAAACCTACACCTCTACCCTATGATCCTTAACACTATTCTGTTGACTTATTGAGAACCAACCCTCACAAAGCACCCTGGGTGTTATGGGTGCTCGAGGCCCGCATACTTACCCGATTTTGTGTGCTCCTTCCAACGATGGGATTTGCGGCGACACCCAGCAGGAGAAGCTCCTGGAAAAGAGAAGAAAGGGAAATGACCTCATCATTCCAATTCCGAAGGACAGAATAAAAACAGAGAGAGTAGATGTATACCCATAAATATCTGCTTCACCAAAGAGAAAGTAATCGAAATTAAATTTTTGTTGTTATAGTCTAATAAAATTTCAATAAATCAACCAACCCTCCGAAGTCACATTTCGGCCCATCTCTCTTACAATTTGTTTTTAGTTATCATACCCGGGGGTTACTTGGAATGATATACATCCTTCTTAATCATATTGCACAGTGTACTCTTTCTTGCTCTAACAATAGGTGCTGCTAAATTACCATTCTTTGATAGTATTTAAAGGTTATCATTGTGTGAAGTCTGTTGGTAGTTCAAAGAAGACGGCAGGATTCAGAGGATAGATTCAAGAATACTTTATTGGCACAGGAAGAAACTCCATCCACTGCTAAACACAGATCAAGGCAACAGCTTTCAGTGTCTCTACCTTACTCCTAAATTCTATCTACAGATTATATTAGAACATAGGTTGTCATGACAACAACAGAATTCAACACATAAGAAGATATGCAGGTAAGACTAATTAAAGAAACGTAATCACAAGAAGATAGAATGAGCATTACCACACATTGTCATACAAATTCAAGTCTCAGTGCATAACTTTTAGTTCCATGTGTGAGGCCCATCCAAAGCTTCCAGGTATTCATTTCAGTGGTCTGCATTTTTGAAAATTCCCCTTGTAGCAGTATTTACCTTCCAAAGAGCAACACACTTATGATTTTCAAATTATAGCTCTCTTGTAAAATATATCCAAGTTCATAATCAAGACTTCTTACAGCTCCTGAAGTTGCCTTTGGCCTCATTACTAAAGTTTCTCTATGTGTCTGAAAACCTAAGTTGCTAGTGGAAAGCACTCCCAGATAAGGATATTAACTGACCATCTACAATTTCTGAGAATTCAGCATCCAAAACATTGTTTTTGTTTTGTACTTTTGTTCTTCTTGAACGCCATCACTTTTGTTTTAGTAACATTTATGTTTAAGTTATTTACTTTATAATATTCTGAAAATACCTTTAAAGCTCTTCATATTCCTATATATGTTAAGTTTAATAGGACAGTATTATTGGCATACAGTAAGGTAAGCACATGTTTTGAGTACATATTTGGTGGAAATGAATGAATATGATTTAAACTTGATCATCAGCAAAGTATATTGAAAGTAATAATGGGACAAAAATACATTTTTGTCTTAATCAATTTGGTGTTTCTATTTTCTGAGTTAACACCCCATTTCCTTCCAATTTAATTTTTGTCCAAGACTCAGGTGGTCATTACGAGTCTGGCGGTCTGTGTACTGCCACGGTGGAGCTGGCATTTTCACCCCCACAGCCCCGGCAGAGCAGACAGCCATATTATGATCATGGGGACATAACCAACAGAACACAGCCAAGTCGCTGCCTGAACTACCACTGCGGTCCGAGTGCAGCGGCCGGCAGCAGACATATCCAGGCCGGCGGTGAGGCTGTTACCAATGACCCTATTACGAGGCTGCACACTGCCAGGATTTCCGGGGCTTTGCACTGCCACGAAGAGCCTGGTGGAAACAAACCACTCAAAGGGAAACACTCACCTTCAGGAACACAGGCACGTCAGCAAGCACAATGTCACTCGAATTGCAAGTCTTCCCAATGCACCTGCTGGCTATTGAACTCCAGGACCAGCGACGGCAACAAAGACACCAACCGTAAGTACACCCGCCTAGCACACACTGGAGGAAAGGACATTAACATACATACACAACGCACACACCTGGCATGACAAGCCACGCCTACACACTGACACTTGCAAACAAACACCCGTACCAACACATACACACCTTCACACATGCCCAATCGCATATACACCACACGTACATGTGGAAGGAAAGCCAGGACAAGGTCATAACCATCTACATCAATGGTGCAGTGTTATATATATATATATATATATATATATATATATATATATATATATATATATATAAAAACACATTAAAATTAACATAAACAATGCACAATGGGGCCCAAGGCCCAGTCCATTTAGTCCATTGTAACCCTTGCACTCTGTGCACAGAATGAGGGCCCCACTTGACTCCTGACTGCAAACTGCTGGCCTCCACTGGGCAGGGGCATCAATGCATGCAGGCCCCTCAGGGGTGGAGGGGGGCAGTGTGTTGGTTTGGTTTTGGAGGGGGGCCTTAGGTTTCTGCTTGCAGGGGAGGTCTTTAGGCTTATCGAGGGGTTTGGGCTTCGACTTTGATTTTGCTGAAGTGGGTTTAGGTCTGGGCTTCGGAGGAATGACTGTGGACTTGGTGGGGGTAGAAGTCTTAGGTGGGGGAGGAGCAGGGCGATGACCAGGGGAGGACTGGGAGATGGAAGGCAGGGGTGTGGGGAGGGTAACAGGGTGCTTGGGGGGGGCAGGGACAAGTTTGCTGGTGAGGAACAGGGAAAATGCACTTAGGAAATGTTTCTTAGGGGCACTGGGACAGTCAAGGCAGAAAGTTATGGGAGTGGAGGTAGAGGGAGTGGTTGAGACGTGAGTACATCGAGGTGATTTGGGTGCAGGTGCGTGCTTGGATGCCATGTGTGTGCTGCGTGACTGTTGCATGTGTTACTGTGGGAATTTAGATGTATTGGGAGGGGGAGGAGATGCAGGGAGATAGCAGGGGGGATGTGTGAGTGTATGTTGTGGTGGTGTCTGCAGGTAGGGTGGGCGTGCTGTATGTGGAGGTGTTGACAGTCGTGCAGAGTGCGCATGTGGTGTACAGGGTGCATGTATGCGGGTCTAATGTTGTGGTTTCAGTGGCAGTGAGGGCAAATGTGGCAGGATCTGGGACTGATGAGGTGGTGACTGCTGGTGTGAGTGGTGTAGTGCCTGTGAGGGGGGAGGTTGTGGGGGAGTCGGTGTAGGGAGTCGATGTTCCCATGTCTGCATCTGAATGTTGTGTGCATGGTGGTGGTGGCGTTTGTGGTGCTTATGTCTGTCCTTGCGTACCATGTCTGTTGATGTGGATGCATGTAGGTCACAAAATGTGCCTTGGATGGGTGACGGGAGAGGAATGTGAGATTGGGAACAGGTAGCTGGAGGGGGGACGGAAGAAGCAGCGACACTGGCTGTCGTCAATGAGGAGGCCAGAGCATGAAACGATCTCTGCAGACCAGCCAGGGTACCGTGAATCCCTTCCAAGAACGCATTGGACTGCTGCATCTGTGATATCAGTCCTTGGATGGTATTCACGATGGTTGACTGTCCCACAGATATGGACCGCAGGAGGTCAAAAGCCTCCTCATTGAGGGCAGCTGGGGTGGGGACAGAGGTGCCTGCGGTGAAGGAGATGCCCACCCTCCTGGGTGAGAGGGCATGGGCAACTTGGTGGGGAGCTACAGGGAGGTCAGTGCTGGAAAGGGGAATGGCAGACAAGGATATAACTGGAGTGGTTCCAGATGGGTCCGCCACCGCCAGGGAGCCGCCATCGGAGGAGGAATCTGAAGATGGTGTGGTCGGTCCAGTCTCCCCCGTGGCACTCCCCTCCCCTTCCATCCCACTGGTCCCCTCGTCTCCGCTGGATTCAGCCTACGGGTCCCATGGGCTGCAGCTTCCCCACTCGCCGGTGCCCCTTCTTCTTCACCAGATGATGCAGATGCACACAAAGACAGAGGAGGAAAGGGAGGGAAGGAGAGTGAGAGAGAGAGACAGGGTGCAATGGGTCAATGCCAGCACAGAAGTCACACAGTGTAACAACATCATCATCTGATGCCATGCCATGGCACACCATGCCCTCCCCTATACTTGCTACAACAGTGGGACACCATGGGGAAAACTACAGCTATGCTGACCTGTACTGCTGATGGTGGTACAATTGTACAAATGTTCTTGATGTTAGTCACACTAGTCACACATGCCCAGTACTTGCCAGCTCCACATGGCTGTTTAGGAAAACAAATCCTGTACTTCAGTAGCAACTGAATCCTGCATGGGTAGGTAGCATGCTCACTAAGCCAGTGACATCTAGAACACTGCCATCTTGCCCCACTCTGCCTCACTACACATACAGTACAAGACAGCAGTATGAGGACACACTCATCTCCTCTGGCACAGTGGTTGGAAAACACAGATGCCAATGCCCTGACACCTCAGGTGCACTGATGACTCTGGCAGGAGCTTGATACCAGAACTTGGTTGAGGGTGATCTCACAAATTACACATTGGGAGTACTTGCCCTCAGACATTACTGACTGCATGGAATTCGCACACATATGTGATACCAATCCTGGCAGGGTGACTGAGACCCATAGTGGACAGGCAGCTACCTAGTACCTTTGCTACAGCTACTCACTAGTCCACAACCCAAAAGCACCTAAGCAACACAATAATGAGTTGAGAATGTGGACTTACTCCCCTGTGGCTACTGTGCTGCCCTCAAGGGCTCATCCACCTCACGATAGGCCACCGCTAAATGCGGGCCATGGGGGGGGGCAGGATTCAACTGGCACTCTTTCCTCAGTGGGAGGACGTCTCCAGCTGGGCCTCTGCGGTCTTCCGGGCCCAGCGGCTCGGGTCCTTCCACCGCTTTCTGCAGTGGGTGCTCTACTGGGCATGGACCCTCAGGGACATCACTTGCTTGGGGATGGCCCTCCAAATCCCCTTCTTCTAATGGGCTCCTCTGACCTGCATGGGTGACAGACAGAAGGAGAAAGTCATGTAGAGTGGCGTCACAGGGACAGTAGTGGACAGCACACATCCCACACAACTCAAGGCCACACTCATATGTCTACAGGCCACTAACAGGCAGACTCCTCACCCATCTCCATGCATCTACTCTGCTACGTACCAATGCCGTACATCCACATACACATCCCTAGCAGACAGGGTTGTGACACTGTACTCACCTGCTGCTCTGGTGCCCCATACAACTGTCCATACAGGGGCAGGACCCCGTCCACAAGCTTTACAAATTCCTTCTGGGAGAAGGCTGGGGCCCTATCACCTGCAGGACGTGGCATCTTGGCTACTAGAGTCAGAACACAGCAGCACACGCAGTGCAGGTCTTGTGTACAGGAGAGTCAGGAGTCAAGTGAGCATTGCCACATGAAGTGGCTCTCACGTACCCCGCGGACATCACCGTCACCACCGACGGCAATCACCATTGGCTTCAGTCTCTCATAGACAACCATGTTATCCAATGAGGAGTTGCACTACGGTTGTGACATCCTACCGGCATGACGTCTAACACCAACGGTATGAGGTCACTTCCATCTGTCCTGTGCATGCAGGACAGGCGGCTGCCATTTTACATGTATGTTGTGAATAGGGCCTGAATGTTATCTGTGTCATGGGTGAAAATTGTTACTTTTGCACAGCTTCACTATGTCCACCCAGTCAATGAAGCTTTTTCTGACTGATCCCCCTCCTACTACCAGATTCAGTGCAATGTTGAGGATGAGAAATGCTATTGAGTACTGGCCACTAGTTGACCTTGTGACCCTCGAAGAACAACACGTCAATCAGACGTATCGCCTGAATAGTCAGACCATCATGGAGTTGGTGACCTTGTTGGATCCTGATCTGTTGCCATCTGTCACCCCAATGCCATCCCTTCCATAGGTGTTGTCATTCCTCCACTTTCGTGCCTCAGGCTCGTTCCAGATGACAGTGGGCTTGGCAGCAGGGATGTCACAGGCGATGCTCAGTAACGTTTTGAGGGATGCCCTGTTGAGACATCTGCCCTGCTACATCAGGTTCCCCCAATGTGCTGATTTAACCACTGTCAAAAGTACTTTCTACGATTTAGCACATGTCCCTCATGTGATAGGGACCATAGATGACACAAACATTGCCTTGGTGCACCCAGGAGAAATGAACAAGTGTCCAGGAACCGTAAACATTTCTATTCTATCAATATGTAGGTGGTGTATCTCGCTGACCAAAGTATCTCACAAGTGAATGCCAAGTTCCCTGGTTCTGTGCATGACTCCTACATTCAGAGGAATAGCAACGTCCCACACATGATGGCACCACAACAGAGGGACTGGGCCTGGCTCATCGGTATGTATCCAATAGTATGTGTGCCCCTGTACACTCAACTCACTTCACACCGTGTCCTAGCTCCCTCCCGGTATTGACACGCTTCCTACCTCTGTGCACACAGGGGACTCTGGCTATCACAACCTTCCCTGGCTACTGACACCGGTGAGACATTCGACTACAGATGCTGAAAACCGTTTTAATGAGGCCCACAGCAGGAGAAGGCCTGTGAGGGAAAGAAGATTTGGCCTACTGAAAGCGAAATTCCGCTCTCTACACATCCCTGGGGGTGCCGTACCCTACAGATCACCTAAAGTGTGCCAGATCGCGGTTGTCTGCTGTATGCTACACAATCTGGCCCTGGGACGTCGCATATCATTGCTAGATGCAGAGGAGGTGGCAGCTGGGCCAGTGGCTGATGAAGGGGACATGTGGAGTGAAGAGGATAAAGATGATGTGGATGCAGCTGACTGCAGAGCAGAGTTGATACAACAATATTTCCACTGAGATCCAGGTATGTGTCAGATGTATTTTATGTGACCTGTACTCCTGGCTGCCTTGTGACATTGATCCTCCTGGTGTCTGTTAGCACTGGTGGAATTGATTTCAACTCTTCTTCTGGGTGTGTTGGGGGGGTCATTTCACCATCAGTGGGGTTGTTACTGTGCACATTTCAGTTCAGTCACATCCCTGCTGTTGTGTTGCTTCACATGTGACATGTTTGTGCTTTTCCGCTGTACCCTGTACTGCCACTGCAACTGCAATATGTGTGCTACATATTGTGGTGTCAACAGTATTGCTATCTCTCCTAAGAGTACACATTGGGAGGCTGTACAAAATTACTGTATTGACTGTGGAACATGCATAAAGTTTAGCTTTGTCTGATGTGATGGAGGGACCATTGGGGATTTTGTCTTGGGAGTGTGGGTCTCACATGGACATATGGCCAGAGCTGACACTTGCCAAATCTGCCTTGGGACTTTGTAATTGTGGTGTATGTGTGTTGTGTGAGCATTTCTAAATCCTATAATAAATGTTGTTCCAGTCCTGTTCTACTTGTAGGGCATTTGTGTGGTGTACTCTAGTTCCTGCAACACCTGTTGCCTCCATAGACATATGTGTCCAGCCTCTGCCTGCTCCACTATCATCCGTGCTGCATATTGATCCCCATTCTGTCACTTACACACACTTTGGCAGGACAATGGGTTGACAGTTCAACATGCAATGCCACAGTAAATGGTACTTCTTGCACTAAAGCACATCGACAGTAGGTGTGCTCAATAGTGTTTATTTGTGACTGACATATGCAAGGGGGATTGTTGGGGTCATGGTGGGTGTATTCATTAGAGTAGACTGGGCAGCTGTGTGTAGTCTGGGTCCAGTATAGGGTGGGCCATGGGAGTACAGAGAGAAGATAGTGGACATTCAACAGGGTGTCTCTGTGGCACACAAGGGTGAATTTTCAAGAGACGGTCACTTCCTGGCAGTGGTGTTGGTCTTGGCATCAGTACCTGCAGGATATCTGGTTGGATGTCCTCGCTTGTGTGGGGGTTCTGCAGCTGGGGGAAGGGGTAATGGTGGTCTGCGGGTCCTCAGGCAGGGCCTCCATTCCACTAGCTGTAGTGGAGGGCTCTTTTGCGGTGTGGTTAGTGGAAGGGATTTGCTGGTGAGTGGAGGACTTACACGGGATGATGGTCAGTTCCTTGAGCACCCCTGCAATGGTGGCCATGGTGGCACTGAGGGTCTGCCACTGCTGCATGGCCTCTTGATGGTGTTCCCCTGCATTCTCTGATTCTCCTGCACAGTGGTGAATATCTGGCCTATTGTGTCCTGGGTTTGGTGGTATGCACTCAGGACTTGGGAGAGGGCCACCTGGGCAGTCTGCTGTTGTGCCTGTCCTATCCCTTGTACCACAGGTCCCCTCCCACTACCCCCGGTCCCCTGTGCCTGTGCCCACTTCCATTAGCACCTGGACCTTTATTGTCATGATTGTTTGCCCTTGATTCTGGCCTCTGTACTGTGGGGCACATTTCTGAATGACCCATCCCTGGGGCACTGGTTTGGGGACGTAAGGCTGGCTGAGGTATGGCTGCTACATGAGAGGGGTTAGTCTGGTGTGTTCAGGGTGGGGCTGCTGGGTGTGGACTGACCAGTCATCTCTGATGGGCCAGGCAAGTCATCACTGTCCACTGGGACCTTCATCCTGGGGAGGGCTGTCTGACCCTGGCAACCGTTGGTGGGTGGCAGCAGGTTCTTTGGATGGAAAGGGAGTGAGTTCCATTTTGTTGATGTGTTTGTTAGTCACATTGTGTGATACATGGTGCAGCCTGACTTGTTTCTCAGTGATGTCCTTGACAGTTGCAGTGATGCAGACATTGTTTGGGGAATGCGGATTGTGCCATTGTTCCCATGTGCCATAGAGGGTTGAGGATAGTGGATGACATTACTGTCATTGCCATGTGTTGGAATGCAATCGGGGCTGCCAGTTGGACTGGTATGTGGTTTTGGTTTTCCATGCAGGTGTTGCACTGTGAAGTAGGACTGTGTTTCTCTGATGTGTCGGGAGTGTTGCATTGTGGGAGTTGTGGTGCTTCGCATTGTGCTTGATATCTGTGCATTGGGGGGTGACTATGTGGGGTGTTGTTACATGCAGGGCAGGGGTAGGGGTGCCCGGGGGGTGCAGGGCTGTGGGATTAGGGGAATTGGGATGTGGTGGGTAGTGGAGACGCATGCTGGACAGGAGTGGCTGATGCCTGGGGGGTGTTGTTGACTTACCAGAGTCAATCAATCCGATGATTTCAGTCAGGCCCTCAGGATGCATGATGCCCAAGACCTTCTCCTCCCAGGATGTTAGCTCAAGGGGTGGAGGTGGGAGCCCACCGCCAGTCTTGTCCAGGGCGATCTGGTGCCTGGACACCATGGAACGCACCTTCCCCCATAGGTCGTTCCACCTCTTGCGTGGATGTGTGGCCATTGAGTTGACCTAGTCAACGATCCTCTGCCATAACTCAGTTTTCCTTGCCTTTCCTTGGTTGTAGATGCAGGTGGGTTGTGGTGTTGGCATGTGAGTGTGATGTGTGCCCAGTACAAAACGTGCAGTTGTGTGGTGTGTGCTGGGTGTGCTGTGTGAATATGCCTGTGGTGTATGGGATCTGTGTGAATTGGTCGTCGCTATGTGGGCTGTTCTTTGGATTCACAAGGGATTGTGGGTGTGTGTAGGTGGGCTGTTTTATATTGCCCTGAGCAGGTGTGTGTGGTTTGTGTATGTGTCCCAGGTGTCAGGCATTCAAAGTGTCCAATATGGTGTTGCCAACTATTGGCGATAACTTTTGGAACCGTGGCAGTGCGCACCACTAATTGTATTCCGCCGTGCATGCTGGGCAGGGAACTGACACGTAATAGGACGGACAGAATGGTGTCAGCATGGCTGGTGGCCAGACAGTCATTCTTTTGCCATCGGTCAGCCTGGAGGTGTTGCATTTATGGCTGTTTTTTCACTTTGTGACTCGTGATACGGCGATCACTGTACCGCCAGAACCTGCAGTATGGGGCGGTATTCTGCATGGCGGTCTTGCCTGCAAACTGCCAATGTTGTAATGAGGGCCTCAGTCTGTAACTCCATTATTAACTACAACAAGCATGGTGGTATTCCTCAATGCTTTATTTTTTCACAATTGTGTTCTATTGATGGTGTCAAATGCTGTGGTAAGCTCTGTATATGCCTCATCTAAGGTTACACCTCTTTAAAAAAAACATTTGTGCCCTCATCTCACTACCCCTGATCAGCAGGAAAGACCTTTGGTTTGTACCTTCCAGGCACGGACACCTCAATATCAACAAGCCAAACCACCTGTTTGACACACACTGAGTCTTCCCGCATATGTCATTGGCCACTCACTGCAAGACCATCCACCCTCATTTGCTCACGTAGTGCTCATACCAGTGCGCCACCTAGTAGGTGGAGGTGAGTTTTTAATCATCAGACTTAATTACTCAAGAAGAAGGATTACTTAACACAGTCAAATTCGGTGCTGATAAGCATTTTCCCAAATCGCCCAAAACTCATCCCTTTTACTAACAGGACCAACTCGTTCCAAATTACATAACCGTTTAACTGACATTTGCCACTCCTGGACTGTGGGAGGTGATGAACATATCCATTTACAACAAATTTCACGTTGGGCCAAGAGCACCAATACAAACAGCAGATATTCTTGCTGTGCAGAAACTTTCTGGCCTTGAGACTCTTAATCACATAACCCAAATATAACTAACAAAGAACTCATCTCCAAATCTCCACTAAATAAGTCCTTAAGAGTTTTTCCAATGCCTTACCAAAATCTGGCCAACCTCGGGCACCCGCAAAACATGTGAAGGTTGTCCGCATTAGCATGATCACAACCCGGGCAGTTTTTTTCAGTTTTCCCAATGGTCGTCATTTTTACTGGTGACCAATATACCCTGTGCATAGAGCAACTTCCTTATTTATGGATTTCTGGCTTAGTTTTTCATCCCTGAGATTTTTCCCAGTTTCTCCTGCCTGAAGAGACTTAACCCAACTAGATAGCTGATAGTACTTAAACTGTAGATTGTCCTGCCTGCTCGCTCCACTAGATATCAACTCGGCATCTTCTATAACCTGTCCCCACTCAATCACCCCATTAGCTTTCAGCTGGACTTATAGCTTATCCAAAAGACACCCAGGAGCTCCTGGTGAACCCCAAAAGGGAGCCCAACTACAATAATAGGCTATCCCTAACGCGCTCCGAACCTGTACCCAAACTTTACAAGCTTGTCTGGTGATTGTAAGTCAAAACTTCTTGAAAAACTTAGGGTGACCAAATTTATATAAAAAATGATCGGCCTCCTCCGCAAGGTGTGAAGTCAGAGCTTTCCAAAGAGAAGTATACTCTAACTTCTTATTCATAAGCATTTAAATGTTCTTCAATTGAAATGCAAGATAATACTTATAGAAGCTGGTGATGCAATCCCCCCCCACTCCTTCTTCTTACATAACTTTTTCCATGCTATCCTTATTCCCTTAGATGCCCTAAATAAATGTAGATAAGTCGCCCTGCAGTTTTTTTGAACCAGCATGCTTTAAATTCTAATGGGATAGCGTTAAATAAAAACGTAAACTTTGGAAGAATAAACATCTTTAGAATGTTGGACCTGCAATTAGAGAGAGGGGAAGAGCGGCCCATGCCTTAAGTAGTTTTTTGGTTTCGAAATGAGCTCTATCAAAATTAACTCTTGCCACTTCACTAAAGTTGACCGTAAGCTGAACTCCCAGATATCTTATCTCTTGCTTAAATAATGGAGAATCATAAGCCATATTCCAACACATAATCTCTGTCTTCTCAGCATTTACACAGTAAGCCAACATTCTGCCAAAATCCTCCATCAACAAATTATTGGTAGGAAGGGATACAACCACATCTCTAGTGTAAATCATCAGATCATCTGCATACAATGCAACTTTCTTTTCCCACCAACCACTCCGGAAGGGAAGGATATTAGTACTGGCGCTTAGCAGTATTGCCAGAGGCTCAATATACAAATCGAAAAGTAGCGGGGACAATGGACACCCCTGACGAGTACCACGCCCAATCCTAAATTCTTGTGACAGCTTATCATTAATCAATATTCTCGCTGTCGGGGATCTATACAACTCTTTAATTGCTCGAATAAAAGAATTCCCCAATCCATAAAATTCCATCGCAATCTGCAAAAAGTACCAATTACCTCGATCAAACACCTTGGCTGCATCCAAGGTCAAAATAGCCAAAGGGGCCTCCTCCTGCAATGCCAAATCTACCACACCCAACAGATCATGAGTTAATTCCTGGAGTTGTCTACCTTTAATAAATCCTTTCTGATCCGCATGTACCAATCTACCCATGACTTTCCCAAGTCTCCTAGATAAAATCCCAGTATAAAGCTTCTAATCCGAATTTAGTAGCGATATGGAACACTGTGTTGGGTCTTTACGTGGTTTCAACAATAAACAAATTATAGCTTCATCCCATGATTTAGGTACTTGCACCCCTTCTAAAAACACACAAACAGTTCCAATAAAATTGGATTTAGCTCCTCCCTAAGTACCTGGTATGGCTCATTCGGAAGATTATCGGGCCAGATGCCTTTCCTTTCTTCAAGCCCTTTATAACTTCAAGCAATTCTCTCTCATTTATCTCCCCTGCCAACAACTGCCATGCCGAGTCATCCAAAACAGGAAAATGAATTTCCTTTAAAAATTCTCTAACCTGCTCTACTGACTTCCCGGACTCCTCCGTATAAAGCGTTTGAAAAAAAGAAACAAAAACCGCTTCTATCTCTGTTGGCTCTGTGCAAATCTGATCTGTAATATCTGACCTTATCGGTGGAATATAATTCTTTGAATGATCTGACTTAACTTTCCAAGCTAAAATCTTGCTGCACCCTTTCCCATACTCATAATGCGCATACCGACTACTATCCCATTTTTTCCTGTTTTGGTTTTCTAACAATAAATCCAAATCTAATATTCATATTGCAGCTCCAAACTCTCTAATTGACACTTGTTCTCATCCCTATGTGCATTATGTATTAATGCCTTTAGAGTGGTTATGGATGCTTCGATACTTCTTAATTTCTCTTTTTCTTCTTGATGCTTATAAGCCACAGAACTAATAAGTCTGCCTCTGATATATACCTTATATGCATCCCATACATTCTGTAAACTGGCCGACCCATAGTTTAAGGCAAAATATTATCTTGTGTCCTTTTTAATGCTTCAACTATCAAGTCATCTAAAAATAATGGCTGATTTATTGTCCACCTAAACTTGGAAACCTGCGCCGTAAAACAAAGATGTAGCTTTACAGCTGAATGATCCGAAAGATATGCCGGGGCATGACCCACATGCTTGACATTTCCACACAGACTTTTATGTACTAAGAAAAAATCTATTCTAGATTTGTGACCATATTTCTTATTATAAAATGTAAATCTAGGAATTTCACCCCCTTTCCAATGCCAGATATCCACAAGGCCAAGGTCTATCATGGCCTGCCTCACCCGTGACCGTGTTCTAGGGGAGTTAACCGTGCCACGGGGGGTAGATTTATCCAAGACAGGGTCCAACAATACGTTGAATTCACCCCTTAGCACAACAGGATATTTGGCTAAAAGTAGGAGGTTATACAACTCTTGCAATGGTGCCGGATCGTCTATGTTAGGACCATTATATCCTGCCATCGTAACCCAGCACCCATACAAGCATGCTTCCACCAGTGCCCATCTACCCCTTGAATCTACTCACACATCACCCACCTTTATCCTTATAGATTTAAAAAAAAGAATTGCCACCCCTTTAACTGCACAAGATTGATTAGTGCTCGCACTATAAGCTACCCATTTCATTTGCTTACGCAGAGTATCCCATTCTTCTCGCAACAAATGGGTCTCCTGAAGAATAACTACCTCCTCATTAGCCATTCTAAGAAACTCAAAAATCTTCCTCCTTCTTCCCTTAACCCTCACACCGTTAACATTCCACGAAAGAATCTTCATCTGAGAAACCTCATAATTAACCATTTTCAACAAAAAAAGGATCTGCGTGCCTACCCCCGCCACACCTTGATAAGCAAATTCTGAGGACACACCTATTTTTATCTTTTTGTTCCCACATGCTCCCACACCTAGTGTGAAACCAGCCCCTAATCATCACCTAAAAAAACCCTCTCTAAACCATTCCACCGCCCCAGGGAACCCTCTCATCTTCCTCTAGGATAACTATACAGTTACCCCTATTGTGCACTCCACTGGACAGAGTATTACATTTACTGTTGTGACGCCCTAATCTGCTCTATAAAAGTCCGAACCTCCACAGGGTCCCTGATATTATGCATTTTATTTCTCCACATAACCCGTAAGGCAGCCGGGAACCTCAGCTGAACTGTGGCACCTAGGGACCGAAGCTCTTGCATCAAATTACCCAGTTCCCACTACCTATCCAAAGTCGCTTTAGACACATCTGATCGTATACGAAAAGACCAGTCCCCCTTAGAGAAGCTCTCGGCTTTAAGAGCGTCAGACAAAATTTTCTCCTGGATTGAATACGTATAAAAATGTATTAGAATCTTCCTGGGGGCTTTTCTTCTGGGGTTCCTCTTGAAGGGATCTCAGTGAGTTCTTTGAATGTCCTCCTCTAGATTTAAACGGGCGAGGCTTGGAATGGCATCCCTAATCAGCGATATCACGTATCCCTTAACATCTTCACCTTCCATGCCCTCGGGGACATCCAACAACCTAATGTTATTCCTCCTCATATTATTTTCCAAGATCTCCAACTTGTCGTGCAATGACTTCTCTCCGAGTTTCAGCTGCGAAATATCCTGGCTATTAGCCAGCAGTCGTTTATCGTGATCTTCCACCACCGCTTCCAGTTTACCTAGTCTATCTGTTAACAGGTTAATCTTGCTCTACAGGACCTTGCAAGCTTCTCTAATTTTAGTTTGATTATGTTCAGAGATCTCGAACTTCTCTCTTATCTCCTTTGTCAAAGAGACTAGCAGATCCTGTACTCCCGGGCCATGAGGCCTAGGGGAAACTGAGGGACTAGGCTCAGGACTAACCAGAATTGGTAGGGGGGGGTGAATCCTCTATTGGCCCTGATAGTTCTTGCATTATTTGAAGCAAATTATTATTATCACCTCTCACAGACTCTTGAGTCATCAGCCCAAGACCCCCTAAAATCAAGTGAGTGTTAACTGCGTCTTGTGGGGGCAAGGCCACACTTGCCCCTACCTGAAAGTATTTTGCAATAGAGCCTGCAGTATCACCCTTTGTCAGGGTATGTAGAAATTCTCCTTTATGCAGTAACTCCTTCTTAAGCTTTGTAGCGAGTTGGCGTTCCTCTGTCCGCCTCCAAACAAAAACCTTTAGATCCAGCCCTCAGCTTCTCTACCCCCCTACTGTGAATCTTCACCCTACTTTCACCCCCATTCTTGTTGTTAAAAATAATGGGCGAGACAGTAGCAGAGTCCGACCCCAAGGAACCAGGCTTACCTTTCTTTATGCCCCCTGGTATGTTGGTATCAGCCTGGGGGCCTCTGGGGCAACGTTTGATCGGCGACATGCACGGTATACCTTCCGTGCACCCGCCAACCCATTTTCCCGGGCTCGAACAGGGCTTTCCCTCTTACAGCCCAGGACCTGTAACAACCATTCCGCGGAGGCTACAACGAAAAGCACAGCGTCTCCCACGACGCACGCCCCTCACAGCCTCCCCCCACAGGCCAGGACTCCGCTCCTCTGCCATCTGTGCCAGAGCACATGCCGTCCGTGCCTCTGCCGTCTACACCACCGTTCCCGCCTCAAGCAAGCCAAAGGAGAGGACCAGCCACAATGCCTCGGCTTCTCCGCTGCCCAAGGTCAGTGCTCCCGCGCTATCAGCGTCACATTACACACTCCTTCATGCGCCCCGTCCGGGACAGCTCGCGGTTCCAGCTCTCAACTGGCTGCCATGTTCCCCGTCCCTTGTCCTGAGCCAAGGTTACATCTTTAATTGTTATATATTTTTCTACCAGTAGTTTCAATAAGAGACTGCCACCTATAATACAGTATCCTTTTCTAAAACCTTTTTGACTTTTTGGTTTTATTTGCACCATATCTAGCCATTCTTCTAGGTGGTGTATGTGAGGATTGTGGTGTATTCTGTGGTATAATTTTGTGGCCTTACCGTCTAATATACTCACAAAACTGTCTTTGGTCCAGTCAGGCCCATTTGTAAAACCTCTAGCTCAATAGTGGGTAGCTGTGGCTTCGAGCAGCAAAATTTAAACAAAGGAACTAGTGTAAAGCATTTAGAAGCACCAAACAATGAAATAAGAAAGTCACACAACATGAAAGAAATCTGAAACCAATTTATGAAAATAGATTATATTTTAACAATTTTTAGACACCAAGATTAGCAAAATCTTCCAATAGGTTCCGGAGATGCAGATTTTAAATTAACACATAAAACTCAGCATTTAAGTCCCAATGACAAGCAAGTGTGATAACGGTAAAGTTTGCACATTTTTTAAAAGATTGAAAGAGTTGTGTTTGCGTACTCCGGCCCAAATTGGTTGACTATTTTGACAGTGAGAAAGTCAGGGGAGCAATAAGGAACATTTGGTTAGTTACCTGGTCTCTAAAGCAGTCTTAAGTCCAGTTCTACACTTTTAATACAGGGCAGCCATAGACTTTAATTAAGTGATCCTGATGCTGGGGATTCAGGATGTTGAGGATGCTAAAAGATGCTTTGGGTGCTGTGCAATCAACAGGGGTCTTCCTGGGGTTATTCCTTTGTCCGTGGTTAAGGGGGGTTACTGTGGACTGTTCACCTTCAAGCTCCTCACCCACGCTCACAAGGCACTTTACAACGCCGGACCAGCCTACCTGAACAACAGACTCAACTTCTATGTCCCCTCCCGCCAACTCTGCTCCGCCAACCTCGCCCTCGTTCCCCGCTTCCAACGCAAGAACTCCAGTGGCAGATCCTTCTCCTACCTCGCCGCCAAGACCTGGAACACCCTCCCAACCCCCCTTCGACAGACCCAGGACCTTCTCACCTTCAGGAGACTCCTCAAGACCTGGCTCTTTGACCAGTAGCAGCAGCCCTTCCCCTCCCCCCCCCTCAGCGCCTTGAAACCCTAACGGGTACGTAGTGCGCTCTATAAATATTGTGATTGATTGATTGTGATTGACTGGGGCAGGGTCCCTTGAAGTCCTATTTGAGTCAGTAGAAGTCCAGCTGTGGCTAGGCTACCGATCCCAGGCACAGCAAATCTAGCAAAATGCTTTAGTGAGCAGTAGTGTCCATCATTGGTGACCAATCTACACTCTGACAAGTCTCCCAAATCTGGCAGACATGGGTGCAATGTTTGAATCTGTAGTAGAGGTCTTCTTGGCTGCACGTTGGCCATCAGTAGAAAATCATTGTGAGTGGCTAATGACTGGCCAGGACAGGTGACTTCAGCTTTTATGGTCCAGGTGCTGGAACATGGGGTCAGCAGACTGAATCTTGGAGTCACAACTTTGTTCTAGGTCTCAGGAGCAACATTTTCTCAAGCCAAGCACCACAAGCACAGTACTCTCTTTGCTAGCCCGAGGAGCAGGAGGTGAAGTCCAGCGGCTCATGCAGCCTCTCTCGCCAGGAACTGGGGTCAGCAGGGCAGTCCGTTTTCAGTCTTTTCTCCAGTCCAGATGTGATTTGAGGTCCAGGGTGCCAGGGGTACCATATTTATGTCCAGAAAGTGCCCTGGGGATATGCTACAGTCACTAGCCTAGGGTTACCCACATTCCTCCCACCTTATGATGACTTCAGCTATGTGTGGCATATAGCAATGCTAGAGTGCAATAGTCTGCCCACCCTCAAGAGGACTTAACCCTTCTTTGGATGTTATGTCCTTGGTAGCCCACACTAGAAGTGTGGGTACCTTTGGGCTGCTACAGACCAAGTGCTCTGGCTACTGGTCTCCACTCTCTGTTCTAGCCACCAGCATATCTGCATCAACAAAGGGGCAGTCCTATATGAGTGTGATTGCCATTTGCCCACCAAATGCTGCTTCCTCTTTGGAGCTTGTCTTTTGGGCAAACACTCTGTCTGGCTTCTTGCAAGTTGGAGATAACACATTCTTTTGTGGCAGGCCTGTATTGTTCCTGAGCCTATGAGTCATTCACAGAATTCTCCAGGAGGGCAGAAGACTGTCTGGTGGCCAGCGATCGTGGTGGCCACCAGATAAAGAGGGCAAAAGAGTAGCAACTTTCTAAAAGTTGCCTGTCTCTAAAAGTGACATTAAATTTGACATAGATAACAAGTCGGGATTAATGCCATGATTCATTTGATGCCTTGATTTACTCATTTTAGAAGTCCCCTTAAGAAGTTAGCCAGGCTGAGAGGTCAGATGCTAACTCTGTACTAGCCAATGGGGCTACTAACTTTCCCACAGCAAAAACGACAACTTGACAGTTTTTGCTTGTTAGGATATATATCCCACTTAATAATATACAGCTCGCTACCTTCGAGCTCAATAGGCGTCCCTTAGGGGGGGACTCACATATATTGTTAAGGGAAGTGAGAATTTTGCCATTGTTTTAAATGGTAAAGTCGAACTAGCAGTTTTAATACTGCTCTTCCAGGCTGCATTGGCAGGCTGGGAGACATTGTGGCATAAGCAGTGTTGTAGCCCTGGGTGGACACTCCAACTTACATGCCCTCAGTACCCCTTATACCATATACTAAGGAGTTACAAATAAGTCAGCTTATGCCAATTGGGGGTAGCCAATTCAACATACATTTTGTAATGGGTTAGAACACTGGCACGGAGGTCTGGTTAGCAGGTCTCATTGCACCCTGAATTGCAAAACCAGCAACATCAGTCCAAAACTTTGGGGTGATCATGCAAAAAGTGGCATTTCCTTGCAGTGTAATAAATACTTTGCATAAATATTCCCAGGAACATCCATCAAAGCTATTATGCAATAATTCTCAGGCTGGACTTTATCTTCTTTTTCAAAAATTCGAACGCTGATGCTTCCTGTCAATAAATCTAGGATTTTATTGACAACAATACAGCTTTATATAGAGGTGTTAGTAGTGGGACCCATTGGTTAATGTTCATTTTTAAAATATTTGTGGAGAGTCATAAGGACCAGTGCCCTTGAATATTTTAGAAATTAGATTATTTCCTTGATTTCTTCTAATGAAGGATTAAAAATGTCCCCAACTGTTTGTTCATTATTTTCTTTGTTAGTGTGATCAGTTGCCCATCTAATCCTCATTGGTTTTTCTCTTTTTGATCACCTGGTTTTAGACCTTTTACTGTGCTGGGGCCACATAACACGGGACTCACCCCCAGTAAACACATGGCAAATGGACTGTGCATGTCCACTGCCAGTGTCTGCTTTTTAAGATAATGCCATTGCGGCGCAACAAGGGTGGGAGGCACTTGTCTGGTTACACGTAAGCATTTGTGCACATGCTTGTACACACGTGTGAGGGCTGTGCATGGGAGACTTCTGTTGTGCACAGTCTAGGAACTGTACAGGGGTAACCTGTTGCAGAAGGGGCTCTGCAGGATTGGGTAATGACCTGGGGTAGGCCTTATAATGTTAGTGTACACATATAGAGAACGTCAGTGTGGTTTACTGTTTTGTCTGCAGTGACACTCCATTATTCACTTATGGGGAAGGCTGCCTTAGGGTCAGCTCCCCTTCCCCTTGGTCTACAGACTCCTGAGAGGTACTGATGTACAGTGTAACCTGTGCCAAAAGAACAAGTCTGGAAAGTCCAAAGACATGTCTGTACAGCGTATGGGTCATTCATGAATGCCTCGGGCTCAGCTCAGGATCAGAGCTCAGGGCTTTTGTTACCCAGCTGGGCTGGGTTAATTACTTTTCTCTCCAGCGAAAGGAACAAAGGCCTCCTCCACAAAGGGAGCATTTAACTGTGCTTAAGACAGCTCCTGTAAAAGTAAGGGGTGACTGGGTCACCACCAATGAATTCAGGAGCAGCGCAGCCTCCCCCTGAATAGATTGTAGGAGTGCCCACCCTAAGTTGGGTGGAACGCCAGGCTGGAGCATGTGCTCTGCAGCTGAGTAGTGATGAGTCCTCTAGGGATGAAATCTATAGCTGCAGTATCTGTGGCCTGAAGTTTCTCAATCAAAGGTTTCTTCATGCACAAACACCCTCTAGAGGTGAATAGATATAAGTGCACATTTTGTGATTATGAATGTGATGCCTTTATGGGCTATGTTTAAACTGCAGTACTCTATGCTAAAAGTTATTAATAGTATATGCTGCAAACATACTCTAGGGGTGAAGGAATATAATTTAATGTTTTGATTATAAATATGATGCCTTTAAGGGCTATGTTTAAAGAGCGTATTTCATGCCAAAAGGGCATACTGTGCAACACCCTCTAGGGGTGAAACCTTATGATTCCACAGTGGTGTGGTTATAAATTTAATGCCCTTTAGAGGGCTATGTTTTAATTGCATTATTCATTCAGACATGCATGCATAGACATTTCCTCTTATGAATGCTTTAATGGAGTAATGACACTACCAAACACTCATGCTTTAATATGTTCATTCTAAGTTATATTCACTTATTGCACCTGAATACAAGTGAATGTTTTTTTGACGTGATTTGTTGACCCAGCCCTTCCTTTGGGAGGAGAAAGAGTGATTATGTATTGTCATGAAGAAGTATTTACATCCATTTATGTATGTTTGTAAATTGCTGCATAGTATTGAATAGTGATGTGCAATAAAGGTAATGTTTTCGTTTTCTAAAGAAAAAGCACAGACTGGACAATTAGTTATTGAGTTTTATTATGGTGTATCTGTGAATGATGATTACTAGCCCACACCACCTCCCTTGAGTAGGCCTTGGACTGCTTCGCTTCACTATTCTGAGAGAGTCAAGCGCTACAATGGGCTGTGTGGTTCCCAGTGGAGGACTAATGTGGGCCCATTACTTGTACAGGCCACACAAACTAATGAACCATTTTCTTACATCAGTGATGTCATCAAAAATGTAATTTGAGATGTCATCAGTGATGTCACCAATAATGTAATTTAACAAGTCATGAGTGATTAAATATATGAGGTCATAAAATTGCATCACAGGGGCACAAGTTATAGTTAGCTCAGTAAAATATGACTTCTAAATTTTAGTGTTTGTTTTGATTTAAATTGGCAGTTGACCTTATTAAAAGGCCTAACTATGACGTCACTTTTAACTTTGGTTTTTGAGTGAATTTCTAGTTTTTAAAAAAATGTTACATATTATTACCATACCAAACTATAGTGTCACTTTACTGTTTGTTTTTTTAAGTGAATTCCTAGGATTATTTAATGTAAAATTACATATTATTACCATACCTAACTATAACGTCACATTAACTATTGTTTTTTTCACTAAATTTCTAAGGGTTTCTTAACAAAAATAACATTGCCTTAACTAACTATACTGTCACTTTAACCTTTGTTTTTTTCAGGGAATTTCTGTTATTTTATCCTACTCACCCAATTTCTCACTGAGCATACCTTTTTATCATGCGAAATAGATGGTTTAAAGCAGGGCCAGGCCTGTGGCTAGGCCCTGCACCCAGCTCCAACCCAGCTCCCATCCAACACCTCCCCAACAGGCACCCACCCCTCCCCCATCACAGCCTTGTCTGTGCATGGAATTGGGATTGGCTACAGGGCCTGGCCTGTGGCAGGAATCTGCACGTAATCCGCCATGGAGCAGCCAAACTCCACCGGCAGCCAAGCCCCCACAGGGTTTTTTTTTACTTCAAGACACAGGCACCGGCTCCCCATGTCCTGTAATGTCCTGTGTCCTAAAATGTTTGTTGCGGCCAGTCAGTCTGGTTCCTCTGTACTGTGGAACTGTTCTGTCTGCGGTACCAAGGTGTCTGATGGGGAAAAAAGTATTCCCGACTAATCAGATTCCTTTATTTTCCATTGGGACCACCTATCCCGATACTACAAATTTTGTAATCTTAATTTCACAAAAGCTGCTGAACAGATTTATAAAAAATCACAAAAAGCATGCTTTCTGAGTGAAGACCCCAAATTTAGTCTAATTGTGTTTGATAAATTTTTCTAAAACAATTGGGAAATTGATTGGGAGGAAACTTTTTAGGACCTCCCCTTTTTGTCTGTTCCCACTTGATGACTCTTCACCCCAAAACCTTCCAGGAAGTAGCTGAGGTGGATTAACTCTTCCTGGAGTGGTTGCTACTGTGTCACCTTTCTGTAGGAAATTGATTTTTTGATTTGCTAATAACTTTGGTGTTGTATGACGAATCTTTCCAAAACTTTCCATAAAAACCCTCAGCCAGTTCAGCTCAATGGAAAGCCTCAGGGTGATCCATTGAGTGGGGTCCACGAAAAAAAGGGGAGGTCCTGAAACGCATTTTCCACATACAATTTTTCCATAGGTAAATTGAAAAAAGCGATACAGCAAAAACGGTTGAACAAATTTACACCAAATTTGGCAGAAAGCTAGACCCTGATCCAGAAAGCATGCATTTTATGATTTGGTTAAAGTCCTGCAGTAGTTTTTGAGAAATTAATGTTCCAGATGTGTGCATATTTCACACTGTGGATCCACCGCAGATGAACTGTAGAGGATCCGTGGATTCACAAGCTCAACCACACATTATAACTCGCTGGCCGCAACCTGAAGAAAAAATGCAGTCACCATCTTAGAAATCAGGGACTTGGTCCCTAAGCCCTGGAAATTTAAAATAAGATCTAAGGGAGCAGGATACCCTGACCTCCTTGGGGCCATGTGGAGATTGTCTCAAAGGGACCCCTACTAGGTTTCAAATTGAAAAACAAAGCTGTTTCGGGGTTCTGTGGATCTGCAGATCCAAAGGATTTTCCAGCGCAGCTCCTGGAGAATCGCTAGAGACCTGTGGATATGTGGCACAACAAAATGAAAAAAGTGTATTGGGTACCGTGTGGGGCTCTGCGTTTAAAGCACTACAACGCAGAGCAATGGGCACCTTACTTAATGATAAAAAATAAATAGAAATTCATTAAAAAAAAACAAAGTTTGAAATGTCTTTAAAGGTAGGAATTGTAATGATATCTTACTTTAGAAATTCACTCAAAAACAGGTTAAATGGACCTTATAGTTAGATAAAAATGTTAGTTAAAATATAACATTTTAAATGAACAATAGCACTGAAATCCACCAGTTATAGTTATCTCAAGTAACTATAATTTGTGCTCTAAAGTAACTATTCAATACTGTTAGATATAGATATATATTCACTGCAAAAAACAAAGATTAAAGTGATGTTATAATTAGGTGTTGCAATAAGACATAATCTGTTTACAAAAAGCACTGAAATACAACAGTTATAATTTAGTTAACTAGCTATAACTTGCTCCCCTCATGATACACTGTTTACAACCTCACATATTACCTCACTTAAGATATGTATCAGAATATGGCCAAACCCTTACAATCCAATCCACAGCCAGTGCCCACAGTAGGTTGCACATGGTCTTCAGCACTTTGTTTGGCTGTGCACACCCGATCCGCATTGTGCTCTCTCATTTTTAGGTCGAGTAAAGCAGCGAACAACCACTGCTTTTTCAATGTGTTGGTATCTATGTGGGCTTTTAACCACGCTCACCTCACGCCCATCACTTTCACTCATTCATGGGCTTACCTTTAAAAAATCCTTTGATGACATTGTTAAATGCTTTATGTTTTTCCCGCCTTGGGGCGGTTTTGTTACCGTCTTGGGGACCGACCCTGTTACATGGATATTTGCACGTTTGACAATATGTTTGACTGCTAGCAAACTTTTTTTTCCTTTTGTGTCTCTCCTTTGCCTTCACGCTCCTGGCAGTCATGGCACTTTAAATTGACTTGCTTATGTCAACTGTTTTACTTTTCATTTTCAATTTATGTGGCAAGAAAAGTGCAGTTAGGATTTTGCAATGCTAATAGCTCTAACACGCAGTTATAATGGCAGGAGATTTTAATGTGATTATGGATAACAATCTGGATAAGCCATCAAAAGCTAGGTTAGCGGCTATGTCAAAATCAGTCGTATCTCAAGAATAGGATGAAATAATTTGGTCTGTGTGATCCCTGGAGATTGAGAGCAGGGGGACAGCAGGTCTTTTCATTTAGATATAAAAAGTATGGCCATTCTTTCCAAATAGATTATTTTCTTATTGATCAAGGGTTAGTGGAGGCAGTCGAAAAGGTAGTATATGTAGCTGCACATGTATCAGACCACTCAGCAGTGACACTGACAGTGAAACTTGATATATAAAATGAGGGGCGAAGGTGGACATTAGATTGTGCTTTGTTATTGGAGGTGGATGTGGTGTCACAGTTACGTATAGATACAGAAGAGTTTTTTTAGAATTAATTGGGGATCTACCCCTATATATGTGGAGTGGGACACGTATAAGGCCTTCATAAGAGGTAAAATAATAAGTCTTTCTAGTTTTAGAAATAAGAAGTATAGAGTGGAAATAAATATGTTGGAGGAAGAAATGGCTGAATGTGAGCATTCAATAAAAGGTGGGGCAGATCCTTTAGACAAGATGGGAGGAAAGATGAGGAACTAGAGGAAGTATTGCAGGGGAGACTAAGAAAAAAATGGGAAGTCAGTAAATTAGCCAATTTTGAGAGTGCTGAGAAACTGCTAGCTTGGAAAGCTAGAACTGAACAAACTAAAAATACTATCAAAGAGATTAGATGTGAGCAAACGGGGGAAAGATGGACAAGTAGCACGGATATAGGCCAGGCCTTTCAGGCTTTTTTTTCAGAACTTTATAAAGAGGATAAGACGGTAACGAGGGAGATGAGAAATAGGATGAGTGTAGATGAGACACCCAGATTAACAGTAAAAGAGCAGATACATATGAGTAAAAAAATCTCACAAGGGAAATTAGAGCAGCGCTTAAAGTAGGCAAGAAAGGTAAAGCTGCTGGGCCAGATGGTATTCCGATAGAGCTATGTAAGGCACTGAGGGAATCTATAGTCCCGGCTATGTCAGTTTTGTTTAGAGAGATTTTTCAGAAGGGGCTGTCATTACCAGAATCTTGGAAAGATGCCGTAATTACTTTGATTTTAAAATCAGGCACAAATCCTGCAAGATTTGAGTCATATAGGCCGATTTCTCTTTTGAACAGCGACTATAAGTTGTTCGCTAAAGTGTTGGCAGACAGATTGAATGGCGTGGTGGATGGACTCCTGCACAAGGATCAGAAAGCATTTTTTAAGGCAGGCAGATCTATGAATTAACATCCAACCTAATAGGTGCTATTGATTTGGCAATAACATATGGTTCCCCTCTCGCAGTAATCACACTGGATGCCATGAAGGTATTTGATAGAGTTAACTGGTTTTATCTAATCTCCATTCTAAATGATTACGGATTTGGTGTGACACCTTCTGTAGGATGGTGGGTCTTCTTTATCAGGCCTCTTCAGCTAAGGTTCTGGTTAGTGGGACGCTATTGTCATCTTTTGAAATAACTAGAGGTACGAGGCAGGGCTGCCCCCTTTCTCCTTTATTTTTCAAACTATATATTGAGCCTTTTGCCAGGAGATTAAGACAGGACCAAAGGATTTCTCCTTTTTTATACTGTGGATGGGAGAAAAAGATATCACTGTACGCAGACAATTTGCTGATTTATACTTTGGATTTACAAGCAGCTTTTCTGGCAGTTTTGGAGATTGCCGCTGATTTTGGGAAGGTGTCTGGTTATTATGTCAATGTGGAGAAGACAGATCATGGTGTGGAATCAGAAGAGGAAAAGCCTGCTAATAACAACTGAAATGAGATAATTGGGCTTAAAGATTGTACAGGATATTAAGTTGATATCAGTGGTTAACCTCAGAAAAGTGCGGATGGAAAGTAATAATCTGATGTGGGGGTGGATGCACCTCCCCTTGTCACTTTTAGGAAGGGTCAACCTGGTAAAAATGGTGATTTTGCCCAAGGTCAGTTACTTGTTCAATACAATTTCATTGCAAATAGACAGGAAGATACTAGTTAAAATGCAGCTGTATATTAACTCATTTATATGGGGACAGAGAGGAGCCAGAATAGGATGGAAGAAGTTGCATATAAGAAGGAAGAATCGGAGGCTTGCACTGCCTGACCTTCAATATTATGCTTGGGCCTTCCAGCTTAAGAATGCAAGGATGCTCTTCACCTCTCCTGATGTGACAGACTGTGTCTTAATGTTTTAAGCTATGTTAGGAGGTGTGAAGGGGGCAGCAAATCACTTTGTGTTCAAGTATGGTGATCCCATATATTTAAGTAAAATAAGACTAAAAGTGCTAAAGATATGGCAAAGACTTGGTACAGCATTCGAAGAGCAATTAAGGGAGAATATTATAGTTACTGGGCACCCATTTGGGACTCTCCAGGTACACCAGAGTGTTTTGAGGACATATTGGCCAGCCCAATTATGAATGCAGGATTTATGTATTGGGGGGATCTCCTTAAGGAGGGATGAAATCTCAGTAGGGACGGGGGGTGTGTCCAGATTAAAGTATATGCAGATGAAAGGATGGGCACAGAAGGGTCGAATGACCATAGGTCAGAAGAATGAGCTGAGGGAGAAGATAATACAGAGACTACCCCCCAAAAAGAAGTGGCTACATGGTATTGGGAAATTCTGGATTTGGCGGATGGAGAATTCAGGCTGGCAGAGGATTTGTGGGGGAGTAGTATGCCGGGTATACAGCTGCAAGAAATATGGCAAACTTCTATGCATGTTTTATTCACGGCGGTTAAACCAGCCACTTACAGAAGGAACCATCTGTTCTCAATACACAGGGCTTATATGCCACCCTACAAACTGTCAAAAATGAAGAAAGAAGAAGCCAAATGTGGCAAGTGTAGCTTAGAAAAAGCTACAGACGTACACATGTTCATGGAATGCCCAGCAATACACTCCTTTTGGGAAGAAGTTATGTAAACAATGGGTAGGAAACACCCCCCCCCACATATAGATTGGTTGGATGAGCTGGTGTATGCGTCAAGAATGGACAAGTCAAGAGGGATCACAAGAGCTAAGACATTTTAGTTGCCCTTAGTAGAATAGTTGAAGAGGAACAGAGCATAGGTCCATGACTGATGATTTATCTAATGATTATACCTTTCCCTCTCTCTTGAAGCTGTGTGGGAGTATCTTTTTCTACCCCCCATATTTTTGGGGCACGGGGAGAGAGAGGAATGGCCCCTTGGTAAAGGTATAAATTCGGAAACGAAAGGGTGTAAAATAAATCTGCTCGGAAAAAGAACGAGTATGCTTGGCCTGCAAAGTCTAGACGTTGGTGTATTGCTAGACTGACCGGTCTTGCTTTCAGTGTTGCTAGACCCTACATTTCTTGTGGTTTGTAACCTGCACTGTTCCAGAATTAAGTATTTTTGTAACCTGTCAGCCATCACAGTATCAGTTCCAGTAGGCGGTTTGATATTTTTACTTTTTGTATTTAAACTAATGTGTGTTTAGGCGGTGTTACATAGCTATCAAGTGTTCTGCTTACTTAACTGTATGTATGTATAAAATATCAATGCCTTATTGATGACACTTGGGGTGCAATCTCCGCACCCATAGTTCACGGTACCGTTAGTAGCACTTCACCAGTGCAGCTCAGTTAAACCTCTTGGAACAGGGAATAACCCTGCAGACATGGAATTACTGGACTGAATACCGTGCAGTACCTCCTATTCAGAGGGGTCTAACACACTTTTAACTCCTGCTCTGAGCAGCTGGTAAATATGCGCAAGCCCTCCTGCCTAGGGTGGTGGGAAGGAAGTCAATGGAAAAGGGAAAAGGTTGGCTTATGGGGAGATCATTACATGCTGTCTCCACGCCTTGCTTGGGGATTAGGTGGTGAACAGGAAAGGACCCTCGTCTGCAATCCAGCACTTTTCTAATGTAAAACATGAACTAAAGCACGGTGAAGGACCTGCCTACTCATGATTGAGTGAAGCAAATTCCATACAGGATTTCAGCTCCACTCAATTCATAATCGAGTCCTTCGAGTGGCACTTTATCACTCAGAGTGTAAGAAATTGTGAATCTAAGAACTCAATGGAATTGTTTTTAGAATCGTGGCAGATTCATCAATTGAAAAGCTGGTAAGATTTTTTTTAGAAAAGGAAAGGGGAAAGAAACAGTGAACCTCTGGAACAGAGGCAGTCATTCTGAGCCAAGCAGCAGTCCTCAGCCACCACGCACTCCACATGACTGCGCAAAAAATATTTATTTAGCTCCAAAACTAATGCCCCAAGGCAGGGCTTCTGCTGACTGGAATGTCTAATGAGCTGCTTCTGAACAGGATTTATTTTACCAGTGGCGGACGGCAGCTTTAGGAGGGAGGGGGGCGGGCGGGATACCCACACACACACACACACACACTCATTCTTTCACACACAGACACGCACGCACGCACATCCATTAACAACACTCATACCATTCAAACATGCACGCACACACCAAACATTCATTTTAAAAGATCGCACACAATCATTCTTTCACACACACATGCATGCACGCATGCACATCCATTAACAACACTCAAACATGCACGTGCGCACCAAACATTCAATTTAAAACAACACACATACACACACACACACACTTACCTTCAACCTCCAGGTCCCAGGAGGGTTGGGACTGCTGCCTTCCCTCATTGGCTGACCTTAGGTCAGCCATTGAGGGAAGGCAGCAGTCCCAGCCTCGTCACAGAGTGGGATGGGATCAGTGAGACTGCTGACCTCACCCAACTCTGTGACGAAGTGACACTGATTGACACTCGCCCTGGGCTCTTCAGGGCTTATACCTGAAGCGCCCAGGGAGAGTGTCAATTGGTGGGGCTTTCCTCGTCACCCAGGGGAGGGCCTTGAGGCACCTTTGCTGAGCTGAGGAGGTCACGCCCATAGGAGCTGTGACCTCCTTATCCCAGCAAAGTTCAGCTCAGGCAGCCAGGAGTCTGCGCAAATCGCGCATGTCTGCTCCTGGCTGCCTGAGCTGAACATGGAGAGTGTCTGTCAGGCTGACCTTTGTTCAGCCTGACAGACACTCTTCATGAGGGGCAAAAGGTGGGGGGGGCGTGGCCCCTCCGCCCTAAAGGACGGGACGCCACTGTATTTTACTTGTCTAAGATTTGATTTAATTTTTAACACTTAAGTGAGCGTTTTCTCTACTGCTAAACCCAAATTGAAACATTATAATTTATTACTCTGTGTAATTTCTAAAATTAGTACTTTTCAAAAATAGACATTCCAAAGCGCAATGCACAAACTAATAATTTAAAATGTTGCTATTATTCAAAGGTGTAACAAACTTCTTCACAGTTGCCTACCAGGTGCCAGGTTCCACTGTTCGTTTGTGCCTTTATTGCTACAAAAGCAAAGGAGGCTTTCAAAATTGGCAGGAGTATGTTAGCCTAGCCTAATAAAGGGAGCAGGGAGGGATTGACAGGCCCCCATGCTCTTGCGTATGCCCTTAGATGAAAGGTATAGAGCATTCTGAAGTGCGGCAATAACCCACCCGGAGGACAGCACATTTCAGGGCTGTAGGCCAGCAGCAGTGTCCGTTTCAATTTTGTCCCTGCCTTTAGAAGAAAAGAAATTCCAGCAAAATAAGGGCTGCATTTAGATATTCATGGTATTACTGCCAATCCACTGCTGTGGCAGACTAGAGTATGCCATCAAGTCGAAGGTGTTCCGACTGCCGTATTTAGATGCATTGCTGCTGAGCAGCAGACCGCCATGACAGAGTGTTCTTCCTAGCCGTCAGGTAGGCAGATTTCCAGCGACTACATTTAAATGTCACAGTCCTGCAGACAATGTACTGGCGATGGATTGCTGACGGAGGGAGGCCTTTGCAGGACCGTATGTGCATCCTACAATGGCAATGGCTATGGAATAGAGGTAAGTCACACATACGCACACATACCTCAGACTTATGTTTCAACCTCTACATACACGCTATTATCCACCATTCCACCACAACACAACACCACAACACAACACGTACATACCAAAAATTGCCATCCATGACACAACATACACAATCCACCCTCCTAGCAAACGATTTGTTGTGTGATTCCTTGCTTCTGTTAAGAGACATGCAAAAATAAAATGTCATTGACTTTTCCTGGCTGTGTCGGGAGAGTCTTTTATTGATATTGATTTAACTGTGTTGTATATTTTCTACTGGAAATAGGGCATTGTGTTATGGTACTGGATATGAGGAAGACCACATAGGTTGAAACAAGCTGAGCCGGATAAAACTTTGTAGATTATACCGTCTGGAGTGCCAGTTATTCCTTTCTCGATATTGGGAAGAGAGGTTCGTTGTTTATATTTAGCAGGTCTTGTGCCCACCGCCGTGCTCCACCCTCTCTGGTGGATGACGACAGAAGAACTGCAGGATGTTTGTGGCATATATGTATATGCCCGCAGGGGTGTGGAATTTATTAAAATATCTACTTGTCCAGGGGACAGGTTGATTCTCAAATCTACTTGTCCTGTAAAAAGATCTACTTGTCCCTTTGGTGCCATGTAGTGTGGCGACAAATTATGGCAGCAATTAATAGCCTCTCTGATTATGCCAGGGCTACTACCATAGTAGGGCTTGAATACTTGGAGTTTCAATCCCTACTGTAGCAATTTCCTTATTTTGCCACCTTTCTACAGATCTGCATACTGGGGCTGGAGGAAGCAGTAAGCAATAGTTCCAGGGCTGGAATGCCTTTGAGTCTGCAAACCTACTAACCTGCATGTTTTAAAGATTTTTACCAGCTTCTCTCTAATATTTTCCCATAATAAGAAAGGTTGGACATTTACTCCTGACAATGGCAGAATTATAACTTCTTCCAGGGTTGGGAAGAAAGTGGCTGGAGGGAAAATGAACTTGCAAATGCTCAATAGATTTTCACATGAGCAAATCTACACATCGTATTTACCCATGCTAAAATACAGTTCACAAATATTTTATAGGGGTACGACATATACCATGGGTGCACTTTTGTGACTTTCTTTAAGAATTTGGGGCCACATGTAGGTAGGTTCAGATTTGTGACCTGCAAATTGCGAGTCGCAAATCGGAATGTAGGATGGTGTCCTTGACACCATCTGTGATTCGCAAGGGCTTCGCAAATGCCCACCTCATGAATAATCATGAGGTGGGTCGCAATTTGCGACCCTCTCGTGAATGGTGGCCTGCTGAAGACAGCAGACCACCATGTCTGTGACTGCTTTTCAATAAAGCAGTTTTTTTTGTTTTGTTTTTGTAATGCAGCCCGTTTTCCTTAAAGGAAAACGAAATGCATAACAAAAACGAAAAATGAAACATTTTCGTTTCATTTTTTCAGAGCAGGCAGTGGTACGCAGGACCACTGCCTGCTCTGAATTTTTTTTTACAGTGACATTCACAATGGGGAAGGGGTCCCATGGGGATCCCTTCCCTTTTGCGAAAGTGTTAGCACCCATTTGAAATGGGTGCAAACTGCGATTGGTTTGCGCCTGCGGTCACAAAACAATCCTACATTGCACTGCGAGGTGCAATTAGGAAGGGAACACCCCTTACTAATTGCGAGTCGCAAACCCGTTTTGTGATTCGGTAACCAGGTTACAGAATCGCAAAACTGGGTTTGTGCATCGCAATGTGCTTTTTGCACGTCGCAAACAGCGAAAGTCGCTGTTTGCGACATGCAAAAAGCTACCTACATGTGGGTCTTGGTCCCTAATTAGGTCTGGTGTTAACAAAGACATTTTGTTTTTATTAAACTTCTATTTCTCTCTCTTTCGGCTGGCTTTACTGTGAGTGATCGCATTCTGCTCTTCCACAAGGAGCATATTGCCACACAAAGTAGTTTTGTTCAGTGTCAGGAACTACAGTGGCAATCAGTGACGTAACGAAATTGGAGGGTGCCCCTTTGCAAAGAACATGGAGGAGCCCCCTCTCCAGACTCACTCAGGGCAGGTGCTGTGCTGAAGGGGCCCTCTAGAGGGCGGCTGCGGGGCCTTTGTTATGCCGCTGGTGGCAACGTGTGCTTTAAGAGTTCAAAACCTTTTGGGGGGGGGGTTTTTTGCCAATGTTTGTTACAATGTTGAGGGCCTGGTAGCTCCCACAACAATAAAGTGTTACAAAAGCCATGTCAAAACAAGACACGCATTGATGAAACTAAAAGACTTATAAAAATATGTCAGATCAGTTGGCTTTGTCAGTGTTTGTTTATTTTCATGCTTCCCATAATCGTGTTGAAAATGGTTACACTGATTTTCCATTAGAAATATTTTTGGGAAATACTAGCATGCATCAACACATTTTACTAAATTACACTTCATTTGCATATAATCAGAGAGCATTCTGGGAGCATTATACTTAGCCTCTTAGCCTAAACTTTTCAAACATGTGTGTACACGTTTTTTATTTTTTGTACTGGAACCAACGTCAGTAGTGAAGTGTGACCTTAAAACATTGATTTACAGCACTCACCCTAATAATGAAGGCTTTCAAATAATGAACATTAAATACAAGTTCGAACAGCATTATCTTTTGGAAACACATTACCTCAACTGCAGAGAATTCCACTCTCTGTAAACAGGCGGCCAAAGGGTTTGTGCTGCAGGGGGTTGGGCCCACTTGTCCCAAGGACAAAGTAAACATAAAAACTTGTTGCCCTTGACCCCAAACAAGATGTCCTGGGCGTCGGGCAATAGGAATTCCACATCCCTGGACCTGGCCACGCGCTGGGCGGGTAAACGAAGTTAATGGAGCCTGAATAAATGAATCCTGTGAAATAAGAGATCCCGGAGTGCGGTTGTTCATGAAGAATTTCATGAATGTTGTTGTTTTAGTATCAAAAGACCGATAATGACTAGTACACTAAGCATGAGCATTTTTCGCTCAATTCCAGCAGCGTTTTCACCTCGAAATCGCCATTTTCGTCCTGCACTCGTGGCTCCCATTTTTAAAAGTTGCCCTCACATAGGCTTATAATACAGTCAGATTTGATTCCAAGGACACGTACACCTTGATTGACTTTTCTCTGACCTGGGCAAGCTGGAACCATTGCCTC
This sequence comes from Pleurodeles waltl, assembly GCF_031143425.1. Classification (NCBI taxonomy): domain Eukaryota; kingdom Metazoa; phylum Chordata; class Amphibia; order Caudata; family Salamandridae; genus Pleurodeles; species Pleurodeles waltl. The sequence continues at coordinate 504,965,747 of NC_090443.1, forward strand.
AGGCCAAACCTGTTTGGTCAGTCCCTCTCCCAGTGGCCGAATCAGATAGCATCAAGGCACACCATGCCATAAAACCCTTATTATCGCTCACACACCCTGCCTAATCTTGCTCACACCTGCACCTGCTCTTTTCTTCTTCTTACTTTACGAGGGGGAGGTGCCCGTTTTTATTGGGGGTCCACACTTATCTGATGTAAAATACTAGGCCTTGCCGGGTAATTTATTATGGGTTGGATGACATGAAATATGAGGTTTCATCATGACACAGTTTTTTCCTTTGTAGTGAAAACATGTGAATGACCAACCAAAATGTCAAGAATGTTTGCCTGAAGCTTAAAAAACTGTATATAAGGAAACCTGATTTTGCATTGACACACAGTCTCCTGAGAACATACAAACCGTGCTGTTGTACTTCTAGGACGCTTGTTACTTGGTTGCAGCCAATAAATTTGATCTTTGACTTCACCTAGAAGACTCTGAGTTTCTGTGGTCTGAATCAGGAAAGTACCCGAGGTCTTTGGGTGTACCCTGGCACCGCTGGGTTACCGGATCAGTAACGGTTCTGAAAAACCCAGTACCGCAGTTGGCACCCAATGTGGGGCGATACCAGCGGTACCGGTCCAAGCCTGAGGTCCGTGAGGAGCTTCGTGTGAAAATGCTGGAGGAAGGCCGCCACTTCATCGACCCCTGCATGTCGACGTGGTCCGAAAGTCTTTGCTGCGAGGTTCCCCGCTTCCCGACGGCTACGAAGGACTGCTGCCCTGGCTATCGCCCTGATTTGGACCCTTGATGTTTGGTAGAGCGAAACGATAAGACGAGTCTTCTGGTGACGTCATCGATATTTTCAGTTAAGTATAAGTGGAGCGTCTCCCAGTCCTTAGTTGGACACTTGGTTTGGTCCTTAGTTGGACATTTGGTTTGGTATCCCTTCGGGATCACTTTGATTTGGAACTTGCAAGTACCAAAGCCGAAGGACTCGTGTATTCACGAGACTATCGTAAACGATAATCCTTTGAAGTTTGAAGCTAGACTAGTGAGCGAAGATGCCTGGTCTTAGCAGACTTGGAAATTTGTTTTGTCTTGGTTGTAAAAGGGACTCCCGGTTGGAGGACTCATGTCCGGTTCCTCCGATTGGAACTCCAACCTATGAACTATATGTGAAGCACAGAGTAGGCCCCATCACATATAATGAAGTATGGATCCGTTACACCAGAAAAGATGGTGTTTTAAAATGGCCCCAAAATGGTAGCTTTGACACAGAAATCTTAGATAACCTCAAAGTTAGACTTTTTAAGAAGAAAGCCCGGCCGGCAATGTTTGATTCTTTCCGCTTATGGCGTAAGGAAGCCAAGCAAAAGGAAATTAAATTAGCTAAGAAAAATAAGAGAGAAAAAGGTATTTCGATTATGCAAGCTTCTATACAGTTTAAAGATAACGAAGTAGAACAGTTGAATGAGCAGTTGCATAGGCGACATAAAATGACAGTAGATAAATGCTATCCAGTTTTGCCGCCTCTTCAGCAAGATGCAGCAAAAGACTCTGAAAAAGATCCCCTAATGTCGCATTTGCTAAGTTCGCCACCACCCTATGCGCAGAATGCAACAGCACCTCCGCAACCTCTAGTTGCACAACCAGTGGTTGCATTGCCTCCTGCTCCTCCCCAGCACCCACCAGCTATTCTTCAGTTGGTTCCTATTCCTCCGGTGCAGCCTCCTCAAGGGCCACCGGCTTTGACATCTGCTCTGCCTTTACTTCCTACAACTTTGACTACTATAGCGACTACCACTCCTGGTATTGTTTCTGACACTGCTTCTGTCTCTGCCTTGTCTCATTCTGTTTTTCCTCCGGTTCATTTGTCAACCTCTCCCTCTATCCGTCAGAGAATGACAAACACTGTGACTAGTCTTTTCTCCCCTCTCTTTGGGTCATTAGCTACGACCCCAGTTTCAGAGCGTAAACAATTGCGTAGCCAATTGCCTGATGGTATGGAGAAAGAGACACTGAATTATTTGGCGCATAAATGGGTTACTGAACCAGCGAGATATGAACTAGAGTCTGTTATGGATGTCTTCCATCAGTGTGAAGAACCGAAACAGAGATACGTTTTTGAAAAAATGTGTACTTTTCTTTCTGAGGATTTAGAGGAAAATGGTTTGGAGCCCAATCCGCCTAAATTGTGTCGTGTACGGTTCGATTTTGCGACAGGTTTGATTGTGGGTTCAGATGTCGAGAAAGCAGTTGCGATGTTATTGTCGTTTAGGACTGAAGGTGTTTCCAGGTTATTGTTTAAATATGATTCTTCTGCTAAAAAGAAAGGGAAACAGTACCCCATGAGAGAAGTTCCCCCACAGTGGAGGGAAGGGGACCCAAATGCTAATCCACCTGTCCTTCCTCATTTCCAGCGTGTATGGGTACACGTTCCATGGAAGCGAGCTGAAGTTTTAGCCCTTAAGCAGACATTGCCTGATCCCCGTAAGAATCCTACAGGATATTACAAGGAATTGTCACAGACTGCGGGGTCTTGCATTATGAATTTAGCTGACATAGACATGTTGTTTGGGAATGTTGTCCCACAGCCTTTATGGGGAAAGATTCGCCATACAGACCATGCTCAAGAGTTAGGTGACACATGGGCTAATATTGCTGCTGCAGATGCCCGACAAATTGGTGGTGCTAAACCTGAGCCTTTAGTGACAGAGCTTCCTGGTAGGATTATTGATTACATGAAAACGATAATGCCTGCGATGCGTGTAAACTGGGATAAATTGTCTGCATGTAAGCAAAAGAAAGAAGAAACGGTATCAGATTTCTTCACCAGGTTTGAAGAAACGTTTGTGGACCACAGTGGTCAAGATTTGAACACGGAAGGTGGTCAACGTTTGTTCGTCGATAAATTTGTGCATAATCTGCTTCCTGAGTTGTGTAAAAAGTTAAAAGACTCAGAAAGTTCTTGGGCAGTTTCCTCTTCAGCACAGATATTGGCTACTGCACAGTACTACGAAAATAGAGATAAAGATGAGAGAGATAGAGTAGAGAAGAAAACAAAAGAATTGAAAACAAAGGTTCTGTTACAACAAGCGTACCCGCCACGTGGTGGTCAGAATAGTGGTGCACAGAACAACTATCAGAATAACTATCAGCCCCAACCGTTTCAGAGAAACTCGCAAAGAGCCGAGTATGCTCAACCACGTATCCCAGTAGGTCCCAATCAGTGTTCATATTGCAAGGAAGAGGGTCATTTCAAGTATAGTTGCCCTGCTTTGCTACAGCGCGCAAATGGTACTTCCGGTTTAAGAGGTCGAGGTGTTCCACAACCACCTAGAGGAAGAGGACGTGGATATGTTCCCCAGAGCGCGCCCATTCCTCCCTCAAAACTCAATGAACAGATTTGATCAACAAGTTAATGCATCTGGTAGGACGGCTCAGTACTATACTGATGATTACTATACAGAGGATGAGCATTTGGACAGTAATGATTGCTAGGACAGCCATAGACAAAGAGAGGGAGTTGTTTCAGTTCCAGTAGATCAGAGTGGGCCTTATGTTAAGGTGATTGCATCAGGTGTGTCAGAACCTTTTCTGTTGGATACTGGTGCTACCAAGAGTTCTATTATGCACTCAAAACTCCCTGGCGCACCTTTGTCTGGCGAAACAAATGTATCAGTAGAGTTTTCCGGCGCCCCAGTTAGAAATCCGATTTCTAACCCTATATCTCTTTCTGTTGGACCTTGTAAATTTGAAACACCCCTTATTTTGGCGACAGGTTGTGGCGAGAACTTGTTAGGATTAGATCTGTTAAAGAGATTGTATGCGACATTGTATTGCTCTCCTTCTGGAGTGCATCTCACATTGGGTAAGAAAGTGGTTTCACCAATGTATTTGTCAAAGGACAGATTTCCACCAGAATTTTCGTCTCTTCCTAATACTCTTTGGGCTACTGGACCTAATGATGTAGGTCTTTTGGAAATTCAGCCATATGTGATAACATTAAAAGCCAATGTTAAAATGCCACGTATTCCCCAATACAAGATCTCTAGTGAAGGGGAAAAAGCGTTATTGGCAATTATTCGTGATCTGATTGAGAAGGATGTAATTGAAGAGACAAGAGGCAACGTTTGCAATAGTCCTGTTTTGCCTGTCTTGAAGCATACTGACCCTACTCAGCCACCTGTTTATAGGTTTGTAATTGATCTTAGAGAGGTGAACAAAATAGTTGTGCCACAGTTTCCAGTCGTCCCCGATATCACTGCATTGTTGACAATGATTCCAGCTTCAGCCACTTGGTTTTCAGTAATAGACCTGAAAAATGCTTTCTTCAGCATCCCTATTGCAGAAGAGAGCAGGGACATTTTTGGCTTCAATTTGGGAGGACGAAGCTTCAGATTTAAGAGAGCTCCTCAAGGTTATTGTGAAAGTCCATCTATCTATAGTCAGGCTTTGAAAGCACAACTTGACACTCTTATGTTACCTGATGGCGCCACTCTCATTCAATATGTCGATGATTTGCTAGTTGCCGCAGATACTAAGGAGATCTGCAAAGAAGCAACATTGTCATTATTGCGTCATTTGTCTGATTTACACCACAAAGTGTCCCTTTCAAAGTTACAGTATTGTCAAAAAGAAGTGACCTATTTAGGTCATCTCTTTTCGAAGGAGGGAAGCCAACTGACCCCAGAGAGAATCAGGGCTGTTGCAGCAATGAGTGTGCCAAGAACACAAAGAGAAGTGCATGCTTTCTTGGGTATTACATCATATTGCAGACAATGGATACCTAATTTTTCGTTAATAGCCAAACCCTTGGTGGCATTAACTTGTAAAGATACACCAAATCCCGTCCCATGGTCTGAAGATTGTCAGAAAAGTTTTGTCGAATTACGTGATGCATTATGTTCAGCTCCTGTGTTGGGTACCCCCAACTACAGCAAGCCTTTTACATTGTATGTCCATGAGAAAGAAGGTTGTGCGTTAGCAGTTTTGACACAACAGTTTGGAGACAGGGAGCGTCCATGCGCCTATTTCTCTTCAACCTTAGACCCAGTAGCTAAGGCACTACCGAGCTGCTTAAGAGCGGCAGCGGCAGCTGCTGTTTCTATCCGACAGTCTGCTGGTTTAGTGATGAATAACACATTAATCGTAATGGTTCCACATGCAGTGGACACGTTGTTAAACAGAACCAAGACACAGCATTTAACTAGTGCTCGATTGTCAGGTTACGAGTTGACATTGTTAGCAAGCCATGTACATATAAAAAGATGCACTACACTTAACCCAGCTACGTTATTGCCAATTGTGACGGAGTTAGATACTTCTGAACAACATGATTGTCTCCATAGAACAGAAGAAGAAACGAAAGGGAGAATAGACCTTCTGGACACTCCCATTGAAAAGAGTGATGGTACTTTGTGGGTGGATGGTTCATGCTTTAAGCTCCCGAATGGTGACACGACTGCGGCGTATGCTGTGACAACTTTGTGTACGATTGTTGTAGCTGCACGTATCCCACATAATTCAGCCCAAACAGCTGAGTTAATAGCCCTAACAAGAGCATGTACAGTATCAAAAGGAATGAAAGTGACTATCTATACCGATAGCCAATATGCGTTTGGTGTGGCCCATAGTTTTGGGCGTTTGTGGAAGGAACGTGGGTTCCTGACCTCGCATGGAACTAAAATACAGCATGGTCAGTTGGTAAATGAGCTCCTTGATTCACTTACTTTACCGTTGCAAGTTGCGATTGTGAAGTGTAGCGCACATAAAAAGGTGACTGATGATGTTGGTCGTGGGAATGCATTTGCTGACGAGGTCGCAAAAGAAACGGCAAGGAATGTGATGAGCCGAATGTATGTCGCGGGCCCTGCAAGATGGATTGGTGATGTTGGAATGTGTGAAGACACGATAGAAAGCGTGAAATCGATTCAAGCTGAAGCCACAGAGAGAGAATTGAGTGTGTGGAGAGAAAGTACGGGTAAATTGGATGCGAATGGTTGTTGGGTCGAGTTGTCAGAACATCAAAGATGGTTGCTACCCGATGCGTATGTGCTTGCAGTAGTTACAATGGCTCATGGAATGGCTCACATCAGTGTGAAAGGGATTTGTAAGTTGTTGGCCCCAGTATGGCAAAATGCAGGAATTCCCAAGTGCGCAGAAAATGTGGTTAAAAATTGCATGGTATGCCTGAAACACAACCCTGGTAGAGGAACCCCAACTCCAGCTGGTCATTTTGCACCTCCTACGTATCCGTTTGAGGTTTTGCAGCTAGATTTCATCCACATGGAGAGGTGCAACAACTTAAAATACGTACTCGTTGTTGTTTGTGCCTTTTCAAGATGGGTGGAAGCCTATCCCCTAAAAGACAATACTGCGCTATCCACAGCCAAAGCCCTTGTGAAAGAGTTCTTCCCTAGATTCGGAATGCCGAGAATGATCTGGAGTGACAATGGAAGTGAATTTGTGGGTCAAGTGATGAAGAAAGTATGCGAAGGGCTAGGCATAAACCAAAAGTTTCACGCTGCAAATCACCCCCAATCAGCTGGATTAGTGGAGTGCTATAATGGCACTCTAAAGCTAAAATTGGCCAAGATACAAGCGAGCTCTGGTCTCAAATGGCCTGACGCTCTACCCTTAGCACTCCTATCAACCAGAATGACTGTGCATTCACGAGTGAAACTTAGTCCTTATGAAATAGTCTTCGGCCGCCCGGCCAATATATGGGGAGTGCCTAGGCCCAAGAAGTTTAGCGAGATAGAGCATCCTGTTTTGCTTGACTATCTGTATGAATTGACGGCTAAATTGCGTGTCTTACATCAACAGGTCCACGACACCCTGCCTCCGGTCTCTGAATCTCCAGGTCATCCCATTGAGCCTGGATCCTGGGTTTTAATAAAGAACTTTCAGCGAACCAAAAACGAGCAGCCCAGGTGGACCGGACCGCACCTCGTTCTTCTCTCCACAAGATCAGCTGTTCGAGTAGAAGGGAAGAAACACTGGATCCATAGGACCCATTGCAAAAGGGTACCCCTACCTCTGCCATATGACCGGTGGGTCCAGGAAGGTGTCGCCGACTCAGAGACTGAAACCGTGCCACGTTTTCTGCCTTTCAGCGATGCACGAATAAAAGGAACACTCACTGAGAAAGAAAGTGATGACATTTTACAATCAGCAGTATCACCGTCAGTTCGATTGGACACTACAGAACCTGAACTCCTTTTTCAGGACCACACGATACCTGGGACTAACCGTTATAATCTACGACCAAGAATAAAGGACAAATAAAACAGTTTACTTTTCTTCCCTTTAGCAAAGTTCTCCAATATGGAAAATTATTTTTGAATGACTTTTTGCTTTTTTGTGTTTTTTGAACCTCCATCCGGGTTCAGCTGTAGGATCGTGGCTGAAAAGACTTAGGGGGGTAGCCTGTGGACACAAGGTCTACAGGTCTGGTTTGTTCTAGGGCGGCCTGGAACATTCAGAACACTCCTAAGTGAAGTAAACCAACCGCCACGAACGGCAACGGTTAGAGGATGGAATCTTTCCAAAATGGAGAACATGTTGAAAGACTGAGTTTCAAGAAGAGAATATGTGAAACGATAACCAGGAAACGGTTTTTGCTGCTGTGGATTTTTATGTTATTTAGTATACTTATGTTTTTTATAGGATATATTTTATTCTGTTTTAACGTGATATTGGCACCCACTACCTCGTCTACACCTCCTCCTTCCACTGTTTCCCCACATTCTTTTCAACTCCTCCCTAAACATGAATCTGCTAGGAGACTAGAGTTCATTAATAACTCCTTCATCCAGCTTTTGCACCAACACCAACTAGTGATAAATACAACTAACTGTTGGGTGTGTGGCCTTATGCCTCACACAGCAGATAAAGGTATCCCTTATCTGATCCTGCCTTTCAGCCACAATGGTTCCGTGTGGGCATTCAGAACGATATTCATCTATGCACACTACCCCCTACGTTTTGCGGAAGACAACCCTAAGAAAAATGCTTTAGTTAAAGGTATCATAGACATGATGAAGGACAATATCTTCTACGAGACTATCCCCAGAGATGAGACAATGGCATATATAGGATGGAACATGACCGGATATGAAGCCACAATGAGTGAGAAACAGCAAGCTAAGATATCTTCCCTGATTTGGGTTGTACCCCATCAGGGTCACCTGTGTCTGCAAGGTACTGGCAAGAATCCCAGAGCTCAGCTAGGGGAAAGCGTCTGCACTGAGACATATGTCTTCGCATCTCAGACCTCCCCTCCGCTCTTGGCAGCTAAGGGTACCTATTTCATCTGCCATGATAGAGCCTTTACATGGTTGCCCCCTGACTTTTCGGGCACATGCTTCGTTTCGTTCCTGTTGCCCCCTACCTACACAGCAGCGGCAGATTACCACAAGACAAGGATAGTTAGAGGCGTCTTCAGTGAAGAAGACACTGCAGGACAAGAATTTGGGGACTTCGTAAAGGGTTTTCTGCCGTTCTGGGGACAAATAAGTAACAGCAGGAGCATAAGGCAATTGATAAGAGTGGTTGAATCCACCATGGCTGAAACCGCTGGTGCCCTTGGTAACTTGACTGCTGAGCTCCAGTCGGATCGTCTTATGACCCTTCAGAACAGGGTCGCATTAGATGTCATACTTGCAGACCGGGGTGGAGTATGTACATTGATCCAATCGAGTTGCTGTGTTTTTGTCCCAGATAACGCTCCAACAGTATACCAGGCCATCTCCAAACTGCATAGAATTTCCGAATCTATTCATTTAGATAAAGGAGATTGGTCATTAATGGGATGGTTCTGGGAACTGATATCAGCATGGGGATGGAAGATTCTGATGGTCATTGGGATGATCTTGGCCATTCTTTTCCTGTTCTGTCTATGCGTGCAGTGTGCTCCTGCGATATGTGGTTTCTGTGTTACATCATGCATAAGGAAACCTGCACCAAGAGACGAGCTAAATACTAGGATGATGTTACAGCAACATCTCAACGACTTTAGAAACATAGACCTGGACTCAGATTAGCATGAGAATAGGTTTATTGCCTATGTAAGGGCAAAAGGAGGGTTTGTGGTTCTAAAAATTCTGGACCCATGTAATTTACTTTGCCACAGCAGTACGATTTTAGTATCAAAAGACCGATAATGACTAGTACACTAAGCATGAGCATTTTTCGCTCAATTCCAGCAGCGTTTTCACCTCGAAATCGCCATTTTCGTCCTGTACTCGTGGCTCCCATTTTTAAAAGTTGACCTCACATAGGCTTATAATACAGTCAGATTTGATTCCAAGGACACGTACACCTTGATTGACTTTTCTCTGACCTGGGCAAGCTGGAACCATTGCCTCAGGCCAAACCTGTTTGGTCAGTCCCTCTCCCAGTGGCCGAATCAGATAGCATCAAGGCACACCATGCCATAAAACCCTTATTATCGCTCACACACCCTGCCTAATCTTGCTCAAATAAATATTGGACCTCCTGAGCCACTCATCAGTTCACTCATGGCCCTGTGGACATTACAGACAAACTGCCTTGTTCCCCAGGGGACTACCCTGCTGCTTGATGCCTGCTTTGTTCTCCAGAGTACTTCCTGCACCTGCTCTTTTCTTCTTCTTACTTTACGAGGGGGAGGTGCCCGTTTTTATTGGGGGTCCACACTTATCTGATGTAAAATACTAGGCCTTGCCGGGTAATTTATTATGGGTTGGATGACATGAAATATGAGGTTTCATCATGACACTGTTTTTTCCTTTGTAGTGAAAACATGTGAATGACCAACCAAAATGTCAAGAATGTTTGCCTGAAGCTTAAAAAACTGTATATAAGGAAACCTGATTTTGCATTGACACACAGTCTCCTGAGAACATACAAACCGTGCTGTTGTACTTCTAGGACGCTTGTTACTTGGTTGCAGCCAATAAATTCGATCTTTGACTTCACCTAGAAGACTCTGAGTTTCTGTGGTCTGAATCAGGAAAGTATAACCCACCCGGAGGACAGCACATTTCAGGGCTGTAGGCCAGCAGCAGTGTCCGTTTCAATTTTGTCCCTGCCTTTAGAAGAAAAGAAATTCCAGCAAAATAAGGGCTGCATTTAGATATTCATGGTATTACTGCCAATCCACTGCTGTGGCAGACTAGAGTATGCCATCAAGTCGAAGGTGTTCCGACTGCCGTATTTAGATGCATTGCTGCTGAGCAGCAGACCGCCTTGACAGAGTGTTCTTCCTAGCCGTCAGGTAGGCAGATTTCCAGCGACTACATTTAAATGTCACAGTCCTGCAGACAATGTACTGGCGATGGATTGCTGACGGAGGGAGGCCTTTGCAGGACTGTATGTGCATCCTACAATGGCAATGGCTATGGAATAGAGGTAAGTCACACATACGCACACATACCTCAGACATATGTTTCAACCTCTACATACACGCTATTATCCACCATTCCACCACAACACAACACCACAACACAACACGTACATACCAAAAATTGCCATCCATGACACAACATACACAATCCACCCTCCTAGCAAACGATTTGTTGTGTGATTCCTTGCTTCTGTTAAGAGACATGCAAAAATAAAATGTCATTGACTTTTCCTGGCTGTGTCGGGAGAGTCTTTTATTGATATTGATTTAACTGTGTTGTATATTTTCTACTGGAAATAGGGCATTGTGTTATGGTACTGGATATGAGGAAGACCACATAGGTTGAAACAAGCTGAGCCGGATAAAACTTTGTAGATTATACCGTCTGGAGTGCCAGTTATTCCTTTCTCGATATTGGGAAGAGAGGTTCGTTGTTTATATTTAGCAGGTCTTGTGCCCACCGCCGTGCTCCACCCTCTCTGGTGGATGATGTCAGAAGAACTGCAGGATGTTTGTGGCATATATGTATATGCCCGTAATCAAGGTCTCTCAGACCGAAACGCGCTGGGCGGGTGATTGTTCAGGTGTAAACGAAGTTAATGGAGCCTGAATAAATGAATCCTGTAAAATAAGAGATCCCGGAGTGCGGTTGTTCATGAAGAATTTCATGAATGTTGTTGTTGATATATATATATATATATATATATATATATATATATATATATATATATATATATATATATATATTTTTTTTTATCCAAATGGTCAGAGTCATTTTCTTAAAGGCTCACTCAGCTGCCGGTGCTGGTAACAAAGGAGACCACCCTCAAAATATATTTTGTATCAAAAAAGTTATTTACCCCACTCCAAAGTTCCTTTAGGCAGATTTATTGATAAGATTAGCAACCACCAACGCGTTTCAACTACACTTGAGTCTTACTCACGGTAAAAGTTTTTTTTTCATACCACCCTTAAATAGTGTGATGTAATTGTTACCGCCCCATTGCATTCTGGTTATGGTAGTTTGACATTGTACAAAATCATATATGAAAGTAAAATTTCAAGAATAAAATAAAAGTAAAAAATATCACTCAAATTAGAATCCTAAAGTTGAAAGAATGTCCAATAAAAAATTAAATTACATTACAATAATTACTTCTATATAAATGAGACTTATAACCAATGTTATTTTCTGCAATTTACATATGTTGCCTGCATTTTTGCAATCGCTAAATTTTCATCATGAGAATGTTATACATATACCTACTCGCATATTTTTATATATGTATTTCTTTTTGTATTCTTGTCATTTTTCATTTTTTGAGGATAGGATTATCACCGATCTTGTCTTGCTCTATTATCAAACCATATATGGCTTATGATGTTATCTCATTTAAATAGAAAAATATAAATCGTTTCAGATCTTTCATTGCTGCTTATCACATATTACAACAATTATTAATTGTTAAATAACGGCTAAGTGCCTTTACAGACTGAATTTCAACATCACCTCAACAAGGAAAACTGATTATTTAAACATAATAACTATCTATCCTTCATATCAGATTAAATCATATCTATTCTTACATTAAACTAAGTGTTATATTATCCATATCCTCCCCATTCAAACAATAATTTTATTCCATAATGATTATTTTCCAATTGATCGAAAACTTAGAAATTGCCCACAAATGATCCAATAGTTTTTGATAATCATTCAGTTCAATATTATACTACTCCCCTCAACTATTCATTGTTAGTATAGTTGGTTCATTATAAATGTACAAAAAGTTCTTCATCCACGTTTAACTCAAATGGGATGTTTGTATGGAGTTGAATGATATACTCGCTTTCAAGTTGTCTCACCAGTAATGTTCTATTTCCTCAACGTTCATTATTATTTATTTGTGCTAAACCAAAAAATGCTATACTTTTCCAATCTGTGGTGTGGCATTTATTATGATGTCTAGCCACTGCATAACTTTGGGCTTGATGTTGAATTGCTCTAGTATATTCCAGTATTCTCTTCTTCCGTGGGCAGATTGTGCTACCCACATATTGAAGTCCACATTCACATTGGATCAGATAAACCACAAATTGGCTATTGCAACTCAATCTTTGTACAATCTGTACTTCCCTTCCTTTGTAATCCACAAAAAATTTCATGTTTTTCGCAATTTGACATGCTTTGCACTTGTTACATTTATAGAACCCAATTACACTTTTGTTTAACCAGTTTGTTTTAGGATGTTCTGCATAGTGACTTCTGACCAACATATCTTTTAAAGATTTTGATCGCCTTAAAATCTTCCAAAATCTTTTGAAAATTTTCTCAATTGTCTTACTTTCTTTACTATATGGTAATATTAGTCGCAGTCCCTCATTTTTTTCTTGTTTCTCAGGGATCTTGACTTTATTATCATACAAAGTTTGCTGATGACTTCTCTTTTTGGCTTTTAGTGCTCCCAATTCTGATTTCACTTTAGGGTATCCTCTCTTGAGGAATCGTTGTTTAACATTGCTTAATTGTGTATCCATTTCTGCACCATTAGAACAATTTCTTCTAGTTCTCAGAAATTCCCCAAATGGAATGCTTCTTAATAGTGGTTTAGGGTTGAAGCTTGTTCCATTTAATATGCTATGCGTAGATGTTTCTTTCCTATATAACGTTGTATGTAATTGATTATTTTCACATATACTTTAATAACTAGAACATGTATTTGTGTTGAGCTGATGTCAAAGGTAAATTGAAGACCATAGATGTTATCATTTAGTAATTGAAAATATGATGTGAAGTCTTCCTTAGATCCATTCCATATCATGAAAAGATCATCAATATACCGAAGCCACAAGACAATCCTATTCACATATTCCAGATATTGATCTTGCCATGCTATTTCTCGTTCCGACCATCCCATAGTAAGGTTTGCATAACTTGGAAATAATGAGATTCCCATAGCTGTACCTTGTTTTTGCTTATATACTTGACGATTAAATAGAAAGACACAATTTTCTAGACACATTTTCACCATCTCTATCAGCATCAATGAATGATTTGTTTCTCTTATGTTTCTCTGTTTCAAAAAATATTCTAAGGCATAGAGACCAATTTCATTACGAATTGACGTATACAATGACACCACATCTATGGTTACCAAGATAAAAATCAGGTTGCCATGATATATCTGCTATTGCCTTTAAAAAGTCTCTTGTGTCTTTTATGTATGAACTCAATGAGGCTACCATAGGAGCCAAATAGTAGTCCACATATCTAGAGATGTTATCAAAGACTGAACCACAAGCCAATATAATTGTTCTTCCTGGGATATTCTTAAGAGTTTTATGAATTTTAGGTAAAAAATATATTGTTGGTGTAATTGGAAAATCTTGACTTAGAAAATTCAGTTCTTCTGAATTAATCAATAATTCTTGGTGCCATCACCTTAACTGCATGTTAACCTGACTCGGTATTTCTAAAGCAGGACTCGTATCCAATTTTTGATAATTTTGAATGCAATTCAACTGTCGCACAGCTTCTTTAACATAGTCACTTGAATTCAAAATGACTATATTACCCCCTTTATCAGCTGGTTTTATAACGATTCTATCATTGCTCATTAGTTGATTAATAGCTTTTCTTTCCAATTGAATCATGTTTTCTGCCCCATGATCATGTTTCTGATTTTGTATAATTTCCAACTCAGCTATTACAGCATCATAAAACAAATCCCCTATATTTCCTGGATTAAGAATAGGACAGAATTTGGGATTGAAATGACTATATGCATGGTCATTAGTTGAAATTCCCAACTGATTCATGATTTCCATTGTGGTGACCTCCTCGTTCTCCAAATTGTGCATCAATTCATAACATACCTGCACATCTTGTATCTGTTCAGTCAAATGTTTAGTGTGCGAATGTGATCTTATTGGTTCCTTATTTTTATAGGTTGTCTCGCAAAATGTTTAGCTAGTTTAATCTTTCTTATGAATTTATACGAGTTATTTTTTGTTTCATCTCTGTCCACATGATGCTCAGGACAGAAAGAAAGACCTTTATTTAACACTTATTCTCTTCTTTTGAGAGTTCATAATCTGACAGATTTACCACAAGATTTACTTCAGTGTCATTACTTGCATTTATTTCTTCTGTCTGTTGCGTAATGGATAGCTTAATTGTGTGAATCTTGTTCTTAGGTGGCCTCTGCCTTGACTGCGTCCTTGGCCCCTGCCTTTTGATGTTTGTTGGTCTTGATATATAATTTGCATTTCTTCTAATAATGTTGTCTTTATTTTTGATTCATCAATATCTTCACTTTCACTTAACTCAACATCAGACTCGCTCACAATTTCAGTTGCAGTAGGAATAATTATTTTTGAATGTGATGTATATTTCTGATTGATCATTTCAAACCTCTTTGCAAATGTCAAGATTGTGCCGTTCTTATAATCATTCTCATCTCTCTGAAATTTCAGTTGTTTTTGTGCCTCAACTTCCAATTCATGTTTATCCAGTCTTTCTTCCATTTTTGATCTTAGTTTAGCAATTAAACCTGTGTTCCGTAATGTAAACAACTTTTCTTCAATTTCCTTTACTGAATTTTTTATTGTCTCCACATCTATTTTTGCATATGTAATCAAAATTAGCATCATAATGCGAGAGCAAGTCATACTGTTTTCCCCCCATTCAAGTAATAATTCAGGTTTAATATCAGGATGATTTGGTAACGTGAAAATGCGAAGCCCCTTGGTACCCTCCCCATTTCAACATATTTTTGTAATGTGATGATTTCCCAGCTCTTTGTGATCTCTTTTAGATAAAGTGTCTCTAGTTGGGAAAATAATCCTTGTACATCACTAAAAAATTTTGTCCATTATTCTTTCTCATTATTGGATCATTAGGGTGTATATTTGCAAAAAATAGTCTATGCTTTCTGAGCTCGTTTTGCTGCTCTCAATTCCATTCTTTCAACTTCATAAAAACTCAAAAAGTTACTAATAATTATATTCTTATTTTTATGCCGGACTTTGTCCTAATATTCCAGGCTGCATTGATATTACTCTGACTAGTGCTCCTCCAGTCCTGGACCCTTTCAAGTGATGCTAATGGTGCCCAGATAAACCAAATTCAAAACTTGGAACTTATAACATTTTTGACAAAAAAGTGCTCTGATAACCCAGAGGAGAGCAGGACCTACCTGCTTGTTGACCTGCCCAAGGTACATTGTTGGTCAGTCTGACTTTGTGGCATGCTACGTTATTCTCCACAGCAGCAAATCCTGTTTAATGGCTCCTTGCACAAGGGGTATTAAGCTTTGTGGAACCCTCATCAGCTACAGCCTACAGCTTCTTCTAGCTGGAGTCTACCTACTTCCAAAAAAAGAGGCTAGGTTCAAAAGTAAGGATCTTCATCACAACTTCATCCAGTGATTCTCCGACGATAATGCCTCCTATGACATTGCTGGCTGCCTTACCCAGCTGAACTCTGCCTTATCAGACCTTTTTCTGCAAAATGCCTTCTAAGTCCAAAGGTAAGTGGAGACCGGACGCAATACACTTCATGTATCCGACCCACGCTCCATTGTTGTTGGACATAACTTTCCACTTTGCCGTGGTCTTGCACAGCAAAAGGTCCTTGGTTGGTGCTTTGATCTATTATGTGCTATTTTACACCTAACACTTAAAATAATTATGACTCAGTTCTGCCGATTGGATTTTGGTTGTTTTCATGTCAAATCATTTATACAAATGTACTCCCTTTTCTACATTTCTGGGGTTTATTTTTTCACTGCAGTTTTTGTGCTGTATAAAAACTTTTCACCTTGCCTCTAAGTTAAGCTTCACTGGTTTTGTATCAACTTATCAGAGGGTTAGGCACCAGTTCATTTAGTGACTTTTTGTGCTTTACCCTGGCAGAGATAGTGGTAGGGTTTCAACCCCCCTCAACCAACAGCTCAATTTCTCACAGTCATGTAACGAAGGATGTTGTAATAGACTCTAAGGAAGTTGTGTATAGTCATCTCCATGACTTTCCATTTATGTACTCCAATTTTGAGGGTTATTTAATCAGAGTCCTCTTAAACCTCTCAACTTCAACAACAGCCTCGGGCCAAATGGAAGTGATCCTACAACAAGCAATGCCTAATTTCTCAAGGCTGGTGTGGAAATATTTCTTTAGGAAGCAGGGGCCAGTTCTCTATCTTCAATTCTATGGGGATACTGAGAGTAGCGAGGATTTTGTCTAGTTTGGATAGCACATGGTTGAAAGTAATACAATGAACAATTTCTGCAACTGGGTACTTGGTACAAGTGTCAGCAAGGGCTAACATGTCTTCCATTGGGAAGCAAGGCTTCCCCCTTCTTCTTCTGTAATTATCAGGGCTGGTCAGTCTCCTCTTCCCTTGGTTTGGCAAGGTTGGCAGTCATCAACTAATTGTTCAACCATCTCATCCATGTGAGTGAACCACATTCTCTCCCAGAGTATCACTATTGTTTTAGGCATCCCTCGTTGACCCTGAGTCACCCATTTTATTACTCTCTCCTGTAAGATTTTCAGGACTACCAATTTCTATCAACAGTCCACAATTGGTGATAATTAGTTCCTGGGTCACAATCCATACAACGTTGGAGTTGATTGGCTTTCTATGTCCTAAATGTGTATTCCAGACAGGAATGTCTTCTGGGAGCTGTCTGTCATGGCATTATAGATACGGTAGATACATGTCTTCCTTTTTATGATTCTTGACATCTTCCTGAGGCATCATCACTGGGCATGTGATTTGAACTAGCATCTGCAGATAATATTCAACTTCTTATATTGCGTTATGGTAGTTACAATTCAGACAGCTGGGTATCTTGACAGATAGTTGGTAGTGTTTGTCAATTCCTTGTCTGTACATAATTGTAAAGCAGAACATCTGAAGCTACAACTCCTACTTTGAATGCAGGAAGGTCATGAGCCCTAGCACAAGTGAACTAGCAGGTTGTGGTCAGACACCTTTTTAAAGCCAAGACAGAATATATTGAAGTGAAAATGGACACATCCCTATTTTATCACCAGGGCCTCCCTCTAAAATTGTGAGTATCTTGCTTTTGTATCTAAGAGTGCTCAGCTTACAAAGGCTATAGAGACCTAGATATCTCTCTTTGATTAAAGCAGAAATCCCTGTGACTCCACAACACGTCACAAAGTAGTTCATTTTGGCCTTTCTCAGTAAACTCTCTTTTTTTTGGAAGGCTGCTTCTTTGGCATCAGACCACTCCCAAGGTTAGTGAGTTTTGGTTGAGGTTCAGAGATGTTCACTTAAAGTTGCAAAATTTTGAATTCATCTTCTGCAATAGTTTGTCATGATCAAGAAGCTATGAACTTCTGCAGGTTGTGGGGAGCCAGGGCATTTTGGATGTCTTCCACTTTTTGGATTAATGATGATGTTATTGCTTGAGAACACTTCTACAAAGAACTGGGTCTTGTTGTTCTGTAAAATAAAATCACATTTTAAGTAGTGTACCATGAGCTGTTATCCAGCAGTCTCTGACAAGTGGCTCTGAGTCTCTTATGGTGTTCTGTTATGTTCTTTGCAAATATCAGTATGTCGTTACTGATATTTATCACACTTTCTATGCTAGAGAGGATTACGCAGATGATAGTCTGTAACACTAAGGCAGATGACTATATACCACAGTTTAGTTACTTTTGTCTTCTGAGTCCCACATGTATGGAGAATGTTGTTATGTATCTGGTAGCCTAATCAAGGAGCAGCTGGTTAGAACCTGAGTTCAGTTCCAGTTTGACCTTACTTTAGATCTGCTAGGATGTTGTAGATCGTGGGTGTTATCTGGTACTGCCTCATTTTACCTTTATTAGGGCAGTCCTATGTCTAGTCATATTCATGCAAGTCCTGGCTGTTTCTGATTAGTTGCAACTACCATAGACAATATCCATGAGGTGTGTCTGAGTATATTTTAATAACATATCAGTTCTTTTAAGTTTTCACATTCTTGTTCCAAGAGTGGTCTTAGGTGGAAAGGAACCCCCTTGTGTCTTGATGATGTTGGCTTGATAGTTTGATCAAAATGCAGTTTGCATGGTTTCGATCTGAGATAGCCAAGTCCTCTTGAATACGTAACAGAATTAACCCCACTGCTCCCCCTCTAGATATCAAGGATTTGCTAGCCCAGCCTTCTTGTGTTTGGAGATGTTCCACGCAGGATTGGTGGATGAATGAAGTCCTAAGGAGCCATTTCCTTTTTGACTACTTCTGCAGACTTTGAGAAACGGTTGGGCTTTTTTCAGTTTGAACAGCTGTTGCCTTGTGTGGGGCACATTGGCAGCATGTGGCAATCTTCTCTACAGTAGCTGCCGCAAGCTCTGTTTTGTTTGCTTTTCCTGGACATTATGGGGGTCATTATGACCCTGGCGGTGAGTGTTAATGTGGCGGTATGACTGCCAACAGGCTAGCGGTACATACTGCCGCATTATAAGATTGGCGGGTTGGCAGCAGCCAACCCGCCACTTCTCCACTGATACGGCCATGGCGGTATGAGCCGCCGGGCCGGAGATGTGTATCTCCAGCCCTGTGGCCGGCATAGTACTGCTGGCGACATTATGAGCCTGCCTACCACCATGGTTTTCGTGGCATTAGCGGTAAGCACTACCGGTGACAGGGAATTCCTTCCCTGACACCGGTAGGAGGCTCCTCCACCCCACCCAACATTCACCTGACACCCCCCACCTCCCCTCCGTCCAAAGACCCCCACCCCTCCGATCCTCACACACCACTCACCCCCTCCAATCTTCATACACACACCCCCATCCCCTCTGATCCTCATACATCCCCCCCCACCCCCACAGATCTTCAAACAAACACCCCCACCCCCTCCGATCCTCACAAACATACTCCCCACCCCCCATACATGCACACACCCGCAGACACACACCACGCATACACCCAATCACTCACACTGGCATACACACATTCATACACGCTTACATCCAGACATGCTCACACACATTCTTACAACGATCACACTGACATGCAGACACGCACTCACTTCACCATTCTTACACGCATACACTCACATGCATACAACAGACGCATTTACACACTCACTCACACATTCATGCACACACTTAGACATACACAACACCCCCCACCATCCCACCCTCCCTCCCCTGTCAGAAGCCCGACTTACCTTGAGCGAGGAGGTCTTTTGGCAGGGAATGGGAAGGGGCACTGCTACCCCAGCAGCGCCCCACCAGCAGAACACCGCCAGGCTGTTTGAATTGTCATACGGCTAGCTGGGTTTCTACTGGTGTGGCTGTGCTCATGGTAGCAGCGCAAGCTTACCCCCGTTCACCACCATGAACACTGCTGGATTCCCGTCTTTATTGTGGCGGAAGTCAGGCACTGCTCATAATATGGCGGACGGATGGTACCGCAGTGCCTGTATTTTGGCAGCCGTCACCACGGCGGTAGGTGGTTTTTAACACTAATGTCATAATGAGCACCTATGTTGCATGTGTGTAAGGTAGCTGGCTATTCTGCACTGCGTTGATAGACTCAGTCTTTCTGAGATGGTGCAACTCAAATTTTGCTTTTGTTGATCTTCGACAGTGCCAACTTCATCATCACAGCTGGTAGACAGTTTGTGGGATCTGGCCGGTACAACCATTGGTTGGTTCTTTAAGAGTCAGGCATTGGCTAATCAAGGAGCAGTTTTGAATGATTGGCACCCTCACCTCCCTGATAGGTTCATCCTCTGAGCAAAAGTAGGCTAACTCTTTGTATTCAAGCAGTCTATTGCCTCACCCTTTTTTGTCTTCCTTGACATGTTTTGAAGCATTCACAGTCTGGTTTGATTTTTTTGTTAAAATGTGCGTCTTCAGTGGACCCAGCCCTCTCGTAGTTACGGTCACTTCCTCGGCTGGGGACGTTTTGAAATAGTATGAAATCTCTTCCCTGGCAAAATGCACAGCTGTTATCGTTTTACACTGGTTGCAGAAAAATAATTGTCCAGTCTAATCACCTATATTCACCCTCTTTGGGCAGCTGGTAAGCTGCCCCTTGGACTTTCTGATCTCCCATCTGGGATATAGATGGAATTATAACAGCATCTTGTTGCTGTCCACATTTTAGGCATTATCTACTATGACTTGGAGGGTCTTTTCTCTGATTTGGTCCGTGTAATGGCACAAGCTGAGTTTTCCCTTTTAGTTTATTTATATTTTTTTGGATTGCCGTCCGGAAATTGGTAGAAGCAGGTTTCGTGACAAAGGGGGCTAAAATGTCTTCTGGGGTCAGCAGTACAGACTATTTCTCAATGGTGACAAATGATTTACACACTCTCTCACACACACACAAACCACACATAACACAATGCACATACATATATCAGGAAACCATGAAATATGGAAAATATTTCACATTTCCATTTAAAGTATGGATTTCACCATCATATTGAAGCCCACAAATCAATCTACAGATCTTTATCACTTTCAGGTCTACCAAGGGGGTATGGAATACCAAATTATGCAGTAAGGTTATCGCAATTATGCAGCAAAACACAACTTATGTGACACATTCTTTGGCAGTATTCTTGGCATTCATTTTAGCAAGGAAATACTTTTTGTGAAATCTGCAAATTATGTGGTAAACCATGTTGCAAATGCAGTAAATCCACTATTGTGTGATAAAGACTGCTACCACAGAATCACACCACTGGGTTCTGTTTCATCAACAGTTTATTCTTGAAAGGTAAACACATCCTAAATAATCTACTTTAAATCAGTGCCAACTGGTATATGCACATGGAAGAAAGACTGATATCAAGAGAAATACAACTAGTATTAAATTCTGTATCTGGGTATAAGGCCACCACTGTTTTTCTGCCAGTTAACTGCCTGTGCATGTATGTTTTGGCATTTCCAAAGCACGAACCTAGCTGGCTATCAACAGAGCACTGTACAAGGTAAGCTTCAGTAAGGGTACATGGATGCATGGGACAGAGGGAGGAGATAGAGCCAAGCAGATGGTTGAGAAGTCAGCCTATCTGAGTTAATATTCCCTGAAGAGATTAGTTTTCCGTTTCTTTTTTTTAGTAAACAACTTTATTTAAAGTTTTAACAAGCTCAGTCATTGCCAGTTCACATCTCATTAAGGGTGACCAGATTTTGAGGAGAAAAAACTGGGATAGGTCAGACATAAAAGAAGGACTAACGACTTTACACTCACTTTTATATCTGGCATGTCCCTTTTTTTGCGTAACTTTGTGAATGTGTTCCTATACATGTGTGTGCATACATATATATATATATATATACACACACACACACATTTACAAGACTACACATATAAAATTAGCTATGGCTTGACCTCCCACACTGCACCCCTAACCCGTCCCCACCCACTTCTCTCTCCTCCCCACTCCGTCTCGCTGCTGGGAAAAGACAGTAACAGATAAATTACTTAATTATTACATACCTTGTGGGTGTCTGTTAAAGGAGAGTATACCTTGAATTTATGCTTCCCTAGATAATCTGACCTTTGTCCCAAAAACCGGGCCATTTATGTAATGGTCTGACCTTTGTCCCAAAAACCAGGACATTTTTTTAAAATTAAGAGAAGCGTCGGGATACCGGGACAGCCCTCTGAAAACTGGGACTGTCTGAGCAAATGCGGGACGTCTGGTCACCCTACATCTCATACAGACTTAATCAATTACAGTATTTAACCCTGAAAAAACGAAGGTCCAAATTTCCTTCCTGTGTAAATGCCCTATAGCTGATGAAGAATTCGATGGTGTGTACTCGAACAGGGGGTCTGGACCAGATTCCCTCTTTAGAGAGTAGAAATCCTGAACTAGTTGAGAATGAGAACCCACAGAAGTTATATATATTAGAGAGAGAAGTTCTCAATGCAGTCTCTTCAGTAGTAAAAAAAAAGTCTTTATTCATTAATTCCAAAGTTGTCAGGAAAATTCAAAACCCTTAGTTGTGAATAGTTTTGAAGGCATGCGTCAAAATCTTCAATTGGCATCTCTTGTGCACAGGGAACCAGTGGAGTTTCTTCAGTTGGGGGTGTTGTGTGCCCTTCTGGGGAGGTCAAGTATGAGTCTATCTGCTGAGTTCTGAATGGTCTGAAGTCTCTTAAGGAGTTGTGATGTGATTCCGGCATTAAAAACATTGTCATAGTCAAGGTGGCTGGTGACCAGGGCTTGAGTGACAGTACGTCTGGAGGATACAGGGAGCCATTTGAAGATCTTACAGAGCACGTGGAGGGTGAGCAAGCAGGCAAAAGAGGCTACGTTGATCTGACTCTTCACGGTGAGTTTGCCTTCAAGGATGATGTCAAAGTTCCGGGTTGGGGTTGGGGGGAGGGTGGAGTCCCAGTTAAGGGGGCCACCAGGAGTTGCTCCTTGGTGAGGAGGTGCCCCTGAAGATCAGAACTTCCATCTTGTTTGTGTTGAGCCTGAGGCGGTTGTCCTGCATCCAGCTGGCGACACTGGTCATGCAGAGGTGGAAGTTGGCCTTCGTGGTGGGGGGGGGGGTCTTCAGAAAGTGAGAGTATGAGCTGGGCGCCGGCTGTGTAGGAGATGATGTTCAGTTTCTGACGATGCTGGCCAAGGGGTGTAGGTGTTGAAAAGTGTAGGGCTGAGGGAAGTGTCTTGAGGGATGCCACAGATGATGTTCTTGGGCTTTGAGGTGAAGGGAAGGAGGTGAACTCTCCAAGATCTTCCAGAGAGGAAGGATGTGATCCATTTGAGGGCATTGTTCTGGATGCCGAACTGATGGAGCCTCTTGATTAGGGTGTGGTGGAAGACAGTGTTGAAAGCAACCAAGAGGTCGAGGAGGATCAGGCCAGCGAGTCGCCTCTGTCCAGGAGGGTTCTGATGTCATCTGTGCAGCAGTCAGGCTGGTTTCGGTGCTTTGGTTGGAGCGGAATCTGGACTGGGATGAGCCAGAAGGTTGTCCTCTAGGTATTCCAAGAGTTGCTGGTTGATGGCCTTTTCGAGGACTTTGGCAGGAAAGGGGAGCAGGGAGATTGGTCAGTAATGTTTGAGCTTGTTACAGGTCAGTGGAAGATTTCTTGAGGAGGTGGTTTCCAGTCATCCGGGAAGGTGGCTGGGGTGATGGATCTGTTGAAGATGTAGGTGAGCTTGCAGCTGATGCTACTGTTGCCAAGGTAGAACATGTGGTGTGGGTAGGGGTTCATGTGAGATCCAGAGTGGACGGAGTGCATGATATCAGCAGGTTTCTGCATGGTGAGCTGGTTCCAGACAGTGATCCTGTTGTCAGCAGGGGCGTCTGTGGTGTCTAGGAGGCTGAAGGTGCCAACGGCGGATTGGGGTTCGAAGTTTCTGTAGCTGGTGGATATCTTTTCATTGAAGAAGTCCGCTAGAGTTTCGCAGAGTTTCTGGGTGAGGGTGTGTAGGAAAGTACCATTTTCCCTGGCATGTTACCCCCATATTTCACTGTATGTATGTTGTTTTAGCCCTGGTGTCACTGGGATCCTGCCCGGCAGGACCCCAGTGCTCATAGTATGTGTCCTATATGTGTTCCCTGTGTGGTGACTAACTGTCTCACTGAGGCTCTGCTAACCAGAACCTCAGTGGTTATGCTATCTCTGCTTTCCAAATTTGTCACTACAGGCTAGTGACTAAATTTCCAAATTCACATTGGCTTACTGGTACACCCATATAATTCCCTTGTATATGGTACTGAGGTACCCAGGGTATTGGGGTTCCAGGAGACCCCTATGGGCTGCAGCATTTCTTTTGCCACCCATAGGGAGCTCTGACAATTCTTACACAGTCCTGCCACTGCAGCCTGCGTGAAATAACCTCCACGTTATTTCACAGCCATTTACCACTGCACATAAGTAACTTATAAGTCACCTATATGTCTAACCTTCACCTGGTGAAGGTTGGGTGCAAAGTTACTTAGTGTGTGGGCACCCTGGCACTAGCCAAGGTGCTCCCACATCTTTCAGGGCAAAGTCCCCGGACTTTTTGAGTGCGGGGACACCATTACACGCGTGCACTATACATAGGTCACTACCTATGTATAGCATCACAATGGTAACTCTGAACATGGCCATGTAACATGTCTAAGATCATGGACAATTCCACGACCCCCCAGGTTTCTAGCACAGAGCCCGGGTACTGCCAAACTGCCTTTCCGGGGTCTCCACTGCAACTGCTGCTGCTGCCAACCCCTCAGACAGGTTTCTGCCCTCCTGGGGTCCATGCAGCCCTGGCCCAGGAAGGCAGAACAAAGGATTTCCTCTGAGAGAGGGTGTTACACCCTCTCCCTTTGGAAATAGGTGTGAAGGGCTGGGGAGGAGTAGCCTCCCCCAGCCTCTGAAAATGCTTTGATGGGCACAGATGGTGCCCATCTCTGCATAAGCCAGTCTACACCGGTTCAGGGATCCCCCAGCCCTGCTCTGGCGCGAAACTGGACAAAGGAAGAGGGCACACTGGACTTCTCTGAGTGGCCAGTGCCAGCAGGTTACGTCAGAGGCTCCTTCTGATAGGCTCTTACCTCTCTTGGTCGCCAAACCTCCTTTTCTGGCTATTTAGGGTCTCTGCTTTGGGGAATTCTTCAAATAACAAATGCAAGAGCTCACCAGAGTTCCTCTGCATCTCTCTCTTCACCTTCTACCAAGGATCAACCGCTGACTGCTCCAGGACGCCTGCAAAACCGCAACAAAGTAGCAAGACGACTACCAGCAACATTGTAGTGCCTAATTCTGACAGCTTTCTCGACTGTTTCCAGGTGGTGCATGCTCTGGGGGTAGCCTGCCTTCACCCTGCACCAGAAGCTCCGAAGAAATCTCCTGTGGGTCGATGGAATCTTCCCCCTGCTAACGCAGGCACCAAAAGACTGCAACACTGGTCCTCTGGGTCCCCTCTCATCCTGACAAGCATGGTCCCTGGAACACAACAATTCTGTCCAAGTGACTCCCACACTCCAGTGACTCGTGAGTCCAAGTTTGGTGGAGGTAAGTCCTTACCTCCCCACGCTAGACTGCAAAGCTGTGTACCGCGTGATTTGCAGCTGCTCCGGCTCCTGTGCACTCTTCCAGGATTTCCTTTGTGCACAGCCTAGCCAGGGTCCCCAGCACTCCGTCCTGCAGTGCACAACCTTCTGAGTTGTCCTCTGACGTCGTGGAACCCCCTTTTGTAACTTTGCGTGGACTCCGGTTCACTCTTCTTCTAAGTGCCTGTTGGGGTACTTCTGCGGGTGCTCCCTGCTTCTGTGAGGGCTCTCCGAGTTCCCGAGCGCCCCCTCTGTCTCCTCCTCCAAAAGACGACATCCTGGTCCTTCCTGGTCCTCAGCAGCACCCAAAAACCTCTACCGCGACCCTTGCAGCTAGCAAGGCTTGTTTGCAAGCTTCATCGCGATGTGCGACATCTGTCTTCCAAAGGAGAAGTTCCTAGTCCTCTTCTTTCTTGCAGAACTCCAAGCTTCTTCCATCCGGAGGCAGCTTCCTTGCACCTTCATCCGGGGTTTCCTGGGCTCCTGCCCACCCTGGACACTGTCGCGACTATTGGACTTGGTTCCCTTGCCTTGCAGGTCCTCAGGTCCGGAAATCCGTTGTCAGTGCACTGCTGGTGTTTGTTCTTCCTGCAGAATCCCCCTATCACAACTATTGTGCTCTTTGGGGGTAGTAGGTGCACTTTACGCCTACTTTTCAGGGTCTTTGGGTGGGGTATCTTGGACACCCTGACTGTTTTCTTACAGTCCCAGCGACCCTCTACAAGCTCACATATGTCTGGGGTCCAATCGTGATTCGCATTCCACTTTTGGAGTATATGGTTTGTGTTGCCCCTATACCTATGCTTGCCTATTGCAACCTATTGTAATTCTACACTGTTTGCATTACTTTTCTTGCTCTTACTTACCTAATTTTGGTTTGTGTACATATAACTTGTGTATATTACTTACCTTCTTACTGAGGGTACTCACTGTGATACTTGTGGCATATTGTCATAAAAATGTAGTACCTTTATTTTGAGTAACTCTGTGTATAGTGTTTTCTTATGATATTGTGCATACGATATAAGTGGTATAGTAGGAGCTTTGCATGTCTCCTAGTTCAGCCTAAGCTGCTTTGCTATAGCTACCTTCTATCAGTCTAAGCTGCTAGAAACACCTCTTCTCTACTGATAAGGGATAACTGGACCTGGCACAAGGTGTAAGTACCTTTGGTACCCACTACAAGCCAGGCCAGCCTACTACAGGGTGATGAAGTTTTCAGTCGCTGAGGGGTTGAAGAACTCCTTGACGATGCTGAAGAGGTCTTTGCTGTGATTGGAGCCAGCTTTGATGCAGTTGGCTAAGGTGTCTTTCAGGAGTCAGTGGTACTGGCTGAGTGAAATCTTGAATGTGGTCCGATCGGTGGGATCCTTGGTGGTGCACCATCTTCTTTCCAGTTCTTTCCAGTTGCATTTGGAGGTTCTCAGTTCTTGGGTGTACCTGCTGACTTATCTGGAGGGGCTGCTGGGTTTGGAGGGTTGACTGGGTGGCGACTCGTCAGCGCAGTTGGAGATCCAGGTGGTGACATTTTTGATGGCTTGATCGTCTCCTGAGGAGGTGTTGGAGGATGACTTGAGGCCGTCGGTCTATTGGCTCTCAGATACTCTGTTCCAGCTGCATTGAGAGGTGCTGATTGGCCTGGCGGCATGGCTGGGGGTGTTGTGTAGGTGAAGTGGAAGATTGTGTGGTCTATCCAGGTGATCTTGATGGTGTGGCTACATTTGACTCGGTTGCTGGTGGATAGGATCTAGAGTGTGTCCTGCGATGTGTGTGGGGTTGGTGGCTATCTGAGTAAGACTGATGTTCTTCAAGCTGCCAGGGGGTGGACACTGTTGTTGTAGATGAGGTGGAAATTTAAGTCTCCGAGAAAAATTCAGTGTTCGATGTTGATGGCTTGGCGAGGCGATGAAATTGGGGATGGCTTTGCAGAATCCAGGGCGGGGTCCTAGGGGTCTGTAGGCAAGAGTACATTTGATGGTGTTTTTCCATCAATTCTGAGCTGAAAGTGGAGGTGTTCCATGATCGAGATGGAGCTGTCTATAGCCAAGATGCAGAGGATGGATTCCTTGTGGATGATGGAGATTCCACTGCTGTGTTTTTTGATGTGGGTGCAGTGAACAATCTTTTAGATGAGGGGCTTGGCTGTGGCGATATAGGGTGAAGATGCAGAGTTGAGCCAGGTCTCGGTGAGGAAGACGATGTCGGAGGTGAGGGTGACAATGGTGTCCCATATCTCGGTTGCATGCTTACCGAGGGACCAAGCGGTGAGCTGGAGGCTGTGGAGTTGTTGGAGTGCGGTCATGGCAGTGAGCTCAACTCCAGAGCAGCAGTGGAGAGCCAGAGTTCATGGTGCTAGGCACAGTCCAGGCACAGAGGAGCTTCCTTCAATTTTTGCTTTAATAATGGAACTATTGTTCCAACATGTGATAGCCAATCCCAAAATTACAGCCTTGCAGATGGCTGGACGACAAGTTAAAATAGCCCTATTTACAGATGATATACTATGCTTTCCTACTAATCCCTCAGTCTCTCTCCCGGCGCTGATGTCAGAGCTGGACTGTTTCAAGGAGGCTGTGGGATTTAAGGTAAATCCTAAAAAAATCACAGGCAATAAGGGTGAGAGTTAACGTGGAAGACAGTGGCAAAGTCACAGCTGACTAAGGGGGTGATTCTAACTTCCCGCCCGCCGAAGTTCCCCCACCAAAATACCGCTCCGCGGTCGAAAGACCGCTGAGGGTATTTTGGGATTTGCCCTGGGCTGGCGGGCGGCCGCCAAAAGGCCGCCCGCCAGCCCAGGGCAAATCAGCCTTCCCACGAGGACGCCGGCTCAGAATTGAGCCGGCGTAGTGGGAAGGTGCGACGGGTGCAGTGGCACCCGTCGCGTATTTCGGTGTCTGCATAGCAGACACTGAAATACTTTGTGGGGCCCTCTTACGGGGGCCCCTCGGCACCCCCTAACGCCATCCTGTTCCTGGCGGGAGTCCCGCCAGGAACAGGATGGCGGTAGGGGGTGTCAGAATCCCCATGGCGGCGGAGCGCACTCTGCCGCCATGGAGGATTCTGCAGGGCAGCGGGAAACCGGCGGGAGACCGCCGGTTTCGCGCATCTGACCGCAGCCGAACCGCCGCGGTCAGAATGCCCTGCGGGGCACCGCCAGTCTGTCGGCGGTGCTCCCGCCGACCCTGGCCCCGGCGGTCTCAGACCGCCGGGGTCAGAATGACCCCCTATGTCTTTTGTCTAGCTCCTGCAGGAGTGAACTATCTTGGAGAGGTTATCCTCCCCCCTCATGACAGAAGTATTTAATTGTAATGTGCTTCTGCTTTTGACAACCCTTTTCAAGAACTATACAGATAGAGTCGCCTTGAGATCTCATGAGACGGTAGGATTCATTGTTTCAAAATTAACTTTCTGCCAAGATTGCTTACCTGTGTTGCTTTTTTCTGATGCAGTTCCCTCCAGGCACACTGAAGTCCATAACATAGCGAATCACTAGATCCCTCCTAGTCAGAAGCCCAGAGGAGGGAAGATGGGCATGTCCAACATTGGATGCTACCTTTTAGTGGCCCTGTTCACCCAACCCCTGGCCTTGTGCTCCCTTGACACAGGCAAACCTTGGGCTTTTCTGCAACAGGGTCCAGGAGGCTGGTCCCGCTTCACCACTTGTTATGAATGTCTCCTAAAATGTGGCACATTGAGGGCCCACTTTGTTGGACCACTGAGATAAACCTATGTTATTGGAATGGTTCAATCTGGACCCAGAGAATGATAACTTATCCTTTCCCTCTCACTCTAGTTTTCGGGAACCTGGATTTCCCACCCGGCTTGATGGACAGGGGATATTGTGCATGGGTGGGAGCTGAGACTGTCTGCTTGGGGCAATTATACAATAATGGATCCCCAAAATCCAGGGATCAATGTGTCAATGTCTTTTTGATTCATCCAAAGGACTTGTACAGGGTGACACAGCTCCTACACTTGGTTCGCAGACCAGGCGTCCTGGCCTCCGAGACAAGGGAAACCACAAAGGTTGAAGATATGTTCTCTGATGGTGATAGGAAAAAGATGCTTTCAAGGCTCTATAAGACACTTGACAAACCTGCCCCTCTCTCAGAACCTGCATACACCTGGGGTTTAAGCTGTCTGAGTTTCATAGGACCCTATTTTAGAGGGGAACAGCAAACTCTTCTATATGTTTAAAATGTAGAGGCAGTGTTTTAAGGTCATGTTTCGGTGGTACATGACACTGGTTTGCTCCAAGGTGATTAGTGCCAGCTCGGATGATTGTTGAAGGGGATGTGGGTGAAGGGAACCTACATGCACAATTGTTGAGATAGGCCCCTGGTTCTTCCTTTCTGGTCCTATGTGCTGGAGACTACTAAGGACATAACTAACGTCACAGTACTGAAAGACAGCCCAGGAAGTACTCTTGGGTTTTATGGACGATGAGGGTTAGTGTCCCCTGTCTTCCCCTTCCGGCACTCCCTAATCCTCCCCTCCCCACTCCTCTACTCTTGGTAGCCTGTCTGGTGATTGCCCAGCGATGAAAGGGTCCATCCCTGCCGACCAACAAATTTTGGTGGTCTACGGTATGGATGATCCACACAATGGAGAAGCTCACTGCCATGCTTAGGGACACACTCCTGAACTATGCAAAGGCATGGACCCCCTTCTACACGTATGCTAAGAGGGGCACACATGCACCTCATTCCCAGAATTGGTATGCACAACAAAGCTATTTGATTAACCCTTTTTGGATGGCTCCTGTCTCCAGGAGGCTGGTGGAGATTCTGCCCCAGGGTTGGCAAAGATGAAGGTTGGGCAGAGCGAAGAGCAAGATTGGACAATGTAGCTATTATGTCCCAGAAGATGTGGACCCTGCATTCATATGTGAAAATGATCCCTATCACATAATGCAGATGTACCTGCAATTGATTAACTAGTTGAGAATGAGAACCCACAGAAGTTATATATATATTGGAGAGACAAATTCAACTACCGACTGAGCTTCCATAGCCCCTCGAGACTCCTGTGCTCTGCCTCCCTCTCCCTCGCTTACACCCACCCGCAGCAACAGTAGAGGTTGTTCTGTCTCCTACCTCACCGTGAAATCCTGAAACAGCCTTCAAATCTACCTGAGGACCTCTCCCTCCCTCCAGGAATTCAGAAGGGGACTCTGTGACCAAAGCCCCTGAGCTAGCTGGACCTAGCGCCTGGATACCCTCACAAGTGATTGGCGCACTTTACAAACCCTGATTGATTATTGAGGGGACAGCCCTGGTGCGTGCCCCAGGCTAGCTGCATAGGGTCAGAGATACAGGAGCTGATCCGAATCTTGCCCGTTGGGGCCTTTTAATTAGCAAGGATGAAAGTCTTTATAGGGGACCCAAAGTTGTCCGGTCAAGTGTTTTAGTTAGGAATGTTCAGTCTAACCAGTTGAAAGCTTTCTTTGAATCCAAAGATAGCAGGAGAAGCTGTGCACCTGTCACTGTGGCTCTGATTGGTAAGGAGATACCAGAAGTGGCCAAACCTCGTTCAAATGAGCTGTAAGGATGTTGGTATGAATCTTGAAGTCGGTATTCAGTAGAGCTATGGGATAGTAGGACTCACACTGCAGTCAGGAGGGATTGCATCACGGAGGGCATGACATGTGTCTAAAAAAGTATTATAGACTTTCATCAGGTAAGGGGCTTAAAACATTGCAAAAGCCTTGTAAAATGACTATAGGAACCGATCAGGATCCAGGGCTTTATTACTGAGAAGTTCCTTGATGGCCTGTTGTACCTCTTCCAGCTTTATCGGTCGGTCTAGGTCCCCTCTAGTGTCAATATTAATTTCTAAGAAATGGACATCCGCTAAATAGGCATCTTGAAGCTGTGGTTTGCAATAGTCTACTCAATAGACAACTGTATAATACCACCCAAAAGTCTCTAAAGCCTCCTTGTCTGATATACGTTTATGCCCTTACTTGTCTGTGATGCCCTGAGTATAATTCCTAGCCCTGTGTACTCTGATCTTGTGGGCTAGCAAGCGATCAGCCCTGCCTCCTCTCTCATAGTAGAGCTGTTTAGTCTTGGGAAGTTTATAGGCTGTGTCTTTAGTCAGTACCGTCTTCAGTTACCCCTGGCCCTGCATAAGGCTCTCTGTGTTTTGTGTGAAGTTGAAGCCTTGAACCAGAGTTCCAAGTTGGCAGTCTCCACTTCAAGGTGTAAGTAGATGAGTTCCCCCCTGATCACTGCCTTGGCAGCATCCCAGATTGCCGCCCATGACATTCCTTCTGTCATGTTCTTGTTAAAATAATGCTGTACTGTTTCTCAGATAGTGTCTCTATGGGGCGGGTCTCGGAATGCAATCTCATTCATTTTCCAGAGTCTGCTAGTGGGTGGTTCTCATGAGGTAATCTTGATTGCCAATGTCAGTGAAGCATGCTCTGAAAGTATTCTTGTGCCTATCTCCATGGCCCCAACCCTAAGACAGACTAGAGGGGGGACAAATATTTAGTCAATATGTGATTGAATAGTCCCCCTCCCTCTTGTGATGTGTGCGCCAAATATCTGCTAATTGTAAGTTGTTTAGCCACATAAGTAAAGAAGGAGGAGCGTTCAATGAGTGCTATAACTGGTGTGATTTATCAATTTTGGGGTCAATGCCCACATTAAAGTTCCCTCCAACTATCAGATTATTGTGTGAGTGCAGGGCTATAAAGGGCAATAGCCAGGTGTAGAAATGGACTTTGTTGTCGTTAGAGCCATGATATAGGCTATTGAAATGCTCTTGTTACCCATAATTCCAGTGAGCAGAACTACCCCACCCTCCTGATCCTTTTGAGCGAATTGGAACTTGAAAGGGTGTGAATCTACTAATTAGAATCACTGCTCCTATTGACATGGTAGTACAATGGAATTGGTATGGAAAGTATTATGTCTGGCAATGTTGTTCATCTTTTACCAAGAGATGAGTCTCATGCAGGAGCACAATGTCAGCACGCTTAATGTGGAGCCAGTGTAGAAGGAACTTTGGGGGTCATTATGAACACAGCGGGATTCCCTGCCATGTTCATGCTGGCAGTCTAAACACAGAACGCCAGCCCATTGAAGTCCCCGCTGGCCCAATAATGAACATTCCACAGGGCGGGCGGGCAGAAACAGTGTTTCTGCCAGCCAGCCCAGCCGAATGCTGGGCCTGGACATTGCCGACTGCTCCACATGGAGTCGTCGTCAATGCTGCAGTGCAGCGGGTGCAGCAGTACCGTCACGCATATCACTGCCCGTAAATCGGGCAGTGACCTGCACAACAGGTCTGTGCACTGGGGCCCCGGAGCACCCCTTCTGCCAGCCTTTCCCTGGCGGGGGAAACCGCCAGGGAAAGGCTGGAGAAACACGAGTTCTTTATCCAGAGGGCAGCACTGCCCTGCCAGATAGAGAACTCTGCCATCGTCAGGCTGCCTGGCAGCGGTACCCTGGCAGTGGCGGAGGGCCGCCTGTGGCGGTCCACCTGTGTTCGCAATATGGCGCTCCATAGTTTTTAATCATTTTTTGGTAAAAGAGGCACAGCATTCCCCCTCAGTGTGCATGTATGTTTTGCCGGCCGTCTCAGACCGGCCAAACACACATGCACAGTATGCTCTCTCCAGCCCAGCAACACAGTTGCCAGGCTGGAGAGAGCCTGCACAGGCTCCCAGTCTGCCTGGGAGTGCCCTGGCTGGGCTCTCCCAGTCAAGCCTGACGCTACTTTGAGAAGCGTCAGGACTGGCACAAAGCAGGCTGGGAGCCTGTGCCTGCAGCAGAGGATCCGATGGAAGGGTGCGGCAGCGGCAGCAATGGAGGTGTTTTAAAAAAGTATATTTTTTATTTAATTTTTGTTAAATCCCCCAGCCCCACCACCCCTTGCCGCCACTGCCCCTTCTGCTTGCCGCGAGCCATGACTGATCTAAGCTAAGGTCTAGTGACACTGAGTGATTTGATTAGATCACACAGTTTAGTATACATGGAACCAGAGATGATAACACGTTTCCTGCATCTAAATGAAGACGTTTTAGCCACCAACCAATCCAGTATCCACATCTCCTCACACCTGGAATCTATTTCTCTAATGTAGAAGCATAAAATATGCCTCACCCACATCACTAGTTTTACCAATACTTTGATCTCATTACTAGCATCCACCCTGCACCCCATCTCTCACTTCCAACTACATTCGGACAGGTGCCCTTCACTTTGCAATAGGCTGGCCATCTCACTTCATATCATTACAGGTAGTGTTTGCATTTCTGGGTTTTTCTGTTACATCCTAATGCATTATGGCTCTTATATTTCTTTAGTCCGCTTTCACTAACCCAGTTATACTAATGCCTGATAGCAATGATTTGTAGATAAATAACCAGGACTTGAAATGCTGCGATGATAACATGGAAAGCAGGGGTGTAGCTTGGACAATACAATTTGTGGGATGGGTTCAAATTTCCCATTAATCGCGCTAGCATTTCACTGTAAAATATGTTATTTGAGAAGCAGATCATGAGGGGGCTTAAGAGGCAGTGAGAAGGGATAGCAGTGTGAATTATTAGGGTTATTTAAATGATAATATGATGTAAAATAACCAACAGTTTTAAAAACTTCAAAACAGAGATGACAGAAAGAGTGTGTGTGTGTGTGTGCTTTTGTCTGTGTGTGCATGTGAAAATCCCAGGTGAAATTCGACAGCCATCTCACAATACCTAACGGAAAGCATCTGTACCCAACTATATATACTGTATAACACCCCAAACAACCCCCTGAAGCTGCAGTCCTGATGGAAAGTGAGATAGCCATTCTACACAGCTTCAGCAATGACTCTCTGATCATCTGCCTTTCTTTTATTTCACTCCCCCAAACCAGGATCATCTAGTTTATCTGCTATCTCCACACCAAAGAACTACTAAAAAATACACCACAAGCCCCAGAATTTAAAGTAATGTTGAAAAACTAGGTCTGGCTAAAAATGGGGTACATGACTGGAAAACAAATGGCCTGGCTAACTACACTGACACAACAGTCACTACTTAAAGAGACACCTGAAATGCATCCATCGCCCAGCCTCTTCACCTTATTAACAGTTTGTTTAGTATTGTATTATATAGTTTATATAGCACTTTATAAGCCTAATGAAGCCACACAATGCTCCTAATCACTTTAGGGTTTTGATTGGTATTGTGTGGGTTCAAGATTGGCATTATGCTGATGTTGGGTGAGGTTTTTCCAGATACTTTTTCCTTCCTAACTCCACATATTTTCACTCTATTTGCCCTCTTCCTCTCACACCTCTCAAATCTAACCAGTCGCCTATAAAAAAAGTGGGGCAATTAGATTGTTTGCTATGTAGAGGAGGCAAATGTGGTGAAATATGGGGACTACACTCCAGGACAGCTGCTTGGGAAAGGTTGGAGAAACAGAAGCCTGGTAACTCAACGGCAACCTTTTGGATGCTATAGCCTGACTAAAGGTGTCACCATTTAACGACAGCCAACATAACAAGGTAGGGTTTATGAAGTCTTTGTAATACCTCACAGTACCATATGTCGTAAAGAATGTGTGTTCTTTCATTTTCCACCTGTGTTGGATATGCATGTGGAACCCCTCTTTATAATGGGCTGCAAAGAGAACTGGCATATAGCATCGTAACCACTGAATAAACCGAACTAGAGTTGCCAGTATTTCAAACAGGTGGCGCACATCTTGACACGTCGAGCTGCCTCACGAACTACAACAACAAACATAGTGCAGACAGCCTCTAAAGGTCTGCACGAAGGTGTTTGGTATACCTGATTCTCACATGAGACCTGTGGAGGATTACGTTTGAAGGTGGGGCAGAAGACTGCAACATTGCTGTTAGTGAAGTGCAGAACAGGCTGCTTCAGGCAGATTTGTTAATATTTTTGTGTTGGTACAAAGTCACTAAAAGAGAAGCAATGAGTCAGTGTTAATTTAAGATTTACTTTCCAGCGTAAAACTTTATCTGTGTTGTAAAGGTGTCTAAAGTAACTATATGTAGCACTTTGCTGTACTTTGCATTGTTGTATAACTATTTTAGCCATATTTTAGACACAATAATTAAGCAAACTAGACCTGCTGTTGTACACTTTAGCCTAGTTGCATTTTATTTCACCATCGCTTTACTTTTCTAGCAATTGCCACATTTGCAGTGTTGTTTTATTTCTCTCTATCTAATTGTTCTTTCGCCTGGGGAAATCATTACATTCTCATTAGACCATTCATTTCACTTTGTGCTTTCTTCAAGGCTGCAGTCAGATAGGGGTTCACTGTGTCTCCAACATTCACAGAACCATACACACTCATACATGGGGATCATTTCTTTAAATGTCAACTGTTTTATTATAAAACACCCCTTTGTCCCATACATGTTTTGCCAGATGACCATGACTATATGCTGATTGCCTTCACTACAGCTTCTTGCTTAGACTGCTGAACCCCTGGCCTACATGGGGACGGTGTCTCTAGACAACAGGCTTCCTTGATCAGGTATGGGGGTCCTGTTTTCCTAGGGGGAAACCTGAAGGGCGGATTAGGCATATTATGCTGTGCTCTAACATAGGTTAGATAGGAGAACTATATATCACTCCTAGTGACAGTATGGTGGGACTGTTTTTGTGTTTCATATTCCTTGTCACCCTCTTGCTTTTATTGTGTTTTATCATCCTAGTTATTGCAATTCATGCCATTTTATCGAAGATGCAGTTTCTTCAATAAACTCTTATTGAACAATATTTCACCTCTGCTTGTCTTTGCCTGTGTGAGACTAATGTAACTGAGAGAAAGGGATGAGATGTGATTGACCACGATTCCGCTTAGGAGTTTTTCTTGTCATACTTCCGGTTGCCACAATCATCCCTGCTCTAGGGTGGAGATGAGGAGCTTTTAGTCAGCCAGAAAACCCGGATTGGGGCGACATGTGTCACATGGTGTGGAATTATACTTAGTACCCCACAATCTATGTGATCTTGCAGCCCAAATCCAGTAATCCAGTAACCTCATTAGAATAATAAAAACCTACGCAACAGCATCAAGGGAGAGTCCCAGAGGTGGAATGGGGGATATCACACCCATTGTTTATAACACAGATCCCTAACTACTAACAAAAATAGAAAGAGCTTTTCACCCCAAATGTACTCCTCTTTGAGGCAAGCGCAAATTAGGAGAAATTTGTTTTTCGCTAAACATTTTAAACTTTGCAAGTTAGCTGTACTGCACAGTACACATTCAAAGTAGAAATCATTTTCAAGTATGTCTCAGCATAGAAGTTTGTGCTGGAAGTATATCCTTCCAGTACAAAACCTAAGCTACGTATCATGCACTCACCTTTGCCTTATGATGCGAAGGTGTGTGTGTGTGTGTGTGTGTGTGCTGCTAGGCAGTATAAAAGTGTGCAAGGCCTTGGAAAGAGAGTAGCAATGTTTTAGTTTTGTAAATATGGTGCTGTCTTGCTCTTTCATGCAACACAGCACTACAAATTTTGTTGCTGACCTTGGTTGCATTAACTGTTAGTACACCTGCCCCTTTGCCTCTCTCCCACTGTGTGCACTCAGCAGCTGAGAGGTGCAGTTGCCCATCAGTGCCTTCCCTGTGTGCTCTCCATGCCAGATGACAACACCTTGGGACAGAATTATAAAATTATGGAGCAATGTAGCGCCGCAACCAAAGTTTATGCTCTGTGTTGTATTAGGGGGAGAGAGCAGGCAGAACCATATTTGCTAAGAACAGCCTGATGCTGCACCCTTTCTTAGTGTTGGCGCACAAACTGGGTTCCTGGAACCATGCTCATACTTTTTCACTTTGGTGCAAGGTACTGTACGTATTGTTTACCATGGGTTTTGTACTAGAAGAATACTATTGCAGTCCAGAATACTTTGCCTTAACCAAATTTTTAACATACTGTTTTAAGCCCCCGTAAAGGAGGCATTTTTTTTAACACAAAGCTGATCTGCCAATTTCTGGAGATCTGACTTCGATGTAAAAAAGTGCCACCCACAGAAGGCCCTGTTGATGCAATGTAGCTCAAAGCAGCGCAGAGCACCATTTGTGCTACAAAAAGGGCATCTTCCAACACAAACAAAACATTTGCATGGGAAAGTATATCCCCTAACAAGACTTTGTGCTTCTGTATGTCACTCTGGATGACGTAGCAGTAGCACAAAGTCTTGATAAACTGCCCCTTGTGCTATCCCCAGCCCAGGCCCCTTCAATGAAGTCAGGCAAAAGGAATGGTGATGCATTTTACTTCTGAAAGGCAAACATTTCCTTTGAAAAAGTAGTCACTCAGTGTGCTGCTTAAGCAAACAGTGCCTGCATTTCAATTGTAAAATGAAAGCAAATATCCTGATCGTATGAGGTTCCATGCTCACTCTGCCACTGCCCTGAAGGCTCTTGAAGACTCTGTCAGCTCCTTTCAGTAGGTCGCCTCATGAATGATGTGCTCTGTCACTTCCCATGGTCGACTGGGTGGGAGGAACGGTGCAGAATCAGTGTTTATGACCTAGTTAGAGCGTTCTGCCAAGCCACACAGAGCGCTTGTCGGAGTGAAGGAGCCAGCACTGTCTCAGGCTGAGGCTGTAACAACCAAGAAATGGATCCTTCCATGCAGTGATAGCACCTTTCAAGGTCCACAGGTGAATAAGTATGCACGTTGCACCCACCTTTGTTGTAATTGTGGTGATGAGAGTGAGGCCTCAAGCCCTCATCTTAGACTTCTCTCTGTTTCTTAATAAATTATGCTACACTTCAATACATAGGCCCTCATTACAACCGGTGGTGGGCGGACCACTGAAAATTAGGTGATCCAACAGCCACATTACGACCGCAGTGATAGCACCTTGGTCGCACCTCTAGCACCGCTACTCTTCTGCCACAGGACAGACTGGTGGTGCTGGCAGTCCTAATCAACCAGGACAGGTTTGCAAGAAGAGCTTCTCTGGGGAATACGACTCCCCTCTCTGCCAGCGTGTTCATTATTGGCATGGGCAGTGCAGGGGTCCCTCTGGTCAGCCCCGTCGCAATGTTCACTGTCTGCTTTTCACACAGTGAACATCCCAACGGGTGCTGGTGCACCCTACACACTACAGTATTTCCGCTGGCTCTATTATGAGCCGGAGACAATGCTATAGGCCGTTTCCGTCCAGAATTGCCTCAAATGGTCATTTTTCCCCTATTTGTTCCCTGGGCTGTGCACCCTCTTAGGAATGCCAGCAGAATGCAATGACCAATTATGTAGGTGCCTGGTGGCACATTACAGGAGCATTCACAGATACTTTTATGGCCCACCCTGGGGAACCCTCTGTCTTCTATATGAGGCCTGGGTGGAATTTAAATTGCACTGGAGTAATCAGAGTAAGTTTTGTAATTGTGGGTTACCCTCTAATGCAGAATTAGTGATAATAACACATTTACCCCTGCTTGCGTAATTAAGATAAATTTGGAACAGGTGTGTAACATTAGCCCCCACAGGATCCAGGGGCCCCCTCAGCACAGTACCATGGCCTGAGGGCTCCTGACGGAGTTGGGCCCTGCCATGTACTTTGCAGGGGGGCCCTGAAGTTTCGTTATATGTCTGATTTGGGGAAAAAAATCCTACCACAAGAGCATATTTAGTGAGCACTAGTGGCTGCTCGCCTTCACGATACATGTTATGCTGCATTTAGCACTACTTCTTAGCACTAAATGGACCATGGCATCCATTTTAAACATGAGGGTACATTTTGGTGCTAAGAAAGAGTACTAAACGCAGAGTTATTCTTCTCTCGCATAATCACTGGGAATTCATAGGTTATTCTGCGTGATTACGCTACACCAAATTACATGAACTATTCCCCTAATTCATATTCCAGAGGTCATGGAGTTGTTTCTCTAAAGTACAAGCAGCTGTGCTGGTGCCCACCTCAGTCCCCAAAAAATACTACCACCAATTTCCCATTAGGCAGAGAGTCTTGATCCCCGCAAACCCTTGTAGAGCCTGCACTACTTCGGTGAACACCAGGTCTGCGGGGGGGCTAAGACATCATCAGGGGACAGAGAAAGGAAGAAGAGACGTGGGCTGTAGGTACCCACTATGACCTAGTGCATGTAGGTACCCACTATGACCTAGTGCACGGTGTCAGACAGTGCAGCTATGGTGGAAAGGGGAGAAAGAATGTGGATGCTTCCAAGCCTGGCACTATCTCAGAGGAAACCGGGACTCATTAACTGGGCAGGGATTGAGGTCAGGAGTAAGGTCAGTGACTAGAGTTGCAGTTCCTATTCTCATCTAAAACAGTATATGCAAGAGGGTGGAATGGGAAAGCGCTTTAAAAAATGGCATGCGGCCTGTGAAAAGGCACAGCATAATTATGTGGGATAATACAATCGCTGCAAAATCGTAAAATGTCTGTGACCCTGGTCTAATTGAGGGTCCCTATATAGGAAAAGTGGCAAATACAGAAGGAATTTACATTACAGAAACTTCAAATAGTAATCTAACACTCAGTCATAATATTTTTGGAGTAATCCAAAGTCCTCCAAAACCTATCTTGGAATCATCCAAGAAAAATCCACACTCATCCTGAAGTTGTCACAAAATCACTGTGGAATAATCCATTCGGATTCTGACGTTTTCATTAAATCATCCTAGAATAATAATCTCACTCATTCCCAGATTGTCCTGTAATCATCCTGGAGTAGTTCACACTCTTCCTGAAGTTGTCAACTAGGATTCTTTGAGTAGTAAAAGATCACCACACACAAGGCCGGAGTGGCCATACTAGCCATTGGGCATTCCCCCAGGAGGCTGCAAGTGTGGGGGCCGCTTTTGTTACAAGGGGCGGGTTTTGTACAAGTACAGCAGTTTTAAAAGCACTGCAGAGTTCCTTGTAAATCCATTCGTTTTCAGGTAACAATAAAAGTGCCAAGATAACTCTGGTGATTAATGTACCTGCTGAAGAGAGGTCAGATTTTTGTCTAGTGATGGTTTTGTCTCATCTTAAGTAGCGCAAAGGGTTAATATGCTGCTGTATAGAACGTGTACTCTGCAGGTCACAGAACAGTATTTTATGTGCAATGCTCAGTAGGATACTGCTTTTGTCACAGGTCCTTTAGTTACTGTGCAGTTCATAAATTACAATCATAATCTAGCACAGTGAGCTATGAACTGCCATCAAAAAGCTGAATGCAAACTCCATGTACAGATTAGAAAGTTATGTTTTTTCCCATTCCTAAATTTTTGCTAAAAATGGTTATTGTGTAGAAATATATTGTTATTAGTAAAGTCAACCCTAACTAATGTGTTACATTCTGAATCCAAAGTTTATGCTTCTCCTACACCAATCACTCTTAAAAAATGCCTACCAGTAAGAATTACGTGAATCCTACACTAGGAAGTCCCTTTGTCAACATTTTCTATACACTGATTTACAAACATATGATTCATTGTCTCTGTATGTGTGTGTGAGATGTAAAGTGCTCCAACACCCTACGCTGGTAAGAGAGGCGCTATAAAACTAATAAACAATACATGTGAGTGAGGGCCTATGGAGAGATGAGAGGTACTGTTAGAGGGTTATGGTGAGGGAATCACTAAAGAGCCCCAATAAAGGTTGATGTATCCTAGTGCACTGGAAGGCCATCATTTACGATGCTATAAAAACAAATACAATTGAATATATAATGAAAAATGTGTTGTAGAATGTGCCATTTTAGGCCATTGTTTCCCAAATTTTCTTAGGGGGGCGAAAACCCCCAAACTCCATTGTAGGGATCAGGCTTGTCCGCTATGCACCCTGGTCTGACAAAATTTGCGAGGGCTGCTTTGGGTTCCCAGTCTGGCACTGATCATGCATTTCCAATTGAGGTATTCAGGATACAATTCCTAGAGTAGCTTCCGTGATAACTTTAGAGTCATCTCAATCCAATATTTTGTTCTATACACATACTTGAGGATGGTTTGGGATGACTTCACCAGATAATTACAGGAACAGCTCAGCTGGAGTCACCAAATAACTCCAGGAGGATCCCAAGATGATCTTCCTTTTGACTTGGAACAGGCTCTGGTGGCTATGGGTGGCAGAGACAAGGGAGCAGGTAGGATTTAGGTACTAGCGAGAAAACAGAAATTTGGGCAGTCAAAATGTGACAGTTATCCTATCTGCCGTATCACAAATGAAATAGGTCATATTACACTTGTAATACTACGAACGGATGTTTCCTGTGTGCTAAACCCTAAATAAGGCCCTCTGTAAAGATTTTAGCAGACCGTGTTTGTGAGGCATTTTGCACTACTGAAAGCTAGACTGCAAAGAAAGCACTGCCGTTAAAGGTTGGAAACCAAAGTTTGAGAGGGCATAAAGATATGGGGCACATTTCTGGAGCATCTGAATGGTGTCTTTTTATGGAGAAAGTCAAAAGTAACCACCCTCTAGCAGTGAAGGTTTCTGGACAATACTAAGCAAGGTTTATCACAGTCCAGTTAAAAATGACAGGTTGGTTGGAGAATCAAATGTCTTTTAAAATTATCACGTTTTGGGAATTATTGTAGTAGCCTTCTAGATTTATTTTAAAAGAATGGTTTTCCACACAAAGATGTACAGAAAATTGATATGTTCACACAATAAACTTTATACAAAAAGATTGTACAATTCGACAAAATACCAATTAAAATATATTATTTCCTAATTTATTTCAAATGTTTCTAAGGTAAAGAGCTTTATGTAACATAATATTTTGTAACGTGGCAATGCAGAACTAATTTGAAAATGACTTTGAAATGCTCAGCTAAATACCTATAGTTCCCTGAACTCTACAAATAATAAAATGCATTTTAAGATCAGAAGAATGTTTACATGGTTTTAATGCATTTCTGCACTATCTCCACTGTCACTCAGTGAGGGTCTTACTTACTTACAACCAAAATCGAGGTAAAATGACAAACAATTACTTTTAATCTCTCTGTTTTGTGCTAGATGTACAGTTAAGAGAACTGTCTTATTTCTATTTATCCAAAACGACTTTCGTGGATCTAATCTTTTTGTTTTCTTTATTTATGTATACGCCCACTCACATCTGGAGGCCAACTGGATGTAAGTACATCAACTATGTGTCAATGTGTAAACATCAAAATCTCCGCCTAGCCTAGCCTTGGTACACCAAAACAGACAAGCAAGGCAGCATATGTAAATGACTGTGAGTTTTATCAGAATGGGCTAGGACATGAGAGTGCCTTGAATTCCATGGACCAGTATCTTAGGAGCTGGGCCCCAATGTCTCTGAAATCGTGTTCCCTCTGAGCCAAAGGGTTTATGATTTTTTCCATTCCAATCATTTCACAGAGTTAGTGTAGCCAGCCTTTATGCGTGGTGTCTGTCTTTACTCCACAGTTTTGTGATTGACTTCTTGGCTGCACACATAGTCAGATTAATCTGTTTTCCCTTAATCAACTGGAGTGGGCACGTCTTTGGATTTGAAAGAATCAAAAAGGTGTAAGCCAGAAACCTTGGGATGTTTGTATCAGAGTTTTGGTACTACGTCTGGTACTTCCTCCCCATACTTTCAGAGATTTGGACATTCCAACAATAGGTGTGTCAGGATACTCACTTGTCCACGCCCACTGCAACAGGAATTAGCTACTCTAGAGTCCCTTTTGTGTAGCCTGGCTGGAGTATATGTTGCCTCCTGGTCTGCAATGCTGTCCAGAAGAAGCAGGGTCTGTAAAAATATCATCCCATTCTTTTCTTTCTAGGACACTGCCTAAAATGGTCTTCCAGAACCCTTGACCTGGTGATTTTGAAATCTCTTTAGTTTGTAAGAGGAGTTTATATAGCTCTGATGCTAGATGTTTGACTCCTCCCTTTGCTATTACCCATTTCTCAAACCGTATCAGTGGTCTACTAGCCTGATGGCTGATTGAGTCGTGGAGTACCAATGTCTCATCTGACAGTATTGAAACCGTCCTGACTCTGGGATATATTTTCAAAGGGCGTAATCACGTTCTTGTGAAATCAGTCTCCTACTCTTGTTGGAGTGCGACTTTTATAATCAATATTAACATGAAAAGCTTGCAATGTAAGGTCTAATGAAACCACATAAATGTAATACAAATGCACACGTTTGAAATGTGCCCACGGGGTGTGGCCATCAATGTATACGATGACTAATGAAACTGACTAATAATGAATGAATGTATGAT
The DNA here is from genome assembly GCF_031143425.1 of Pleurodeles waltl. Taxonomy (NCBI): domain Eukaryota; kingdom Metazoa; phylum Chordata; class Amphibia; order Caudata; family Salamandridae; genus Pleurodeles; species Pleurodeles waltl. Next base: position 505,009,354 of record NC_090443.1, read on the forward strand.
TTTGTATTAGCACCAAGAGTTATGTATTAAGGTTTTTCTAAATTACCCACTAGGCCTTAGTTAGCAAGGGTCTGGGCCTAGCTGCCTGGTCTCATATTAACTGTGTTTTCCAACGTGGAATGTGCTGTTTCCCTGAAGGACGAGTAGCTGTACTTTTCCAGAAGCTAGAGATATGTGTGTAATCGTAGTAAATTCATTCTCATGGGACCCGACTTGCTCAAGGACACATTCTTGCCGAATGCAACAGTGTAATTCGCAACAGGTGCAAGGTCGCCTAAACTGGTAAAAGACAATGGAACTACTGACTGGAGCGACAAGTGTAACTTTTCTTACCTGACATTCTACCCATTGAAGACGTCAATCACAGGAGCCAATAAACTGCGTGAAAACTGTCTTAGGTGAAAATTATAGTAAGGTGTGCGACGGATTATTGGACAGAGATAACGATACACCAAATATTGTCCAATGGGAAATTAGAGACTTGTTTGACAACTTTAATATAACAACGTGAAACAAGGAGAAATCAGCCATTACCCTGCCATTATCCTGCTATTCTTATCCTGCCATTGTCGAGACATTCTTCATCACCCTTAGCCTTTCTGAGAGACTTTGTCTTTCACTTTAAACCATCCTTGCCTTACCCCCCTGCCTGATATGCACTTCTCCTCATTATGAGGGAAGAGTTTCTTGCTATACCTCGCTGAGTCTTACCTGCTTATCCTGGCTGATGGCGAATCAACTGATGTACTGAGGACGAAGATTGACACTGTATGCTGCCCTATTTGGATGGGTAACTATCTGATGATAAATTGTAATTGTCTGTTTGCCTTTTCTTTCTAGGTACCAATGCTCTTTTGATAGAGACCATAGTTAGATGTTTTCCAAATTTGTGTTGCTAAATTGTTTTGCATGAAGCCCAACATGCTGATGCTAATTTTAGGTTAGTTAAGGAGTTCACTAATATCGGTGCAAATAGACAAATGACTGGGTCTTTGCTTTGTTGAATAATGTACTAATGATACTCTGCTAAAGTTGATTCATGTTGATGTCGTGCTTTGATCTAATGTTCATGATCTATGCTTTGATAAAGTCTTAATTGAGTTGCCATATTGTAGTTTTGTTGATGTGCTTACTGATATTGAGACTAATGAATATGCTAGTAGATTGTAACTAATATGGAATAAATATCTAAAACTTACTAGATTTGTGTGGTTATTCATGGCTGAAAGGTCATGGTGTGTCTCGTACTTATTACATGTTATTGATTAGTTTAATTGATTAGTTATTGTAAATATTGATTAGATTATTGATCTATCAATTGAGATGTTAATGAGATATCTCGTCCTAAGGAGTCTCCAATCAGGGTCAAAAGGTTCATTGGCCTAAAACGAGTCCCCTTGTAAGTAAATTATCAAAGTTGGGACGCGTTACCAGTTCTGGTAGCAGAGGACGGTTTTGGCCCTTTGGAGCCCTAGGGCGAGGGACCAATGTTTGAAAATTGTTTTTTGGGAATAATGCATATTGGAGAGATGATGTGCCCCTAAGTCCCAAATTACTTTCCCGGAATCTCAGAGCTTGCCGAAGTGAGTTGGGTATGTTCTCGGCGTTCTAGTGATAGAGTGAGTGACGTAGGGTTTGCGCTTGCACAGCTTATGAATACCGCAGGTGAATTGTGAGGTTTGTGAGAATCTTAGGCCAGATGATGTTTTAGTACGGGTGTGCGTACTCCGCAGTATGAGAGTAGGGATGTCGGCGAACTTCATTTGAGTGCGGCGCTTTGTGCTAAAAATAAATTGTCCACGTGGTTGTTGGTGATATACGGACCCGGCGTGGTCTAAGACTCCGGAGTATATTGATGGTTTATGTTGTAAATTGCGCGGTTTAATAGGTAAATCGGGCATGGTTGACGAGTCGAGTTTGAGTCAAAGTGAGTAAATGAAAACTTCGATGGAGATTTGGGGAGTTCTAAAGCGCACTAGGACGAACCATTGACAAGTCGAGAGTAGAATTTGCGGGTCAAATTTTGCTTGCAAGTGCGGGATCTGAGAAGGACAGAGTAGCGGCTGAGGCTAAGAGCAAAATCTCTGTAAAGTTCTGAAGCGATTGTGTTACCCTCCCTGTAGTAAACTGTCAAATTTGAGTTTTTGTTAGTGCTTGCAATATATTGCATTTGTTTTGTGCGAATCGAGAGTGAGGAAGACAAGCCGCAAGACTTTGTCAGCCGCAGTGTGTTTGAGTGTGACGTCATTGGAGCCGCGCTGGGATAGGTCGGTTGGTGAGAAGGGTCGCGCACGTATTGGCAGCCGTCCGTGAGAGGCAATTGGTTAAGAAGGTAGGCGAAGAACGTTCTGGGAATTAAAGTCACTTCCTGATTCGATTGTAAACAAAATAAAAGACGCAAAAATGAAGTTTTTCAAGGCTCTAAGGAGCACTTTGAGGGGAGATGTGTACATTAACGCAAGCGTGGGGGAGCCTACACCGCCAGAGGATACTCCGGCTTATGCCCTAATGGAGGAGAGGGGAGTCGCGCCATGTCTTTGGTTAAAGCAATGGTGCAAATTAACAGAAAAAGATGGGTGTTTGGCGTTTCCGGAACACGGATCGTTTAATATAATGATTTTGGAGAATTTGCAGAAGGCGTTAAATGAGCAAAAGCCGCGTCCGAGGCCAGCACAGTTTGAGGCATTAGCAATTTGGGAACTGATGGCCATACGACAACGGCAACAAAAGTTTGAGAGGAGAATGAGGAAAGCAGAAAAGACTCTAGCAGAGGCTAGGTGGGATAGTTAGCACAGGATGTGGAGAAGGGAGATAATAGATTGAGTTAGGATGTTTCTGGCAATAACTCAAGAAGCTGGAACGCAAGGAAGGAAAGCAACCTGTAAAACGGATAAGGGGTCTAGCAAAGATAAGGAGACTAAAAAAGTCCTGGGCAGATGACTTAGATGATGATCAGTTGCTACATGATCGACCACCGCCATATGCCTTAGATGACAATAGACCAAGTACTAGTGCAGGTCCTGTAAATTCGACACGGAACCAGGGGACAACAAACACGGCACAGGTTAATACAGTTGCAACACCAGCTCCGGTACAGAATAATGTCAGTGCGTCTAATGCTCCAGAGATGCAAACTCAGTTGCAGCCACAATCCTTTCAGAGGCTCTATCCTGATGTCCCGATATTAGAGACAGCTACGAGCTTGATGGTGCCGTCTGATCCGGCATATACGAGACCAAAATTAGTGCAGATTGAGCCAACTTCAATTTTACTGCACAGCAACAGATGGTTCCGAATTATGCCTCAGTCACGGGAACGCAGTTAGCTACATCACCGATGATGAATCAGAATATGGGGGCTAATGCTCCACAGGGTTCGGGAAGCAGGCAGTCGCCAGCCGTCATATCCTTACCGATTACAGTTGGTCTGCCAGTACCGTTGTATGCACAGGCGAAGTCTAGTGTATGTGATCAGGGAGTAATGACCCAAGAGATGACAAGAGGAGGGTTCACAGGAAGCCCTCAAGGGGTGACTCCAGTGGAACAGACAATAGACAGATCTAGATCCCTGTTAGACTTCAGTCCAATAGGGGTTCCTCCAGATACCATGAGACAATCAGGTTTGGGACTGCTGACTCCGCAGATCTCAAGTGCGAATGTACCACAGACACTGATGATGCAGGCTGGTAATATCTCATTGCAAGGCTTAACAGCGCAACAACTGAATGAGTGGTTAGACAAGTTAAATTCACCACAGACTACTCCTGCGACAGCAAAGCGGTCGGAAAGAGAGGAATATCTGAATTTTGTGAGGTTGGGCATGGTAGCAGCCGAGCTAGTTGAAGGAAGCATGGGAGTGACAGGCTAGAGTCATACACTGAAGCAGAGTTGAGGTATTTGTGCCCAAAGATAACTAAAGAAGTGAGCAAAGTGCACCAGAGGTTGGCGAACTTAGCAGATAAATACGTTATAGACCTAGACAATACTAAACATTTGAAGAGGAGTTACAGGTTAGACTTCGAGCCTAAAGATTTTGATCACATGAGGTCTACTGGGATGAAGGCATACCTTAAAGAACTACTGCAGAGCGCACAGGTTTGGGGAGCCTTAGAGAAGTGGGAAGGCAGATGGGCAAAGAAAAGAGATAAAAGGAAAAGTGACTGCTCGAGCAGCAGCAGGCAAAATCAGTGCCTGACACCGGTACAATAAAAATGCTACCCATGAGAGAGACAGCTGGAGGGGTTCTTGTCCATGTACCATGGTCCAGGGGTGACATTCTGTCATTCATGAATGACTTCCCCACGTTGAGGGAAAAGCCAATAGAGTGGTATCAGCAGACAGATAGGTTTGTGAAGCTTGCGAAGTGTCTTTGGGAAGACCTGAATACCCTGTTTGAGATTATAGTTCCAGCTGATTTGTGGACTGAATGCAAGAGAAGTGTTGATTGTACGACAGTGGACCTGGTAAGGGACAGGGCTACAGGAGCACCGTCTCCTGATGTAATGAGGTACTACTATAAGGTGATTGAGTTTTTTAAGCAGAAGGTGTCACCGCAAAATATTGATTGGCAAAAAATTGATCAAACGGCACAGGAAACCAAAGAGTCAATATATGTCTACTATGAGAGGTTGTTGAAAGCGTTCAAGCACTACAGTGGTACAGAGGTTATAGAGGCAAAGGACATGAATCACCTCATGTTCAGGTTTGTTGAGGGATTGAGACCAGAGATTAGCCAGATGATTAAGAACCATTTGATCTGTTGGCAAGTGAAGCCGATTGATGAGGTATTGCAGTATGCGAAATACTGTAGTGACGAAATTGAGTTGAAACAGAGAAAATTGAAGGAAAAGGTGATGGTGATGCAAATTAAGGCAGCGCAAGCCGGGATGCAGGGAAATGGTCTGCAACAGATGGTGCAACAGCCGCAGGGAAACGGGATGTTTCAGATGCAAGTAAGAGGCAAAGGTCGAGGAGGTTTTGTGAATCGTGGTCCAGATTTGAATACTGTAGTGGTTCAAAATGATGTGCAGGGGATGAAGAAGGTGATACCATGTCATGCTTGCGGGGGCGTTTGACACTGGAAGCGGGAGTGCCCGATGATGGTGCAGGAGGGTGTTGTTCAACAAAGCAATTATGTCAATGCATTCCAAAATCTTAAAGGACCAAGAATGAGGGGTCCAAATCTGAACTTCCAGAATAACATGGTTCAGATGCAAGGTCTCCAATCCATGCAACAAGTGCAGATGCCACGTGTACAACCAGTACAGATGCAGCAAGTGCAACAGCATATTCCCGTGGTACCTAGACAGCAAATGCAGTTGCCCTTAGCACTGATGGGACAGCAACAGGTGATGCTTTCTCAACAGGTCACAGGTCAAGGATTGAGTCAAAACAATGCAGTACAACAGTTTCCATTGCGTGGTGAGAATGGAATAAACGATGAATGGTCGGATGACAGTTCAGATGGCGAGGAGTGTAGACTTGCAGCGTCCCTAGAAGTAGATCAGAGAGGGCCCTATGTGCAAGGGAAAGTGATGGATCACAAAGTTTCATTCTTGGTTGACACAGGAGCTACACGCTCTACAGTTAGAAGTGCAGAGGTTCCGAAATTGCCTCTTTCGGGTGTACAATAAAGGTAGTAGGAGTGGCAAACTAGCTCCTGACTAACCCGATCACAGATCCATTTCAGGTTGAGATTGGTACTTTCCGGGGATTGCACAGATTTGTGGTTTGTGACTCAAATCCCGTGTCCCTACTGGGAAGAGACTTACTGTGCAAGACAAGGTGTTCTATCACCTGTTCTAATGAAGGGATTGAGGTGCAGACGATGAAGGGGATGACGGACAGATCTCAGAGCCTGAGACAGAGATAACAGATGAAGAGTACCCCCTGATAAGCTTCTTACCAATGTTCACAGTGACTGATCTGCCTGCAGATTTGCAGGGGGTAGTGAAAGAAAAGGTGTGGGATTTGACAGGAAAGGTAGTGGGACTGATAAAAGGAGTAGAACCAGTTAAGGTCAGTGTGAAGCCAAATGCTGTGTTTCCCCAGGTACCGCAGTACCACATGGCGCAGGATGTCCTTATACAGGTAACAAAGATAATTGCAGACTTTGTGAAGCAAGGGGTCCTGAAGGAAGTGATGAGCAGTCCATGTAATTCACCCATAATGGGACTGAGAAAGCCTTGTGGGAAAGTTTGAATTGTACAAGATTTGAGAAAGATTAATGATATAGTGGTGAAATGTTGCTCAGTAGTGCCAAATCCAGCTGTGATCATGTTCCAGGTTCCATGTGATGCAGAATGGTTCTCAGTTGTAGATTTGTCCCAAGCATTCTTTTCTGTGCCTCTTAATGAGGACAGCCGACTTCTCTTCAGTTTCAAATTTTTGGCCAAAGTCTACAGTTGGTGTTGAATTCCCCAAGGGTTTTTGGAATCACCTTCCATCTTCAATCAGATACTGAAGAAAGATTTGGAGTCATTGGAATTGCCTTTTCAATCGACTCTAGTGCAGTACATTGATGACTTGTTGATTGCATCTAAAACAAGAGATGATTGCAAGTATGATACCATTGCCTTACTAAATCACTTGGGGAAGAACAGGCATAAAGTGTCCCCAAAGAAGCTGCAATATTGTCAGAAAAAGGTGAAATACTTAGGTCATCTGATTGAGAAAAGGTCGAGGAAAATATCCAAGGAAAGAGTGACCGCCATATTGCAGATGAGTCCCCCAACGACACGGAGAGCCGTTAGGATGTTTCTGGGAATGGTGGGCTACTGTCATCAGTGGATCCCGAATTTCTCAGTTATCTCCAAGCCATTGGTAAGACTGACGGTTAAGGATGTTAAAGATGGCCCGGATGTCATAACTATGTCCGAGAAAGAGATGAGGGCGTTCATTGAGCTAAGGGAGTGTATATGCAGGGCTCTAGCTTTAGGTATGCCTGATTACACAAAGCCTTTTGTCCTGTTTTGTCATGAACGTGATGCATGTTCTTTGTCTGTCCTGGCACAGGTCCATGGAGGTGCAAACCAATCAGTAGCATATTTTTCAGCTACTTTGGACCCAGTCGCACCAGCCTTGCCAGGTTGTCTGCATGCAGTAGCAGCAGTTGGTCAAAGCCTCACACAGTGTGAAGGCATAGTGATGGGACATCCTTTAACAGTTATGGTCCCACACTCAGTTGAGATTTTGTTGACCCGTACGCAGCACTTGACAAATGCTAGATTGACGAAATATGAAAAAATTATATTGGGGTCACCAAATGTAACCTTGAAAAGATGTACAGTGCTGAACCCAGCAACTTTGTTTCCAAATGAAAATACAGAGGTTGAAGATGCTGATGATATAGAACATGATTGCCTTGAGGTAACAGAACTGTGCACCAAACCGAGACCTGATATTAAAGATACCCAATTGGAAGAAAATGACCACATTATCTTTGTTGATGGCTCATGCTTGAGAGACTCAGTAGGAGTGCTGAGAGCCGGATACGCTGGGTGTACGATCACTGGTATCCTGGAAGCTTCCTGGCTTGAAAGAGTGTATTCTGCTCAGGTGGCTGAGTTGGTTGCTCTTACTAGAGCTTGCCATGCTGCTGCCCAATTGAAAGTGACTATCTATACTGACAGGAGATACGGATTTGGAATTGTTCATGATTTTGGTCAGTTGTGGTCACAGAGAGGTTTCCTGACCTCTTCTGGTTCTCCAGTGAAAAATGGTGAAAGAATTAAGGAATTGTTGCACGCGATTCAGTTACCTCATGAAATTGCTGTGGTAAAATGCAGCGCTCATGTGAAATCACAAGACTTTGTTTCAATGCGAAATGGATATACGGATCAAGTCGCAAGGTTTTGCGCATTGAACTGTATATCGTTCAAAGATCAGTGGGAATTGTTACTTGAAACAGAAAATGAGACATGCACAGGTTACGCCTTAAGGGTGGTTGACACGTTGGAGGAATTGAAATTGTTGCAGGGACGTGCCAGCAGAGATGAGAAATGCACTTGGCTAAAGGTGCAATGTGTACAAAGACCAGATGATTTGTGGGTTTCAGATGAGGGGAAAATAGTTTTGCCGAACAGTCTTCTGTCACAGTTTGCAAGGTTTTACCATGGGCAAGCACATATTGGGAGAGATGCCATGATCAGGTTGTTCAAGGTTGATTGGTTTAACCCGAAGTTCAGACAAGCCGCAGAAGTGATTTGCCACAGGTGCATCATCTGTCAGCAGATGAATGCGGGGAAAGGGACAGTGGTGAATTTGAGCCACATTGGGAGAGCAGGAGGTCCATTTAGCAGAATGCAATTGGACTTTATTGAGATGCCTGTGTGTGGAGGTCTGAGATACGTGTTGGTGATTGTGTGTATCTTTAGTCACTGGATTGAAGCTTACCCTACACACAGAAATGACAGTCTCACAGTAGCGAAGCTGCTGCTTAGGGAATTGATTCCATGTTTCGGGTTTCCGATCTCTTTAGAATCAGATAGGGGAAGTCACTTCAACAACGAGGTGGTTAAGCTATAGTGTGCAGCTTCGAACAATGAACAGAAGTTGCATTGTAGTTACCGCCCTGAAGCATCAGGATTAGTAGAACAGATGAATGGTACCCTGAAGTCAAGAATGGCAAAAATGTGCGCAGCTACAAATTTGAAGTGGCCTGATGCGTTGCCCTTAGTGCTAATGTCAATGAGAAATACACCCAACAAGAAAACAGGACTGTCTCATCATGAAATTCTTATGGGCCGAGCTATGAGACTGCCTGCAGTGCCTGCAAATGCTCTTGTGAATATCACGGATGATATGGTGTTGGACTACTTCAAGAGTCTGGCTGACGTGGTCCGCTCTTTCTCTCACCAGGTAGAAGCTACCACACTGCCACCGATAAATGATCCAGGTCACAATCTGAAAGCTGGTGACTGGGTTGTCATCAAGAAACACGTGAGGAAGTCGTGTTTGGAGCCACGTTGGAAGGGGCCATATCAAGTAATACTAACGACTACTATTGCTGTGAAGTGTGCGGGAATTCCAAATTGGATCCATGCCAGTCACACGAAAAAGTTGACGTGTCCAACTGATGAGGAAATTGAATTGTCGAAAATAACAGCTGCAGAAAAGGAAGTCTCAGGGCCGGAGAGTAATCAAAGGGGAACTGAGAAAGAAGGAGAGCCCGTTGAGGACGGCTTGGTCACTCCAATAAGAGATGAGACCCAGACGGGTGACAGTGGGCCTATCTCAACTGAGGCGCCAGGAGGACCGATCCAGAGAGAGGTTCTCCCAGAAGCAGACGGATGCGGTATTGAAGTAGAGCCCCTCACAGCCCCAGAAGGCGAAGGAGTTGAGGTGGAAGAGAGTCAGAGTGTTCAGACTCCTCCTGAGCAAATTGCAGGTCCATCAAGAGAAAACACCATAGAGTTAGTAGAGGGCAACGAGCTGCCACAAGGAAGATCAAAGACTAGAGAGACACTGAAAGTAGATAAGTGGCCAGAATCGCAAGTGACAAAAGGAAAAGTGGTTGTTGATGATACAATAGAGGAAGAAGTTGATACAACAAGGAAGGAAGATCTGAGTGAAGGAGAGTTGCAAGGTGATCGCAAGTTGAAAAGAAAGAGAGTAGCAAGCAGAAGGTACGCAGGTCCTGAATGGGCATACGCAACATCAGCTGAGTGGCAGCAAGAATTCTTGGTGTTCTGTTTTGATCGAGAAGTTCCAGGTCAATACTATGGTACCTGAGTCTGGCCAGGGAAAGAGACTGTGCTAATGTGAGAATTGAGCTAAAGAGAACTGAGAAAAGAGACTGATAAATTACCGGATGTGACACTGTTAGCCTGAATTGACGTTTGAAAACTGATTTTCGACAAGCTTCTAACCGGAATTGACAAGGATCCTGGGAGGGAATGTGGAAGCTGTGAATAATTGCTGCAGAAAGACTTTCGCTTGCTTTAACTTGCTGAAAAGGAAAAAGAAAAAAGAAAAAAAAAAGCGTTAAACCATCCTCAGTTGGTTGTTGTTGGCACTTATAGCACTTTACTTTCTGATTCTTTACAGATCATGCTTAGCACTAGAGATGATGATAGGGTAAGTAGGCGTTGTAAATGTTTGGGTGTAGCTTTGGGTGTTGTATGTGTGATATTCATTATAGTTCTGATTTTGGCAATGCCTTTGGTGGATAAGAGTGAAGCTAACAATGCTACAATTCCTGAGACCGCTACACTAACACCTTGGTAGAGGTTCGAGCAGGATACAAAATATTTGCTTGAAGGAACTAACGTAAAATGGGAACTATCTACTAATGTTTTCTATCGCTTGCTGAGTGAGTATGTTGACACTATGGATGTGAAAGATTGTTATGTGTGTACACAAATTCCTGTTTCAGTACAAGAGGGAGTTACCTACCATAGGTGGCCTTTAACTTATGGGATAAGCTGTAGTTTGTTACTAACTCGATTCTATAATCAAGAAGAGATTCAGTACTTTTATTCTAATAATGATCTTGAGTTTTCTTATGTGCCTATCATAGAGGACTTAAATAGTGTAGCGAAATACTATAACATAAAGTTAGTTAAAGGGTTCTTTGAGGCGACATTAGTAATTAGTACATCTTATGCACACCGCAATAATCTGACATGTTTGCTTACACCTGTAGAGAAACGCTTTCTAGATCACACGGAAGATAGAAGAAGGGCATTGAAGGGGAAGTTGGAAAAGGGATTGCAGCAGTGAGCTTTTGTAAATAGTGAGAGCTATAGTACAAATAGGGAGAAAGGGAAATTAGCTTTAGATGTACTACAAGTAGGCAAGCTTTGCATAACGCGATCAAAGTCATATTATGACAGTGTGTTTGTGGGAACAAGTAAATGTAAGCATGTGTTTTTGTTTCAGAGTAAGTGGACGTTCATGTTAAATGGACAGGATCCAGCGATCCCTGGGATCTATTATATATTTGGACTTAATGCTTATTACCGTCTTCCAAAGGGATGGTATGGGGCATGTTACTTGGGGATAGTTTTCCCAAAGATATATCAGTTAGAGGATTTGAAAGGGTTTTCGAAATTGTCTGAATTACATCGTACTAGACAAAGGAGAGAGACTGCTGCTGGTGGGTAGCAGACATATTTGGAGCAATAATTCCTTCAGTGGAAGTTATCTTGAACTCAATAAAGATTCGAAAGTTGTCTACTATTGTGGATAACATGCTGACAAATTTTACAGGAGCTATACTTCTGATGGATACTGAACTTGCTGCGGAGAGGGCTATTTGACTCTTCAAAATAGGCTTGCTTTAGACATTCTTTTAGTGAAAAATTGCAGAGTCTGTAAGTGCTTAATGAGCGACATTGTTGTGCGTATATACCTGACAATAGTAATGAGATTAGAAGTATGCTTACTAACCTAACAAGAGATAGTACAGATTTGAAGGAACTGAAAGAACAAGGTGTTTGGGAAAAGGTTGGAAAAGGACTTGCTAAAGTGAGAAGCTGGTTTAGTAATATTTGGCATGGGATATTAGAAAAATAATACAGGGAATGTTGATTGTTTTGGCTTGCTTATTTGGACTATGGTTGTCATGCAAAATTAGTAAAAGAATTAAATTGAAAAGGGCGAAAAGAGGAGGGAAGAAAAGAAAAGGGAGAAATTGTTCAGAGAAAAATAAGATGCAACAAAAATGGGGGCAGAAATTGAGATGAGGGAATTCAGAAGATTAATAAATTGTGCAGGAAAGGTTTGTGTGATGACAAGAGTCATCAGAGGAGGGATTGTTGGAGTGTGACTTTTATAATCAATATTAACATGAAAAGCTTGCAATGTAATGTCTAATGAAACCGCATAAATGTAATACAAATGCACACGTTTGAAATGTGCCCACGGGGTGTGGCCATCAATGTATACGATAACTAATGAAACTGACTAATAATGAATGAATGTATGATTTTGTATTAGCATTAAGAGTTATGTATTAAGGTTTTTCTAAATTACCCACTAGGCCTTAGTTAGCAAGGGTCTGGGCCTAGCTGCCTGGTCTCATATTAACTGTGTTTTCCAACGTGGAATGTGCTGTTTCCCTGAAGGACGAGTAGCTGTACTTTTCCAGAAGCTAGAGATATGTGTGTAATCGTAGTAAATTCTTTCTCATGGGACCCGACTTGCTCAAGGAGACATTCTTGACGAATGCAACAGTGTAATTCGCAACAGGTGCAAGGTCACCTGAACTGGTAAAAGACAATGAAACTACTGACTAGAGTGACAAGTGTAACTTTTCTTACCTGACATTCTACCCGTTGAAGACATCAATTACATGAGCCAATAAACTGCATGAGAACTGTCTTAGGTGAAAATTCTAGTAAGGTGTGCGACAGATTATTGGACAGAGATAACGATGCACCAAATATTGTCCAATGGGAAATTAGAGACTTGTTCGACAACTTTAATATAACAACGTGACACAAGGAGAAATCAGCCATTACCCTGCCATTATCCTGCTATTCTTATCCTGCCATTGTCGAGACATTCTTCATCACCCTTAGCCTTTCTGAGAGACTTTGTCTTTCACTTTAAACCATCCTTGCCTTACCCCCCTGCCTGATATGCACTTCTCCTCCTCATGAGGGAAGAGTTTATTGCTATACCTCGCTGAGTCTTAACTGCTTATCCTGGCTGATGGAGAATCGACTGATGTCCTGAGGACGAAGACTGACACTGTGTACTGCCCTATTTGGATGGGTAACTATCTGATGATAAATTGTAATTGTCTGTTTGCCTTTTCTTTCTAGGTACCAATGCTCTTTTGATAGAGACCATAGTTAGATGTTTTCCAAATTTGTGTTGCTAAATTGTTTTGCGTAAAGCCCAACATGCTGATGCTAATTTGCAGTTAGTTAAGGAGTTCACTAGTATCGGGTGCAAATAGACAAATGACTAGGGGGTTCATTACAACCCTGGCGGATGGCGGAGAACCGGCGGTAAGACCGCCAACAGGCTGGCAGTCTTACCTTGGTGTATTATGACCATGGCGGATACCGCCATGGTCATCCGCCGGTTCTCCTTCCCGCCCGCCAGGGCGGAGACGACCGCCGGGCTGGAGACCTGGGTCTCCAGCCCTACGGCTGTCAGTATACCGCCGCCGGTATTTGGACCCGGCTTACCGCTGTGGATTTCATGCGGTTTCAACCGCCATGAAATCCATGTCGGTAAGCACTATCAGTGCCAGGGAATTCCTTCCCTGGCACTGATAGGGGTCTCCCCCACCCCCCACCCCATCTCCCTCCCCTACCCCCCCACCACCCCTGCCACCTCCCAAAGGTGGCAGGGACCCCCTCCCCACCCCGACCCCCAACATAACATTACTCACACACACCCGACACGGATGAAGGCACCACCGACACGCACACACCCCGACATACATGCCTACATCCACACACACAGTCAGACACACACACCCACATTCAAACATACACGCACACATCCATACAGATATACACACAGCCATACATGCACTCATTCCCATACCCACAACACCCCCGCAAGCATCCACACACTCACACACCCCCTCTACATACACACACGCACAGCCCCATGCACGCACACAACACACAACAGCCCCCCACCCCCCCTCCCCTAACGGACGATCAACTTACCTGGTCCGTCGATCCTCCGGGAGGGGACGTGAGCCTTGGGGGCAGCTCCGCCTACACCACACCGCCAACAGAACACCGCCACGGCGAATCACAGGACGTAATTCGCTGGGCGGTGTTCTGTTGGCGTGGCGGTGGAGGTGGAGCAACCTCCACTTCCCCGCCGCCCGCAAGTATGGCTGTTGGCGGCTCTCCGTCACAATAACGACGGAGAGCAGCCAACAGTCATAATACGCCGAGCGGCAAACCGCCTGCAAAGGCGGTATTCCGCACGGCGGTCCCTCGGCGGTCTTGCAAAAAGACCGCCGAGGTTGTAATGACCCCCTAGGTCTTTGCTTTGTTGAATAATGTACTACTGATACTCTGCTAAAGTTGATTCATGTTGACGTCATGCTTTGTCCTAATGTTCATGATCTATGCTTTGATAAAGTCTTATTTGAGTTGCCATATTGTAGTTTTGTTGATGTGCTTACTGATATTGAGACTAATGAATATGCTAGTAGATTGTAACTAATAGGGAATAAATATCTAAATTCTTGCTAGATGTGTGTGGTTATTCATGGCTGAAAGGTCATGGTGTGTCTCGTACTTTTTACATGTTATTAATTAGTTTAATTGATTAGTTATTGTGAATATTGATTAGATTATTGATCTATCAATTGAGATGTTAATGAGATATCTCGCCCTAAGGAGTCTCCAATCAGAGTCAAAAGGTTAATTGGCCTAAAACGAGTCCCCTTGTAAGTAAATTATCAAAGTTGGGACACATTATCACTCTTTTATACCTTCACACTTTGAATTCATGTGAATTCAGAGTTGCCTATTAATACAGGGAGTGGAGAGGAGAATGAAAAACGTGCAACATGTGTGGAGAGCACTTTCCAAGGAAGAAGGTAATCCCCAGGGCATCTGTTTTTTCTGTAACCAAGGGACCTTCCAAATGCGTGCCTCTGAAACTGATCTGGAAAGCACCAGTGTTTCTCACTTTCACTTCTCTACTATTGTACTGTCTCTCAGCTGGGGAGCCTGGTGGTATTTCATTAGATTTGAGCATTCTAGTCGGCTCCATATTGGGGGCCAAGGTCGTGTAGTAGGACACGTCTTGCTATTTTTGGTCAGATCCTGACTCATGCTTTGTTATCAATTTTCTCTTGTAATTTTGTAATTTCCTTGCCCAGCATCTTGGGGCCTGGAGAGGAAGGCTTGTGAACAGGTAGTGCAGTAATTTTAATTACCGCTATTCTAACCAAAAAAGGACAGTACTCCCATATCTCATGAATGCAAGTCATATTTTATGTCCCGAAGTATGTGTCTGTAATTTATTTGCGCTATTTGATCGAAGTACAGGCAGACTGTTTGCCTAAATAGGTAATTAGCCCTTGGGATTATTGGAAGGTGTATTGTCCTTTTAGTTGAGCTGCGAATGGTTTCTGGATCGAAATACCGAAGATCTGTGAGTTTGACATTCATTTTGCATTCAGAAGCTTAGCTGTACAGTCTTCTAGCTTCCTTATAATTGTGGGGATAGATTGATCTGGGGCTACAAATGATGCCCGAACATCGTCTATGTATGTAGTTAACGTGTGAATCTCTCCCTACGTTAGCACCTTTCGTTTTGCAGCTGGCACAGAATTTATTGACCAAAGGCTCAATTGTAAGGCCGAATAAAAATGGGGAGAGCTGGTAACTTTGTCTAGTGCAGGACAGTGAGGAAAGGCTTCCCGAAAAGGATCCGGCTGGACAGACAACTATGGAATCGAATGCTGGCACTGAATATTTAAGACTGTACTCAGTCGGCTGGACTGAAGATGGAGCCCGCTAGGGAGAGAGAAAGTGGCATCTTTAGGGTGGACGCTCTGCACTGAATTGCGGCGCTGGCTATGTATACTGAGCAGTTAAAGTAGAGCCTGAAGTGACCCAAGAGAAACATGCACAATATAAGGAATGAGCAGGCTATGGGACTAATGTACAAAACGGGGGTGCAACGCAGCATTCATGGCTGTTCTAGTAGCTCTCCTCGACCATTTGGGTACCCCTGGAGCTTCAACAGGCTACCCGAGGGTGGGTACAGGGTCTGAGAAGTTGTACAGTTGTATTAGGTTTCGGGTTGGATCTGAAGGGAACTAATACATTACTACCTGCACCCTAACACCAGGCACGTTTGGGAGATCTAGCCCAGTTGGAACACATACCCTTGTACAATACCAATAGCACCTAAAATATCATAACTTGGAATGTGCGTAGACTAAACGATTTTTAAAAAGCTTCACAGAATACACTGTTACCTGAAACTATACGGTATTGTTATTGCATTACTGCAAGAGGCCCACATTTGCAGGAACGACATTCCCAACCTTAGGAACAAATGGAGGAGATGGACATGCACAGCATCCTACTCTATTTATGCCAGAGAGGTCTTAACGTGGGTGCCACCTAACGTCGCCTTTTCCACGAAAGACACAGTAGTGTTGGCCGTCTATGTGGCGGGGTATGGCATAACTAGGGCCCCGCTGTGGCTGTTGCATGCAGGTGCCCTGTCAGACACAATGTTCTCCCACTGGCTCACTTAGGCACTCCAAAGTTACTTCAACACAAACATGAACACAGCTAGCAGTGGGGTGCCAGAATGGTATGTGAGTATGATCCGCACTGGAAGGGTCAAAAAAGAGCTGGAACTAACGCTTGGAATGCAAGAGAAATGACTGACGGACCCATAAGCCTCACTGCCGCCCACCCCACCCATAAAAATAGCACAATGGGCTGACCAAAAGACCATGCTTCTTGACACGTGGATAAAGTGAACAGATTTATCACTAGAACATACCGACAATTACTATAAAAAGATGGGGACAAATCCAGTTGCTTACTGGTGTAGCTGATTTGCTTGAAACGTAGCGCACCCCTATACCCCGGCTCCGAGACAGGCAGACACAACGCGCCCAAACCCAAGAGGGGATTATTAGTATGCTTTTCCAGCACATGAAGTAACTCTACTTGCAAATACAAAAGGTTAATACATAAAGATTAGCTCAATATATTGCTGACCTCCCACTTGACAGATCGCCAAAAGCGAAACACCGGGAGGTGATGGCCTGTCACCAACACAATAGAGGTCTACTAGCGGACAAATTGCAGTGTATAATGAAGCCTATGCAAATGGGAGACTGCCAGCTTCTAGGAGAGATGCACAGATCCTACTAGTACTCAAACCTGACAGGGATTGGCAGAACGTCTTTTCATATTGATGGCTGTCCTTGCTAAACGTGGATGTCAAAATATTAAGTAAAGTTCTGGCTAACCGCTTCCTTGAAGTGATCACTATCTTAGTGCATGAAGATCAATGTGGCTTCATGCTGTTTAGGAGCACCCTGCACAACATACGTCAGCTTACTCACATACTGCACATGGTAGGAATGACAAAACAGGTTTAGGGCCTGTCACTTCTCCACATGGAACAGGCCTTCGAATCAGTCTCTTAGGAATCCCTGTGGGAGGCTCTAAGGGCTATGGGCCTAGGCGAGTCTCACATTTCTCGAATACAGCTGTTATCCATGAAACCAATGGCTAGGCTCCGAACTGCATTCATAGTTTCAGAACAATTTAACATGGGCAGCAGGGCAAGGCAAGCCTGCTGATTTTCACCCGCTATTATTTGCTTTAGTGATGGAGTCGCTGGCCTTCAGACTAAGGACTGCGCTATGCACCTGGGGAATTAAAATTGGAAACTTAGTACACGTACTGTCCATGTATGTGGGCATTAATAGAGGAGGACAGTAGAGGATGTCCCTTCCGATCTTGCAAGGCACCTTAACCGGCCTTCAGGAGCCCAAAAGTCCACTCCACAGTCCCCCTCATTTTCACGTCTTGTTGAAGCAGACTTCCTTTGGCATTGTTGGCTTCCCTTATAGATGTCAATATCTAGTTATGACTTGCATACCCTGAATGCCCAGAAAAACTCACATTAGACAACTGATGTCAGGCTGCACATCTCATAATAGCTAAAATATCATCGAAGACACTTACCGTGCCAGTGTTGCCTCCTTCCTTAGAGCAAGGCCTGTCTTCTCTTAAGGTATGTTACTGTTGCATCACACCACCAAGACATAGGTACAAACAGGAAAGTTTTCACGGGTGATGTACAGTTTCGAAGTGCAAGCCAAAATCACATTGCTAGTGGTAGTGCTTCCGATTCTGGTAGACCTGAGGTAGACTATCTGGTGGCAATAATAGAATATGGATACCATTAATGGCACCTACCACATGTTGTATGCCTCCCAAAACATAAAACTCAACCTTAATGTTCTTCAGTGTTGCCATATCAGTAGACAATTTGATGTAGTTATGCATGCCTCTGGGCATAACATCCAGGAACTGGTTGTGGACAGTCAAAGTTGTCTGAGATATCCCACTTGAGTCTCCCACGCCATTCTGAAAGGAGAAAGATGCACGGAAGTGTAACACTGTCATGATCTTCACAATAAGTGGGATGGTGGTCTAGATTCTGATGCTGGCAACAGTTCGGAGAGTCACTGCTGATCCAGTGCCTCAATGGTCAGCCCAGCCAACTTTCCCAGTCCAGGATTTTTCTTTGAACTTTGGGACTTGTATTATTGTATGTTCCACTATAAAACAGGTCCCAGAATTTAAAGGCAAAAAACCTCAAATGGAGCAGCACATCACACATGGACCTCGTAAAAGTAGCGGCTATGTATGGCTGTATTTTATATTGCTGTTTCTTTCCTGCATGGTACGTAGATCCTGACATGGTCTGTACACAAGCTCATTATGTTGATCTAACTTTCTCCCCCTTGCCTATGGTTGTTGACGGTGTTTCTGTAAAATATAGGTTTTGATGATATTAGAGTACACGTTAGAATGTCACATTGGTGTAATACTGAAAACATACTGTGTTATTACACCAGTGACTTGTGACATGGCTACTACCTGAGCACTGGATGAGATAGGACTCACTCACGCATACACAAATTAATTTACTGCAGTCTGTAGCTTTTTTTCATTTTTAGGGTTAGGCTCCCTCACATAGTCATTATCTTAAGGCATACCAAAATACATTTTATCACTTTTTTAAAAATATATATTTTTTTATCAAACAAACATTTAAAAAATAATTTGTAAACATTTCTGTCATACTTGACAGAAATTACACCCTGGATGGAGTATCTCTATTTTATCTAATTGGGACTGTATAGTTGTCATTGACGAAAGCAACACAGCGGATGATAGATGCTTCTGCTGATGATATTCTGGTCCGCCATCTTCTCAGACAGTGCCTAAGTTGATAATGTTGTTTTTTTTAAAGGGGACTCAACATGGAGGATGCCTTAGTTATCTGTCATGGACGACAGGCAAGTAAGCTATGGTGAACCTTCCTTTACCGGGTGCCACTGCTGAACCTGTAGTTGGTTGATGAAATCCGTCATCTGCTGTGTAAGAGTTGGTTGATACAAACGTCGTCACATTGGCACACCCTTTTTTAAAGCCCATAAGTTCACCTGTTCCCCAACCACCATATACAAACGCCTCCTCACCCTTTGCTGTTCCCAAATATCTGCTCGGAAAACCATGGCTGAAGTAACAGGATACAGCACCCCCAACTTGACATCAGAGGAGCTGGAAATCCTGGGAAAGGGGGCTCTGCTAAGAAACAGCAAGCTCTATGGCCCAGTAGGTAGCCAAAACGGTATAAAAAAGTAAGACACACACAGACACACACACACATATATACATAAATATTCAATGAAAAAACAAAGGTTACATTAATTTTAAAGTTAGGTGCATTTGTCAGTGACAATATTAACTTATTTGAACTAAAAAAGAAAATCACGGAAATTCAGCAGTTATAGTTAGTAGCACTAACCATAACTTGCGCTCCATCATGCACTGCTTATAATCTTACACATGACATCACTAATGACGTTCTATGACATCAATTATGACATCACTGATGACACCTCAAATGACATCGCTGATGACATCCTGGTGACATCATCCAATGAGTGTGCAAGTTTCTTTTACAGTTTACACAGTGGCTGGTAACTAGCATTTTACTTCTCTATATAATTTTATACAGCTTGGTTCTAGCTAATGGATTTAAGTGTTTACCAAACTCATGTGCTCCTAATGCACCATAGTTGTGTAGAGGTATTAAACATGTTATACATGTTTGTATTCTAGAGTAACTCTGTGTGCAAGCCACGGTTGACCTGTATTCATTATGTTCCACACAACGTTTTGGTTCTGCACAAAAAGTTTCCAAGAGGAGAAAGATTCTACATAGTAGATACTAACATTTGTGAGCAGCCTTGAGTTATTAGAGAGAACCGTGTCAGCCTGATAATTTATACTTAACATAGAAGAGTGTGTGCACCAGGTACTATCCTATGTATGTGTGCTCAGTTTGCTTCAGAAGATGGGCATCTCTAAAGTTTTCACCACAGTATGAATGCTGCATAGTATCATCTTTAGCTCCTTCAGATCTTCTTTTATTTTTTGCAATACTGTATTGTTTGATAACTGTTGCATAGAGTGTACACTCTTCTAGGTAAAGGATACTTTTCAAAATAGGTTTAGTGAGTGTCATGGGTGTTATATAGAATTAAGGAGTATGTAGGATACTGTTTTATTTGAACTGGCATTCACTATTTTGGTTTCTGTCAACAAGTTATAGAAATTGACCACTGCAGTCAATGAGTATTTCTTGAATATCTGTGGTCGATTGTTAATTTGATCTATGCTACCTGTAAGGTATATGCTATAGGCTCGATGTTGCACATTATGCTTGTTTGTAACATCAAAGTGAGTTGTATGTGTAGTGGCAGTATTAATTGGTGATTTTCTCCTGAGCTTTTTTGTACTTACTGTTCAGCCTCTAATGTTATACTGATTTATAGAACAATATGTGTGAAAGCAAAGTTTGGATAATGTCATCAGTGAAGCCATAGTGATGCCATCAGTGATATCATCATTGATGTAATCAGTGATGTAATTTGTGATGTCATAAGTGATGATGTGGAACATGTCATGAGTGATGTCATATGTAAGGTCATAAACAGTGCATGGCGGTGGTGAAAGTCATAGTTTATGCTGCTAACAATGCTAAAATTATGTGTTTTTTTAGTTCAAAACATTAATGTTATCACTGACATATTTACCTAACTATAACGCTACTTTAACCTTTATTTTTTTGTGTGAATTTCAAAGGATTATTTTAAAGAAAAACAGATCTTTTTATTGCAGTTAGCTATAACGTTGCTTTAACCTTAATTTTGTTTCAGTGATTTTCTGTTTTTTTAATGTTAAGTAGTATTTAATTATGATAGGTAATCCACTCCCCCAGCCATGCATGACCTTCTGCTGTGTGCAGTGGGGGATTGGCTGCAGGTCCTGGCCTGTGACTAGGCCCTGCAGCCGACCCCCCACATGCAGCCAACCCCACGCTGTGTGGAGAACTGGCCACACTGGCACTGTGCCAAACTCCCTAAATGCAGCCAACCCCACAGTGCACACAGCCTTTGGCCGTGCAAGGTGGGTGGTTGGCCACAGTGCCTGGCCCTTAGGGACCCCGTCCCTCTGGCCTTTCTTATTTTAAAGTGAAGGGGGGCCCCCTGGCTCCCTCCTCAAGCATCATTAGGCCCTGGTCGCCCAATCTGGCGTGATATTGAAGGGGAGGGGGCACACAGCCCCCTTCCACTGGCCTATTTGGCCTTGGTGACCCCATCCCCCAGGGCCCAGAGTCATTTTTAAATGGAGGAGGTAGGGTGCCTTCCCTCCCCTGGCTGATTTCAGCCCTCCCGGACCCCATCCACTGGGCGCTGTACTGTTAAAGGTGGTTGCCGTTCTCAGGGCCTTTGAAGGTGCAGGGAGAGGGTCTCCCCATAAAAAAGTTAGTTTGGCCCCAGGGGGGAGGGGACTCCCTGGGGTCTCTAGAGGCTCAGGAGGAGGGCTGTATGGCACCCCTCCCCATATAAACTATTTTTGGCCCCCAGGGGTGGACTCCCCGGGGCCTCTGGAGGCTCGGGGAGGTGGGCCAAGCAGGCTCGGTGGCGCTTACAGATAGTAGATGTGGCCTATCTGCCATTTTTTTCAGTCCTGCAAGAGTTGTACAGGATTGTGAGATCCCAGGGGTGGCCCCTCTGGGTCCACCCCATGAGGCCTAGGGTGTCAGGGTATCCCTACCCTGCCCCCTTACATTATTTATTTTTTCTAAGTTCAGGACACAAGACTAAGTCCCCGAGTCCTGTAATGGCTGACAGCAACACTTTTCTCATGCTGCTGCCAGACAATTAGAGTGCTTGCTCTCATGGGAGTCTGACTCCTGCAGGAGTGACATGGACCAAGGGAAATAAAGCTCCTTGGGCCAATCAGAACACTCTATCTTTAAACTGTCGATCTCGCAAGAGTCTGTCGAAACTATTGCAGACCCAACCGTCCAGAGATACAATTATTTTTGTCCCTCAATTTCTCAAAACCTACTGAACGGATTTATACCAAATCACAAAAAGCACAATTTGCATACCAAGATCTAGATTTCTGCCAAATTAGGTGTAATTCTGTTCAGCTGTTTTTGCTGTAGCCAGTGTTAAAGAAGTGTATGGAAAATGCATGGGGATTTTGCATTTTGAAACTCCCCTTTTTTCTCGACCCTGCTTGATGGATCACCTTAAAATGTTCCTGTTAGAACACCAGCGACACTCTGAATCTGCTCACCTCAAATGTGTTTTTTAGAAAAGATTTTTAAGCATCGGATTAGCACAGTGCCGTCCACGCAGAGCTGTAAAACAACAAAAGTCTTTTACTACTCCAGGCACAGAATTATAGCTTTGCGTTGGTAAAATACCACCCAAGCCAACCTAAAATGAATAAAAGCAACCCCTGACACGTGTTTCACTACCATTACAGCTTTTTAGGGAGTTGTATTCATTTCATGTTGGTTTGGATGGTATTTTACCAATCCAAAGTTGTAAAGCTGTGCTAGGGGTGGTAAAAACGGCAAAAGACTTTGGGTCAGGTTTAGATGTGGTCGTAATGGGTCCGCTGCCACATTTTCGACGGAAACCTTGGTGGTCCGTACGCTCGATTTAGATGTTGGTGGCCCACAACTTTAACTCCTCCGAGTCATGGCGACCAAGGATTCCCATCTTCCGCGACAGCACTATCAGAAATTGTTGCTGTCTACGGGACCCCAACCACATTTACCGCTGTGCAGATTTGGATGTGCCCCACTGCCAGGCAAAATGTGGTGGTCTGACCTCCACTTCTGAGTTGTTGGGTGGGGGGTAAGGGGTGAAAACTCACCTTTTTTCCTGATTCCACTTTTGTTTCCAGCTGAACATACCACTGGACCAAAGGGAAAACACAACCCCCCTGTCCTTAGACATAAAGTTAGGGAACCCACCTTGACTAGGTACATTGGGTGGTCACTGCACATGAGCTTGGGACCACTGCAGACATAGACATGTCACAGTCATTTTTAAGAATTACTGTGACATGAGTGGGTTAGACACCGATAGAGACACAATGGCACACAACACATATTGCACACTTACACAACTGTCATTTTGGTGTCAGTATTCATTGCCAAATGAATGCTGATACCACAATGACGGTACAATCACACTTGTCAACTGTGTCCATGTGTGCACATTGCAAGTGAACCTGTACCTCTCATGTTGTGCTTTGAGTTGTGTGTGTGACTTAGTATGTGTAGGTGTGTGTGATGCGATTGGCTGGGTGAGGTGGAAGGAGCTGGTGTGAGTGATGTGGCTGTGTCATTATGTGTGTCACTTTCATATGGCATTGATATTGTGTTGTGTTGTTGCGTGTAACATTCATATGAGTGTTGTGTGCCGTCATTGTCGTGATGTGTGTAGTTGTGATGTTGTGTGAGTGTGTTTGTGTAGATGAGTGTGTAGTTGTGTTGGTTGATATGATCGTGTTGTGTGTGTATGTTGTATCAATAGTGTGTGTATGTTGTGTCATGGCTGTACGTCAATGTGTGTTTGTGGCATGTATGTGTTGTGGTGGAATCACAATGGATAATGGTGTGTATGTGGTGTGTTGTGTCGTCTGTGATGCAGGGGGACACATATGGCAAAGGTATAATGTATATATTTGTGTGTGTGATTTACCTCTATTCCACAGCCACTGCCATTGTCCAATGTTGATTGGGTCCTGCGATGTACTCCCTCTGCAAGCAATCCGTCGCCAGTACACCACCTGAAGGACTGTAACATCTAAATACAGTGGGCAGAACACAGACAATTTGACAGTCTTCATGGGTCCGCCGCCGCAAGGGTTTGACAATAATACCACCAAGATCTAAATCAGACCCTTTGTCCCTTTCTAGCTCGGCGTGAATGGCACTGTGCTAATCCTATGCTTAAAAACCTTGCTAGAAAAACAGACATTTGAAGTGAGCAGATTCAGAGTGTTGCTGTTTCAGGATACTCTAACAGGAGCTGCTCTCCACCTAAACATGGGAACTACCCAGAGTTCTCAGCTTCTTCTTGTGTGTGTGGGTGTATATATATACATATATATATATATATATATATACATATATATATATATATATACATATATATATATATATATATATATATATATATATATATGTATATATATATATATATATATTTATATATATAGTCAACTCCCTTCATTCCGCTATTGTAAAGATCCAGGCGCAAACCAGGCGCAGACCACTGAAGATCACCAAAATAGTTTATTTGTGCCTCACTCTGCACATGTACACACACACACACACACACACACATACACATGTAGCCTAAATATACTTACCTTTCATTGTAACGGCATGCATGGTAAAGATGGTAAAGGCATATTTGTGGTGAAGGCATTGTGCTGTAAAGAATGCGAGGTAAAGGTATCCTGCTGTAAAGACAGCGCTGTAAAGGCTTTCCCCCCTCTCTTGTAGGCTTATTTGAAATGAGACTCTCTTGCAGTCTACCACTCTTTCTGTGTCTAGTGTCTTTGGTGTGGACACCTACTGCTCTCTGACCACATGCTCATAATTATCATTCATACATATGTTGCATGACCATCATAAGCATATGGTCCAGCAGCGCAATGTGTCCTATGTTCATTGCAAGCATTCTTGGCCTAGTCGCATTTGTTGTATTTAAAAAAAAAGTCAAGTTTAGCATATGTGTGGTATGCCTGAGAGAAGGTGCAATCCACCAAGGTAAGGTGTTATACATCCACATCTTCTAAGCTCAGACTCTGTAGTCATTGTTCCTTTCTCTGGAGAGTGTCCACATTTGTCTTGTTTGCTGTCGAAAGTACTATTAATTATTAAATTAAGGGCACCTCCAACAATGACGTGTTGCTCCCTTGATTGCGAGATGTGTGTGATTGCCTGTCTAAGGTAATGTTTCTAACCCCCATTTGGTGCATATACACTGGCCACTCTAAGAAGGTGAGAGTCTACTATGCAGCAGATGGACAAATATATATACCCTCCTCATTCATTGCTTTTTTTATGGATCTCCCCAAATTTGTGTGCAAACTGGATAACCTGTCCTATGTCTTGGAATGCCCAGAGAAAAGCTACTGTGTTCGGAACCAATGAAACTTCAATTTAAGCCAATCTTTTTTAATCAGATGCATTTATAGAAGCAAACAGATGTCCCTCTCTGTGTTACACAACATGAATCCTCATCAGAGGTGAAATCAGACCATGTGTATTGACTATTTTAACTATGTAAGGTGGGATACTCACTAGACTGAGTAACTCTATCGCCTCCTGGTGAGTCTGAACACATTCCTAATACCAGAGACTGAACAAATTCCTAATCCCATTTTTGCTGAATGTGTGCCCCTTGTCAGCTTCCCGTCTTTTGTTTTGCACTTCCACCTGAAAAGAACAAAGTGTAATAAACAGATTTCTCCTTCTAACTTCTTTCCTTCAACCCTCTTCTTCCCTTCCATTCTGTCTAATTCCCTCATAAGAAATAGATTAGATCTGGTCTAGGATGCCCAACAGTTGCTCCTAGGCCCAAATCCTTCGCCATGCCTCTCTTATCCTTCCAAATTCATCCAGCCCTGTCCCCTCAATAAAATGTGTATGTATGTCACCTGCTTCTTCCTGAAACACCACTTAGGTGTCACCTCCTTTTAATCACTGCTTGTGCAAGGGTGATACTCGAGGTGGGAGTTCAGATGTTGTTTTCCAAAGTTGGGCTATGAACTCCTGCCATTCTTGCTGCACTGTTTCATGGACAGCGATTCACCAAAATGCCAGGGGTAGCGGAAGGTACTTTACAGGTCCTATGACCCTTATGTGACCTTACATGAACTTTAACCTGGTGGCATCCTAGGAGCTGGCGTCATGTGACCTTTGACAGGGAATCTTGCAGAAAGTGACATAACCTTACCTATGGCCTGATGACATTATGACATTACAAATATTGGCATCAGGTCTTGGATAACCTAGCCAACTTAATTTGACCAATTCAGATCTTCTTGCCTTAGGGCTGCCCCACAGACAAGCTGGCCTATGGCAGTTGGAAGATACAACAAGTGCTATTAGCATGTGTGCATCCATTTACATTGTTCTGCTGCTGTCACTATGTACCTACCTCTCTGCTCTTTTGTGCTTTTCTATCACTGTGCACCCATTTCTCTATCTTTAACCTCTGCAATGTGTGCCTGTTTTCAAACCAAGCTTTTCAAGGCTCTGGTACCAATACCACTTTTGCTAGTGAGTGTCATATCGTGCTACTCATCCCACCCTAGCATGCCAGAGCACTTCAAATCACAAACATATTATATTACACAGAGACGAGTCATACAAGTATGTGGGCCAATGTATTGAAAATGTTACTTTAGTCAATGAGGGCTACAAAGTGTAGGGGCCATACTGGTAGGCATTATGGCCCTCATTATGAACATGGCAGTAAACACCGCTCCGCCGGTGGTGGCGGTAACTACCGCCAACAGGCTGGCGGTCCGGACCGCCATATAATGAAGCACATGAGAAACAGCCAGCGGGCCAGCCACTCACCGCCAGTGTTCAGAGACATCGCCAATGGCGGTAGGCCTTTTCAGGCTCATTTTCAGCATTTTTCCGCTGTGGGTATAATGATGACAAGGACTGGCACCGCCAGGTAACGCATGGCAGTCTCCATTGTAAGTACAGAGGGGACTGGGAGACAGCACCATAGGCACCTCCCATTGCCACAAATTTCACACCCATGACTCAAACTTTGCCCCCCACCACCAACCCCATGCCCCCACACACTTAAACAGCAAAAATAAAAAAAAATTGTTTACCGGCACGGAACTCCAACAGCCACCCAGACACCCCAGACACACATAAGGACACCCACACTCACCCATGGACCCCGCTTGCCTTACAGTCTTCGGGAACCTCAATGACAGCTGTTGGGGTCCCATGACGTGTATGGGCAGTCCAGTTACCACAAGAAAGTATAGGGTTCACCGGTAGGTGCAGAGCTCAGTATACGGGAGACTGTCCGTGGGCTCTTGGACCTCATTGGGTTCAAAGGATGCGTGGTGTGGGTGTAGTGGTAAGTCGGGGGGGGAATTCCTTTTACGGACTAGGTGGTCTCACACACTATATAGTGTTATGCTTCATCATTTGATCACCTAGCCCCACCCAGGTAGGATAATACCACTTGAGCGGACTAAACCTCGCCGTTAAATGAATGGGAGGGAGTGCGTAAACAAATTTTGTCTGGAGATAATGGGATCCAGTTAAACTACGGGGTTATAAAAGCACCTAGGTAGTCACCTGTGTGCAGTCTACACTTTAATGGTGGTAACTGCTGGTGCGGATATAAACGGGACGGGACACCACGGTGAGAACAAGGACTCACTGGGTCACCTCACTAAAAGTTGGCCGACATGTTTCTGCCCTCTACTGGGAGCCGTGGACGGTCTGGGGCATTCTTCAGGGCATAGGACCCCTAACCATCATGCAAAATGCAGATAGATCAGACTCTCCTCTAAAAACTAAGAGGTGGGGGGGGCGAGGAAGAAACAACAAAATATTATTGTGCGTTGATAGAACGGGCCTACCTTGGGATAGAGAAGGTAAATCCATCAATACAATAACAAACCAAAGCGACCAACACAACACACTCTGTACAAGAAATAATGTAAATATACATACAAACACGTGCCACAGCAAACAAAAGTCATGCGGAGCACACAGTGAAGACAAGGTTCTTAGAAGAAACGGGAGTACATACCCTAATGAGAGAGGCAACTTGCCTCAGTTTCCAGGAGGGGGAGTGTCCCCTTATTGTCACACTCTAGAAGCGGTGGAAAGGAAAACGGGGGGGGGGAGAGGAGGGAGGCAAGGATAACATCTGTCAACAGATTTATGTATATGTGTATATATACTGTATATTCTGAATAATAGTGGGTGGGGTAGAAGATGCCAGTCCCTCGTTGCTAAACGAGGGCTGTGGTGGTGCCTCCTGTGTAGGAATAGACACTCACCGGTTGTCGGTATACGATAAGGTTCATCAAATATAAATATACTGCAACAAGAACTTAGCTGCCACTAAAAATCGCGGATACCATATGAACCACTTTTGCACATGCAGGTCAATATAAATGCAATGCAGGTAGTGCTTAGCTGCCAAAAGTAAGCGCAGTTACTCAGGTAAACCACAAGAGCTCATGCATACAGAGTTTAAAGAGTGCTCAATCATTCAGGCTAGTAGGCTTATCTATACCCACCAACATGGCAGGGGGGCTCACATATGATGATGAAGAGGTGACTGCAATTCTCTCGGCACCATCCCTTCTAGGCGACGCAGCCCTTTCAAAAAGCATGTCCCAACTAGTGGATTGGGATACGCTAGTAGAACTTAAGCGATCACAGGTCAAGACAATCCTACACAGAGCCGTTCTGACTGAATACCTACGCAGTAACACAGCACCAAATGGTCTCATTGTATCGAACGAGCCACGTATCTTCCTGGAAGATCTAGAATTCAGGAAAGACTGAGCTCTGATAGCATGGAAGTGCACACGAGACTGGCTGGTCCTGATAATCAAAACTGCGACCCGTCTATCAGAAGCACTTCTGATACAAATACAAACTAGTGAGAGAAACCTTAAAACAGGCGTTAGCATCCTGTCGTTCAAGTAAAAATTGGAAGAAACCAATAAGAATATAAATGAATACAGGGAGTATCTGACCCAGCAGAAGATCTCCAAATTCCAGAAAGATCTAAAACGGTTTTCACAAGAGAAAACATACCCATACACGAATCCCGATTATATACCAAAAGGCACCATGTCCGACAACTCCTCCAACAAAAATACTAGTTCGGACTCAGACAGCCATTCGTCACCCAGACTAGACAGCGCCGAGGACGCCGAGGCCAATACAGGGAGAGATGGAATTACCCTCCAATGATACTTTCATACCCCCCCCTCTGAGTCAACAATGGGGCTGGCCATCCCAGTACGGACCACCCACAAACTTTCAACAATCCCCCCCATTCTTTAATAACTCAGGACAATGGTCCTTTCCCGATCAGCCTCCCCCTTTTTTAGGCAGAGGCCAAGGGAGGGGAAAAGGGAAAAGGAAAGTGGTACACTGGCAATCAAGAGACGAACCATCGGACCCCCCCGAGGGAGAGCGCCCCGGGAACAAGCAAAACGCAGTGAAGACTGCGACCATCAGGGAAAGGGATAATGTTGTGAACTTGAGCGATAGAATCATTGATCTGATCGAATCAAAGGCACTCAATAAAGGCCTCAACTTCGTCCCCACCCCGAAAATAGACTTGTTCAAGACTAGGACAGAAATTGCCGAACTCTTCCGAAAAGTCCGCCTGAAAACTTTCTTCCTGGAAAGACAGTTTGAAGAAGCAGACAGTAACACTGTCCTACGACCGAACACTACCTTCTGTCCTACAACCGGACAGATGCCTCCCAAAGTATTAGCCTTCGAGAAACCAGTGTCCCGCAAGATCAATGGGCTGGCAGATTCAGGGCATGATACCTTTCACAACATAAGCTCAGAAGAGCTGACAGCATTAAAACATCTCACCACAGACCCCTCAATTACCATGAAACCAGACGATAAAGGCGGGGCCACGGTAATTCTACCAACAACTATGTACATAGAAGAATGCAAGCGCCTACTGAATAATGAACACCATTATAAACGCCTGTCTAGCGACTCCACCCCTGATGTCCAGGAAGAAATTGCCTTTTTTGTCAATAAATGACTGGATCACTAGACACGAGGCAGCACTCCTGCCTCAACCCAACCCAAAGATTCCGTATTTTTACATTCTTCCAAAGATACACAAAGGGAAGATTCCACCTCCCGGGAGACCGATCGTATCTGGTATAGGATCGGTCCTTGAACCTCTTTCCCAGTTTTGTGATGTATTCCTCCAACCGCTGGTGAAGCAAATCCCCACCTACCTGAAGGATACTACAGACGCCTTGGCTCTCCTCGACTCATTACCATTTGATAAAAACACGAACTCTTGATCACATTGGATGGGGAGGCCCTCTACACCAACATCCCCCAGGAGGCAACCCTGGAGGTTATATGTGAGCTGCTAATGCTAGCGACTCACGGACACCACCAGAATTCATTCTGGACCTAGCTCATTTGGCTTTGACTAGAAACTATTTCAAATTCGAAAATCAGTTCTATCTCCAGACACAGGGGACTTCTATGGGAAGTACGTTTGCCCCCAGTCTGGCCTGTCTATACGTAGACAACTTTGAGCAACAGGTGGTACTCCACGAAGATAACCCATACCATGAACATATCAGACTGTGGAAACGATATATTGACGATATATTGCTCATCTGGGCAGGATCCAGGGACGAAGCACATACTTTCGTAACCTGGCTTAATATGGCAAATCCCTTCTTGAAGTTCACTATGAACATAGGGAATGACCAACTACCTTTCCTCGACCTCCTAATCCATGAGAGCAATGGTTTGTTGGCCACAGAGGTCTACCACAAACCCACGGACCGGAACAACCTACTTCAATTCAAGAGTTTCCACCCAAGATCCCTGAGGGAGAATCTACCCGTGGGACAATTTCTGCGACTACGGCGCAATTGCTCAAATGCTGCAGACTACTGCAAACACGCTGATGCCTTAGCCACCAAACTACTAGAAAGAGAGTACCCTAACCACTTGATCAGGAGAGCTTACAAAAGAGCACGCAACAACAACAGAGACCAGCTATTGCTACCCAGAACTAACAAATCAAAGACGGAGCAGATAGTTTGCGTGACCATGTTTAATCCACTATCCAACAAAATCCAAAGGATCATCAGAGAAGGGTGGAAGATCCTGACATCAGGTGGTCTCCCCCTTGAACAACCACTGCATCCATTTAAAAGAGCTACCAACATTCGGGACATGATAGTCCACACTAGACCCATGAATAAACTCCTGAATAGACAAACCACCCTCTGGCAGATGCCACCACCAACCGGCCACCACCCTTGTGGGAACTGCAGTGTGTGTAGATTCACACATAAATCCACCACTGTAGATCTTGGCCTACGAACCCCGTGGCATTTAAACACTCTCACAAACTGTAACAGCAAAAACCGTGGTATACTTGATCACATGTCCATGCGGACTCAAGTACATTGGTATGACAACAAGAAAGGTGAGCACCCGCATCTGTGAGCACAGGAGTACGATAAGATGCAAGCGGGATGCTACAAAACTGACGAGCCACTATGTGGCTTAGAATCACTCCCCAGACGATATACAATGGACAGTATTAGAACAACTACCACCCTCAACCAAGAACATGCCACAGAAACTACTCTATTATGAGCAACGATGGGTCTGGAGATTACACACAGACACCAGCGGGTTGAATGATGACACCCCTTGGGCCTCTCTTAACAAATGACCTACCACCCCCTTCCCTACCCCTTACCCTTATACCCCCCTTTCCCCCCCCTTCGAATTTTATATGTCCCTCCTCCCCTGTCTCTTACCCATCAGCTCCCTTATGTATCCTCCTCCCTCGGCTCTCCTACCCTTGCACTTCTCTTTCACCCTTTCCCGTCCCTTTCTGGTTTGCTTCTTCTCCCCCTCTTCTATTTTCCCTCTCTCCTTTCTAACCTAACCACCTTTCTTTCCTTTACCTTCTCTCATTCTTCTCTTTTGCCTGCCTGTTCTTTCCCTTGCCTTCCCTCCTTATTTGTTTCCCCGTAAACTCCCCTCCCCACTCCAATCGTCTCCTTCCCTCTCTCCCTTCTCCTGCCTCCCTCCGGGTCTCCCTTTTCTTCTCATATCCCCTTACCCTCTGCCCTCTCTAGTGTCTTCCTTCCCCCCCTTTTTTTGCCACCCTTCTATTTTTCTTCCCTCCTCTGTTCCTCTTCCGGTTTCATCTTCCTATCTATTCTTCCCAATTTCTCTTCCCCCTTCTTTTATCCTCCTCTCTCTCTCCCCCCCATTCATCCTTGCTTCTTTCCCCCACCCTCCCCCTCCTTTTTCTCTCCCCCCTTCTCCTCCTTTTCTCTCCACCACTACCCCCACCCCTCCACCCCCACCCCCCACTACATAGGCCCAAGTCCGGACTCCTGGCTCCGGCTCTCAGGGCTCGCGCTGGATCTGGGGACTACATTCCCCAGATTCCTTAGCACGCGCGCATGCGTGCCGCCTCGGGAAGCCGGAAACACCGTTTCCCGGCGTCTTAGAGGCTATGCCCTGCGTCAGTGGAACAGCGCCCTGCCTCTCAAGACCGGCTCTTTCCGGCTCGAGTAATTCCAGGCAGGTGTGCTCTATCAACTGCTGGCTACTTAATCTGTCCCTACGCTGGACTCTACTCCTCAAGCGGTCCAGCGAGGGGTCGGGATAGGCACACAGCGAGCGCCTCCTTTGATGCAGTAAGTGCCTCCGCACTTGCTGAACGACGGATCTCCAGCTACTATACAGATAAGCCTACTAGCCTGAATGATTGAGCACTCTTTAAACTCTGTATGCATGAGCTCTCGTGGTTTACCTGAGTAATTGTGCTTACTTTTGGCAGCTAAGCACTACCTGCATTGCATTTATATTGACCTGCATGTGCAAAAGTGGTTCATATGGTATTCGCGATTTTTTGTGGCAGCTAAGTTCTTGTTGCAGTATATTTATATTTGATGAACCTTGTCGTATACCGACAACCAGTGAGTGTCTATTCCTACACAGGAGGCACCACCACAGCCCTCGATTAGCAACAAGGGACTGGCATCTTCTACCCCACCCACTATTATCAGAGGACACCCTTGTGTCCCACAGTATATATACACATATACATAAATCTGTTGACAGATGCTATCCTTGCCTCCCTCCTCTCCCGCCCCCACCCCCGTTTTCCTTTCCCCCTCTTAAAGAGTGTGACAATAAGGGGACGCTCCCCCTCCTGGAAACTGAGGCAAGTTGCCTCTCTCATTAGGGTAAGGACAGCCGTTTCTTCTCAGAACCTTGTCTTCACTGTGTGCTCCGCATGACTTTTGTTTGCTGTGGCACGTGTTTGTATGTATATTTACATTTTTTCTTGTACAGAGTGTGTTGTGTTGGTCGCTTTGGTTTGTTATTGTATTGATGGATTTACCTTCTCTATCCCTTCAGGCCTCCGCGAGGTAGTTCCTTGCACAAGATAGGCCCGTTCTATCAACGCACGATAATATTTTGCTGTTTTTTCCCCCACCCCTGGTTTTTAGAGGGGAGTCTGATCTATCTGCATTTTGCATGATGGTTAGGGATCCTATGCCCTGAAGAATGCCCTGAGACCGTCCATTGCTCGCAGTAGAGGGCAGAAACATGTCGGCCAACTTTTAGTGAGGTGACCCAGTGAGTCCTTGTTCTCACCGTGGTGTCCCGTCCCGCTTTTAGCTGCACCAGCAGTTACCACCAATAAAGTGTAGACTGCACACAGGTGACTGCCTAGGTGCTTTTATATCCCCGTAGTTTAACTGGATCCCATTATCTCCAGACAAAATTTATCTACGCACTCCCTCCCGTTCTTTTAACGGCGAGGTTGAGTCCGCCCAGGTGGTATTATCCTACCTGTGTGGGGCTAGGTGGTCAAATGATGAAGCATGACACTATATAGTGTGTGAGACCACCTAGTCCGTAAAAGGAATTCCCCCACCCCGACTTACCACTACACTCACACCACGCATTCTTTGAACCCAACGAGGTCCAAGAGCCCACGGACAGTCTCCCGTATACTGAGCTCTACACCTACCGGTGAACCCGCTACTTTCTTGTGGTAACTAGTCTTTCGTTGAGGGATCTAGTATGGGTCGTTTGCCACTTAATATATATTCCTGATCTCCCCCACCACTCTCTTGCAGTGTGATTGTGTATGGGCAGTCCCACACTGCCGACGTCTTTCCGCTGTCGTCCACACCGCTGCGCTGATTTGTGCATCATTATTTGGTGTGCGGGGGTTTGCCTGCTGGGTGGTGGTGGGGGGCTGTGTCCTGCGTTTCCGCCGTCGTTGGTCCTGGCGGTGGGTGTCAATTTTTGGGCGGTTTCTGTTTTTGGCATCATGATATGGCGGTGTGCCATCCACCGCCGTTGGCGGTCTTTTGTTCACCGTCACCACGGCAGTCGGCGTTGATTGCCGCCTAGTTCATAATGAGGGCCTATATGTTGAGTATTTGGTCTTGGGAAACAAAGGGGTGATCTACTACGTTTTCATGCAGTGCAGTAACCAAAGTTGCTGTGCAGAACTGCATGAAAAGGGAGAGAGCAGAGCGGCACCTTATCTGCTAAGATTTGGTGCTGTTCTCGCCTCCTGTGCTGATGAACCTTAAGCAGGCTTGTGCCAATGCACACACCCTAGCACCAGAGTGTAATGGTGATTGCTTGATGTCAAGCATAGGTTTTTTACTAAAAGGGTATTCTTCCAACACAAAATTCTATACTTTGACAAAGTTTAGCACTTTGCTACTTTGTAAATGCACTCTATGGTGAAGAACAAGTTCAAATTTGGAAACATTTGGAGAAAATACATCTTTTCATTAACTGTACACCTGCCTCAAGGAGGTATACTTTGTTGATGCTAATCCTTTTCTACCAAAGTTAGAAGATAGGAATTAACTGCAAAATCTATGTGTTCGTGCATGGGAATGTACGTGTACCACCAATGGCACTTTGTATTAATTTAAGGCTATTTTCCAGTGCAATTTGGGATTTCCACTGTGAAGTAAACCCCCACAACACTTTGCACCAGGTTTGCATCACTTTTGTGATGCAAACCAAATGCAAAGTGTTAGTGAATCTGCATCATAGACTCATGGTGTGAAATGTAACACAATGATTGAGGGTGTCATACTACCAAAATTGTATTATTACCCAAAGGAACCCTTTGTGGCAACCTTACATTTGACCGATATTATGGGAAAAACAATATGTTTCTGGATCTATGCCTTGGAATTTGCATGCAGTGTTATGATGCCAGTTCATAGCTCAATTTGCTATATTAAAAGAATTGTAACTTATGACCTCCAAGTAACAAAAGGATGTCTCTTAAAACAGCAGTAACCCACTGAGCTTTTAATCCTTGTGATTTACAGTGGGAACATTAACCCTTTTTGCTACTTTACCATGAGTCAAAACTGTGGCTAGACAAATCACAGCGGCCTCAGGATCAGTTTAACTTCTGCCCTTGCTTTGGACATGTGCAGCTTGTCTTTCCACTGATATAAGGTAGAATGGGTGCCACCATTTATATGGTACTCCTTTAGAGCCTAAAAAGTATTTAATAAGGCGAAAGAATCACCTTTGGTGCAGGGTGATAGCTTAAAGGTCTTGATAGAGCAAGAAATTGGCAACTTTAAAGCTGATGTCTCTCTGCTTGTTGACCGCTTCCATTA
The DNA here is from genome assembly GCF_031143425.1 of Pleurodeles waltl. Taxonomy (NCBI): domain Eukaryota; kingdom Metazoa; phylum Chordata; class Amphibia; order Caudata; family Salamandridae; genus Pleurodeles; species Pleurodeles waltl. Next base: position 505,044,878 of record NC_090443.1, read on the forward strand.
TCATTTCCTTCTCTCAAAAGATGTGTATCCTAAACAGTATGTCTGGTGGGCCATTGACTCAGTTTGTCAATCCCATTGCTCTATGATGTCTGTCCAGGGTTATCTCGTCTTTGGATTGCAGGATCAATTTAATGATTCACCAGAAGACGTTTTCTATGTCAGCACCTTCTGCTCTTTTTGGCACTCTCCTTGTTCTTACATTGTATTATCTCAATCTGTTTTCTACATCTTCAAGGTGGGCCTATAGTACCATGTTTTATTCCTTTAGTGTAAGCAATTTCTGATACAAAACTTACTGCACATCCACAGAGCCATTTGCTGTGTCCTTCAGTGATGCCACCTGTTTCAGATTTCATTTAACGTCATACAAACTGCTACTGAATTGGAGGCGGGTTAAACCTTACGAATGCACCTGTCTTGGACTACCGTAAATATTAAAATATTAAAACTCTGTGAACTATATTGTAGCCCAATATCTATGGCTATACCTGTGCACAAATCACGGCACCTGCCACCACAGGGGCAATCCTGAACGGATTACATGCAAAAAGATATGGATAGTGCACCACTGCGCAAAGTCAGTAAAGTCCAGTAACACCGTTGTCTTTTAAAAATCTTCATTTTTTATTATTGCTTTTTCTTGAACAAACGAGCATACAAGTCTAGCATAAGGTCCTCTCTTTGTGCCTAGAAGTCCTCTCTGAGGCTTTGAAATGGATCTTCCATGAATGATCTTGTGATGGAAGCACAGCCTTTAATGTGTCCAGGTCAGGGGGCCCTCCCCCATTGAGAAGGAGGCCTGGTTTTGCCCTTCATGTCCTGTCTTTTAAATTAAATCTGAGCTCAACCCCTGGTAGCTATGGCATAGGGCAGACAGGCTTAACTTAGAAAAACATGTAAAGCATTTAGAAGTACCAAAGTGGTTAAGACGTTGAAAACACAACACAATAAAAGTCCCAAAAATAAAAAATAGAGAACATTTTCATGAAAAATGAACAAAATAAGACAAAAATCCCATAAGGGGAACATTAGAATGAATTTTTAAAGTTTTAGATAAATATAGCACTAACAACGAGTAACTGATCATGCTTTGCTGGGACAATGGTAAGGTTCCAGGCAGACTGCAATGGAATGAAAATTGGAAACAGAGATCAAGTTCATCTTATTCAGAAGTTTTAAATTCTGAAATGGAAGTCAAAAATCCTCAGCGGGACAAATCAGCTGAATGTGGCCGAGAGACATATTCTTAGACTAAGGCTCAATGGCAATAACATTCAAAAAGTTAAAAATTGAGGGAGAGTGCAGATGAAATTGGGTAGTCGTGGCTTCCTACACAGATCCGAAGTACTGCCCAGAACGTCTGCTGAGGTATTGTATAAGGTGTAGGACACAAGGGCAGCAGGCAATGATGGTGTATAATGCTGACCATCATTAAGCAGGTTCTAATTCCAGGCACTGATGAAAAAGACATTAGTAAGTGGTGGGTCAAAGCAACACTCACATTTAGAATGGAACCACCTCAACAGGTGTGCATGAGGACCGGTAAAAACGGTATATCATTAAGAATGTTAGATCACCCTTTCTATTTTTTTCTTTTTTGGGGAGTTTTGAATCAATTGATCAAGACCCAAAGGATGTCAAAGTGCTTTGCAGAAGAAACACTTACAGTACACAAACACTTACATATTGCTAGGGCTCCCCATTAAGAATCGTGTGGTCTCAGTCACTGAATGAATGATAACACCTTGGGAGAAAAAAGAGTATGAATACCTGTATTAGCCTCCTTCTTTTGAAACCGTGTTTAACACCCATGTGTTTGAAGAAATTAAACATTTTGATTATGGTAACTGGGAAAAACTCCAGCATATTTACATTATGCGAAGTCAGGAATTCTGTGCAATGCCTTGGTAATTGTGCTGTTTTCGTGTTTTAAGAATTTGTTGAGAATACTTTGATTGTATTCTGGCATGGTCTGCACTTTATAAAAAAATGGCAAAGCAAATAGGTCTAGCATGCATTTTCATTTATTAGCCAGAGCTAGTGGTTTTGCCAAAGCTGCCAATCACACTGAATTTGTATTTCAGCAGTGGCCTTGTGGCAGGCGCAGGAAACCTGCCAGGTATGCTGAATTGTATCAGAGGCAGGGAAGCTCATCGTTCTGGAGATGCCAAACGGTCGTTCCTCCTATGAAATCCTTTATATAAATCTTCCTTTTAGACCCCTAGCAACTTTGTTTTGCCATAAAGTTAACCAATGTGTCCTTCATGGATGAAAAATAAAATTGATCGCTTTTTGTATAATACGCATTCATGAGACAAAGGCTTGAACGTGTCAAAAAGTATGATAAGGGACTATGCTTTTCAGATATAAAATATTTCTTCATGCATGGATAAGAAATAACTTGCTAGTGGGTGGAAAGATATACCAATCAGCCAATAGCATGAGATCAAATATGTATAATCCTCTTGGCTATTCCAAGATGTGATTGACACTGCCACGAAGCAAAGTATGATTGGGCTCATCCAAACAAGACAATGGTTGAAAGAGACTGAACGAAAATGCACTACCTTGAAAACAACAGGACTATTAGAGAGCATTAATGCCAAGCCATAGCTAATTCATGCAATAAAATAAATATAAATAATGAAAACGTAATTGTGGAAATTCACTGCAAAGACAGACAGTATCAGAAGTTAAACGTGTAAAAATATATTTATTTTCACACTCGCATTTTTGGACTTAAGAGTACATACCATCTCGAACACCCATGACAGTGAGCAAGGTGCAGGACCAAGTGGCTATACATAATGCCTATACCGTATTTGCCATCATGAAGTAGAAAGAGCAGATGAAGTTTAAATCAGTACCAGGTCTCTGAGCTTTGTTGAAGTCCTTCTGAGGGCTGCTAGGAGTATCATTTTGCTGGTTGTTGCATTGTCTTTTTTGGGCATATCATTTGCATCCAGCATGAAAGTTAATGACGTTCATCGGGATTCACCTGCTCTGCTGCCTTTAGGTGGGTCATCCTGAAGCAAAATTGGAGTCAGGGTTGAGGTCGTTGGCCGATTCCTCAAGGAAAGTCTTCACAGCGTCTTCCTCCTTCATGTAGGGGGCAGCAACTCCTGAAAGACAGACACAGTTTTCATGACTAACAGTTGAAGGACTTTTTCTGTGGTGCAAGGATGTCTTAATTCTCAATACATGCATATTTTAGTTTCACTTCCCTTCCACGATCCATTTTCATTTGCAATGACAGGAAGACATTTTGAGGGAGATTTACAAGCCCCTTGTGCATCCTTGTGCCAAACTAGCGTCATTTTTTGTACAATAATGTGGCATTAAGGAAGCGATTTCCCTGTGCCATATTTACAAATTGGCTCAATGCATGCATTGTGCCACTTTGTAAACCCTTACACCACATTATGTCTGCGCCAGGCATAATGTAGGCAAAGAGGCGTTCCCACGCAGAGAGGCCCAAACAAATGGCACAGTACAATTTACTACATTTCACTGCTCCAATTTTGGTGTCATGTTTAACACCTGCTCAGGGCAGGCGTTAAAATGACGCACCCATAATCTCCTATGGGCCTCCCTGCGCTTTGCTGCACTAGTGTCAACATTTTTAGTGCAAGTGCAGCAAAGCACCACAATAAAGGGAAAAATGTTGACGCTACTGTTGTATTGTGCACCATGGTGTGCCGTATTGTAAATACGGCACACCAATTGTTTCATTAGAGGGAGATCAGGGGGGGCGCAAACAAAGTGGCACATCAATTCTGATGCACCACTTTCTTGTAAATATGGCTCTGTTTCTTGCCCAGTTTTTTAACTGTAAAAGGTCTCCATTAACGTCACAGACAACACGAGCAGAGCCTGATCTGCTGAGGATCACTGTAGGTCATATACTGGCCATCACTTTCTAAAAGTTTATGTGCTGTTTTATTTCTCACCTGTGTTGCACGTTTTGATCTTCAGGCTATTGGGTGATGTTCTTTAAGGTTCTGCCCTTTTCATGTCTTTGTGTAGTCTTTGTTGCACTTGTGTTAGGTAAGTTTGCATAAGAAAGCATGGGCATACCACAAATGGTCTCTAGATGCAAGAGTAACAAGCAACAGCTTGGCTTTTAGTCATTACTACTCATGGTGTCACCATGCTACCACAGTCCCTTCATCGAATACTGTGTTATTCTCTGACTTCTCAAAATGACTTTGATAAATTGACTAAGTATTGTTCCTATTAAATTTTCCTTTTCAGGAAAATATAAATATTTTCTTCACTTTCCTGGTTTCTGGACCACTATTGAGTGCCTTATCCCTTCTTGGCTTTAAGATGAAAGTGATATTCTGTCGAGTTCTTGAAGTTAATTATTCATGCCTGAAAGGTATCTACCACCAAAAAGCTCATATTATGTCTGGGGAAAAATAACTTAATCATGCTGCACCTCTTCTTCATTTACAGAGGCTTTTGATAACGTTTTGGAATCCTAGACAGTCGTCTTAATGCTTCCAGTACACGGCTAAAAAAGCTCTCAATCTGGCACTGATTATATATCAACTTGTTTCCAAGGTCAAGCTTCTGATGGCTACTGGAACTATACAGACCACATAGGTTTGTCAATGTAACCATGGGAATAGCAGGCAATGAAACACAATGGGGAACAGGGTTCTTTGCTTCCTGCCTCGCATGGTTCTGCTGAGTGCTCTAGAAATGTCTTACAAGTCATCAAAACAGCGACCAACAAACAAGTCTGTCCTGGACCAGGTTTGGGGCAAAGGGTCATCAAATAAACCTGCCCGGTACCAGGATTTAGTTGAAGACTGAGAATTGGTGTTTTTCACCAACCCAGAGTTTGACTATTTAATTTTTGGCATAAATCTGTTTGCAGGCTTTCAGTGATATGTCACTGGCATCTTTAACTATCTTTCTGGCAGGGGGCATGGCCAAGATGGTGGAGAGAGCACATGTGTAATACTCTGCCCTGCCGCGGTCCACTTGTCACCAATTGAAATCCTGAGGAATCCTGCAACCGGAGTGACTAGGTGATCCTGCTGGGATCCCCCCACGACCAGACATTTGGGGCCTGGTGCCACAAACTGTCGAGGAGCACCGGGTGCACCACCCGAGTTTTCTGGTGAGTGCCCCTATCACGACGGAGCGGTGCTTTTACTGGGCCCCCTTGACAGGGGAGCTGAGGATCCGGGGACGGATGGAACACGGCCCTCTGCGGAGCTTCGGAGGTGGCAGGCCCAGTGACGGGGCCTAGCTGGGGGTGAGTTTCTGCACCTGGGGCATGTCGTCCCTCCCTTCCACCTGGTGGACTGCCTGTGTGGGCCTGGCAGAGATGGTTGGGGTTACCAGCTGCAGAAGGTCCCCCCCCACCCCCTCTCCCAAACGCACATGGGAGGGCTTGAGACAGCACTGGTGAAGGTAGGAGGAGGCCGGGGCCAGAGATCTTAAGGGGTCCCGGCCCTTGAAGATCCTGCTCTCCCCGGGGCTGAGAAGTTGCTGCGTGGGATCTGGTGGATGTGGGAGGATGCCATTGCCATTGGCGCATCAGCCTTAGGAAAGCGGGGCACCCACGACGGAAACAGTTGGAGCCCTGAACCCTAGCACGCGGCTCTGGGCCTGGGACCTGTCCCTTGGCCACAGGAGATGGCGTGGCCTGTCACTGGTTGGTGGCTGTGGGGGTTCCATTGTCCACCCTGGAGTGCCCCCACCGGACAGCCAGAAAAGGGGCAATCACTGGGTCGCTGTGACTTTTCTGCGTCTGGGTGACCCGCGCGATCTGCTGGGACAGTGCCTCTGAGAACCCCCTTCGGTTGACGGTGGGTTGAGCCAACATGTACCCGGAGAAGAGGCAACCACCCCACAGACCTTTGGCGAACAACATTGTTGACCGGGTGAAGTAAGCTTCGGGACCCCCGGCCGGCCTGGATATTTGCCACCATGGTAAAGCCAAACAAGAAGAGAGACACTTGGGTGGATCGCGTTGGACCGCCACCCGGGCCTGACGCATTGTTGGTTGCTGAAAGCCTCCCATCTGATACGGAGGGCCCAGCGCTTCGAGACATCCTACAGGAGATAACAGGAACCTGTGAAGTGCTAGAAACAAAGATTGACAACCCTGGGAGCGGAGTTTGGGATACTAAAAGATGACCATCGTCGACTAGATGAGAGGGTCACAGCAGTGGAGAGGGAGTTTGCAGAGGTCCCACCTAATATAACGGAGGCGCAAGCAAGACTATCCTCATTAGAGGACAATGTTAGATCGCTTGAACAATGAACCAAGGATGCGGAAATTTGCTAAAGAGGGAGGAATATACGTATATTGGGAATCCTGAAAACTCAGAGGGCTGTGATATGGTTGCTTTCTTGGAGTCTTGGATAATGGAAGAACTTGCACCAACAGGCCTTTTCCTGTTTCTTGCCCTGGAGTGAGCCCTCAGGGTCCCTTCCTCACCTCCCCAGACCTGGAGATTCCGCTGCGAGTGATTATCGTGAGGCTCCTACATTATAAAGACAGGGACTCCATCCTGGCTCAAGCCTGGAGGAAAGGGGAAATAACGATGGGCAACAGTAAAATTATGGTGTTCCCAGATTACTCCAAAGAGGTCAAAAACCTTCAAAACGTGTTCCTGGCAGCAAAACAAAAACTCTGGCTAATTGGCGTTTCCTATGCTATGATCTTTCTGGCCCGACTTAGAGTTGTGTAGCAGGGCACCACTATTTTCTTTAATACTTTTTAATACACCTCAAGAGGCACAGACATGGATAGAGGCGCAACCCGCACAGGCCTCCCGGGGAAACCTGGACTCTCGGACACCACACACGAAACGCTCCAAACATAGGAAGGGGAGGCTCCCAGGGGGACAACCCTCGGCTGAAGAAGCCAGGCAGGCCTGGAGTCAGGCTCTAGAGGATGTTGCAGCCTTTCAGCCGGGGGTGCCTGCCAGCCCTGTCTCCCAACGTGAGGTCTCGGAGGAGCTGGGAGAGGACGATGTATCTGTTTCTAGTAACGTCACGGCCCGATCAGGTCATTCAGACTTATCAGACTCTGAACAGGAACTCCCTATTGTCACTGCCCCCACAGCAAATGACCTAACTCGAGGGTAGCTCTCTTGGGGACTTGGAGATCGCAGCTGCCGGAAACCACTAGAACTGTGGAGGCTTGGGTAATGGATTCTAACCCTTCAATCACGCTATTAAGATGGACAGTACAGCAAGCGGCCCGCCCTTGATTACGAGGATATCATGCTCTGGGGCTCGCCACTCCCGCATGGCCAGCTACGCAGCTCCTTGGTTGGCACAGTGGGCTGCACTGACCCATGGACCCCATCCACTGCTTAACCGTGGTGGTGGAGGATAACGTTCATACGGTGTCTGTTACTTTAGTTTGGACAGTGGGGGTTTCCCAGAAATCCTGGGGAAGGGGAGTTGGGTTGTTCTGTTGTTGTTTTGGTTACTTGGGGAATATGCAGTGCCCAGTGTGATGGATGCTTTCTTTCGAATGGCCATATTTGTCAGTTTCCAACCTTTCCCTAACTCGGATAGCGACAGCCCTGCTAGGCTTCTTTCCTCTATCTTACATTCCAACATGTCCACTCCCACATGCTATAACATAATCTCCTGAAATGTGAGAGGGATTTATTCCCTAACAAAATTGTTTAAGGTATTTTCCTATTTGTTACACCGAGGTGTCCATCTGGCCCCAACGCACACCCTTCAGAAGGAGGGATTAGCCCTGCAGCACTGCTGGAGAGGACAATTGCATTATACGACCTATTACATATACGCCAGGGGGATACTGATTTGGATCAAGCCCAGCGTCCCATTCCGATGCACAGCCCATAGGTTAGACCCCGAGGGGCAATATGTTGCTCTAGGGGGTCACCTAGATGGGAAGGACATAGCGCTCATTAATATTTATGCTCCAAATGTCAATCATACTGGTTTCTTTGCTGACATTTCCCAACAGCTCTCCCCCTATTTGAGAGGAGAGGTACTCATTGGGGGTGATTTTAACTGTGTGGGAGATCCAGACCTAGATAGGTCACACCCTCCGCTGGTTGATTCCCTGGTATACAAACTAGCCCAGACGTTCACATCCTGGGGGAGAATTGGAATTTGGTTGATTCCTGGTGCACCTTACAACCGCAGGTGAGGGAATACTCATACTATTCTCCCATATACAATTTACATGTGCAGTTAGATAGGTTTCTGTGCACTCCGACCATGCACCAGAAAATACATAACATAAAGTATCTTGCTAGAACTATTTTGGACCATAACCCAGTCCTCCTCCGTCCTGAGCTGGGGTGATGATCGATCCCGATCCCTACCTGGAAGCTTAGAACGGAAGCTCTGACTGACCCTCTGTTTAGGGCGCGAATAGGGGCATGTGCCACTCAGTACTTCCTGGAGAACAATGAGTCTACTGACTCTAGAGGTATGGAGTGGGCCCCATTTAAGATGGTCCTGCAGGGCTGCTCTACAGTTGAATCGACTGGAGTCCGAAAGACCCTACTTCATGAGGTTCAGGCTGCTGAAGCTGCATTGAAACATATCGTGCTGGATAACTCAAGCGGTCTGGCCCATTGGGAGACCCTACTGGTGGCCAAAGAAAAGGTAGCAGAGCAGGTAGCACGACTCCGATGTCATGACTATCAAACCTATACGATAACGGCCCATGTGTCTATGGACAAGGCAGGGCGCTCCTGGCCTCGTTAGCAAATCCCAATACTAGGGGAACTCAAATAGTGGAGATTCGAACAGATTCTGGCAAGCAGATATCAATAGAGCCTTGTATGATTACTATACTATGTTGTACAAAAGCAAGTCCTAAATATCCCCAGATGAAATTAAAGCCTTTCTTCCACCACTCCAGTTTCCTAGATTGTCACAGGAAGAGGGCGAGCTATTGGGTGGGGAGGTTACACTACCGGAGGTGAAAGTAGCCATTAACCATATGGTGTGAGGGAAAACCCTGGGTTCTGACGGCTTCCCTATTGAGTTATTTGCTTCTTTCGTAGAACAATATGCGCCTAAATTAGTGAAAATTTACAATGTGGCCAAAATGTTGAAGGTCCTTCTGCCCACCACCAGAGAGGCCCTAATGGTATCTCTGCTAAAATCCAGGAAACAACCTCATGACATGAAGGCCTATCGCCCGCTCTCAATCCTGAATGCAAACTACAAAATTCTTAGTAGAATACTTGCCACCAGATTACTACACTATATGCCTCAGCTGATACCTAGGGATCAATTGGGCTTCATCCCGGGCTTCAACAGAGTGCTGAACATCCATCGACTGCTGTGCTGTGAAAAGCACCGACCACAGCACTGGGATATTATCAGTGGATATCGAAAAAGCTTTTGACAGTCTGAAATGGAATTATTTGCCCAAGGTGATCTAATGTTTCCACCTGGGCACTGGGTTCTTAAATTGGGTCTAGCTACTTTATGCGGCCTGGCGCTATAGTTAGGACTGGCAAACATACCTTGCCTAGCTATGAGATAGAACATGGCACCTGCCAGGGGTGCCCCCTCTCACCATTACTGTTTGCCCTAGAGATTGGGCCCATTGCACTACAATCCCGCCTAGGCGAAGATTGCCAGGGCCACAAGGTGATGTCTGTATGTCAACATATTGCACTATACGCAGATGACCTTCTGTTGTTCCTTAAGGACCCTAGGGAAAACCTACAGGGGGCTTAGCGGTTACGGCGAACCTTTGGTGACATATTGGGCCTTAGGCTTAACTGGACGAAAACCAGCCTGTTTCCGGTTTGCCAGGGCATCACCCCTCCTGTAGGGTTGGACTCTTTGCATTGGGAACTGCATTGCATTACATATTTGGGGGTGAGGATTTATCACACCCCCTTCGATGTCGCAGAAGGCAACATCTGACGGACAATTGGTTCCCTGAACCGAACCATGGACTTTTGGAGAACGCTCCCTTTATCAGTGACGGGGAGGGTGGCGCTGTTGAAAATGGTTATGTTACCTCGACTTCTCTATTATTTTACTGCATTGCCCATTAAAATCCCTCAGGCCCTTTTCAGGGAAATAGACTCTGTGACACTATCCTTTATCTGGGAAACAGGCCACAAGCGGGTGGCGCTCTCCACTTTGCAACCACCTACTGCGTTGGGTGGGCTAGCAGCACCAAATTTCGAAGCCTACTACATAGCGGCACAATTACAATTTTTTACGCAATGGATGAGGAGCCAACAGAACCCGCCTACTGACAGGTGGCTCGAACGCTGGCTGGGCCTCGGCTAATTCAGCTCTTTTTGGGGATGAGGGCTCTCACACAATGCGTAACGATTGAGCACGAGGTGGTGGCGTATTGCTGGTGTAGATGCCTGCTAAGAACCAGAACCAATTGCCCATATTCTTCTGAGCTCCCACTTGACTATTTAACGGCCCTCCTACACAGTAATAATTGGCAAGGCCTATGCCAACTCAAAGAGGCAGGAGTGCGTACGGTGGGGGATTTGTTCAGGGACGGGGTGCTACTCCCCTGCAAAAAATTACAGAGTTCGATTTACAGCCTCAACATTTCCTGATACACGGGCCCTTGTGGCCACTATAAATCAACACTGGGGGACAGGGTGGGCAGAACCACCCACTCACTCTAGCTGCATGTACATAGCCACTGCAGCGGGCACGTTGAAGACAGTCACATGCCTCTACCGTAGGATAAATAATGACTCCCTACAGCCCTTAGCGAACTTACGCCAGAAATGGGAAGCGGATATCGGCAAAATCCTTTATAGATGACAAATGGGACATAGTTCTGGAAAGAGTGCCCAAAATATCGCGCAATGCTAGATGCAAATGAATAAACTTTTACATTATACACAGAGTTTACTTAACCCCTCATAGGTTGAACAGGATGCTTATGGTGAGATTAAATGTCCAAAATGTGGCAAAGTGGGGGCAGATTTCCTTCATATGCTTTGGAGTTGCCCCCAACTTCTTCACTACTGGCAGGAAATAGTGGATTCCCTCTCAACATTGGTTGACAGAGAGGTGCCCAGAGACCCAGACTACTGTCTCTTAAGAGTCTTCCTGCACACCCTTAAGACTAAAATATCCAGCAAATTCATGGAACTGGGGTTCATACTGGCCAAGCGGGCGATTACCCATAATTGGAAATACCCTCGGACCCCAGGTGCTGGCATGGCGCAAGGAATCCCTGAGATGGGCGGATTATGGAGGTGAAACATTGACCTTAGAGGCTCTTCGAAGTGGTTGCCCCTCAGATGAGGCCAGGGCATGGGTGATGCTAGCTGAGGAACTCAAACAAATGGAATCTCCCTCTACAAACTCCCCAACTAGATATACATAGGGTAGGGATAAGAAGGGTAATTACGGAGATTGCTCAGATCATGGTTTGTCATCCAATGGGCGAGTTAGCTGTTCTGAGGGGGAGGCTAGGTACTAGGAAGCATGTTATTGATCTGCAGTGCACAAGGAGGGGGGATTCTATGGTGAATTGGGGAGTGATTAGGGGTGTTGGGGTTACCTGGGATGGGCTCTTGGCTTGCATACTGTTAATGATAAGTGAAATTGGACTACTGTTCATTGGATGGCATATGAGCTCTCCCAGAGTTCTCTTTCAATAAACCAATAAAATGTGCTTTAAAAAAATGGCTTTTTGGCAGAGAGTTTAGGACCTGTGCATTTGTGTGATGCAATGCTGTTTGTAGTACATTGTTAGTGCCTGGCAAGAAGAAAATGCTGAGTCTTCCCTTTGCCTCTAACGGCCTATCTGCCCTGCATCAATATTATCAAGAGAAAATTCAAGATGGAGGCGGGTGGTTTTCACAACCTCTTGTCCATGAGAAGCTCAGCACAGCAAAATTACAGATCACAGATTGCTTTAAAATAACTGGCTTTCTAGTGTCATTCAAACCACTCACATCATTCCTACTGTATTTCAAACTAGTCCTTGCAGGCTGCAAGCAACACATTATTAACCCAGATGATACAACTCTGGAACTGCAGTCTTTAACCACATGGTTACTTGCTAATAAATAAGTGATTGACTCAACCGCCTATTACAATACAATGTGCTAATTTTCAAATCCTACCTTCATTGCTGTACCACTGGGTAGGCAAAGCAATAATTGAGGAATATTGGGTTACTCAGACCTCTAGATCCCTGTGCACTGTACCTTGCAACAGAAAAGTACCTACAGGGCCGTAGGGGGGTGGGAGTTAATTGCCAAGGTCCTTTTGAGACCTTTAGCGGCACATTATGCATTTTTAAGCACATTAAGCCCGTGGCATTGGTCGAAATCTAGTAGTATTATAGGGATATCAGTCTTCTCAGCCCATCCGGTTCAGGTCTTTCCATAGCATTCTGGGACTTACACTCCTGTATATACCCCATTACAATGAGGGCTACGAATGCGGAATGCCAAGCACAAATCGGCATTAGGAGAGCTAATCATGCATGGACATGTGGAAGTTAAGAACTCCGGGATTAAGAAACTATTTTATAGCCGGGATTTGGTGGATCTTTAAAAAGAAGCCAGTGGGATTTTCATTGGCTAACTGTACATTTGGAAGCATTTTAAGTGGAAGCTTTTGAAGGCCATCTTAAGTGGGGGGGATTGTGTTCAAGTATTTTTTAACTTTTTGCAAATAGAGGCGAAATACATAACTCCTGGTGCTCTTTGGGGATTTAGGGGGTCTAGAGATGGGATTTTAAAAAGGCCTTGCAGCAGTCAGTGTTTAGAGCAAGCACTGGTCTGCGGAGTATGAACACATACACATTTCAGAAAACAGAAATGTACTTGTTTCCTGCTAATTCAGAGGCAGCTGCTTCCACGGTAGCAGGAGGCCATTCCAGATTCTTTCTTTGCCTTCTGGCATTTTGTTTTTTAATATGTTATAATTAGGCTTGCCATCTGAATATTTTTTTAACAGCCAGGTATGTTCATGCCAAGAGAAGTAAAAAAGAGGAACATCTTTACAATAGGGTATTTTCTGCTTTAAAAGCACCAATTATAAACTAGAATGATCTTAGTGCTTTGCAGACTATTGCTAAATGTTTTATACGTACCTGCAGAATTACAGCGTTATAAAAAATGGAGAGGATTTTACACAAACGTCTATTTGAGTATCAGTTCCTGGCCCTTCAACCCCTAACACACATAAAAAACGTCTGGTATTTTTACTGAGAAAGGTGGCAAATCTTTTCGCATTATAAATACAGGACTACACACATCAGAATGTAACGGAAAATAGGAACGGATGAGTAATATACAGATAACAAAATGAAATCTCCTAGAGAGGCTGAGGGAAGGGACAGTGATGGCTCGTCCATAGAGTGATGTAAAATAGCAGCCTTGGGGCCTCATTAAAGTGACAAAACCTTCCACCATGAAAAAGGAGAAATGAAAGAAGAGGGCAAACGCTGTACCAGACTCCCATCATCTGCTCAACCCACTTCCCCACATCCTTATTCTCAATATCTACACCAACAACCTGCTGTTACCAGCCTGCATGGCACATCACCCCTTCCTCGATTATTGCTCCACCCATTAACCGCTTACACAGCTCCCACACTGCCACCCCCAACCACTCCACACATCTCCCCCTAGCCCAGTAGCGGTTCCGAATTACTGGCCTCCATGCAGCTTCGCTTACCGCGCAAAGCACTGCGCACATCCCCCACTCCCATCTGTTGTCTGCATAGGGGCTTCGACATATTGCTATATCACAGTTTATGTCATTTCCTGTGAGGTAACTTCCTCTGATATTATCCCTGTGGCCAAGGCGCAAGTTCGAAGTGGACGTAGTGGAAAATCATCAACCACTAATTTTAGAGAGGGGATGCTGTCCCCTTAGCTCTATGCCAAGAGGACTCAATTGTACCCCTTTTAATGTAAACCAGCACACCGATGACACTTTTGGTGCCAGCATGTTAGAATATTTTTGAGACACTTAAGACACGTTGTAGCTGTTACTAGACAGTGTATTCAGACGAGGGCTCGGACTGTACCAAAGGTGGTATGTTCCAGGCCCAAACTTCCTGGAGGCTACCATTGTTCTGGTTGAGGAGTGTTTTTTAGCATCACCCCTTCTTTAACGGAAGAGTTTATGTGTCTCCATTATTAGGAGGTGCGATCATCTCCACTTCAAAGGCCCTCCGTCCTCTCCTCTACTTGACTGTTAAACAGAAGACCACTCCTGTTGAGAACTAGTAAAGCCCTGTTCGAGCAGGTGTCTAGGTTAATGGTGCACCAAGTATACTGGGGGGCAGACGCGACTGTGGCGGTGGCCAATAAGGGTATACATCATGAACAATATTAAGATTTCTAAAAGCAATACACTTTTTTTTTACCCTGAAGTGATTTACGGATTGCAGTGGGAGATAGGTGCGAGGAAGAAAATCACGAGCGAAATGTTGTCTTGTTATTTATATCTCTTCCAAGCGGCTCCATGTCAAGTTATAGCCTCAGTCAGACTGGACTTTTCAACAGACATGTTGCACGCTAGGCTGGTAGCTTTGCTTTTAACACTCCCGTTATGGTCTAGAAAATCCCAGCATGCAAATTAATGCTAACAAGTTAGGACTGACTCAAGGTGGTATACATGACATGGGGAGCTTGGCAGCATTTAAAAAAAAAATGCACTAGTCCACTTTATAAGCGAGATTTCCAGTTTCACATGCTAAACCAAGTTGTTTATATTTTTGCATCATGTATTTAAAACAAGCATTGCCTGTACAAAGTGTTTTAGCTTCTGTATAATGTAAAGGCTTATAACAAGGTTCACTAATACACAATCGAGATACAACATAGCCGACAGAAGCGCAAGCTTCTCTACCGCAAACAAAGGGTACGAGAAGCATATGGATCTGTCACACATAAACAGGGACAACAAGGGAACAAAGGTGTAAGCTTCCAGTAGCGGCCGATGTCAAGGAAGGGTGGTGGGGTGGGGAGTGGGGGTTGGAGGGGTCCGGGGGATGGACGCAAAAATAAGAAAATAAATTAATAAAAAATAACTTACCTGACTTCCAAGGGATTGCTGCTTTTCTGCTCCTCCGGCTCCACGGGAGGCACAGCCTCCCAGCCTGCGCTGCAGCCAATCCTAACGCTGCTCTCATGCTGTGAGTTTCAGTGCGCATGCCGGTTTGGCTTTCCTATGACACCGGCCAAACCCACATGCACACTGAGGGGAATGCACCCCACTCCCTCTCCATGGCCGTCATCAGGGTGATGACCCTGCCCTCAAGACTCGGCCAGGAACGAAAAATTAAATGATAATAAACCTACTTTATTATCATTTTATTTTTCAAGTTTTGCCTCCGCTGGCGGGGTGGTGCCCCTCCGCCTTAACGGAGGAGCCGCCCTTTCCTCATTTCAGAACAGGCAAAACTTGAGTATCAGCAGTGCAAGCTTTTTTTCCTCACAAAGAACACAAGCTTCACTTAACTATAGAATGACTTCAAGGTTACCTCCCTCACAGAACAGGTACATCATCTGAGTAGTAGTGCAAGCATCCCTCCTTATCGAACATGTGTAGCTCACCAGCTGCAGTGCAGCTTTCTCTCTGACAGAACAGGAACAGCAAGGGTTGTAGCACTGTAAGCTCCCTCACTTACAGACCAGCTGCAAATCAAGTTCCTGGCGTACAAGCCTCCTTTTCTCACAACAGAGCACACAGCATGACAGCAGCTACACAAAATGCCCCATCTCACTGAGGGTATTTGCAGTTCAAGGTTCCCTTCCTTGCGGACAGATCTTGTACAGCTGCAGAGTCAGTATCCACTGATCACATAAAATGTAAAGTTCTGACATGTCTGGAGCAAGTACTTAATGCACTAAGACTGGTGAGTATGTGGGTGAAAGCATTAGTGAATGCATGAATGTTGATGTCATTTTCACAAGTGTCATTCTCCAAAATTACACCTGCTGTCACTGATTCCTGAGCTCACTAGAAGCGCGCTCAGAGATGCTTCAGTCCTGCTGTCTCTCCTGTGTCCTGCTGTCATATCCTACGGTTTTGCTATAGACACTATGGGGGTCATTCTGACCCCGGCGGTAATTACCGCCATGGCGGAGGTTGGCGGTAGCACCGCCAACAGGCCGGCGGTGCTCCGCCGGGCATTCTGACCGCGGCAGGACAGCCGGGGCCAGAAGCGGAAAGCCGGTGGTGTACCGCCGACTTTCCGCTGCCCGTCAGAATCCTCGCGCCATGGGGATTCTGACACCCCCTACCGCCATCCTGTTCATGGCGGTTCTCCCGCCATGAACAGGATGGCGGTAGGGGGTGCCGCGGGGCCCCTGGGGGCCCCACAAAGTATTTCAGTGTCTGCCTAGCAGACACTGAAATACGCGACGGGTGCAACTGCACCCGTCGCACCTTCCCACTCCGCCGGCTCAATTCTGAGCCGGCATCCTAGTGGGAAGGTTGATTTGCCCTGGGCTGGCGGGCGGTCTTTTGGCGGCCGCCCGCCAGCCCAGGGCAAATCTCAGAATCACGCGGTGCGGTGTTCTGACGGCGGTACCTTGGCGGACGGCGGATTACTGCTGTCATGTCTGGCCAGTCCTGTGATACTTGAGTTCTGCTGTCACTTCATGTTACTCCGACTAGTCCTGCTGCTGCCTCCGCCTGTCAAATACAATACCGTCACTCTCTACCTTTCCGGCTACTGGTCTTAATTCTCTAATTCCTCCCTTTCCCAAGAGGCTTGGTAGGTGAAAAACCCAAAGTGAATGGATGGAGGCATACTACATACAGCCATAAAGGTAGTGCAATGTCAAAGTTACAGAAATAGGGATTTCCTGCAGCAGTCATCATTAATGCATGTTTCACAGTCTTAATAGATGCCTCTGGCTGGTGCTGCCACTAAAACAGCAGGTTTCCAAGCAGGGCACTCCCAGCGGTGAAAGGTTCTATGCACTCACAAGGTTCTAGGTTATTCTTAAAATTTCCTGAGCAAAAGCATCCAGTGTCTGTTCAGCTGGGGAGCAAGAGATGAAGAAAGATTGAGGGCAGTGGAGTTGGGTACTCCCTGGTCTGTAGGAGCCCTGAGGTGAGGGTCACACTTTTTCCATGTGCATGCCACAACTCCCCATCTTACTGAGGCTGCCTCCATTTGTCACAATCTAATCCAGAAGCAATTTCCCATTAATAGGCGTTCCCTATAAAAAGCACAGACATGCATGTATTTTTAGACGACTTCGGCTCCTTCACCAACGTAGCCACCAATTATAATTGTGTGTTTTTCTAACCACGGTCAAAAAGAGGTCATAAGAGAGTTCTGCCTTAACATTCTTAGGTGAGCTCCCGTTAATGATGAGAAAATATTTGCAGATGAGGGATTATTTATTTCGATTATTAACCTTGTCCCCCACCTTCACAGCAAGACTTCCGAGGGATGCACTTTTTTTTTTGTAAACAAACTTTAGTGGGTTTTAAAACACTTCCGTCTCACACACTGTTCATCATTAACAAATCTGACATTTACTTGGTACATCATTCTGCTATGCAGAAATGACAGAAATGAACCCTCAGCAACAACAACAACAAAAGCAACCGCCCCAAACCACATGAGTTGTGATGTCATCATATGCATATTGGCATGTCATAAAATGCCCCATGGGCGTCAGGAATAGAGAAGCGCCCATAGAAGCCTCTTTGCTCCCAGAAAGGGAGGGGGGGGGGGGGGGGGTGAGAAAAGCATTTTTCCAACATTTGGGCATTAGGGCCTAGGGTACAGCCTGGTCAGGTGTCCCCCCCAACGATCCCACAGTTGAACTGGGTTGAAGATCCTTGAGCTCATCCGGCAGAGCCTCCCAGCCATGGGCCATGTCCAGTGTGCCACTCCCTCACCAGGACTCTCTCACCAGCACTGTACCCTCTCAGTCCGTCCATTTTTCCATTTCCCTGCCCTGTGCACATATTCGGGACCCCTTAGTAGACTTCCAGTTCCTCGTAATCTCCCTTTTGGCAAATATGAAAGCTAGGTTCTGAAATTTACTTGGAGGTGTGTGTGGACCAGCTCAGGAGGCAATGGCCAGGGGTGCAGGGAACCTCCCTTTATATAACTGCCTCAATTGTACTCACAATCTCTTCCCAGTAAATGTGTAGTGACTGACAAGACCAGAGCATAAGCAAGAAATCTGCCCCCCGCATCTCGGGCAGGGTGCATCCTCCTCCTGAGAATATCTACCAATATGCTCCGGAGTGAGGTACTCTTGTCGCAGGACGTAAAAATGTATCATTTTAAAATGGTCATTTTGATATACTCTTGGGATCCTATCTAGGGCACTGTTCCATCCTTCTCAGGCAAAGGGGGGCCCAGATCCTCCTCCCATTTGACTCTCAACCACTGAAAGGGACAATGCAAGTCTGCCCTTATGGCCCTATAAAGAGACAGCCTTGATGAAGCCAGAGGAGACAACTATGTAGTGACAACTTTTCTGCGTACGTGGTTTGACCATGCCTGCACCCCAGTGCTTGCCGAGTGCTGTTGTGCCTGCCCTCAGGAGCAAGAAGTGGCCACGCAGGAGGTCAAACTCTGAATAGAATTCCTCAAGCAGCATGAGTTTGGCCGTCCGATAGAGGTCTACGACTGTAGTCCTCCCCACATTCCCTAAGCTCTTCACCCCCTCCACTACCCTCTGTGTGGTAATCCACCAGCACAGTGATAGGTAAGTATGCTTCATACAGGATTCAGCTGTGTGTTTTTGTAAGCAGCGGTACCAACATTCGGTGATCATCCGGAACTCTTATGTGTCCTCAGCCAAGGCATATCTCACTTGTAGCAAGACTCTGGTGAGATCTGGAACGAAGGGCCAGAGGGCTTCACCCGGGCTCCGCCTACCCGCCAGCCATTGTACGAGCCTTTGGAGCTGGGCAACAAGTTAATAGGTCACAAGACAGGTACCACCAGACCCCCAGCCGTCTTCAGATGTTTTAAGGTGGACAGGGCCACCCTCCTGCAGTCCGTTCCCCAGATGAAGGCTGTGATCAAGGATTTGAGTTCCCTGAACATCACTCAAGAAACCCAGATAGGAAGTGTCTCAAAGAAGAACAGTAGCAGTGGGATCGCAACCATGTTTAATATAGCAATCCTCCCCATCACGGATATCAGCAATGTTTTTCAGAAGTCCATGTGAGATCTGAGTGACCTGATTGCAAGGCCCAAATTCCAATTCAGTATGTCGCCCTGATCATGATATATCTTTACCCCCAGATAGGTCAGGCACCTGGGCTCCCATTGCAATAGCTCCAGCTCTTCCGGGGGATGGCTATCGGTAAAGGTTTGAAATAACTGTGATTTCTGCCATTTTACTCGCAGGCCCGACATGGAGCAAAAATGCTCCAACTTGGATTGTATCACTGGCTAGCTCCCTGCAGGAAAATCAGTAAAGCGTCCGCATATTAGGCTCTCCCATGTCAATGTGCTGTCCCTGGAAGTCTCTGACTGATCTTGCATGGGCGGCCATGGGCTCCATGGCCAGAGCAGAGGTGATAGTGGGCATCCCTGCTATGTCCCACATCCCACTGATAAGTATCAGAGATGGTTCTGCCTGTTTGGATCAGAGCCATTGGGTCGGTGTAGAGCAGCCTAGTCCATGCCACAAAGCCCTCCCCGAGCCGTATATGGAACATCATGTAGGTAACCCCACTCCAGGCAATCGAATGCCTTTCCTATATCAACAGCAAATACAGCAGCATCCTCAGTATGCTGGCCTCCAGCAGTGATAACAATCGTCTGATGTTGAGTGCAGTGCTGCGGCCTGGTATGAAACCCACCTGATGAGAGTGGATTAACTTGGTCATATATGGAAGGAGTCTTGTCACCAAGATTCTGCTCAGAATCTTACAGTCGACGTTTAACATCGCACTGCGATCATGAGCGGGTTTTCTGAGCTTTAGCAGGGTGACTATTAAAGCCTCTCTGGAGGTAACTGGCAAGCCGCCGGAACCCCTGGCCGCACCATAAAGTTCCACCAACCTGGGGATCAGTTCGTTGGCATAGGTGATATAAAATTTGGCAGCAACCCATCTGACCCCACGTCTTACGATGTGCCAAGTTCTTGATAGTCACTTTCACCTCTTGTGGAGTGATGTCTTTACTGAGTTCCTCTTCCTCCTCCCCACTGAGGTATGGGAGGGGCATTGATGTTAAGGAATTCCTGCTTGCTCCCCCATCATATTGGGTGGCACTCTTATAAAGGTCTGAGTAGTACTGATAGAAGTAGGAGTTAATGCCCTCCTGACAACATATCAGTTCCCCCTCGTCTGTCTGAAGTTTCATTAAAGATGACCCATGTCGGGTTAGGCAAACAGGCTAGCAGGGTTCCCAAGCAATCCCACTCAGAGTAGGTACATTCCATATGAGTGGAAATATAAGCAGTGTAGTCTCTCGATATGAGTCGATACTTCCTCTTTCTTATCCAGTTGGGCTTGTTGGCGGTCCAGACAGTCAGTTCTTTGGATTTCTATGTCACGGAGCTCACACTCCACATTTGATACCTCCCGTAAAAATGTTTCCCTAATGCCCATTGATATTGCCATGCATTGCTTCCTAATAACCACCTTGAAGGCATCCTACTCCATTTGTGGGGAGTTAGCTGTCCCACTGCTTTCCGCAGAGTGCTGCCCTTTCTTAGTACTAATTACCTCCCTGAATGCCTGATCCTCCAAAGACTAGGGCTTCAACCTCCAGGTAGGGATGCAGGCTCTGGGTCGTGCCCAGTTCCCAAGGACACACTTCATTCATTAAAATGACACTGCTTGAATATTTGATCCAGCAGAATGCTCTGGTGTGCAAATTATACTGTGGGAACAGAGACAAACAGAAGAGACTTTGGTTTCAACTGCATGTTTTACCCCCACATAACTACAGTTCTTTGCGCGTGCAGCTCTCCACATCCACACGAGAACCTCTTTTACTGCACAGAAGAAGGCTACAATGTATACCTCTGGCACTACATACATAGAACGTTTTGTCTATGCATTATTTTTCCTTCCCAAGTTAATCCATCTACAAGTATTAATTCTTTGTACCTAAATCCCAGTCTGAGATGTTTTGCCTTATTAATGGAAGGTGGTTACATATCTGTATTCTCCTTGACATTAGGTGATTTTATCATTGTGTTTTATTTTTCTTTTAGAACATTTTTTTGATTCATTGAGTGACTCTGACAGGAAAGGCTGCTGGTTAAAAATCTAGTTTGGGAGAGTGAGTGAGAGCAGAAAAGAAGGGGGTAATAATAATAGAGAGTGTCAGGAAATCAAGCCAGAAAAGAGGACTAGAGTGAAAGGGTGATAGTGACAACAAGACAAAACAAGATTTGCAATACAATTGGTCTCGCATATTTCAAACAAGTTGTCATCTTTTAACAACAGAGCCCATGAACAAAAACAAAAACAAAATAATGAGTTGAAACTGAGAAAAGACGACTTAACAAAATAAAAGAAGTTAGCTTTAAAAAAGAAAACTTTGCAATTCTGTTTGCCCTGCAGGGCACGCTTTTGCCAGTCGCACGCATTCTGTTGGCGGGGCAATGGAATTTAGAACAAAATAGTACCTCGATCATGTCGGGAGCAGCGGACGGGCACTAATTAAGTTGAAATTAATTAGTGCTTGATCCCTGCTCCACGTCGAGGAAGAGAAATGATGCCAGACATGCCTTGACGAATTACGAGGCTGTAAAGAAGAGTGCCACGCAAACCACAAAATGGTGAGCTACAGGCGGGCTCCAAGACCTATACTGAACAAAACAGTGTCTCACATGTGAGACGCATGTGCAAGTGCATGCACTCGCGGACTTGACCCTAACAAGCGACAGAGACAGAAAATAATAAAGAATACATGGGTTCAGATAAATACAATAAGACAAATAACAGGAAGCTGTGTGTTAAGTACTTTTTAACATAGGTAGTTTTCCATTGGTAATTCTGTGTGTTGCAGAAAAATGTAGAGGTGGGCACGAGAGTCTCAGTACTGGGATAACAGCTCATGGTGCTGGTCAGAATCGAGGTACAGTGATTAAGGCGTGCCTGTGGTCTGGGATGCCAGTCCTGAATTCCTTAGACAGCTTTGTCAAAGTACCTCAGCCATGAGCTACCACACTATTAGTCAACAGTACTGGGACTCACATAGTACTGTGGTGAATCAGTGTAGCACAAACGTGACATGCAGCACCTCTGGTTATTCCGGTACTGAGATGCACACAATTGCAAATTTTTCAGTGAATCTTAGGGCCAGATGTAGCAAGCCTTTTGCGCCTCGCAAACTGCAAAAAACGCAGTTTGCGAGGCGCAAAAGGCCAAACGCGATGCACAACCGCAAATTGCGAGTCAGTACCGACTCGCAATTTGAGGCTGCGACTCGCAAATAGGAAGGGGTGTTCCCTTCCTATTTGCGACCGCATCGCCATGCAGAGTTGCTTTGGGACCGCGAATGCGGTCGCAAACCAACTCGCAGTTACCATCCACTTGAAGTGGATGGTAACTCATTTGCAAAAGGGAAGGGGTCCCCAATGGGACCCCTTCCCCTTTGTGAATGCCATTAAAAATATTTTTTCAGAGCAGGCAGTGGTCCTATGGACAACTGCCTACTCTGAAAAAACCGGAACCAAATGGTTTCGGAATTTTTATTTTTGCAGCTCGTTTTCCTTTAAGGAAAACGGGCTGCAAAAAGAAAAAAAAAAACTGCTTTATCCAAAAAGCAGTCACGGACATGGTGATCTGCTGTCTCCAGCAGGCCACCATCCCTGTGAGTGCATGGACTCGCTATGGGGTCGCAAACTGCGACCCACCTCATTAATATTCATGAGGTGGGTCTTTGCGACCCCATAGCGAGTCGCAGAAGGTGTCTGAGACACCTTTCTGCATTACATTTTGCGAGTTTCAAATTGCGAGTCGCTAGTACTCGCAATTTGCAACTCGCAAAATGTTTTCTTGCTACATCATCTGGCCCCTAGTTCGGACAGACTGGAGCCTGTGCTATACCTTTAAAGAGACCTTCCCAACCCTGAGTGTGAAAGCGGCTAGAGGGTTAGACCAGCCACAATTTTGCCCAAGGTGAAAACTAAAAACCCACTTTTTTAACATGTCCCATCTATATCCATCTTCTGGCTCTATTCTGGCATATTTTCCATAAGTTTCGCACAACTTCGTATTACACCGCTTCTTCTTACATTCTTCTCTTAGAGCCTCCTGTCTCCAGACCAGTTCTGCTGTCCAGGTGCCGCCTCCCACACAGTCACACCTCCTTTCTAAGACGAAACTTACAGATACTGCCCCTCTGACGAATCCTCCGGTCCCCTCATAAATCCTCTCACACAGCCACGTTCTGCCTCTTCTCGCAGGTCTTTACTTATTCAGACCCTGGCCTCCCTCTTTCTGCCCTTTTCTTATCACCTGTTTTTGCAAGCTCTTTCACTGTATCACTCATACAGGCACAGCCATGCCAACGATGACTATACTATCTGTGATATCACTAGCGCCAATTTTGAATGCTAATTTTTTTAAGCAGGGATTTGTTTTCACAAATCTGGGCTCAACAATTTAGGAAAAATCAACTTAGAGGCGCTGCTGAAGATGGCGGTGGACAAATATGGAGTAAGGCTGTAGGCGAAAATAAATACCATGATTAAACATGAGTTCGTTCGTATTTGTAAAAAAAAGAAGTAAAATAAAAGTTCGAGGGCATTTAGAAACTCCCGGATGTTGTGGTGATTCTTTAGTTTTCTATTTATTTAAAGTTATTTAGGGGGCTGAAACCGATGGGGTGACCTATGATGTTAAGTGGAGCAGTCCAGGCACCTCCTAAGTAACTACGCTCATAAGATACACCACAATAACTCATTCACAAATGTTTTAAATGAGCGTCCGCACCATTGAGGATCGGCTATGCTAATTAGCCCCCCTACTATTTTTAGGCATTGTACCTGTAATACTAGTTCCTGTTGCATCACTTGTATCAAAGGTTGTGCATTGCTAAGCAACCCCTTCTTTCTACAGCAAAAGTGGATGTTGCTACCCTATGTGACTTAGCAGACTTGTCACTGGTTTAAAGTACCACAACGTGTCCAGACAAAGTTGTGCAAGCAGCATAAGATGCGCCTGCAGAAAAAGATATCGTGTGTTTTTGGCATGCGTCATCGCTTCCACGTGTTCCCTCAGAGCCTTTCCTCATACTTTGGCATTTAGCCTACATCTTTGCATCGAAATGACTTCCCCTAGAAGTCAGATTATTAGCATGTGGCCGTCCGAATCTAACTCTGTCTTGATAAGAATGTCTTTCCAGGAACCAATTCTTATCTTTGTACTGTTATAACCCCAACTTCCGGTTGTAAAATGCTCGAATATTTACAGAGTGAGGTGGCCTAATCAGACAAGGGACAGGCTCCTGCAACGAGGCTGTGGTTTAGTGGGGGGGGAGGGGGTTCCTTTATTAACAGTTTCTCATCAGACATTATTTTCTGAAGATTTTTGCGCCCTCTCCCCAGAAGACTCCAGCTCCACTGCACGGGACAAGTGGAAGGCTTGGACAAGGAACGTGCACTATTTGCAGACCATGTCCTTTTAAAAAATTTAAAACAAACACATACGTACGTCAGTTCCCTCGCCCTGAACTCAAGCTACACTCACACATCCAGAACAAGTGCAGGGATGCCCTCTATCGCCCTTGCTTTTTGCGTTGGCGATGAAGGCGCTAGAAACGTGGGTCCATTGTGATGCACAGGTGTAGGTTATATCCAGAAAATTGCATCAACCTCTATGGCAGGCGATGTTCTACATTTTCTGTCCCGGCCCAAGACTACCAGGCCTCGGCTCCTTCACATGCTCGACCTTTACAATCAGGCATTGGGTCTCTTAGTGAATTGGACTGGGTCCCTACTATTCTCAATCAATTGTGAGGTGTAGATGGGAGACTGGCGCATCTGAATTCCCACCCAGTTTACAATATCTAGGGATATACATATCCCCATTACTGGACCTAGCCTGGTCACTGAATCTGAATCCACTGGTGGCTTCCATAAAGAAGGAGCTGGACAGGTGAAACTCTGCCGTTTAGTATTTTAGGGCGGTCTGCGCTCTTCAGGATTATGATAATTTCACTACAGTTCCTATATACGCACCAGAATTTACCATGCTTAATCCCACACAATGGTTTACAGACATTAGGCAGGCTTTCTCTAGGCGGGTAAACCTCCAAGTATACCTTTCGGTAAATGTACTCCATCCACATATGACGGTGGAATGGCCTCAGCCAATGTACCAGTTGTTCTAATGGGCATCACATCTGGTGGTTCTTAATGACTGGATACACAGAGGTGGGGCTGACCCAGCGGTTAGGAGGGAAGTATAGGCCATGGAGTGGAAAGCCATCACAGATATGTTATGTTGGACCCTGATTCCCAGATATCTTCTCCATTTAGAGAGGGTGGTCCTTTTGGTAGGCAGAGCCAGATGACGCTTGAATGGATGGGATGGCAAACTAACTCTTGAAACCCCACATCTGGAGAGGTCGATGGGTGCAAAAGGTAGCCATCCCGCAGGGATTCTACAAATGGGATTTAATCAAAATCTAGAAGTTGGAGGATGTATGGAGGGGATCCCAAATGAGATCCTTCCAAGAAAGTCTGACGGACTTTGGGTTCCATTACTTGCAGTTTTATAGATTTCTCCAACTACGCCAAATCTGCTGAGAGAGCTCCCCATATTTATCCCCAGGGAAGCACAAGTCATGATGTGACCTCTAGGGAAAAGAAGGATAGCCTGCATTTACAGATCATTGGTAGTTAACTCACACATTTTTGCATAGTTGAAAGCCAGATAGGAGGGATGGGGGGGCGAAGTTGAGGAATCTGGGTAGAGGGATGCATTAATGACTCCTAGGGAGCTTGCGATATCTTCCAGGCTTCACTTTATTCAATCGAAATACCTCCACATCACATACCTGACGACAGTGAGATTGTGTAAAGCACACCTACTCTCAACCTTGGCTTTCTACAATTGCAGAGAAGGAGAAGCACATTCCTTCCATATGGTATTGTCCTGCCAGGTGATACTTCACTACTGGGGGAAGGTATTCCGCACCCTGTCACGAGTGCTGGAGTGCCCCATAGGCATCTCCCCACGGGTGGTGCTCCTAGGGTGCCTGAAGACGTGGGGGGGTTTGGGGCGAGAGGTCACTAGTGGGATTGGGAATAGCTAATCAGTATATAGCCAAAACTGGGTCAAGCCTAAATCTCCATTAAGAATGGCATGGCATGAAGAGATGGACTGGTGTATAAAGCTGGAAGAGCCTGTGTATATAGCCAGAGGATGCCCACACAAACATAAGAAGAAATGGGGACGATTGTGGTCGCAATACAGACTAGAATTATTACTAAATTCCCTTGTACTGCCTGGGCTATAATGATGCATGTAATAACCGACTGCACTGTTTGGTTTATTTACTTTGCTACACTTATAAAAATAACAAAATATATTGTTATATAAAAAAAGCCCAGGAATGCAAACAGTGTGATAACATGGAGTGAGGTGGCTACATGAAGCACCTGCATTGGCTTCAGTCGTACAAACTGGGTAGGACTAGTGGCCCTCATGAAATGCCACACAGAGAGAGTTCACTGGTGGAGACTCTTGGTCTTAGGAATGTACTTCCCAGACAGTCAGAAGTGATGCTGCCTGCGCCAACCATCATCAACAGCAATGGAGATTTACATCAAGATGCATCGTGCTGGGTTGGTGCTGGGGAAATCACCGATCAGGATCTACAATGTGAGGTTCAGCGGGCTGCATTAGATCAGTGGGAGCCACGAGTCTGGAGTTGGTGATGCAAGGACTTGCTTCGAGATGCGTTATGCTGCATTGGTTCTGAAGAAGGCACCGGTCTGGAGCTGGTGCTGCAAGAACTTGTGTTGGGATGCATACCGCTGGATCGGTTCAGATGAAGTCACCGGCCAGGAGTCTGTTTGTGTTCCTGTAGCTCAAAACAAGATGCTAATCGACTGACCCTTAAAGACACTCTGGTAGTTCTGGGTTCAAGCAGCAATGCATGCCTCAGGCAGCAGGGCAATCCTCCAAAAGCTGGGCAGGCCTCATGCAGCAGAACAATCTTCAGGCAGCTGGGCAGTACTTCTTCTTTTAGAGACAGCAGGTCCAGGAGTGTACTGAATATTGGGTCTCAGGCTCCAATATCTATACCTGGTATGAGCTCTGAAGAGGAAGAAACTTCTAGACTCCCCCCTACACGTTTCTAAGGAATTTTCTTCCTTCCCCTGCCCAGGCCCCAAGATGTCTGTGGTAACAAAAGGCTAGTGTGAAGATTTTTTTGAGTGCAGAAGGCAGCCCCTTTTGATGCAGAAGTGTGGTAGGGGACATCCCTGCCCCCACCCATTCTGTCAGGATGGCATATCCTGCCAACACCCCATCCTCCTTTGTGACACTATCTAGGAGGGATACACAAAGGCCAATTGCCAACTACACCTAGTCATGTGACCCAAGACACAGGCTGCAGGCACCACATGGTTAGAACATAAAAATGACAACTTTCTAAATGTGGCATTTTCAAAATTGTGACTTAAAATTTGACTTTGCCATTGAGGAAGATTTTAAATTGCAATTCCTAAGAGACCAAACACAACATTTCTACCTGTTCCCAAGCAAAAGTTATTACTTATTAAATATAATAAGGTAACCCAATGTGATCCTATGGGAGAGGAAGGCCTTGCAGTAATTAAAAACACATTGAAGAGCTTTTTACTACCAGGACATGTAAAACTCAAAAGTAAATGTCCAACTTTATAAATACAATGCATCTTGCCCTAAAGGCTGTTTAGGCCTACCCTAGGGGTGACTTATATGTATTTAAAAGGTCTAGGCCTGGCGAAAGGTTTATTTAGCCAGGTTGAAATGGCAGTTTAAAACTGCATGTAGACCACAATAGCATTAGTGAGACATATTTTGGAGGACTACATATGTGGGTGGCGCAATAAGTGGTGCAGGCCCACTATTAGCACTTAATTTACAGGCCCTGGGTACAATTAGTATCACTCTACTAGGGACTTATATATACATTTAATTAATGTGCCAATCAGGTGTAAGCAAATTCTACCAGATTTGAAAGAGTGAGCACAAGCACTTTAGCGCTGGTTAGCAGGGACAAAGTACACAGGGTCTTAGGACCAACAAAACAAATTCAGAAAAACAGGAGGGGAGAAGGCAAAAAGGTTGGGGGAAATACCACTCAAAGGCTGACAGGTCTAACACAGATGAGTTAGTCTAATTAAAGTGGAAATAGAGTAGGGGTAGACAAATTCTCTTAAAAAAAAAAATCAATAGTAAGTAGATGGAAAACATGACCAGTGTGACCCAATTTCCACTAGTTTGGCATTTGTAAGACCTGCATTAAAAAGAAAATGGGAAATGTTGGTAGAATGTCCAGTAGCACAAGAATTCCTTGTTCCACACAGTGAGAAATGCGTGAAACAAGGAATTATTGTGCTGTCCAGACTGTCAGTGGTGAGACAATGTAATTACCTTATTGGTCACTTCATACAATGCCCAGCCCATAACAGTGCTTCAAAACAAGTTCCCCAGCACTGGAGCCTGCGCCTGGTACCTTCATCACAGATCCCAGGAGGACCTGGCAGCTAGGCGCTGGACAAAGGCTTTTCTGTTGGGAAGTTGCTTTCAGACCACTGTCGAGGAGTCCCGGTAATGTATTTAGAATAATGTAATTATCATTATCCCCTCAGGCCTCTCACGCACCACGGATGTAACCATTATCTCTATGTACAGGCCCTCAGGGGAAGCATCAGCGCTCCCCGAGGGCCGCCCCCCAGGTCAGGGCTGGAAGGGGAATCACTTCCCCTTCCACCCTGACCCCCCCCCCCCAATCCCCCGTGACGTCTGATGACGCCAGCACGCAATTGCGTGCTGATCTCATCAGAGGTCACCTGCCATCGCGCAGGAAGCATACTTCCAGCGCAGTGCGGGAAGAGAAATACTTAGCATTTCTCTTCCGCTCGAGAGGAGGGGGCCGGCAGAGGCATGAAAGGAAAGGAAAGTCCTTTCCTTTCATTTCATGTGTCTGCAAGCATTTCTGCTGCCCAGAAGCCGAATTTCTTACAAGACACCAGGGATTATTCTTTTTTGATGTTGTTGAATAAGGAGAGCGGCCCCTTGGGCAAGGGGCGCTCCCCAGGGGGCCAGATCATTTTTAGGCCGTTTCTGCCCCCCCCAGGGGGCAGAAACCCCCTAGACACCAGGGCTAAAAAATATTTGTGTTTATTTTTTTCTTTTATGTGTGGAGAGCGACCCCTTAGGCAAGGGTCGCTCCCCGTGGGGCCAAATTGTTTTTAGGCCATTTCTGCCTCATATAATTAGGCCGATCTGCCCCTGGGGGGGGGGGGGTAGAAAACCCCTAGACACCAGGGATACATTTTTTTATGTTTATTTTTTTTCTTTTATGTGTGGGGAGCGACCCCTTAGGCAAGGGTTCCTCCCAGAGGGCCAAATTGTTTTTAGGCCATTTATTAGACACCAGGGATTTTTTTAAATTATACTTACACATAAGGTGTGCAGCCCCTTGGGCAAGGGCCGCTCCCCAGGGGGCCAAATTATTTTTAGGCCATTTCTGCCCCCCTTTGGGGCATATTGGCCTACATGCCCTTGGTGGGGGGCTGAAAACCCCTAGACACCAGGGATGATTTATTTTTGTGTTTTTTTTTTTTATATGTGGGGAGCGACCCCTTAGGCAAGGGTCGCTCCCCAGGGGGCCAAATTATTTTTAGGTTATTTCTGGCCACCCTGGGGGCAGATCGGCCTAATATATTTAGGCCGATCTGCCCCTGGGGGGGGCAGACACCACTAGAAACCAGGGAATTGTTATTTTTTTTATACATACGCATAAGGGGAGAGACCCCTTGGGCAAATGCCGCTCCCCAGGAGGGGCAAAATATTTTTAAGCCTTTTCTGCCCCACCTGGAGGCAGATCCGGCTAATATAACTAGGCCGATCTGCCCCCAGAGGGGGTAGAAACCTCTAGACACCAGGGATATATATATTTTTTTATTTACTTTATTTTTTTATGCATGGGGAGTGACCCCTTAGGGAAGGGTCGCTCCCCTGGGGGCAATTTGTATTTAGGCCATTTCTGCCCCCGTGGGGGCCAATCTGCCCCCCAGGGGAGCAGAAATTGCTAGACACTAGGGATTGGTGTGTGTGTATGTATGTATTTTGTTTGGGGGGACAGCCCCTTGGGCAAGTGTCGCTCCCCATGGGGGCACATTACTGTTGGCCATTGGCCTAATTTTGGAAGGCCCATCTGCCCCCAAAGGGAGCAGAAAGCCCACCAGAGACCAGGGAAGATTTTTTTTTCAAAATAAGAGGGTGGGGGTATGGCCATACCCCCACCCCAAATAAATGGGGCCAAAGTTGTTCTGTCCACCAGTGGACAGATGGGACAATTACCCCTGATCCACACGCCGGGGGGGGCAGAAAGTCTACTCCATGCCAGGGAATAAAAAATAAAAAAAGTGGTGTGGTGGCTATCAACCAGCATGGACCTGGGTATGCCCCCACCCCAAATGAAGGGGGTAACAGTCTTTCAGCACTCCCCCTGCATACTAAAGCATCTTATCCCACGGCAAGCAAAAGGACAGCTGATTATTTTGGATTTTGGTTTTAGATTTGGGCCATTAGAGCTTGGTAACTCTCAAAATCGCCCCACTTGGAATGGGCTGCACTTTTTTGACTTTGGGGCGCTGCCATGTAAAAAAATCCACGAGACCTAGACACATCTGAAAACTAAACATCTGGTTGATTCCAGGGTGGTGTGCTCCACATGCACCCCACACCATTTTCTTTCCCACAATGCCCTGCAAACATCCAACTTTGCAGGAAATCACACATTTTCCCCACATTTTTCGGATGGAACCTTCCAGAATCTGCAGGAATCCACAAAATTCTTACAACCCAACATTGGCTCATCTGTACCGATAACAATTCTGCTGCACTTGTCAGATATAAAAAAATTTTTTTTTCAAACTGCCCTTTTGGACCCGCTTCGGTTTCCCCTCAATTTCAACATGATTTTGGCTCTTTCCTGTCACAGGCACTTGGCCCAGCTCTGCAAGCCAGGTATCATTTTTACCGGGAGACTGAGGGGAACGCTGGGTGGTAAGAAATTTGTCCCGGTGTGATTATCACACACAGAAATGTGGGAAAAATTTGTTTTTTTTTAGCTAAATTTGAGGTTTGCTGAGGATTCTGGGTAAGAAAACATTGGGGGATCCACGCAAGTCACACCTCCCTGGACTCCCTCAGGTGTCTAGTTTTCAGAAATGTCTGGGTTTGGTAGGTTTCCCTAGATGGCTGCTGAGCCCAGGACCAAAAACGCAGGTGGCCCCCCAGGAAAAACAGGTCGTTTTGTATTTGATCATTTTGATCTGTCCAGATAGTGTTTTGGGGCATTTCCTGTCACGAGCACTAGGCCTAACCACACAAGTGAGGTACCATTTTTATCGGGAGACTTAGGGGAACGATGGGTAGAAGGAAATTTGTGGCTCTTCTCAGATTCCAGAACTTTCTGTCACCGAAATGTGAGGAAAAAGTGTTTTTTTGGCCAAAGTTTGAGGTTTGCAAAGAATTCTGGGTAACAGAACCTGGTGAGAGCCCCACATGTCATCCCATCTTGGATTCCCCTAGGTGTCTAATGTTCAAAAATGTGCAGGTTTGGTAGGTTTCCCTAGGTGCCGGCTGAGCTAGAGGCCAAAATCTATAGCTAGGCACTTTGCAAAGAACATGTCAGATTTGAATGTAAAAATGTGATGTGTCCATCTTGCGTTTCCTGTCGCAAGCATTAGGTCTACCCACGCAAGTGAGGTACCATTTTTATCGAGAGACTTGGGGGAACACAGAATAGCAAAACAAGTGTTATTTCCCCTTGTCTTTCTCTACATTTTTTCCTTCCAAATGTAAGACAGTGTGTAAAAAGACGTTTAATTGAGAAATGCCCTGTAATTCACATGCAAGTATGGGCACCCCGGAATTCAGAGATTAGCAAATAACCACTGCTTCTGAACACCTTATCTTATGCCCATTTTGGAAATACAAAGGTTTTCTTGATACCTATTTTTCACTCTTTATACTTTCTATTTCAGCAAATTAATTTCTGTATACCCGATATAGAATGAAAACCCACTGCAAGGTGCAGCTCATTTATTGGCTCTGGGTACCTAGGGTTCTTGATGAACCTACAAGCCCTATATATCCCTCCAACTAGAAGAGTCCAGCAGACGAAACAGTATATTGCTTTCAAAAATCTGACATCGCAGGAAAAGTTACAGAGTAAAATGTGGAGAAAAATTGCTGTTTTTCACCTCAATTTCGATATTTTTTCATTTCAGTTGTTATTTTCTGTAGGAAACCCTTGTAAGATCTACACAAATTACCCCTTGCTGAATTAATTTTTTTTTCTCCTTTTCAGAAATGTTTAGCTTTCCGGGATCCAGCATTGGTTTCACACCCTTTTCTGTCACTAACTGGAAGGAGGCTGAAAGCACAAAAAATAGTAACAAGCATTTGCAATGCAATAGGTCTCGCATTTGTGATCATTAGAGCTATTGGTCTTGTTTATGTTATTGTATTAGAATACAAATGCTATTGTGATTATAGAATGGTCTCTGTTAGTGATGTTTGTGAGACACAGTACTTGTGTCTAAAAGAGAGCGCCTGTGTATGGGAGAAATGATGTGTGTATGAGCGTGAGACCATGTATGTGTGAGAAAACTATGTGTATGTGTTATAAAAAGAGATAGTTGAGATAAAAAAAATAGTGACAGTGTCTGTGTGAGTGAAATAGTGCAGTGTATTAGGGAGGGGAGTGAGAGAGACAGAAAGAGAGAGAGTGCTGTGTAAATGAGACTGATTGAGAGAAACAGAAAGAAAGAAAGAGAAATAGAGTGTGCATGTGTTATAAAGAAAGAGAAAAAAACGTAAGTGTTGAACAAAGGATGTGTGTATGTGTGTCACAGCATGCAACAACACTAAAAATTTGCATAATATTACTGTAAGGTAATTATTCATCAAAGCAGTGTAAACACGATCTGAAAGCTAATGCGTTCACTGCTAGATGTAATAATGTTTTGAAAATTACTAAGCAAAGGTGTGCAAACAGGACATCGTTAATAATGAGCGCACTGCTATATGTAATCATATTAAGAAAATTTACGTAGCAAAATATCTGTGCAAAGGTGAGATAAAATGAAAAGTGCACACTGCAGTGTTGACATACATGGTGAAAACACAGAATAAAATCTTTGTAAATGTTTTTGTAAGTATTGTCTGAGACAGAGTTTGTGTGTAAAAATGTGTGCTTGTATATGGAACAAAACATGTGTGTATGTGCATGTGAGCTTGTCTGTGTGAGAGAGCCTGTGTGTATTTGTAAAAGTAAGAGGGAGGAGAAGTTGATAAATAGAGACAGTGTGTGTAGGAAGTTGGCCCTGTATGTGCTATTTCAAAGTAAGGAATAGCATGCACAGAGTCCAAGGGTTCCCCTTAGAGGTAAAATAGTGGTAAAAATAGATAATACTAGTGCTCTATTTTGTGGTAGTGTGGTCGAGCAGTAGGCTTATCCAAGGAGTAGTGTTAAGCATTTGTTGTACATACACATAGACAATAAATGAGGTACACACACTCAGAGACAAATCCAGCCAATAGGTTTTTATATAGAAAAATATCTTTTCTTAGTTTATTTTAAGAACCACAGGTTCAAACTCTACATGTAATATCTCATTCGAAAGGTATTGCAGGTAAGTACTTTAGGAACTTCAAATCATCAAAATTGCATGTATACTTTTCAAGTTATTCACAAATAGCTGTTTTAAAAGTGGACACAGTGCAATTTTCACAGTTCCTAGGGGAGGTAAGTATTTGTTAGGTTAACCAGGTAAGTAAGACACTTACAGGGCTTAGTTCTTGGTCCAAGGTAGCCCGCCGTTGGGGGTTCAGAGCAACCCCAAAGTCACCACACCAGCAGCTCAGGGCCGGTCAGGTGCAGAGTTCAAAGTGGTGCCCAAAACACATAGGCTAGAATGGAGAGAAGGGGGTGCCCCGGTTCCGGTCTGCTTGCAGGTAAGTACCCGCGTCTTCGGAGGGCAGACCAGGGGGGTTTTGTAGGGCACCGGGGGGGACACAAGCCCACACAGAAATTTCACCCTCAGCGGCGCGGGGGCGGCCGGGTGCAGTGTAGAAACAAGCGTCGGGTTCGCAATGTTAGTCTATGAGAGATCTCGGGATCTCTTCAGCGCTGCAGGCAGGCAAGGGGGGGGTTCCTCTGGGAAACCTCCACTTGATCAAGGGAGAGGGACTCCTGGGGGTCACTCCTCCAGTGAAAGTCCGGTCCTTCAGGTCCTGGGGGCTGCGGGTGCAGGGTCTCTCCCAGGTGTCGGGACTTAGGATTCAAAGAGTCGCGGTCAGGGGAAGCCTCGGGATTCCCTCTGCAGGCGGCGCTGTGGGGGCTCAGGGGGGACAGGTTTTTGTACTCACAGTCTTAGAGTAGTCCTGGGGTCCCTCCTGAGGTGTTGGATCGCCACCAGCCGAGTCGGGGTCGCCGGGTGCAGTGTTGCAAGTCTCACGCTTCTTGCGGGGAGCTTGCAGGGTTCTTTCAAGGCTGCTAGAAACAAAGTTGTAGCCTTTCTTGGAGCAGGTCCGCTGTCCTCGGGAGTTTCTTGTCTTTTCGAAGCAGGGGCAGTCCTCAGAGGATGTCGAGGTCGCTGGTCCCTTTGGAAGGCGTCGCTGGAGCAGGATCTTTGGAAGGCAGGAGACAGGCCGGTGAGTTTCTGGAGCCAAGGCAGTTGTCGTCTTCTGGTCTTCCTCTGCAGGGGTTTTCAGCTAGGCAGTCCTTCTTCTTGTAGTTGCAGGAATCTAATTTTCTAGGGTTCAGGGGAGCCCTTAAATACTAAATGTAAGGGCGTGTTTAGGTCTGGGGGGTTAGTAGCCAATGGCTACTAGCCCTGAGGGTGGGTACACCCTCTTTGTGCCTCCTCCCAAGGGGAGGGGGTCACAATCCTAACCCTATTGGGGGAATCCTCCATCTGCAAGATGGAGGATTTCTACAAGTTAGAGTCACTTCAGCTCAGGACACCTTAGGGGCTGTCCTGACTGGCCAGTGACTCCTCCTTGTTTTTCTCATTATTTTCTCCGGCCTTGCCGCCAAAAAGTGGGGCCTGGCCGGAGGGGGCGGGCAACTCCACTAGCTGGAGTGTCCTGCTGGGTTGGCACAAAGGAGGTGAGCCTTTGAGGCTCACCGCCAGGTGTGACAATTCCTGCCTGGGGGAGGTGTTAGCATCTCCACCCAGTGCAGGCTTTGTTACTGGCCTCAGAGTGACAAAGGCACTCTCCCCATGGGGCCAGCAACATGTCTCGGTTTGTGGCAGGCTGCTAAAACTAGTCAGCCTACACAGATAGTCGGTTAAGTTTCAGGGGGCACCTCTAAGGTGCCCTCTGGGGTGTATTTTACAATAAAATGTACACTGGCATCAGTGTGCATTTATTGTGCTGAGAAGTTTGATACCAAACTTCCCAGTTTTCAGTGTAGCCATTATGGTGCTGTGGAGTTCGTGTAAAACAGACTCCCAGACCATATACTCTTATGGCTACCCTGCACTTACAATGTCTAAGGTTTTGTTTAGACACTGTAGGGGCACAGTGCTCATGCACTGGTACCCTCACCTATGGTATAGTGCACCCTGCCTTAGGGCTGTAAGGCCTGCTAGAGGGGTGTCTTACCTATACTGCATAGGCAGTGAGAGGCTGGCATGGCACCCTGAGGGGAGTGCCATGTCGACTTACTCATTTTGTTCTCACTAGCACACACAGGCTTGTAAGCAGTGTGTCTGTGCTGAGTGAGGGGTCTCTAGGGTGGCATAAGACATGCTGCAGCCCTTAGAGACCTTCCTTGGCATCAGGGCCCTTGGTACTAGAAGTACCAGTTACAAGGGACTTATCTGAATGCCAGGGTGTGCCAATTGTGGATACAATGGTACATTTTAGGTGAAGGAACACTGGTGCTGGGGCCTGGTTAGCAGGGTCCCAGCACTCTTCTCGGTCAAGTCAGCATCAGTATCAGGCAAAAAGTGGGGGGTAACTGCAACAGGGAGCCATTTCTTTACACAAGCCCCCCCCAGCCCACAGGCCAGGAGACTCAGCCCAAGCTGGGAGAGTCTTCCTAGTCTGTCAGGCGAGGAAGAGTAGGAGAAATAGGCTGGTTAGTTGCAGGGCCTACTCTGCCTTACATCCTTCTGTTCAGGTCATTCCCTTTGGGGAACTGACCTACTTCCACAGTGATAGGACCTAGTCTGAATTGCCTCTTGTCTGCCTCTTCAATGTCTCCACCCATTCTTTCTATTTTGGTCTTAGAGGTATCCACCTCTGCTAACCTTATCTTGGCCAGGGTTACCCCTAGCTTACCCAGAGAGGTTACCCAGAGCTGGAGTAACCCCACCATGACCAATAGGGTCAGGGGGCCTAACTTGCTATTTGGCATGGGGTCAGACCACCATGCTAAGGATAGTGCAGCCATAAAGGCTAACACCCAGCAGAGGCCACTGACAGCTGTCAGTGCCCAGAACCACACCTTTAGCTCTTCACCTAAAAGGGAAGGGGCTACGTTACAGGCCTCTTTGGGTTCAGGTTGCCTGTCTGCTGTATTAGAGTGGGGGGTTACCACATCTTGTAGTAAACACCCTTCTTCCACTCTTTCTTCTGTTAGCTGAGGAGCCACCCACTCAGGTTTAACAGTTGCCTGACTAGCCAGGACTTCTTGTGGGTCAGGTTGGACTTTATCAGGGCCATTTTTGGAGTTCTCCCCTACTGGAGCAGCATCTCCTTGGCTTGCTGTAACCTTGGCTAAAGGTTGTCCACCCTTCCTACTCTGTTTTCTTTTCTTCTTCTTCTGGGGCCTGCTTGCATTTACTGCAGAGGCAGGACGTCCAGAATCCTTGGGAGAGGACTGGCACTGGACCAGTTCCTCTCTTGGGCTCTGACTAACCTCTGGGTAGTCATTTCCAAGGAGACAATCAAGGGGGAGGTCTGTACTGACTACTACCCTTCTCCAGCTAAGAGTGCCACCCACTTCTATGGGTACTAAAGCCACAGGCCTCTTAGTGACCCTGTCTAGGCTAACTCTTACCCTGGCAGTCTCACCTGGGATGTACTGGTTTGAGAGCACCAGCCTGTCATGCACAATAGTGTGACTGGCACAAGTGTCTCTCAGGGCAGTGGTTGGGATTCCATTCACCAGTAGGTGGTGGAAGTGTCTACTTCCCTCTGGAATCTCCAACTCACCTGTTGGGCCCTGTTTCCAGTTGAAGGCTATGAAGACCTCCTCATCTGAGGAGTCACCTCCCATGGCTACACTGGTTACCCCTGGAATTTTGTTCTGGGGTTTGTTTTTGGGACAAGAAGTGTCCTTGGTGTGGTGCCCAGACTGTTTACAGTTGTGGCACCATGCCTTAGTGGCATCCCAGTTCTTACCCTGGTACCCACCTTTGTTTTGGGTTGTGTCTTGGGGCCCACCCACCTGTTCTGGTTTTTGGGGGCCTACAGAGGACTCTTTTTCTTTGTTTCTAGTGTCACCCACTTTCTCCTGGGGAGTTTTTGTAACCCCTTTCTTTTGGTCACCCCCAGTGGAAGTTTTGGTTACCATAGTCTTGACCCAGTGGTCTGCCTTCTTTCCCAATTCTTGGGGAGAAATTGGACCTAGGTCTACCAGATACTGATGCAACTTTTCATTGAAGCAGTTACTTAAAATGTGTTCTTTCATAAACAAATTATAAAGCCCAACATAGTCACACTCTTCATTTCCAGTTAACCAACCATCTAGTGTTTTTACTGAGTAGTCTACAAAATCAACCCAGGTCTGGCTCGAGGATTTTTGAGCCCCCCTGAATCTAATTCTATACTCCTCAGTGGAGAATCCAAAGCCCTCAATCAGGGTACCCTTCATGAGGTCATAAGATGCTGCATCTTTTCCAGAGAGTGTGAGGAGTCTATCCCTACACTTTCCAGTGAACATTTCCCAAAGGAGAGCACCCCAGTGAGATCTGTTCACTTTTCTGGTTACACAAGCCCTCTCAAAAGCTGTGAACCATTTGGTGATGTCATCACCAGCTTCATATTTTGTTACAATCCCTTTGGGGATTTTTAGGATGTCA
Source organism: Pleurodeles waltl (assembly GCF_031143425.1). NCBI lineage: Eukaryota > Metazoa > Chordata > Amphibia > Caudata > Salamandridae > Pleurodeles > Pleurodeles waltl. Next base: position 505,083,100 of record NC_090443.1, read on the forward strand.
GGAGAATCTCTGACCCTATTTAAGTTGCTGCCACCATCGATGGGACCTAGGCCCATCTCTTTTCTTTCCCTTTCTATGGCTAGGAGCTGCTTTTCCAAAGCCAATCTTTTGACCATCCTGGCTAACAGGGGGTCATCTTCACTCAGAGCATCCTCAGTGATTTCAGAAATGCTGGACCCTCCTGTGAGGGAAGCAACATTTCTGACTATCATTTTTGGAGACAGGGCTTGAGAGGCCCTGGTCTCCCTATTTAGGACTGGAAGGGGGGAATTGCCCTCCAAGTCACTAATTTCTTCCTCTGTGAAGTCATCCTCAGAGGGGTTGGCTTTTTCAAACTCTGCCAACAGCTCCTGGAGCTGAATTTTGGTAGGTCTGGAGCCAATGGTTATTTTTTTGATATTACAGAGAGACCTTAGCTCCCTCATCTTAAGATGGAGGTAAGGTGTGGTGTCGAGTTCCACCACATTCATCTCTGTATCAGACATTATTTTGCTAAAAGTTGGAAGACTTTTTAAAGAATCTAAAACTGTTTCTAGAATCTAATTTCAAACTTTTAACAACTTTTAAACTCTAAAAGACAATGCTAAACAGGGACTTAACACACAAGGCCCTAGCAGGACTTTTAAGAATTTAGAAAACTTTTCAAATTGCAAAAATCAATTTCTAATGACAATTTTGGAATTTGTCGTGTGATCAGGTATTGGCTGAGTAGTCCAGCAAATGCAAAGTCTTGTACCCCACCGCTGATCCACCAATGTAGGAAGTTGGCCCTGTATGTGCTATTTCAAAGTAAGGAATAGCATGCACAGAGTCCAAGGGTTCCCCTTAGAGGTAAAATAGTGGTAAAAATAGATAATACTAGTGCTCTATTTTGTGGTAGTGTGGTCGAGCAGTAGGCTTATCCAAGGAGTAGTGTTAAGCATTTGTTGTACATACACATAGACAATAAATGAGGTACACACACTCAGAGACAAATCCAGCCAATAGGTTTTTATATAGAAAAATATCTTTTCTTAGTTTATTTTAAGAACCACAGGTTCAAACTCTACATGTAATATCTCATTCAAAAGGTATTGCAGGTAAGTACTTTAGGAACTTCAAATCATCAAAATTGCATGTATACTTTTCAAGTTATTCACAAATAGCTGTTTTAAAAGTGGACACAGTGCAATTTTCACAGTTCCTAGGGGAGGTAAGTATTTGTTAGGTTAACCAGGTAAGTAAGACACTTACAGGGCTTAGTTCTTGGTCCAAGGTAGCCCACCGTTGGGGGTTCAGAGCAACCCCAAAGTCACCACACCAGCAGCTCAGGGCCGGTCAGGTGCAGAGTTCAAAGTGGTGCCCAAAACACATAGGCTAGAATGGAGAGAAGGGGGTGCCCCGGTTCCGGTCTGCTTGCAGGTAAGTACCCGCGTCTTCGGAGGGCAGACCAGGGGGGTTTTGTAGGGCACCGGGGGGGACACAAGCCCACACAGAAATTTCACCCTCAGCGGCGCGGGGGCGGCCGGGTGCAGTGTAGAAACCAGCGTCGGGTTCGCAATGTTAGTCTATGAGAGATCTCGGGATCTCTTCAGCGCTGCAGGCAGGCAAGGGGGGGGTTCCTCGGGGAAACCTCCACTTGATCAAGGGAGAGGGACTCCTGGGGGTCACTCCTCCAGTGAAAGTCCGGTCCTTCAGGTCCTGGGGGCTGCGGGTGCAGGGTCTCTCCCAGGTGTCGGGACTTAGGATTCAAAGAGTCGCGGTCAGGGGAAGCCTCGGGATTCCCTCTGCAGGCGGCGCTGTGGGGGCTCAGGGGGGACAGGTTTTTGTACTCACAGTCTTAGAGTAGTCCTGGGGTCCCTCCTGAGGTGTTGGATCGCCACCAGCCGAGTCGGGGTCGCCGGGTGCAGTGTTGCAAGTCTCACGCTTCTTGCGGGGAGCTTGCAGGGTTCTTTCAAGGCTGCTAGAAACAAAGTTGTAGCCTTTCTTGGAGCAGGTCCGCTGTCCTCGGGAGTTTCTTGTCTTTTCGAAGCAGGGGCAGTCCTCAGAGGATGTCGAGGTCGCTGGTCCCTTTGGAAGGCGTCGCTGGAGCAGGATCTTTGGAAGGCAGGAGACAGGCCGGTGAGTTTCTGGAGCCAAGGCAGTTGTCGTCTTCTGGTCTTCCTCTGCAGGGGTTTTCAGCTAGGCAGTCCTTCTTCTTGTAGTTGCAGGAATCTAATTTTCTAGGGTTCAGGGGAGCCCTTAAATACTAAATGTAAGGGCGTGTTTAGGTCTGGGGGGTTAGTAGCCAATGGCTACTAGCCCTGAGGGTGGGTACACCCTCTTTGTGCCTCCTCCCAAGGGGAGGGGGTCACAATCCTAACCCTATTGGGGGAATCCTCCATCTGCAAGATGGAGGATTTCTACAAGTTAGAGTCACTTCAGCTCAGGACACCTTAGGGGCTGTCCTGACTGGCCAGTGACTCCTCCTTGTTTTTCTCATTATTTTCTCCGGCCTTGCCGCCAAAAAGTGGGGCCTGGCCGGAGGGGGCGGGCAACTCCACTAGCTGGAGTGTCCTGCTGGGTTGGCACAAAGGAGGTGAGCCTTTGAGGCTCACCGCCAGGTGTGACAATTCCTGCCTGGGGGAGGTGTTAGCATCTCCACCCAGTGCAGGCTTTGTTACTGGCCTCAGAGTGACAAAGGCACTCTCCCCATGGGGCCAGCAACATGTCTCGGTTTGTGGCAGGCTGCTAAAACTAGTCAGCCTACACAGATAGTCGGTTAAGTTTCAGGGGGCACCTCTAAGGTGCCCTCTGGGGTGTATTTTACAATAAAATGTACACTGGCATCAGTGTGCATTTATTGTGCTGAGAAGTTTGATACCAAACTTCCCAGTTTTCAGTGTAGCCATTATGGTGCTGTGGAGTTCGTGTAAAACAGACTCCCAGACCATATACTCTTATGGCTACCCTGCACTTACAATGTCTAAGGTTTTGTTTAGACACTGTAGGGGCACAGTGCTCATGCACTGGTACCCTCACCTATGGTATAGTGCACCCTGCCTTAGGGCTGTAAGGCCTGCTAGAGGGGTGTCTTACCTATACTGCATAGGCAGTGAGAGGCTGGCATGGCACCCTGAGGGGAGTGCCATGTCGACTTACTCATTTTGTTCTCACTAGCACACACAGGCTTGTAAGCAGTGTGTCTGTGCTGAGTGAGGGGTCTCTAGGGTGGCATAAGACATGCTGCAGCCCTTAGAGACCTTCCTTGGCATCAGGGCCCTTGGTACTAGAAGTACCAGTTACAAGGGACTTATCTGAATGCCAGGGTGTGCCAATTGTGGATACAATGGTACATTTTAGGTGAAGGAACACTGGTGCTGGGGCCTGGTTAGCAGGGTCCCAGCTCTCTTCTCGGTCAAGTCAGCATCAGTATCAGGCAAAAAGTGGGGGGTAACTGCAACAGGGAGCCATTTCTTTACAGTGTGTGTGTGAGATCAATAGTACTGTGTGTGAGGGAGGGAGAGCGAGAGAAAGAAAGAGAGAGAGTGGTGTGTGAATAACAGAGATACAGAGAGATAAATAGAAAGAAAAACAAAGAGTATATGTGTTATAGAATGAGGAAAACTGTATGTGTTAGAGAGAGAATGTGTGTATGTTTTTGAGAGCTTATATGTGTGAGAGAGCATGTAAGTGTTATAATGATTAATGTAACAGTACGAAAACTGTGCTTGGTATTGCTGTAATGTAATTAATATTTGAGAGTGTGTAAACATAAGATAAAAGGCAATGCACGCACTTGTACCTTTAAACACGTCTAAAACATTTCTAGCTAAATATCGGTGCAAACACGAGATAAAGACAAAGCGCACACTGCGGCGTTGATATAAAATGGTCAAACCTTACAATGAAATCTATGTGCATGTCTTTGTAAGTGATGTGTGTGAAACAGAGTATGTGTGTGTAAGAGAGAGCGCGTTTGTGTGGGAGAAAGGATGTGTGCAAGTGTGTGAAAGGTAGTATGTCTTAAAAAGTGTGTATGTGCGAGAAAGGTTGTATGTTTTAGAAAGCGTGTGTGTAATTAAAAGAGAGAGGGAGGCTGAAGTAAGAAAAAAAGTAAATGTGTGTGGCAACGAAATAGCGGTGTGTATGAGTGTGGTGTGCGAGAAAAGTAGAGAATGCTGTATAAATGTGAGAGCTGAAGAGAGACAATGAGAAAGTCAGACAGAGAGTATGTGAGTAAAAGAGAGCGAAAGTCCGTTTGTGTGGAAAACAGAAAAGTGCCTGTTTGTGAAAGTGTCTATATTTGAGAGAGCGTATGTGGGTGATGCGGACCAATGTGACAGGACGGATACTTTGAATGAGATCGTGGAAAGCTAATTAATAACTGAAACTTGTCAACCTCAGGATAAAAGCTAATGTGCGCTCTGCTCTTTGTAATAATGGTTAAAAAATTACTAACTAAAGCTGTGCATACCGTAGATCAAAAAAAATGTGCACATTTAAATTGAAAAATAGGCATTTCTTACATTTTTTAAACTAAAACTGTTCAAAGACGAAGTAAAACACAACGCACACACTGGTTTTGTTATAAATGTATATAAAATTAGTAACCAAAACTGTGCAGAAAGTGTGTAGTGGTGTGATAATTAGAATAAATAGGCAGTATTCCTCAAGGATCCCACTCGGCTTCAGAGAAGAATGAATTAGCATACTTGTAAACCTCACCGTCAACATCCACATATGGTGTTTAGGTTGATGATAACGATCTTTAAAGCTATGCTAATTGTCTACTGGACCCCACCTGACAACTGCAGACTCTGTGACTAAATTGCTTTTGTTCCTGGGAAAAAAGGTAGCGGCAAATGCCTTTAAGGATCACATCCTTTAACTGTTTTTTTTGTAATAATGAAGTTTAACAAAAACTGTGCAATAGAAGCCTATACTAGTAAGGTTTAAAATTAGGTAAGCGTATAATTAAAACTGTGCTGGAAGAGTTGAGATCTGTGAATTAACAACACGGAAACTCTGAATAATATGACTGCAATGTAATTGTTAACCGAAACTGTTCAAATACAACATGAAAGGCAAAGCGCGCGCAGCGGTATTCTCCTAAAATGGTAAAAACGTAAAAATATAAAAGGAATATGAATGTCTCTGTGAGTGCTGTGTGTGACACTGAATACGTGTGTGTAACAGAAAACGCGTGTCTACTGTATGTAATAAAGGATGTATATATGTGCGTGAGAGCTTGTATGGTTAAAACTGCGTGTGTGTGTGTGAAAGAAAAACGAAACAAGCACGTTTAGAAAATTACAAACCGAAGTAACATTGAAAACACGAGATACATTTGTGCAAACATTACATAAAAAGCAGCGCGCGCACTGCTATGTTTAAGCACGTTTGAAAAATAACCAAAAGAGAGCAAACACACATTAAAAGCAACGCGCCAAAGCACACAAAAAAACGTGAAACTGGTGCAAAACATACTGATCGCTACAGTGCAACTACAAAGAGTAAAAAAAAATAGTTCCACTAACATATTATTAAGGAAACCTGTGTAAGAAGATTGTACTTGGTCGCTGCGCTTTGGGAGGGATAAACACGAAAGGAGGCATGACAAATGCATGCCACAAACCAATAGCAAACAAAGAAAAAGCAAACAGACAATAAAAAGCCAGTAGGTGGGCATCGAGCCCACAGAGTAATAACAACAGTCCGAGAGACAGCGCATGCGCGCTGCCTAGGCTCGACCTAAAAATGGGATACGTCCCAGTAAAATGCCAAAATTGTGTTGAAAAATATGGTTTTCTGATTCAAGTCTGCCTGTTACTGAAAGCTGGGAAGATGGTGATTTTAGCACCACAAACCCTTTGTTGATGCTGTTTTCATGGAAATAAACCACAATCCTTCTTCTGTAGCCCCTTTTCCCCATTTGTTTGAAAAAAATGAAATTTTCGCTGCATTTTGGCTAATTTCTTGGTCTCCTTCAGGGGAACCCACAAAGTATGGGTACCTCTAGAATCCCTAGGATGTTGGAAAAAAAGGATGCAAATTTGGCAAAATGTTATGAGGGCCTAAGTGCGAACTGCCCCAAACAGCCAAAAAAAGGCTTGGCACCTGAGGGGGAAAAGGCCTGGCAGCAAAGGGGATAAGGTAAATAAAATGCATAGCCCCTCAGAGTATTCCTAGAAGCAACTGTAACAGACTTATTTCACTTATGGAGCAGCAGAGGACCCCTGATTCTGTATTTGGAAACAAAATTAATTTAGCATGTTTCGAAATACGCCCAAATATTTCACCCATCCCTAATCAAGATCACAAATGCCAGAATGAATTCAATTGTTATATAAAAATCACAGAATTGGAATATGTGGTCACCCAATGAGAGTTATAGTCCTGGTTCGCTTCAGCTGATGTAATTGAGCTACCATGGTTGAAAATAAAGATTTCTGTAAGTAAAGCCCAGCACTAAAGCATTGCCACCTCGGGGACATGAATTAGTGATGGCCTACAGTAAGCAAGGGGCATGCAGCACTGTGCACTCCACAACTGGACTCCAGTGGCCAAGCTTTCTCCCAGCGGAACTGAAAGAAGGCCAAATGTAACCAAACAAAGTGCTGATGTGTTATTTGGAATCACAGAGGCAAGAAAAAAAATCAAACGGATTGCTGAAATGATAAAAACAACTTTTTGTAAACACAGTATGAACCTGGACACAGAAACAGTCTTGTACACTTCATCATCTTTGTTTACTGCTAAGGACCCCCATGTCTTGCGTGAAACATCTAGTCAGTTAAGTTCAATACTTTATCTGATTTAGTTTGAAATTATAAAAGCACAGTACAATGCACTGAAATATATTAAAACTTAGTACAAACAAATAAATATCACCATAAAAACGAAAATATAATACAAATACAGGTTATCACTTACTACTGATTTTCCTCTTTGTAATTAGGCATCTCCCAAGCCAGATGGGCACAAATACAATTAGTTAAATCTCTTTCTAGCATTAAACACAGCCCACATAATAACTGATAAACCGCAACAAATGTTCATGGTCGGGAGAGTTTTTAAATTTAGGTATGCTGGGCGACATTGATACAAGTTGAGGGGTCTTAATACATGGATAATGTAGCGCTTCCTCTTATTAATATACAATTTGCAGACTAAGACAACATGGATGGTACTTTGTGGCGACTCACAATTGCCAGGGCAGTTTATTAGCGTAGCAGACAAATCTTTTATTTCCGGGAAGCTAATCAGGTAATGAAAGGAGTCCATTCTCAGGTGAGTGAGGATGAACCGATGCCTGGAGTTCATTATAAATGTAAGCTAGGGATGCACATCAAATGTGGTCAACATAAGTTGGTTCCTCGACACGCTAGATTTCAACAGCTCTGTTGTCAACCTAAGTTCTGCAAGGTACGTAAGACAAGCAGATTTCAAATCTTTCCTACTAAGAGCGGCAAGGGATTCTGGCTTCTCACAGTAATCCGAATGTTCCAGGTCATACAAAAAGCCAAGGGATTCATAAAGGTGAGCTTGTATTTAAACATTCCCTATGAATGGCACGATTTAAGCCAGTAAACTCCGATGTCTAAATATTATGCCACAAAAGAACTGGCTGTACCACTCTCAGATCTGTGAGAAATGACAATCCTAATTCTGAGTGACAGACAAAGGACGAGGTACACTTAGGAACAGCAACAAGAGACTTCAAGAAGTCATTTTCCGCCAATTTGTAGCACCCTGAAGTTAGTATATCCCCAAATGTCCGCTCCATCTGTAGCGATAGATACACATTTTGTTCTATAGATTTTTATCAATTAATTAGGGGGACTTGTCCCTATTCACCTGGCAAAGTTCATCAAAGCCATATTTGCTTTTTTAAACTGTAGCTTTCTGGCATTAATATAATGTGTCTTTGTGCTCTCTTTGTCTAAAAGTATGCCCAGAAATGAGACTGTTACTGTAGTGCCAATTTTTGTATCATTGATATTTATATCACAGTACTTTGCTGACCTTCTACACATTTCATGGAATTTTTTTGGGATTTATTAACTAAAAGTCCTAAATTCTGCATAAAGGTGACATAATTTGTAAGGAGTCTCTGGAGACCCAGTGGGGTCCGAGCCATAAGAACAGCGTTGCCTGCATAAAGAAGGGCCAGGATTGGCTGATGTCCAATTTGAGGAAGGTCCTTATATGTACTAGCTAACTCAGTCCCCAAACCGTTTATGTATAATGAAGAAAGAAAGGATGCTAGTATGCAACCCTGTCTTCCCCCTCTCTATTCCAAACAGTTGGGTGCACTCTCCCCTGACACCATATCTAACCCTAGCCCTACATCCAGAATAAAGGTCCCTTAGGAAGTTAATGATTGTTAATTCAACCCCCAAGTCTGCCACAATGGTCCACAGTTTGTCGTGGACAACACAATCGAATGCAGTCGACAAATCTACAAAAGCCAAGTATATATTCTCTTTTTTGATCTTAACGTACTTCCCAATGAAGATACTCAAATTTAATCCTTATTCAATTATCCCTGTACCTGGGCGAAATGCATATTGTAGGTCTGACAAAATACCATGGGTTTCCACCCAATCCTGAAGTCTAATGAAGATGATATGCCCCACTATCTTGGCTAGTGAGTCAAGAACAAAAATAGGCCTGTAACACAAAGGATTAAGTTATTCACCCTTTTGATATATATGAACAATAATGGATTTCGGCCAGGTTGGTAAGAACGCTGTGGTTCACATGACAAGGGACAACGTGGCAGTCATGCTGTAATTACACAGGGTATTCTCCTTAAGTGGGAGACAAACTAAAGGTAGCAGATGCCTCTATGTCAACATGTACATACTGCTTTAGTCATGGATTTCTGTTTTACAATAATACGTATTCAGGGTCTTGCGGTCGTATTTCAATTATGTTGTTTCAATAAACTAACACACACCAAGCTGTAAAGGAAAAGCCCAGTACTGGAGAATTATGTCCTGGGTGGCATGGAGTCATCTAGTAACCTGAGTTTGAGCTATCCACGAAGACATTACCACTTTATTGGGCTGAGAGTCTTTTGAAAGCCCAGAGGTGTGGAATTTGACAGAGTTGAACTGGCACTAAAAACAAGCCTGGGAAAAGTTGCAATCTGAGCCCCATATGGCACTAAGCGATTTGGACTCGCAACTGGTTTCAAGGAGCTAATCTGTCATGAAATATATTTTTTAAACTGAACGAATGTGTTCATTTAATGGGTCAATCATTTGTATGAGTTCCAAAATATAGCATTAAAATGTCACATCCGCAGAAATGCAAGCACAACTCCTTTTTAGCGTTTTGTGTGAACAGCCCATTTAAACACTCAGTTTCCAATTCAGCTATCATGAAATGTATCCATAAATAGAAGCCTAGGACATGGACATACAGAGAAAATCCATTAACACACAATTTAAAGACACCACCCTTAAAATGCACCACTAATCCTTCCATTAGGGAGGAAGCCATCAGGACTTCAGACTTTTTAAACACAAATCTGCCTACCTCAATACAGGCCTCATAGCATACTAATCTTCCAATTAACCCTCTTCACAAGAGCTAAGAAACTCCTAAGCAGCCTCAGGCTGCAAAAGGAAAAGCTGTGCTCCCTCCACTTTTCACACTCAGCTTGGCTGGAAGCAGCTGTAAAGCCTCACAATCCTTCATGGTTAAGTCTTTTTTGATCTTGTGCAGCTTCTTTTTCCTTAAGAGTGCTCCCCGTCCCAAATTTGGAAAGATATGGGTTATCACGTCTTTTTATTTTAAATCTGTTTTACTAGCTGCTGCTTTTAGTATCTCTGCTCTCTGGCTAGAGCCCATCACGACTGCCAAGACTGTTCCAGCACCTTCCTCTGCTCAGCAGGCTTCGTCTGCAGCCATCTTTAACTCTATCTGCAAAACAGCTTATGCCCCAAAAACCTCCTCCTGCAACAACCTCTTCACCTATGGCCTTAGGTTTGCCATGTCACTGGAGGGGGCCCCTCGGTGATCACTGGGCATGAGGCTTTCATCTCATTTTCCAAAAACTCAGGTTTATACTCTAGGCTATACAATGAAGCAACAATGCATTGTTCAAAATGGGCCCTATGGTCTGCTTCCTGTTTCTGATTCCTTCCTGTCCTCTAGAGCTACTATAATTTCCCCCAGCTTCTCTATGGTTTCCTCAGCCCAATCTATTCTCTTCCTATTGGTCTGCCATTTCCCCTCCAGTGACAACACCTTGTTTTAAATCCTTTGGTTGCTCTGTTGTGTCTCATTGAGCATCAACATCAGTGGTAGTTCACCATAGGTCATGTTTGGGACACCGGCAGGTTTGACCTCCATGGCGGACTCTTGAAGATCCCAGGTGCTATGTACCTTTTGTCCAAAAAAGACATTTCTTTCTTGAGGTTTCACTTTCAATTCCAACTAGGACATTTTCTTTCAGGTTTTAATTTTCCCCTTTGGGGAAGCTAGAGAAACTGGCGTTTCCTATATTTAATATCCACACAGGAATAATGTACTCTTCACCATGTCTACGGGCATTACTGGGGTCTCTCTGCACTCCCCGACGGGCATCCTCCTCCAGGTTCTCTTGATGCCACAACCAAGGACTTGGTCAGGGCATCTGTGGGGCCAATGCACCCAGAGGCTTTGTGTGCTTATTCCTCCTTCTCCAGATCTCAGTATGGGCACCGCCTTGTAAGGTATGCCACTGCTATATTCCTCACTGCGTGTCTCGAGTAGGGAGAAGAGCCACATACATGCTAACCATTTTTAAACATGAAACTGGGAGCTTAAGAAAAAATAAACGGGAAACTTGCTTTTCCCATTGACCCGCACTGAAGGGGATGCAATGTTAGGTGGGAGAAAGCTAAAAAAGCCACTTAGCCTTTAAAAATTGAGAGTCTCTCACCTCATTCGGGTCCTTTGGCATGTATTGGGCTATCTCTAAATCACCGTCAAACATGGACTACTGTTGTCAGGGTCTGAATCCCACCGGGAGGTCACCCCCTTTGCCGACAGGCTCTGCCGTCACTTCACTTCTGCCCAGGAGAAATTTAGAGCGCATCCCACATGAAGGGAACCTTGTGAGTGGTTTAAGGAAAGCAGCCATTCCAGGGCTCTGTTTGCTCCTCCCCTCAAATGATTCATTTTACAGCGCTCCTTCTTAAGACATATGGGCCATGAAGCCATAGCTTTCACAGGTCATTCTGATAAGTAACTCAACAAATGTTCTACTCTAATTCAGGCTTTGGCGCAAAATAAAGGAATATTATGTCTCCACTGCAGGATTTCGTGAATGGTCTTTATGAAAAATTTGTTTCTCACCCTCAGGCACGCTTTCAGTATTGGATTGCTCGGTGATCCCTGTGTCCATGTAGCCTATAGCATCCAGAATCCCCTACTGGGTGTTGGGGGTTTCCCTGTGTTCATCCCTGGATTCCTTTCAAGTTCAGAGTATTTATTTAATGTGCAACAGCAGTACAGAAAGTATAAGGACATTAAATTACAAAGGATGCAGACATTTTTACAAAGTGGTAAGGTTATCAGATTACTCTATGCTGTGAATGACACAATTCTGAAGTTCTAGACTTTCCTTTAACAACATATTGTGTGCTGGAAATTGTACTCTTGGTTCACGTCATATAAAGCAGTTGTACTAACTCACATGAAACAATGATTCTCAAAAAGAAAGTCCAGGAACGGTATGTAGTGTCCCTAATGACATGGAGTCCAAGTGGTAAAATCATAAGAACCGTAGTATGAGCCTGACTTGACTGAGTTGAACTATTGTAATGATCCCAGTGTACTCCCCACAACTATAAGGAACACACGGATCACAATGCCCAGTGCTGCTATCCTTGTTACAAAGACGGAAACAAGAAAATTAGAAATCATTAAGATGTGACATCAATTCAGAGTCACTAGAATATAAATACTCAAGATCATTATTTGATAGAAAAGCTCCTGCTCCTTCAAGAATTATGTGTCCAACACAGTGCTTAATTTGTAAATACAAAGGTGCCAGTGCTCAAAGCCCTCCTCGTAAACACGCGGCTGCTGCAATTAAATGTGTGAAAATGGAATACTGAGGCGGCGTAATCCTAAAGCCATCTCGGCCTCTTCAATCCATATAAAGCCACTCCCTGCCCCTTCAGATCACTCTTGCAGCTTTCTACTTTCTCCCTTTGTGACGCTTTTTCCTTTTCCCTTCATCCATCTTTCCCATATGTGTCTTTTGCTCGCAGCAAATGCATGAGGCAGAAGAATAAGCCCCGGCCCTCCAAAATAAGAGCCGGTGCTCAGCACTGGACACAACAAGCACAAATTAAGCACTGGTCCAACACCAATGCTGTCTTTCATAGACCGGCAAATGTTTCAAACCAACTTCGTTTCATAAACCACAATGCCCAAATGCCATGTTTGAGTTCACTAACTGAACCTTTTAATCTTGCCCTGTATCTGGATAATGGCAGAATGCTGTCACGGTTTCCTAAATAACCAGGCAATATGAGCCTGAGGATCCTCATTGGACTGGCAGATACTGGCTCCGGACAAATGGGTACCACAATGAATGGTACAATCAGACATTCATTCCTACCTTGATATCTTGAGAATCATACAACTTAGAATGATGATTCCAAAGCTTGTGAGTGCAGAGCAACCTTCTGCCACTGGGCTACACTTTGGGTGTCTAGGATGACATGGGGAAAACTTAAAGATGCTCTTGAGTTTGGGAGGGATAGATACAGGCTTCCACATACTCCAAAAGGGTTCTGTGACCTTCAAGCCACCCTAATGTCCACCGCAGTATCACAGGCCCATAAGCTCACTATCAACTGTGAGGGTGGGTGTTAAGGAGTGTTCGGACTTCCTGAGGGGTTCCTGGAGACTCCAGGGTCTAGGAAAGGGGTCTCAAACCTTTTCTAAAATTAGATCTACTTATGTTGCCTTAAAAACAACCCAAGCTACTGATACTAATAATTTCCTATAGTGACCACATCTGAGAAGATTACATTATTGGCCACCATATGCCAGTTTGCGAGCAGTGCTCAACACAGTTCATCAGGCATGGCTGGTAATAGGAATTTTTAAAAAGGTTTGTCAGTCTGGAATACCCCATCTTGGGTAATATATAGCAGCCATAGCCACAATACCCCAGGCACTAGGGTCATAATATGAGTGATGTCTCTCCAATGCCACATGATTTATCACTCACATATCAGCTTTAAATGTAGTTTAGAAATACCATTTCTCCAAACAATAACTTAAGGATTCTAGAAAAAAACAATTTAATACTGAATGGACACTTTTGGTGCACATATATTAATTCAACCAAGCACGAGATTCTAATTTAGTAGGCTTGGCTTTACATAGGAGACCTACTTATAGGTAGCTGGAGAGCTACCAGTAGTTTGTGAGTTACTCGCTGGAAAAGCCTGGGATGGGGTCAGTACCGAATTACAGCCTGCTTCTCCATCTTGACAACAGGGGCCACCGCATGTCCATTGTCCATTTTTGGGGTATGGCGTCAATGGTGACCAGGACAGTGATGGAGATTGTCTGTGCATTGCACTCTCTGACTTGTGCTTGGTTAGGGTAATGCCAAAGACGAATACTGTAAGTCTTAATTGTGGTATTAATTAATTCCTTACTTTACAGAAACTAATGTGCTTCTAACCAGCTTACCTACGCTGCCTGATCAAGATTATTTCTCTGTCTTCCTTAACCCCATTTCCCCTACAATACATCCCCAGTTTTAGCAGTACAAACGGAGTTGAGGACATTAAGAAACTGGGAGGCTGATGGATAATATGGATATTACTGTATAGGCAGGATTCCTCCTCAGCTAGTCCTCTACCGAGGTCTCATTCAGCTGGTCTCTGGTCTGGTCTTGGAGTTCAAGAGAAGCTCCTCTCGCCTCCCAGTCACACGTTTTTTCTTCCAACCACTACCGCAAGGCCTTCTCGTCCTAATCTAGCTTTTCTCTCAGCCTCAAGAGGAGAACAGCAATTTACAGTCCAGAAACTAGCGTGCTATCCATCGCTCACATGCTGATGGGGAGGCTCGCTTCAAAGTTAAAGTAAATGCAGGCTCAACACATTAGGCAAACTGGGGTGCTGGAAAGAAGCCAGGGCCCAATCAGGAGATGTACAACAATCTAGGGAAGGACAACCATCAACGGGCCACCTGGTGCTGTACTCGGGGGCATGTTTGCTCATATTCTGTGTCCCTTGGCAAGCACTTTGCTATTACGAAAGGGGCCACAACGCCCTTTTCTGTAACCCCAGTGCTACATGTGCAACAGTGTGATTTCAAGGCAGATTTATTGCATATGGGCATAGTCCTATGGAAACAAGAAAACACTTTGCCTCTGTCTCTGGACGGTGTTACAGATGACGGACCAGAACTAAAGGAAATGCCAGGCTGTGCACTGACTGTGCACCACAAGCAAGACGTGCACAGGCAATGCACCCCTTGATTGCACCCCTTGAAAGGGAGGAAGAGAGGTCCGCTAGACCCCTCAGGTTTCCCCTTGCAGATCAATGCTCTCAATGCACTTGCCTTAAGGGAGATCTCGGCTCCTTTTCAAATCCAGGCTGCACTGCCGCCTACACAGATAATGTGGGGTTGTGCCTGCACACGAATCAGTGTATATGTTGTGATACTGCACACTGTTCCAATCTGCGTCTTGGTGCACATGCTTAATTGTGCACTGTGATGTTGAGTGGTTTAGTGCACCATGTCCGTAATTTGGCCACTGGTTGTGCAGTGGGGTGTCACAGGACAAGCATGAAAGAGTTATTGCTGAACACTTATGGCAGGGGGCATGCCTAGGGCGCAAAGCTGGTTTCAGATGGTGCACAGTTCTAGGGTTACGCAGCTGTAAAACAGGGGAGTCAGAAGGGGCCTCACACCAACACAGGTAACATGCTCTTGTTCGGTATGCTTTCTGTCCTCACAGACGTGTCATATATGCAAGAAGTATCTCCCGAAGGGTCTCAGCAGCTCAATGTGCCCTATAAATATTGCAATATACCACAATACAATAGACCTCCAGCTGCACCACCCGATAAGCCCTTAATAGGCTGAAATTGGTATGGAAGTGCTTGAGTTCCCATGCAGAGGACACATTGCCTATTAGTTTAGGCTGCACAGACACTATGTGCAGGTCTAAGGATGATTTGCATATGGTTTGTTCCTTCTGTACTGACAGTGAACAAAAAAATGACATAACATACTGGATTATAGTGCAGAGTAATTACCAGTGGCTGAAACTAATTTAAGTATTCCAACCATCACTTTTTTTCTTTTTACATTTGTCCTAGCAGAGGACTGCATTCATTCAACACAGATCCAGATTACAAGTACTACACAACAGAATTCCCACATGGAATTCCACTCCATACAATTATATATTTACAAATGTACCTGTGCCCAGATATTCTGGGTGCCAGAACACTGAAACCCAAAGTTAATGGCTGGAAATTCCTTATGGCAAAATATCTTTCAAAAGGGGATGCATTGCAGCTGGACCCATTTTCCAGACACCTCTGATTTTCAGCCAAGACTCAAGGGGGCAGATTTATGGAAAGTGGCGCTCACTGAGTGCAGAGCCACTTTCCCTGCACCCCTTAGCACCCTCCTACCGTCACCATGTGTGCACCGTATTTAAAGGGTAGGGGGCATTAGTGTCACTTTTTATGATGCTACTGATGTACTCTGCATGAGTAGCGCCAAAATATTGGCGCTACTCCTGCAGAGTACATAGGTCCCCATTCTAAAGAATGGAAGCCCCTTTTAACGCCTGCTCTGGAGCAGGCGTTAAAAGTGCCGTAATAAATGGCGCAAGGAAACTCATAGATTTCCTTGCACCATTTTACCGGCTCCCCTAACAGGGGAACGCCCGCTTTGCACATTATGCCTGCCGCATAATGTAGCGCAAAGGGTTACAGAGTGGCGCAATGCCTGCATTGCGCTATTCTGTAAATCTGGCGTGGGGATTTTGGTCTCGTTGGGCCACATAAATGTAAAAATAAATGAAGTTAATGAGGCACAAGGTGGCCCTAAGGGCCTATAAATATACCTCAAGGTAGCATATATTGCCCCCTCCCACCGCTAGGTGAAATCCTTCCCTCCCTTACCCTCTCACGCCCGTTCCTTTAATACCTGCCCACACATGTGTCCTCACAGAGCAGGTGGTAAATGCCTGTATTTAATGAGTGTGTAGTTATTTCTCTTTCTGTGGAGGTCTAACTTGTAATTCCAGGGATTGCATGTGGAGATTCCGTCTGGTATCCGCAATTCTCGCCACTCATAAACCTCACATGGAATTCTGCATTACCTGTAAATAAAGACATAGGGCCTAAGTTAGAGTTCAGCGGACATCTCGCCCACCGTATTATACCCTGCATTGTATCCTATGGCACTTGTAATGCAGCAGATGTAATATCGGTTTGGGACAGAGTAACCAGTCTGCCGAACTCTAAATCAGGCCATAGTCTACATGCTCACCACACATAAGCACAACCAAACCATATGAAATCGAGGGGACTACAGGAAGTTAGTGGGGACTACAGGGCCCGAGTTAGGGGGGACTGAATGGGTTTTCAATGTGGCAGTTCATATACCATTTCCTGGATTAAAAGGCTTATACCCCTGACAATAAAATCATCCACCATCAACCAAAGCTTGATGAGGTGGAAAAAACACCTTCAGCTATGGTTTGTGGTCTACAACAAAGACCAGCAGACTCTTACTCACATCTAGGGAGAAAAAAAAAGTGGAGTACCTGTGTGGGCTTGAGACATTGAGTTCACTAGAGCAAAACACAGGTCTGCCAAACAAGGTAATTATTAACTACTACTAACTACTAACAATATACTGACACACGTTCACACAGAACCATTTTCCTAAGACTTCAAGATTTGCGGCTGCAGTGTACTACAGACAGCCTGCACCATATACAGATAGGAAAGCTTGGTGCTCTCTGTATTCTGCTTTCCATCTCTCAGTTTGCTATTTCAAGCCTCCTATATGTTTCATCTCCATCTTATGTCTACTGGGATCTGCCCACCTTCCTCTTGTTAGCAATGGCCCCATCTGGACAGGATTTAAAATGTATTGTTTATTTTATTACCTGTGACATTCTGTATATATTCATCTGATTGGTGCTGCCTCTCTTGGCTCCTCTTCCATCAGCGAGGAAAGGGAGTTGTGGTGCATGGACTCTGGGGTCCGGGGGAAACGATGAGCCAAGGATGAATTCCTCGTCATTTGGCTATGAAGCTGGCTCAGTCCTTCCTGGATGGGCCTGTTGTGCAGCCTCTCTGAAACAGAAACACAGTGGAAATGAGATGATCAGTCAGAGGGAGGTGTGGGTGTGAAGAAGTAGAGATGAGTGCTTCCGTTATGACCTAGGCTCAGTTGTCTATCCACACTTCTATCATGACCTAAAGTTCAGTTGTCCATCCATTTGATTCATTCACCTTGAAAAGGCACTGAATTGAGTAGCAAATATATACAGAGACCAGGTACTGTCACTGGTGACAAAGCAATTATCTCTTGTAAAAACCCAAAACCCTGTCAGAACGTCAACTGTAATGCAGCAGTGACACTCAACGCTCATGAGCCACAACGTTGTTAGGTTTTCAGGATAACCGACTATGTAAATTATTGCTATTTAGATTAATTTAGAATACTTTATGCACATTTATCTCATGTTGCTATGATGAAATTAAGGCACATGTCCAAACCCTGATGGGCATGTTAGGTCCAATATATTAAGGTAAAAAGATAAAGCTACCTTGATGGTGACTCCAGTAATACTTACTGTAGTTATTCTCCTCTAGTCATACTGTTTTTATACCCCTGCCTAAAGTATTGTCTGGAAACAGTTTCTGAAGCTAAGGAAAGAAAACTCTAACTTGTGGGTGCCAAACAGCATGCATGCATACTTTCTGTAGAGGGCCAAGTACGCTACAAATGCAAATCCTGTACCTTAGGTAATTGCCCAAAAACATTGTTGATGGTCGAAACACATGATGGTTACAGGAGGAGGGGAATAACAATTGGCAGTAGAAAAAGATAACAATAGGTGAGTTACCATGAAGCCTAATTTTGGGCCTAAGCCTATCTCTCACCTAGTGTACAGAAAATACATTGTGAATCGAGGGAAATATGGGGATGAAATCCACTTAAACAGACTATGCTACATAACCTTTTGGCCATGCTGAGCATCATTGCATCCAAAGAATAATATCTGCAGAAGATGTGCTAAAATGCCTGCATGCCTGGCAAATAGCCAAAGGCATCACTAATGCTGCTTTAGCTCTGGTACAGGGTCGAGGATCCTACCAAGAGCCCTGAAGTTTGTGAGAAAGACAAACACAGGAACTGATGCATTATGTGAAAGCTTTTTTTGATGCTGACTTGCCTTTGTCACTTCTGCTAAGGGTGTATGCCATGGGACCTTTGAAGGTCAGCTGAGTTTGTTGCCTAAACTGATTGCATGTCACTGATTTAGAGTGGAGATGGGGGCAGGATGGTGGTCTCATGACCATGGAGGTCGAAAAGAGGGGCTAGATACAAAAATCTAATTTATGGAACCAGACAAACCTGGAAGCATTCCTCTGCAGTCACCAACAGTTGGGCCCTGGATTTTTACTGGATGCAGCGGCTTCATCCTGTGCACAAAAATAATCATATTAGTCTCAAACTGTGAGGATTTGACACCGCTTTCAGCAAGGGACACGGTTGTGCTTAAGGGGTTCTATATACTGTGAAATATCAAGGAATGCTAAAGCTATCAAGCTTGAATCATCTTTATAAGCAACACGACTCACTGAAGTCAGCCTTCCTGGGATGGATGGGCCAAGCTATCAGGAAATAATACACAAACATGTCAACATCCTTCATGCACATGCAAATACGCTGGATAAAAATCAAAATCACCCTCACCCGAAAGCTTCCTGTAGAGCTACTCTGTAATGGGACCAGAAAAAGGGTCACAATGTGAAGGAAAAAGTACACTGGGGATGATTAAAGGGGGGTTTTATGTGGCCAGTAAAGTGAGAAGGGGAAGGATAACCTGTCAAAAGTGATTTTTTTCTTTGGTATTTGCCTCCTTCCGTGCTCTTGCTCTACCTGTTGCCATATCGCTGTCTATGGGCTATGTGATGAGGTAGTTACAAGAAGAGAGAGTATGGAGAATCAAAGGCTGTTTGACTTGTGCAAAGAGAGAGAAAGATGGTGTTGTAAGCTGAGGGTTACGTTAGTAGGCACCCAGAGGGGAATAAAGGAGGGATAAACTCAGTGGTACGTTTTGGTGGTAATAAAAACAGAGGAAGATAAAATTATATTGCTTAACTTGTAAACCACAAAGTGCCATTGCCCAAGGCATTTCACAAGAGTCCACTGCAGACTGCACCATCCATTGTCAGTGCTGCTAAATGCAAGCACCAGCACTAATTATCACACTCCTACAAGTGTTGCAATTTGTACTATTCCAGGCCACTCACAGCAGTTAGAATGGTCTGGAAGCACTGGTATTATTAATTAGGTCGAGTGTACGCGTACAACCTCCTGTATACTTTTAAGTATACTTCTTCTGTGGGCTTCCAGCTATTTCTTTTAATAGTTTCAATGTCATTTAAAAATCCTAGCTTGCTAGTGGTCACTCATGACTCATTTTCCCTCCTTCTGTGTGGGAGCAGGAACCAAGTACTGTATAATTATGCTTTGTCCTGTTGATCTGGTCTGCAGGGGACTCTTTCTATTACTTTGTTTCCTGCTCCTGTCTAGGGAAGCCTCCCTTTTAATTTGCAGAGCATTCTTCCTCTGAGCCTAGCTGTAACAAGACTATAAATCAGGCTGTTATTGTGGTCACATTTGGTCTTTGTGGGCTCTCTGCACCCTCTCTCAGCTGCCTGGCATCCACCATTCCTTGGATTTTATTCACCAAGTATGCCTGTCTGTGTGCTGAGAGCAAGGGTGTAGGATCAATTGGAATTGCTTATAGCCTAGGCACCTGGCTATATTAGGACTCTGGATTCCCACTTCTGCTCCATACTGGGATCCCACTCGCAGCTCCATCAGTGCACCTCAGTTCACACACTCCAAGTCCTCAACTGTGCTAGTGCCAGGAACCCCACACACACTGTCTGCCAGAGCACCTCAGTTCTTACAGTCAGTACACTCTGCTGCTCCAGTACTGGAACCTCCGACGCAGCTCCATCAGTGCACCACAGCTCACGGACTCCAAGCCTTCAGCCGTGCCAGTGCCAGGAACCTCACACACGCTGTCTGCCAGAGCACCTCAGTTCTCGAGGTAAGTACACTGCTATTCCAGTACTGGGACCTCATGCCTAGCTCCATTAGTGCACCGCAGTTCACACACTTGAAGCCCTCAGCCAGTGCTAGGAACGCCATACATGCTGTCTGCCAGAGCACCTCAGTTCTCACAGTCAGTACACTCTGCTGCTCCAGTACTTGGGCCCGGGTGCAAGTACATCAGTGCACCACAGTTCACACACTCCAAGCCCTCAGCTGTGCCAGTGCAGGGAACCCCACACATGCTGTCTGCCAGGGCAGCTCAGTTCTGACAGTCAGTACACTCTGCTGCTCCACTACTGGGACCTTGGGCACAGGTCCTTCAGTGCACCTCAATTCACACACTCCAAGCTCCTCAGCAATGCCTGTGCCAGAACCCCACACACGCTGTCTGCCGGAGCACCTCAGTTCTCGAGGTAAGTACACTGCTATTCCAGTACTGGGACCTCATGCCCAGCTCCATTAGTGCACCGCAGTTCACACACTTGAAGCCCTCAGCCAGTGCTAGGAACGCCATACATGCTGTCTGCCAGAGCACCTCAGTTCTCACAGTCAGTACACTCTGCTGCTCCAGTACTTGGACCCGGGTGCAAGTACATCAGTGCACCACAGTTCACACACTCCAAGCCCTCAGCTGTGCCAGTGCAGGGAACCCCACACATGCTGTCTGCCAGGGCAGCACAGTTCTGACAGTCAGTACACTCTGCTGCTCCACTACTGGGACCTTGGGCACAGGTCCTTCAGTGCACCACAGTTCACACACTCCAAGCTCTCAGCTGTGCCAGTGCAGGGAACCCCACACATGCTGTCTGCCAGGGCAGCTCAGTTCTCACAGTCAGAACACACTGCTGTTCCAGTACTGGGATCTCGAGCGCAGCTCCATCAGTGCACCTCAGTTCACACATTCCAAGCCCCTCAGCCATGCCAGTGCCAGAACCCCACACCGTTCTACCCTGGTTCGGTCACTTCCTTTCCTATACTGGGACGCCGCTCGTATACAGTTCCATTACAGCAGTTCAATTCTAATATTCAGTCCCACTGCGAATCCAGTACTGGACCCAAAAGAGCAAAACACAGCTCAGCCAGTGCATCTCAAGTCTAACATCCAACGCCACTGATGATGGGAACCACCATAGCTCCATCAGAATCCATCAATTCTAATCTTCAGTGCATATTTCTTCTCAGTACTAAGGCTCACACAGAAGGCCTTCCGGACTCCTTGCTTCTCTGGTTCAGAGGCAATGCCACTCCCATAGTGGGTCCCACTCGCAGCATCACCAGGGTGCCTCCAGGCTAACACTCGGTGACACTGGCACGCCAATACTAGGTTCCACACATAGCTTCATTAACATGCCTCACTTCTGATCTTGTGTGCCGGTTACTATTCCAGTACTGCATTCCACATACAACTCTGTCAGTGCACCTCAACCCCAACATGCAGCACCCATTATTCCAATACCAGGAATTACCCGGCGCTCTGTTTCTCATTCCTCACCGTTGCCTTTCTGTTATTCCAGCACTAGTCCAGGACACAGCTCTGTCTATACCCCCATTCCTGATCTGAAGCTTCCCAATATTGTTGTACTGGGGTTCACACACAACTCTGCTAATGCACCTCCTGCTGTCCTGCAGTGCCCCCTGCTGTTCCACAGTCTGACTTCTGTTTGAGGACGTGGGGGAGCCAATTAAGTCCATTCTTAGCTGCCATCTTTATTTCGGAGGGTCTGTTTCACCTATCTCACATTGTCCTTTCCTTTACTTTGTTTACTATCAATGCTTTCTTTCTCCCCCACTTTCTCTTACCAGCTCTTTCCCTCTTCCTCTTGCTACCTCCTCTTTCAAACTTGCAAAAACTTGTGTTCATTCTTTCACTATTCCTTTCTCTTCCCGTCATTCTTTCTGTGTCTTTATTTTTTGCTCTTTCCTTTGACTCGGCATGCGCCCTTTCACTTTTCTTTTAGATCTTTCTTCCTTCCTTTCTCTGGTGTTTTTCTTATCTTTATCTGTCAATTTACGTTTTACTATAAATCCCTCTTTTAGCTGTCTATATGTATGTCGGGACCCGAAGTGTCAAAGTGCTTTTCCCATTCTGTGTCTGTGGGACATGTGTCAGTACATACATGCCATGGTTCTTTTGCTGCTTGTTTCTATCACCATCTCTCTTTTTTCTCTAATGTTCATTTTCCTTTTTCTTTTCACACTCCTTTCATTATGTTTTCCTATTTATCATTTGTTCGCTAGCTTCCTTCCCTGTTTTATTTTGTCTCAGACATTTGCTCTATTTCTTTTTAGTTGTGTTTTCATTTTCTCGCTCTTTCTTTTATTTCTTTGCAGCCCCCTCTCTTTCTTCCTTTTTTTCTATTGTATTCCTTTTGCTTCTCTTTTTCTGCCCTATCCGCTTTCTCTCCTGAGGCCTAGTTATCAATGGAGCAATAGGTGCAGTGACACTGGGACACAGACACCCACAGACCTCACTCAACTCAAATTACTCCTGTATTTTCCTACCAAAATTGCAGTTGAGCATTTTCCTTTCTTACTCCAGGGCCCATGACACTGTCACTGCGTCACTTGCCCTCTTCATCTTTACTCTCGACTCCCTCTTTCCTTTCACCCTCCAAACCGTCCCAAATTATATTTTTGTTATGGTGTTTTGAGCATTACACTTTATTGGCAAAAGTTTATTTCTGATAAAGGTGTATATGATAATTGTATATGTTTTAAGATAGAGGAAGAAGGTAAATGGAAGTGCTTAAGTTAAATGCTGGGCCACTGGAATCATATGGCAGGATACGACAAAATTATGAGGCAGGATTGACCAATTTATGCGGCAAGAAAAGTCCAGTTATGAATTTACAATGCCAATAGCTATAACTCAAGAAAATGCAAGACCTATTGGACTGCAAATGCTTGTTTTTAATACATGTTCAACTGCCTAATGTTCATGTACTTGCTACAGGAATAGATAAACACTGCGACAATATGGTGGACATTCGTAAGTGCAGGTGTTGAGAATTAAGTGCCAGTGCAAAGCACTGGCAAACTATGGGTCAAATTAAGCACTAAACAGAGAGGTGTGTGGTGGGACAACGAAGGAGACAAGGGAGGGATAAACTGAAGAGTGTGCATGTGTTGGGATAAATACAGTGAGACAGTAGGATGAACTGAGGGCTTTTCTGGGCAAGTATTAAGGAGGGGAAAAGTGAACAAGGAGGTACCATCCTTCTATAGAGGAGAGTTATGGTCTGTTTCATGTACATGGAGGGAAAGAGAGAGAAGAAGAGCAAAATGCTATGTTACAGGGGCTGGTAGGTCTGGGCAGAGGGACCAGGAGGAGAAAGCTGAGGGCTGTATATCAGCTGACATGGGTAGTAGATTCAGAAGATAGTGACAGAGACAGTCAAGGTGTTGGAAGGGGATGAGGGTATGTTTGCCACTTGTACAGTGTTTTATGGGCATGGATGTATTTTTATGTCCAGGTCAGTAAACTATTCAAAACGATTTCAAAAATATTATTAAAGTGAAAAGGTTTGTCATGTTAAAAAAGACTTAACACATTTATTTTCAAGAATGTGCACCTAATCTTTCCAGAATCCCAAAATGTGAACAAACGGCTGACACTTTTTTCTGGAAAAGTTGTTAACTCTAAGGCTGGAATTTTGAGTAGCCTAGGGCAGTATGGATACCACTCTGGGCATCTATAAACAGTCCAATGATTCCAGACCAGAATTTAATGGGTCTGAAAGCACCGGACCGTGGCTACAGTGTGACCATACATACCAAGTAAAACCCACAGGTGGGAAGGAGCTATGGACAGAGGCATAGCTTGGCCTCCAACAAAACAAAAATAACCCACCTTCACTAATGGTTCCAAGGAATTGAAATCCTCAAATACAGAAAAAAACAACTCATCAAGCCAACATCCCACACGTATGTTCAAATCCATATATTTTGTAATCATTTATTTTCTATCAATTTATTAGGTAATGGTAATCTAATTTGTTTATATATTATAAACATATAAACAGTGCAGGATACCATACACCTCCTGGGAAAAAAATAGAGAATTAAAAAATAGAAAGACTCACATTCATACTATCACAGTCATACTGACTAAAAACAGAAAGGCCAGCATTAGCAGGATAATCTAAGGACACTTTACAACCCTCCACCAAAGAAAAGGTAAAAACTAATACATCTTTCCAATAAATAACTCATAATAATCCCTTTATATTTTCAAATAATATCACTTAATTTGAGAGTCCAAACTACTCAGAGGATATATAATCGTAATAGTTTCTCTTCTACTTTTTTTAGTGCATGTAGATCATGATCATAATTGTTTATTAATAATAGCTGGTATCCATAAGTCCATGCGTCGCAGGAGATATTTAAGAAGAGGGGGTCTGAATCCAATAGACCGTCCTTTTCCTAAATGGTGGTGCCTACGCGCGTTTCGGTGAATAGTGACCACAAAGGGGCACTCACCTTTTTCAGGGCACACAACAATTATAGAATTATATAGAGCCATATCAGGAGAAGTAATGCTATTTATAGGCTCTTCACCTGCAATAAAAAGTGTTAGAGTTAGAGCTAATGGCTTGACAAAAAACAAATAAAGGAGAAAGAAAGAGGAAAAAAAATAGAAGAAATAAAAGAAAAAAGAAAGAAAAAAATCTAAAGACTATACATGAAGGCTCCATCCCCAAAGGTGATACGAGGAATCATGCAAAAAGTTGTCCACTTGGTGGGAAGATATCCAAAGGTGTAGGTCCATGCATTTAGATATGCATTATCTGTAGTCTAGTGCTACCAGTACTATCCGTACGTATAGTTTATAAGCCTTGCATAAGTCCATATCCCCGCCAGTATTCATGTTTGTAGAAATTCGTAAATTCTTCGAAAAATGGTCTCTTATAGCTAATCGGTGTTCAAGAGATTGGATGATCCTGATTATAGAAACAGCTAGAGAAATTGTTAGTATCCTTGAAAGTGAAATCACTGACCTCGAGACAAAAATTAAACAAAAGGGAACATTAGAAGAAGCTAATAGAGTCCTAGAGAAGATAGATGGAGAAATAGATTCATACCATACATAGTTTAAGGCAGTGGACTGGATTGAATTGGAGTAGTGTGGGGTAGACTGGACTTGGGTACAATGGAGTGGATTGAGTGGAGTGGGGTAGATTTGGGTGGGGTTGGGTGGAATGGATGGGAGTAGGGTGGATTGAAATGGGGTAAGGTGGATTTGACTAGGGTGTATTAGATTGAATTGGGGTGGGTGGTTTGGATTGCAGTGATAGAGCTCTAATGGGGTGGATGGGACTGGGGTGGAGTAGATTGGATTGGAATGGGTTAGGAGCAAAATGGGGTGGATTAGATTGTACTGGAGTGGCGTTGATTGGATTGGAGTGGTGTGGATTGGATTCACTGGATTGGAGCAAGTGGATTAGACTGGAGTGGGGTAAATAGGACTGTAGCGGGTGGATTGGATTGGAGTGGGGTATCCTGGATTTGAGTGGGGTGTCCTGGATTGGAGTGGGGTAGATTGGATGGGATTAGGAGTAGGGTGAATTGGAGTGGGGTGGATTGGAGTTGGGTGGGCTGGATGGATTGGAGTGGGGTGCACTGAACTGGGAGGATGTGGGGTGGATTGGACTGGGATAGAGTGAGATGGATTGGAGTAGAGTGTGGTGTATTGGAGTGATGGGGTGGGATGGACTGGATTGGGGTGCAATGAAGTGGGGTGAGGTGGATTGGATTGAGGTGTGGTGTTGTGGACTGCAGTAGGATGGATTGGACTGAAGTGGGGTGGATTGGATTGGGGTGGGGTATGTTGGGTTGGATTGGGGTGGATTGGAGTGGGGTGGATTGCAGTGAGGTGTGGTGGGATGGAGGGAGGTGGGATGGGGTGGATTGGCTAGATTGGAGTGGGATAGACTGAACTGGGTTGGGGTGGATTGGATTGGGTGAATTGTAGTGGGGTGGATTGGAGTAGAATGGATTAGATTGGTGTGGGGTGGATTGAATTGTAGTGGGGTGGATTGGATTGGAGTGGGGTAGGCTAGATGGACTGGATTGCAGTAGACTGAACTAGGATGGGAAGGGGTGAAGTGGCTTGGGGTAGAGTGGGGTGGAGTGGAGAGGTGTGGTTTAGAGTGGGGTGGATTGGGGTGGGGTGAATTGGAGGGGATGGATTTGAGTGGGGTGGGTGGATTGGGTGGGATCGGTTTGATTGGGGTGAGGTGGATTGTAGTCGGGTGGATTGGAGTTGGGGTGAATTGCATTGGGAAAAGGTGGATTGTATTAGTGTGGGGTGGATTGGATTGAGTGTGGTGGACTGAATTGGGGTGGATTGGATAGGGGTGGCATGGATTGGACTAGAGTGGGGTGGATTGGGGCGGAATAAATTGTTGTGGGTGGATTAGATTGGTGTGGAGTGGATTGATTAGAGAGGGTGGACTGGATTGGAGTGGGGTAGATTAAGGTGGTTTGGCCTGGAGTAAGGTGGATTAATTGTTGACTGGATTGGACCGTAGCGGGGTGGGTTAAAGTGGATTGTATTGGAGTGGTATGGATTGGGGTGGTATGATGGATTGAATTAGAGTGAGGTGGATTGGGTATCCGTGGACTTGATTGTAATGGGGTGGATTGGATTGGAGTGGGTGGACTGGATTGAATTGGAGTGGGGTGGGTTGGACCAGAGTTGGGTGGGTTGGATTGGAGTGGGGTGGATCAGACTGCAGTGGGCGGATTGGACTGGAGTAAGGTAGCTTGAACTGGAGTGGATTGGGATGGGATGAATTGGATTGGGGTGTGGCGTATTGGATTGGAGCAGGATAGACAGGACTGGGCTGGATTGAGGTGGATTGGATTGGTGTGGGGTGGACTGGATTGTAGTGGGGTGGATTGTGGTGGATTGGAGTGGGGTGAATTGGGATAGAGTGGGGGGATTGGGCTGAAATAGATTGGATTGGAGTGGGGCAGATTGTTTAAGAATGAAGTGGGTTGTTTGGGATTGGAGTGGGGGAGGTTGGAGTGGAATAGATTGTTTGGATTAAAGTGGGGCAGATTGGAGTGGGACAGATTGAAATGGATTGGAGTGGGGCAGGTTGTTTCGGATTGAAGTAGGGTAGATTGGAATGGGGCAGATTGTTTTAGATTTGAGTGGGGCAGGTTGGAGTGGGGCAGATTGTTTTGGACTGGAGTGGGGCAAATTGTAGATTGGAGTGGGGCAGATTTTTTAGGATTGGAGTGGGGCATTTTGGAGTGGGACAGATTGTTTTGGACTGGAGTGGGCAGAGTGGACTGGGGCAGATTGTTTTGGATTGGAGTGGGGCAGATTGTGTTAGGGTGGATTGGAGTGATGTGGATCGGATTGGAGTGGGGTGGATTAGATTAGATTAAGTGGGGTGGATTGAGTTGGTGTGTGGTGGATTGTATGGAATGGGGTGGAGTGGGGTGGATTGGGATGGAGTTGAATGGATTGGGATTGGGGTGAGGTGGATTAGATTGGAGTGGGGCATATTATTTTGGACTGGAGTGGGGTGGATTGGAGTGGGGCAGATTGTTTTGGATTGGAGTGGGACGGATTCAAGTCGGACAGATTGCTTTGGATTGGAGTGGAGGAGATTGGAGTGTGGTGGATTGGAATGGGGCAGATTGTTTTGGATTAAAGTGGGGCAGATTGGGGCGAGATGGATTGAAGTGAGGCAGATTGTTTTTGGATTGCAGAGGGGCAGATTGGAGTGGGGCAGATTGTTTTCGTTTGGAGTGGGGTACATTGTTTTTGATTGGAGTGGGGCAGATTGTTTTGGAGTGGGGCAGATTGTTTTGGACTGGTGCAGATTGTTTTGGATTGGAGTGGGGCAGATTAGATTAGGTCGGGTGAAGTGGGGTGGGTTGGAGTGGACTGTATTGCAGTGAGTGGTTTGGATTGGAGTGGGGTGGATTGGTGTGGGATGAGGTGAGGTGAATTAGGACAGGTTGCAGTGGGGCGGATTGTAGTGGGTAGGATTGGGGTGTACTGCACGATTATGTGTTAACGCATAATTTCAGAAATTACACATAAGAAAGAAACAATGTTGCTTTGCAATATTTAGACAAGATAGTCGTAATCTTTTGAGGACAGTGCCTACGAGCAAAAACAAAAATGAGAAAAGACGACTTGGCAAAATAATAGAAAGTTAGCTATAAAAAATAAAACTTTGCAATTTATTTGTCCTACTGGGCACATTTTTGCCAGTCACACACCTGTTTGCAGGGCACTAGAAGTTAAAAAGAACAAAATAGTACCTTAGTCACTTCGAGAGCAGCGGACAGGGACTGCTGATTAAGCTGAACCAATCAGTGCTTGGTCCCTGCTCCACAGAGAGAAACAGAAATGATGCCAGGCCTGCAGTGATGAATTACGAGACTGTAAAGAGGAGTACCATGCAAGCCAGCAAATGGTAAGCGACAGGCTCACTCCAAGCCCTTTACTATACACAAGTCTTTCAAGTGAGATGCATGAGCTAGCACATTCTCTTGCAGGAGCAACCCTAAAAATAGAGCATATTGTTATGAATTTTTAGAGATCATCAAAATCCACTGAAGGGTTCTGGAGATATGAATTTTCAAAGCAATTAAAAAGCTTTAAATCAACCGCAAACAAGCATTGGTCAACAAAAAGTTTGTAAGCTTTTCATAAGTTTGAAATTGTTTGTTCTGCAACTCCGACCCAAGTTGGGTGACCAGTTCCAACAGGGCAGAGGTCCAGGAGGCCCGCAAGGATACTTTGGACAGTTACCTCGCCACCAAAGCTTTTTCTAGCCCAGTTCCAGCCTTTAGGAAATGACCACGATAGACTACAATGAAGTGGTCCTGATGATGGGGATGCAGGATAAAAAGATGCTCAAACATGCTCCTGATACTCTACAGTCCATGGGATGAGTTGTGGGTGACTCTTTATTCTACAGGTGAGGTGGGGCAACTTTGGCCATGGAACTCTGGGTCCCACTAAGTCCTTTTTGCGACACTAGAATGCCAGGTGCGGCTAGGCTTCCGTTCTTGGGACACAACAGTCAGGGTGCAATTCTTTAGTGGGGGCTAGTGCCCCTCTTGGGCAACACATCCAGGATCAGACACTAACCTTTGGTCCAGCAGACATGGGTGCAACTTTTGGCTACCTCAGATTTGTCTCTTGGGGTGCCTGATGGCGGTCAGCGGCAATTCCTTAGAAGTGGCTACCAACTTCACAATTTGGGATTCCTCAGTTTTAATATCCCTAGTGCTGCTCCAGGAGGCCAGCCGGCTGACCCTTTGAATCACTGCTTTGATCTGGAGCTGGGAATCAACTTTTTCTCCAGCCAGGAGCCATGGACACAGTCCAGACTATACTAGCCAAAGTGCAGCAGGTGCAGTTCTCCCGACGGTGCAGCCTCTCTTTGTGCACTTTCAATGGCAGCAGGATAGTCCTACTTCGGTCCTTTCTCCAAATTTTACATGTACTAAGGGCCAGGGTGCCGGGATGCACATTATATCCTAGGAAAGTGCCCTGAAAGGACAATGGGGTTACTAGCCAATGGGCTGGTAGGTCCCATCCTCTTTGGCGATAACATTCTGGTGATGTGTGGCATTTGCCAATCCAAGAGTGCAATATTATTCCCACTTTCAAGATGTCAGGACGTTTCCTCGACTGTGAGGAGCTCATCCTAGCGGTGTGGCTCCCTAAGGGCTACACACCCATGAGAAAACTGGTTTGTAAACAGATTTGCCTTCTCTGGCCCTGTCTCTAGCTAGTGTGTGTGAACAAGAGGCAGCCTCACAGGAGTACTGTGATCATTTTCCCTTCAAATGTGGCTTCCCTTTTACAACTTGCATTTTGGGCTAAAACCCCTTAACTGTAAACTTAACATTCATTTCAACTGGCCATCAAGTTGCATTTAATGCCATGATTAATTTCATACCATACAGCACCTAGTTACGTAGTCCCATTTAGAAGTTATCCTGGCTGGGATGCCAGCCAGTAACCCTGTACTAACCAATGAGGCTACTAACTTTCCCCAGCAAAAAAACAACTTTAAGGGTTTCATTACTAAGACATATATATAACTACATGTCTTGCTTGGTAATACACAGCTCCCTGCTATAGGGCTCCATAGCCCTTTATTAGGGGAGAGATATATATTACTAAGGAACTTGGGGACTTTGGGCCTGATGTAGGTATTTGTGGAGGGGAATACTCGTCACAAATGTGATGGATATCCCGTCCACTGCATTGCGATCCCATTATCTCCAATAGGGCTCGTAATATGGCAGACGGGATATCCGCCATGTTTGTGACAGAGTATTCCCCTCCACCAAGACCTCAATCAGGCCCTTTGTCATTAATGGCAATGTCAAAGTCGAACTTGCAAGGTGACCCTCCCTTTCCAGTCTGCAGTGGCAGGCTGGGAGCCATGTTTGTGGTTTGCCACTCACAGGGTGGCACAATCAGTTGTAAAGCCCAGGGTAGACTCTTCGCCTTACATGCCATTGGTACCCTCATTAGCATATACTAGGGACTTAGAAGTGAGTCAGTATTTGTCAATCGGTTATAGACAATTCAACATTTACTTTGTAAAGTGTCAGGACACTGACACTGGGGTCTGGTTGGCAGTCCTCGTGCAGTTTCAAAGTCGAAAAACCAGCACCCAGTAGTCCAAATGGGCAAATTTAGGGGTAAATCTGCAAAAGCCTGTTTCCTTGCACTAGTGGAATAAAAGGCCTTTCTAGTCCTGGTAGTGTTTTAGCTTCATAGTAATACTACCGAGCCTGGCAGAGGATTTGCCCATGCCGCCCTTGGTGGCTTCCTTTTTGAGTCACAGAAGAGTGGCCTTTCCTTCCCTAGTGAAGCTCTGATCATGCAGGAAGTCTAGCACTGGGCCTTCAAGGCCACCTATTTTGGTGAATGTTGCCTTTATAGTCAGGGCCACTGGAATTATGTGTCAGGGAAAACCAAATTATGCGGCAGCATTGACTGACTTATGCACCAAGAAAGCAAATTATGTGGCATAATGTGACATATTTTGTGACATTATTAATTCATTATTTTGTCATTTAAACACATTATAACATTGTCAGGGACATAATTAAAGTCGTTAGTACCAGTTTAACAAACAGAAACAGAAATAAGCAACTGAGGGAACCAGTCAACCTTTGCAAATGCCCTTCGACTGTACAGGAATGACATCGGCCATGTTTTTAGTAACTTCTGATCCGTTTGAGCTAGAAACAACATTTTTTTATTAAAAGCTGCAGAATATTCAGATGATGATGGATTATCCAGCAAGTGCAGCAAATCCATAATCAAGCAGAAAACGCTGCGGGTGCTGCACTGCATAATTGCAGTGTCCCTGTTTATAGTGCGCTATGTTTGGACCAACGAGCAGCAGCAGCTTAATTCACCCCCGCGGCCTTTGAAGCCGCGCCTTGGAGAACGGTCACACCGGAAAATATTGATTTTGCGTGCGCTGGCGGCCGCATACCTCACAAAATAAATATTTGGAAAGCTTTCAGTGGTAACAGGTGTCACGTTGACACGTTTGCTCACTTGCAGGCATTTGCTAATATATCAGTCAGCCTCATTCAACTCTCTCCCTCCCCCATCTCACCTCTCGATGCACAGTTCCACCAAGCCTTGGTATGCTCCAAGGATGCTTTCCTAAACTTCACGGAAGAGTAGCCCTCCCACGTCACCATACCCTGGCACACAGATATTTCTTTGGTGGATTTGACCGGAGGACGGACGCAACTAGACTCTATTTTACAAACAAGGCCGCAGTGGAAGTTATCAGAGCATAGAAAGCAGACATGGTGCCAAGTACCAACGCATGTCAATGCATTATGGGAAAGACATGGCTCCTGTGAACTCACAAAGGTTTAGGGAACAGGCAAGCCGAGGGCAGACATCACCAGGCATTGTAAACCAGGCATAATCTTAACAGAGATCACAAGACATTATGGGACGGACACAGATTACAAATTACGACAACAACCCTTTATGGAACAGGTAACCACCAGCAGATGTCAACAGGCATCTACTTGAACCAACGTTCAAGTATTGGTCACAGGAGAAACAAATACAACTGATTCGATAGGCATAGCTTTGGAAGATGTTACCAGCCCGACATAACTGTGGCAGATTGCACTGGGCCTTAAGAGACAGCCACATCCCATGTGAATTTCACCAGGTATTAGGAAGTAGACTTGGTAAATGTAAACTCCTCTAGCAGTGTGGAACTGACATGCCCTAAAGGGCCGTCACCAGGCATCGTAATATAGGAAAGTCCTTCTGTCACAATACATTACGGATTGGTCATATTATGCATCTGTTCACCTTGTCGAAGAGTGGTTTCATCTTGGTATTGCTACACAAAAAATAAGTAATAAATACATGTATGTAGAAGTGTATACGAGAAGGATATTTCTATTGAGGGAGGGCCTGAGTCTTGCAAGATCTATGTACATGGATGAGGATGTGGTGTTACAGCCAGAGCTGCCAAATTTAGAACTTGGGAACAAGGTTCGAGTCCTAGCATAGGATTAGCGCCCTGTTATTCTGGACATATCAACTAATCTCACGGTGCCTAAAACAATTAACCTGACCTTGTGTAATTTAACTGGTGTTCCTGTAAAGCTCTTCTATGCCCTTGTACCAGTTGACGCTACATAAAACTGGAAAACTAACAAAAAAAATAGAATTATATTTGGGGAGAGACCTCGTACCAGTGACCCAAGCCTAGAAGGTCTCAGTAATCTTATGGATAGTTGCCCCAGCCTTGAGCATGTAAAATGCCTAGTCCCATTATACAAAGCCTTTAACAGCTGAATAGTCAGAACTGTGGCACTGCTTTTTCCATGAAGCTGTAAGACTTGTGCGTTTTGTTTGACACCTCTGCCACCTATGGACCAGATTTAAAGTTTGGCAGGTGGCACTCCATCCGTCAGAATGGCAAAGGACATTTCATCTGCCACCCTGACTGATTACGTCTGTCAAATTTAGAGACCACTACTGGCCCAGTGATAATCTCTGTACCTTGATAGGAACCATCATCATTCTAGTTCCAGTCAAGGTACAACATTTTGGTGAACAGCCATCCACCAAACTTTTACAAAGTTTTTGTTTTTCAAAAACAAACTCTGAAAGTGGTAATTTGGGGCTCAAAAAGCAATATAAACTAATGGCCCCCACACACAGGGAATTTTTTTACCTGGTTGTGGGGTGTCATCATTTATTATTTTCTGACCCTCGTCACCAGGTTTTATCTGGCTATGACAGAAAAAAGGGCATCACATCTTACAGCCTAAATATGGCCTGCGCTGTAATGCCCTTTCTCTGTTTAGCCATTGGAGTAAACTTTTGGTCAAAGGAGCCAAATGGGACTTTATCAATGGGGTGTTACCACTAAATAGGGGGTGGGCAAATTGTCGGTTTGGCAGGCATAGTACTCCATCACAAATGCAAGAGTATAATGCTTTCCAAACTCTCAATCTGGCCCTAAATCCTGAATCAGAAAAGAGGGTAGCACCGCTATCTGTGATCTGATAGCTTTGTTGTCTGATGACTAAGGCCCTCATTCTGACCCTGGCGGTCGGTGATAAAGCGGCGGCCAAGCCGCCAACAGGCCGGCGGTCTAAAATATGCAATTCTGACCCTGGCGGGAACCGCCAACACAGCCCGCCAACTTAACACTCCGACCGCCACAGCGGTACAAACAAACAGCGCGGCGGTTCCCGCCAACAGCCCGGCGGCAGACAATGTACCGCCCACCCTATTACGACCCACCAATCTGCCACCTTTTCCGGGGCGGGAGCACCGCCGATAAGAACACGGCGGAAACAGACTACGAACGGGAAAACGCTCACCTCTACGCACTCCACGCGAGATTCCGGCAGTATGGAGCCAGAGTTGCAGGTCATCCCCGCACTCCTATTCCTGCTCATATACCAGGAGCACGCCCGGCGGCGCGGAAGACATCGGTGAGTACTGCACCTACGACACAGGGGAGGGAAAAGATTACCGGCACACACCCACCCACCCACACCCACTACAACACACACATCAATGCATTCCCACAGATCACTGTCACAACCCACAAACCACCCCCCTCCGAAATAATGCAAAGACCAAAAGAAGAGATCATAAACGGGCAGATATATTGAAATATGTACACCAGTAATCCCAATAAATAAATAAACTATGTACAAAATATATACAGCTACTAAATGTAGTCCAACCACTGTCCGTGGATCACAGGGGTCCTGTGCAAAGGGGCAAGGCCCAGTCCCACGACAAGAACTCCACGGAGAGAACACTGCAGGGGCATCAGAAAGAAAATAGGACAGGCACCTCAGGGGGAAGAGAAGGGGGGGCACCTCAGCCACTTGAGTACACGACGCCAGATCCACGAGGGGACTCCATGACCACTGGGCCATCCTGGGGAGAGCAAAGCCACAGTCCATACAGTCCATACAGTGGGTGGCCTGCCCACTGGGCCATCCTGGGGAGAGCAAAGCCACAGTCCAAACAGTCCATACAGTGGGTGGCCTGCCCACTGGGCCATCCTGGGGAGAGCAAAGCCACAGTCCAAACAGTCCATACAGTGGGTGGCCTGCCCACTGGGCCATCCTGGGGAGAGCAAAGCCACAGTCCAAACAGTCCATACAGTGGGTGGCCTGCCCACTGGGCCATCCTGGGGAGAGCAAAGCCACAGTCCATACAGTCCATACAGTGGGTGGCCTGCCCACTGGGCCATCCTGGGGAGAGCAAAGCCACAGTCCATACAGTCCATACAGTGGGTGGCCTGCCCACTGGGCCATCCTGGGGAGAGCAAAGCCACAGTCCATACAGTCCATACAGTGGGTGGCCTGCCCACTGGGCCATCCTGGGGAGAGCAAAGCCACAGTCCATACAGTCCATAACAGACCCCACTGCCACTGGAGGAGGCAAGTTGGCCAGAGGACATCCTGCAGCCCTGCCCGAGATAGATCCTGCCCTGCCACGTCTGCCAAAGGGCCAGCGGTTCTTGCCTTGAAGGGCCCAGTTCAGCGGTTCCTGAGACGGCGGGGCCCAGTTCAGCGGTTCTTGAGACGGCGGGGCCCAGCGGAGCGGTTCTTGAGACGGCGGGGCCCAGTTCAGCGCTCCTTGCCTTGAAGGGTCCAGTTCAGCGCTCCTTGCCTTGTAGGGCCCAGTTCAGCGGTCCTTGCCCTGAAGGGCCCAGTTCAGCGGTTCTTGAGACGGCGGGGCCCAGTTCAGCGGTTCTTGAGACGGCGGGGCCCAGCGGAGCGGTGCGTGAGACGGCGGGGCCCAGCGGAGCGGTGCTTGAGACGGCGGGGCCCAGTTCAGCGGTTCTTGCCCTGAAGGGCCCAGTTCAGCGGTTCTTGCCCTGAAGGGCCCAGTTCAGCGGTTCTTGCCCTGAAGGGCCCAGTTCAACGGTTCTTGCCCTGAAGGGCCCAGTTCAGCGGTTCTTGAGACGGCGGGGCCCAGCGGAGCGGTTCTTGAGACGGCGGGGCCCAGTTCAGCGCTCCTTGCCTTGAAGGGCCCAGTTCAGCGCTCCTTGCCTTGTAGGGCCCAGTTCAGCGGTCCTTGCCCTGAAGGGCCCAGTTCAGCGGTTCTTGAGACGGCGGGGCCCAGTTCAGCGGTTCTTGAGACGGCGGGGCCCAGCGGAGCGGTGCGTGAGACGGCGGGGCCCAGCGGAGCGGTGCTTGAGACGGCGGGGCCCAGTTCAGCGGTTCTTGCCCTGAAGGGCCCAGTTCAGCGGTTCTTGCCCTGAAGGGCCCAGTTCAGCGGTTCTTGAGACGGCGGGGCCCAGCGGAGCGGTTCTTGAGACGGCGGGCCCAGTTCAGCGCTCCTTGCCTTGAAGGGCCCAGTTCAGCGCTCCTTGCCTTGTAGGGCCCAGTTCAGCGGTCCTTGCCCTGAAGGGCCCAGTTCAGCGGTTCTTGAGACGGCGGGGCCCAGTTCAGCGGTTCTTGAGACGGCGGGGCCCAGCGGAGCGGTGCGTGAGACGGCGGGGCCCAGCGGAGCGGTTCTTGAGACGGCGGGGCCCAGTTCAGCGGTTCTTGAGACGGCGGGCCCAGTTCAGCGGTTCTTGAGACGGCGGGGCCCAGCGGAGCGGTGCGTGAGACGGCGGGGCCCAGCGGAGCGGTGCTTGAGACGGCGGGGCCCAGTTCAGCGGTTCTTGCCCTGAAGGGCCCAGTTCAGCGGTTCTTGCCCTGAAGGGCCCAGTTCAGCGGTGCTTGAGACGGCGGGGCCCAGTTCAGCGGTTCTTGAGACGGCGGACGGTCTATGGCCAACTGCTAATTGCCTGGTGGTGCCCTCCTGGGCAGCGGGGATGGTGCTCCTTCACTGCCCACCTGGGCTGTGGGTGGTGGGGCCCTCCTGGCCAGCTGGGCTGGGTCCTCCCTGGGCAGCGGCTATGGGGGTGGTGGGCTCTCCCGGGGCAGCTGTGCCGGTTCCTCCCGGGGCAGCGGCTATGGGGGTTGTGGGCTCCTCCTGGGCAGCAGGCCTGCTGCCTGACCTCTCCGACTTGCTGCCCTTGCCCTCCTTAGTCGTGGGCCTGTGGCCCTTTCCTCCCTTTGGAGCTGTGGCTGGTGACTGTCTCTGGGTGGTGTCCGGGGGGGATGTAGAAGGCGGGCTCCTGCGGCGACCCTTCCGCCTTCTGCTCCTCTTCCCAGGGGGTGGGCTGGCTATCCCCTTGCTGCTGGGCGAAGATCCAGACATGCGGGCTGGCGGGCTCCAATACCCCTGCACCCTTGTCAAGGGGGCTGCAGGGCTGGTGGTGGCTGAGGTGCTCTTCTTACCCCGACGAGAAGGAGGGGGGGCTCAGGGTCAGGAAAGAAGTTAGTAGTGGCGAGGAAGAGCTTCTTGGGACAATGGAGAGTGGTAGGTACAGTGGGAATGGGAGTGGAGGGAGAGGATGTGGTTGTAGGTGAGTCACGTTTGCTGTCTTTGGGTGCAGGTGCAGGAGGGATAGGCTGTCGTGAGGTGGATGGCTGTTGGGTGGGTGGGTGGCTGCGTTTGTGTGGTGTGGAAGAGGGGGTGACAGACACAGTGGGAGAGGACACAGGGGACGTGTAAATGGCAGTGGGGGTGGTGACTGCACGTGTGCGGACTGGAGTGGAGGGTGTGCTGGTGATGGAAACACTGGCTGATGGTGAGGTGAATGGAGGTGTGAGTGTAGACGTCACAGGGAGGGAGGAGGGAGACGAGGAGGTGGGGGTCACAGAGGTGGTAGTGACTGTTGGCATGTCTGCATCGGAATGTTGCGTGTGTGAATGTCTGCGTGATCTGTGGTGCTTATGTTTGGATGAGCTTCTCTTGGGTGTTGAGGTGTATGCAGGCTGGTCTGATGGTGTGGGTGGGACAGGCAGAGGAACAGGAGACTGGGAGGAGGGAGTTAGTAGAGGCAGGCAGGAGACAGGGACAATGGCTGCCGTCAGTGCTGAGGCCAGAGCCTGGAACGATCGCTGATGGGCAGCCTGACCCGAATGAATGCCCTCCAGGTACGCATTGCTGCGATGAACCTCCCTCTCCACCCCCTGGATGGCATTCAAAAGGGTAGTCTGCCCAACAATGAGCGTTCGGAGGAGGTCAATGACCTCCTCACTGAGGGCAGCGGGGGTAACAGGGGCAGGGCCTGAGGTGCCTGGGGCGAAGGAGATGCCCGGCTTCCTGGCAGAGCGGGCACGGGGCGAACGCTGAGGGGCTGCTGGGAGGGCGGAGATGGTGCGCTGGGTGGTGGCTGTACCCGTAATGGCGGGGGGCACGGATGGTGCCACCCCCGCAAGGGAGCCCCCTTCCGAGGACGTGTCCGTGTCGCTGCAGGGTCCAGTCGTCCCCGTCGTGGAGCTCCCCTCGCCCTCCGTCTCACTGGTCCAGTCTGACTCTGTGGCATGGCCCTCCTGGGCCATGTGAGATGCAGCTCCCTCCTGCCCCGATGCCACTTCTCCTCCGCCTGATGATGCTGATGCACACAAGCACAGAAAGACAAACAAAAAGGGGGGGGGGAGAGAGAAATAAAGGGATATTGAGTACATGGATCTCCGGTACAGTTAGCGGACATGACAGACACAGATGCCCCCTGCACTAAGTTGCGCACTTGGGGTCCGCTACGCATTCCGTGGAACATGCCCTACACGCCTAGAGTTGACAACTGCACCCATGGATGACACGGCCCAGGGATGGCTGTACTGACAAACTACTGAGGGTGGTGGCTGGGGACACAGAGGCTTACGGGGGTGCCCAGCCTACAGATATCGCCCTGGCCTAGGGGGACCCCCAGCCCTCCTCCCCCACCCAGACACCTCCACTGTGCGACAACAGAGTAGATAATGCTTGTACTCACCCCCTTGTGTCTGCTGTGCTGCCCTCACGCGCCCATCCAATTCAGGGTAGGCCACCGCCAGGATCCGGAACATCAGGGGGCTCAGTTGACGGCAGGCACCCCGCCTACGTTGGGAGGCCATCCCCAGCAGAGACTCGGCGGTCTTCTTGGTCCCGCGGCGGATGTCCTCCCACCTCTTGCGGCAGTGGGTGCCCCGTCGATGGTGGACCCCCAGGGTCCGGACTTCCTTGGCGATGGCACGCCAAATCCCGATCTTCTCATGGGCGCGGACCTATGTGACACGTACAGGGAGGGAGAAATACCACGTTCAAGTTTCTCAGCATTTTCCTTTCCAGTGGCCCAACGCCCCCCATCCCCGCCAGGCCCCCCGCCATGCCCCCCGCCAGGCCCAACATGCCCCCCATCCCCGCCAGGCCCCCCGCCATGCCCCCCGCCAGGCCCAACATGCCCCCCATCCCCGCCAGGCCCCCGCCAGGCCCCCAAGCCAGCCAGTGGCCCCAAATCCATATTGAATTAAACTCACTTGTTGGTCTGGAGGACCGTAGAGTAGCGCATACTGGGGGAGGACCCCATCCACAAGTTTCTCCAACTCCTCTCCAGTGAAGGCAGGGGCCCTTTCCCCAGTCGCAGCAGCCATTGTCCCTTCCAGACCGAGGTCACAGCAACACTTGCAGTATAGGTCCTCTCCTGTGAAAGTTCAAGTCGCAAGTGGATAAGTAGATAGAAAATGGCGGTGACGTCCGCGGCGGTGCGTACCGCGGCGGTGCGTCCCGCCACCGCCGGCGCCCTTCGCCATTGGCTCCTGAAACCCATAGGCTTCAATGTTAACCAATGCGGCTTTGCGCCGCGGTCTTTGCCCGCCGCCCGCCGCGGTGTGCCACGCCAGCGCATTGACCTCACATCCCATTGTCACACTTCACAGGTCAGGCAGCCGCCATTTCCAGGGCCCACATGGCTCAATTTCAACAGCGTCACACAGGCCTAGGCCTTGCATAGCCACTCAGACACGCCATTCACTGCATAGAGAATCGTTTACTGTGCTAGCTGTGAGTACGTACCTGTGGGTTGCTTGACTGTGTGCTCCATGTTGTCCTTCCTAGGCACCGTCCGCTGGGTTGGGCGAGGAGACGGATGAATCCTCCCGTGTACCGACCGCTGGTGGACCTGTCGACAATGGAAGAACGCCACATTATCCTGACCTACCGTCTTAACCGTGCCACTATCCATGAACTGTGTGCCCAGCTGGAGCCCGACCTGATGTCCCCCATCCGCCAACCCACAGGGATTCCCCCTCTGGTGCAGGTCATGTCAGTACTCCATTTCTTGGCAAGTGGGTCATTTCAGACAACCGTGGGAATTGCTTCTGGGATGTCTCAGCCCATGTTTTCGAAGGTGTTATCCAGAGTGTTGTCTGCCCTGATGAAATCCGTGAGGAGCTACATCATTTTCCCTGAGGTGGGCGAATTGGCTACAGTGAAGGGTGTTTTCTACGCCCTTGGACATATTCCCAACGTAATTGGTGCCATTGATGGGACCCATGTGGCTTTGGTTCCCCCAAGAGACAGGGAGCAGGTGTACAGGAACAGAAAAAATTACCATTCAATGAACATCCAGGTGGTGTGTTTGGCTGACCAGTACATCTCGCATGTAAATGCCAAATTCCCAGGGTCAGTGCATGACGCCTACATCCTCAGGAATAGCAGCGTCCCTTACGTGATGGAACAGCTACAGAGACACCGTGTATGGCTAGTGGGGGACTCTGGGTACCCCAACCTGTCGTGGCTACTGACCCCAGTAAGGAATCCCCGGACCAGGGCAGAGGAACGGTACAATGAGGCCCATGGGCGTACTAGGAGGGTGATCGAACGCACCTTTGGCCTCCTAAAGGCCAGGTTTCGGTGCCTGCATATGACAGGTGGATCCCTAATGTACTCACCTAAGAAGGTGTGTCACATCATCGTGGCCTGCTGCATGCTTCACAACCTGGCTTTGCGCCGCCAGGTGCCTTTCCTGCAGGAGGATGGTCGAGACGGTGGTGTTGTGGCAGCGGTGGAACCTGAGGAGAGTGACGAGGAGGAAGACGACGGGGCTGAAACAGACAACAGGGACAGAATCATTGAACAGTACTTCCAATAGGACACAGGTAACATTTCAAAGATAATTTAGTAAATGTTAACTACTCTCCAGCATCTCTGCTGCCTGTCTATTTCCCCCAGTGTATGATGACTGAGTTTTGGCTTTTCCCTCCCTATTTCAGATCTGGGGTCCCCACTACGAGTCCTGTGCTTCGTTTCCCCATGGACTACAGCTTTGTGGCAGCTGTTTGTTGACTTCACCATGTACAAGGACATATTTGCACTGTCATGTCAATTACAATCTATTGAAATCACAGCCAGACTCCAGATATTTTGGTGCAAAATAGGTGTTTATTTAAGTGCTCAAAATGGGATGGGTGGTTTCAAGTGGGTGGGGGCTATGGTGAAGGAATGTCCATGGCAGAGTCCAGAGTAACAGTCACACAGGTGCATTGTCCAGAGGCCTGTGGAGAGATGGAGCATGGGCAGTTCAAGGATGGACAGGGTGACAATGTGGGACAGTGGGATGACATCAGGTGGTATCCGTTGCTGGCGGGGGTCTTGACATCCTACTCTGTCTTCTTGCGAGATCTCAGGGCCCTCTTGCGGGGTGGTTCTTCTCCTGCAGGAGGTGGGGGTCTGGTGGGCTGCTGCTGTGCGGGGGCCTCCTGTCCACTAGCGCCGGCGGAGGTGGTTGGCTGTTCTTGGTCCAGGCTAGTGGCAGGGGCCCTTGGGTGTTGTTCAGTGTCCGCCCTGTTGTTGACGAGGTCCTGCAGCAGCCCTACCATGGTAACCAGGGTGGTGTTGATGGCTCTGATGTCCTCCCTGTACCCCCGATAGTGTTCCTCCTGCAGCACCTGGATCTCCTGGAACCGGGCCAGTACCGTCGCCATCGTCTCCTGGGAGCGGTTGTATGCTCCCATGATGGTGGTGAGGACCTCGTGGAGAGTGGGTTCCCTGGGCCTCTCCTCCCCCCCCTGTCGCACAGCTGCCCTCCGAGTTCCCCTGTTTCCCTGGGCCTCTGCCCCCTGGCCGGTGTGCCCACTACCACTGCCCCCAGGTCCCTGTTGTTGTTGGGGTGGTGGGTTATCCTGGGTGCCCTGTAGTGGTAGACACACCGCAGATTGACGCGCCCTGGACACAGAGGCATGGGCCCGCTGGGTGGGAGCTGTGCTGGTGTTCCCAGAGGGGTTTGGGTCTGTAGTGGCCTGGGCCTGTGTGAGGGGAACCGACTGTCCAGAGGTCCCCGATGGTCCGGGCTGGTCATCGGTGTCCAGGTCGACAGAGCTGCTGTCATCGCTGACGGCCTCTTGGGTGGGGGGTGTGGAGAATTCTGGCCCCTCCGCCGCGGTGTGTTGACGGTCGGGTCCTGCAGGGGTATAGAGGTATGGTTATAGTTTCCATGTGTGGCATATGGGTGTATCTGTGGGTTCTCGTGTCCCCAAGTGCTGGCATTCGTGTGTGGGGGCTTTGGTGAGGGTGGCTTGTGGGGGGGATGTGTATATGCATTGGGCATGCTTTGGTGATGGGTGTCCATGCTTAGTGGACGCATGCAGGCCTAGGTTTTGGGATGTGTGGGTTGTGATGGTGAGACATTGGCGGGGAATAGGTGTGCTGGGGGTGGGGGTGGGGGTGAGGATGGTGGTGGGGGTGAGGATGGTGGTGGGGGTGAGGGTGGGGGTGAGGATGGGGGTGGGGGTGAGGGTGGGGTTCGAGGATGGGGGTGAGGTTTGGGGTCTGATTTGGCATGCAGGTGGGGGGGAAGCAGTATTGAAGCTTCAACTTACCAGTATCCATTCCTCCGCCGACTCCTGCGAGGCCGTCAGGATGCAGGATGTTCAAGACTTCCTCCTCCCATGATGTGAATTGTGGGGGTTGAGGTGGGGGTCCTCCGCCAGTCTTCTGCACGGCGATGTTGTGCCTGGATACCATGGAACGCACCTTCCCCCGTAGGTCGTTCCATCGCTTCCTGATGTCTTCCCGATTTCTGGGGTGCTGTCCCACTGCGTTCACCCTGTCGACAATCCTCTGCCATAGCTCCGTCCTCCGGGCAATGCTGGTGTATTGTATCTGTGTGTCGAACAGCTGGGGCTCTACCCGAACGATTTCCTCCACCATGACCCTGAGTTCTTCGTCTGTGAAGCGGGGTTGTCTTTGGGGTGCCATGGGGTGGTGTGTATGATGTGTGGGGTGGAGTATGTGTATTTAAGTGAGTTGAGTGTGGTGGTGTG
The DNA here is from genome assembly GCF_031143425.1 of Pleurodeles waltl. Lineage (NCBI taxonomy): Eukaryota > Metazoa > Chordata > Amphibia > Caudata > Salamandridae > Pleurodeles > Pleurodeles waltl. The sequence goes on from NC_090443.1 coordinate 505,126,084, forward strand.
TGTTGTTTTGTGTGTGGATAGTGTGTGGGTGATGGTGTTGAGTGGCTGTGGCTGTTATTTTTTGGATGCTGGTGTCTCGCTCTTGCCTTCTTGACGAATTTTTTAGCGTAGGGGTTTGTGGGTGATGTGGGTGTGTGTTTTATATTGTATTGTGTGTGTGGGAGTGGTGTGTGTATGTGTATCAGGTGTGTGGGATTCAAATCGTCCAATGTGGCTGAGTTTTGTTCGTTTGTGTGTATTCTGACCGCGGCGGTGTGTCCCGCCAATGGAATACCGCGTTTGAATGACCGCCGCGTGGATTCGTGGGTCGTAATGGGATGGGCGTATTTCTGTTGGCGTGACGGTGGAGGTTTGGTCACCTCCACCTTTCCGCCGACCGCTGGTCTGGCGGTCTGTTGTGGCGGTCGGATTTTCGGAGGTTTGCCTTCTGCGGGTCAGAATGACCGTGGCGGGTTTCCGCGACCGCGGCGGGATTATGGAGGATTTCTGACCGGCGGTAGGCGCCTTTTACCGCCGAGGTCAGAATGACCCCCTAAGTCTGTATGAACTGGGTAGTGTATGCCAGAGCTCTTCTGTCTTAGTGCAAACTTTCAAAAAATATCTAGCTTGAGAGAATGCTGTGTTTTAAAGGCAAAACCATACAATATTTGTAATGTGAGGACTGACTTTGTTGTTAGAAGATATAACTTGTGAATTCTGTGCAAATGTAGCAATATCCCTGAAGACTCTGAACACTAGGGTGCTGCTGTTCAGTGCCCAGTGTTTGTGCTCTGACCCCTAAAACGTAGAACAATAGATAATTCATGACTGGCACATTTAACTCTCCCGTCAGGCTATGGCATGTGGTGTAGCAACTACACCCGTGGCAAGAAGTGTACTCCAAGTGTCAGTTGACTGACTTCCCGTATGGCTAAAGGGACATCAAAAGCTACAAGAAGCTTTTTTCCTGGAGTAACAAGTGACTACTTGCAACTAGAAGAGGAATGGGCCTGCTGGTGGCCCCTGCTGAACTGAGTCCCCACTCCTTAGTGCTGTTCATGTGGTCCTGGAAGCCTTAGTGGTGTTTGAAAGAACTTATTCTGAAATTTCTGAAAACATTTGACTTAAAAAAAAAATGCATTTCCTATCTGCCAGAGTTCCTGAACCACCCACCAAAGTCAATCCACCCAAGGCGCATCCTCGCTGGGCAAGAAAATCAGGCTGGTCCACTCAGAGCTCTTTGCTACCTGGAAAACCAGTTCCATCGGAAACTTGTGGAAAGCCTATACAACTTTAGTGTGACTTTCCCAAATACAGCCTGCTATCTCACTTCACTTCAGGAATTTGAGCTTCAAAAAAGAGATTAAGTCTGATATCATAAATCTTGAATAGGTGAAGGTGCCAAAAGCATCCAGCTGATGAGAAGACTTCCCTGGGTGCAAAATTAGACTTTGTCCACTCTGAACTCTTCCTGCCCGAACTAATGGCTTGAGCAGGACCTCGCTTTATACCTATCTGACTTTGAAGAGACTTGTCAGATATAGCCTGCTGCCTTGCCCCACTGGAAGATTTTGACTTCTATTTAAGAGACTAAGGGGGTCATTCTGACCCTGGCGGTCATGGACCGCCAGGGCCAACGACCGCGGAAGCACCGCCAACAGGCTGGCGGTGCTTCCTGGCCAATTCTGACGCCGCGGTCAGAAAAGGGAAACCGGCGGTTTCCCGCCGGTTTTCCCCTGGCCATAGGAATCCTCCATGGCGGCGCTGCTGGATTCTGACCCCCTTCCCGCCATCCTGTCCCTGGCGGTTTTTAACCCTAACCCTAACAGGGCCCCATAATGATTTTCAGTGTCTGCTTAGCAGACACTGAAAATCGCGACGGGCGCCACTGCACCCGTCGCACCCCAGCAACTCCGCCGGCTCCATTCGGAGCCGGCTTCATCGTTGCTGGGTCTTTTCCCGCTGGGCGGGCGGGCGGCCTTTTGGCGGTCGCCCGCCCGCCCAGCGGGAAAGTCAGAATGACCGCCGCGCGGTATTCTGGCGGGGGAACTTTGGCGGGCGGCCTCCGCCGCCCGCCGAAGTTGGAATGACCCCCTAAGGGCCATATGTACGAACACATTTTCCCATTGACACAGAATGGGAAAAACCCTTTGCTACATCTGGCCCCAAGGGCCTGATTTAGATGTTAGCAGCAATGGTCCCTATGTCGGCTTTTCGAGTGGAAACCTGCCCGCCGCTATGGCAGTCCGCCCACCATATTTAGATGTTGGCAGTCCCATAGATGAAAGACCAGAATTGTACCACAGTCTCCGCAAGGTAACACCGCCTGCATCGCCAGCGGGAAAGGGAAAAGGGGATGCTGGCAGGACCGCTGCTGCCAGCCTTCCCGCTGTGCAGATTTAGATGTGCTTTACTGCTAAGTAAAAAGTGTTGGTCCAACCTCCATGACTGAGCCGATGGACTGGGTGGGAGAGGGGTGAAAACTCACCTTTTTTCTACTCCCCCTGTCATCTACTGGACACAACTGGACAACACCTGCCATCTCTGCTGCCACCGAGCCAAGGAGAAAACATAGCACCTCCCTTTGACGGACTGCAAGGTAGGGAAGCCGCATTGCCAGGGTACGTTGGCTGGCACTGCATGGGAGGTGGGGAACAGTGGAGACATTCATGTCACATTATTTTTTTTATCACTGTGACATGCATATGTTGGAGACATGAGTGGGACAGTCTCGGATGTGGACACATGAATACACAACAAATATTGCATACAGACGCAACTGTCATTATGGTGCCAGTATTTATTGGAAAATGAATGCTGGCAGCACAATAACAATACATTCACACGTGCTAACTGTGTCCATGTGTGCACATTGCCAGGGGACCTGTACCTCCCATGTTGTGCTGGCAGCTGTATGTGTGGGTCAGTATGTGTATGTGTGAATGCAATGCAACTGGCTGGTTGAGGTGGAGGAGCGGGTGTTTGTGAGTAGGTTTGTGTAGCTGAGTGTGCAGTTGTGTTGTTTGTTGTGGTTGTGTCGTGTATTGGTGCAGTGTCAGTGGTGTTTGTATGTTGTGTCATGGATGTAAGTCAATGTGTGTTTTTTGCATTGTACGGGTTGTGTCGGAATGGCAATGGGTAATTGTGTGCATGTGTTGTGTTGTGTAGTGTCTAGTGCGGGGTACCCCTATGGCTAAAGGACAGTGTGTGTGCATCACTTAACTCTTCCATAGCACCTGCTATTACACAAAGACCATAGATTCCTGCCACTGTCTCCTGCTGTCAGCGAACCACCACTATTCAACCGCCAGCAGAATTGTAACATCTAAATACGGTGGGCGGAAGACCGTCACCATGATGGTATTTTCTGGTCTGTGCCCAACGCGGATTGGCAGTGTGACTGCAAACATCTAAATCTGGCCTTAAGTGAGAAAGTAAAAACTTTGATCGGGATAATCCTGCTTGATGTAATCGATCCGTGCTCCATTGAAATCACACCCAGGGACCGGTCACACTTGAACAGTACTTTCTACTGGCACTTTACTTTATCTTACTAATTTTTCTCTTATTTTTGTTTTAATTCATATATCTGGTGTCCCTTAGTGCATTTTTTGTTTTGATTAATTTTGCTAATTACATTTCCCTATCTTTATAACTTGAAGTGGGTTATTTATTGTGTTGTGTTTTTGACTTTTTAACTGTTTTTTTTACTTTTAATGCTTTACACATTTTCTCTAAGTTAAGCATGTCTGCTCTGTGCCATAGCTACCAGCTGCTGTGGTAAGGTTTAACATATTGACACCTTGTGACTTTATTACCATAACCAATTGATGACTTAATTACCTGTGGTGGGCTAACATGCACCCCAATTAATAATTAACTTTCTTACAATTTCAATAACCTAACAGCTAACCCGGTTATCTAAAGCCTCTTAGATCTGTGTTACTTCAGTGATATCTCTGCTAGTGGAGGCCTATGCAGTCTAAGTAGCCTGAACAATATCTCTGCTGTGTTGTTTCCGAGGTCTGTGCAGCCTAAAAGTCAGCTCTGCTGTTTATGCCAGTGAAATCTGTGTAACCTGAAAGATACTATGGTACATGAGTCCTGTGCGGTCTCTGAGTACCTTTAGGGCAGCTTTAATACCGGGGGTCTGTCTAACCTGAGAGGTTTTGCCAGTCACTATGAGAAATGTGTACACAGAGGGGCTGGTCTGTGAAAACCAATAGATACTTCACTCTAATCCTGTTAGCTCCTGTCACTATGAGAAATGTGTGAATAGAGTGGCAGGGCTGTATAAATCGAAGGATACTTCACTCTAGTCCTTCTGTCAGGGAGTAGAGCTCACCTGGCCTTCAGAAGACGTCCCGGTGGTGGTTCCCTGGGTGCTGTGGTCTCCTCCATCAACTCTTTCCTGAAAACCTCAAGCTGTTGCAGAAGATCTTCCTTCATGTTCTGTCCTGGGTCCTGACCTGCAGGTGAGGGCTGATCAGAAGAAGAGTCTAAACATAGGTAGTTTAATAAACTTAGCATTTCAGGAGTCGAGAGAGATGATGGAGCTCACAACCAGAGGCACTGTGATTCTCTGCTCGCTTCAAGAAAAAAAACAATTTAACTTTTTATTTTGATGCTTTGCATCATGACAAGATTATGCCTTCCTGCCTCTGCTAAGAGCTACGTATACAATATAACAGTTACAGATTGGTGGTTAAATGCAGTGCAAGGATATTATGGCCAGATTACTATTGGGTGAACATCAACTTTAGCCACTAGGTTCATGGGAATCAACACTGATGATAAAGGTAGGGATGAGGAGGCAGTGTGGGGTGTGGAGGGAATGTGGGTTAAAGGGTCAAAACTGCTTGTACTGATCGCTCACAGCAGGATTCCTGTAATCTTGTGTTACAGGGTTGATGTGTCTAGGGTGTAGCTTCTGAGTTATGGTTGTCTGAGTAGCTCGATGTTCAGCATTTTCCTGAAGATTAGGTTGGTTTTCTGGGCACACATGCATACATGCCAACAGACATGATTAAGGTGAGAGTCTCACGATTTTTAAAGTCTAAAGTCTCTTTATTTTGAGCTGTCTCCTCCTTAAAACCCCTCTATTTCAATCAGTGGCTGCTGGTGAAGTTTGAAAGTGGGGGTGTAATACCTGCTAGGAGCTCACCCCACTTTTTTCAAAATTCTCCATATGCTAAGAATTACCTTCATTTTGCCAATGCCAGCATTTTGTTATGGGTACCCCCTTGTAACAATAATTACATACACCTCTCCATTGCTATTGATACTGTCCATACACCATGGGCGGTCCATATGTCAAAAACTACCTTCAGTATTTCAGAGGCAGCATGTTATCATGGTGTGCTTTCACTAACCTGTCCCCTCAGCCCCACAAAGCTATTACTGCCCTTTCGGATTCAAATAATTACCTCCAGTATGACAGCACCATTATTGACAAGTATTACTTCCAGTATTTCAGGGTCTGCATTTTGCCTAGGGTATCCTACCTTATGGCAAAAATTACCTGCAATGCTTCATTGCCAGCATTTTGCCACAGATGCCCTCATGTCAAGAATTTTATCCATTATGCAAGTGCCACCATTTTTCCACAGGGGACCCTATTCCGAGAATTACTTCTATGAATGCCTGGGCCTGTATTTTGCCGTGGGTGTCCTTCATTATGCCCAAAATTATTTCCAATATGCCAGTAGAAGCAGGCTACCTTGCATGCCACCGTAAGCCCAGAATTATATTGAGTATGTCATTGCGAACTGCATACTCACAATCATAAAACACGCAAACACACATAAACTCGCATTCACTCATACTCTTACTTTCACTCATACTCACTCCCTCCCACAATAACTCTCTTCCCCGTCACTCACGCTAACTCATAGTTACTCATTCTCAATCCCACTCACTGTTACTCACACACAGACATGCTCATGATCACTGGTTCTTAATCTCATTTACAGTCACACTACACACACTCACCCTCACACTCAGTGACACTGGAATCTGGTGCAACTCATTGCTACTCTCAAACACACTCATACACTTTCACTCATTCTCATTCACTCTCACTCACTCACAAACACATATACACATGCATAGAGAAGCCACTTTCTTTTACTTACCTTGGCTTTTGTGCTGGTAACTCGGAGGCTCCATGGCAACAGCAGAGCAGGAATCTGGTGCAGGACATTGAAACCAGCAAGCCATGATTCCCAACATGGAACCAGACAGACAAAGCGACGTAGGAGTAAGTCAAGGTTTTGAAAATGGGGAAGACCCACCTCAATCCCTCTCCCAGTTTCTTGATAGGGCTGGAAGCACATCAGCTATAAGAAACTGGAACCGTGCTGCATCTCCTGTCCCTGCTGCTCCGTGTGGCTTCTCACTGGTCTCAGGTATGCACTGATGTGAGCCCTAATAGCCATATTTGAGCAGTTATACTTTTCTGTCTGAGGCATGTGTAGCCTGTCTGCTAAATAAAATGGATTACTTCTGTGCAAGGAAATTGTAATTTAACTAGTCCCCTCACATGGGCAATCCAGTCATCTACCTCTGTAGATGAATCACAGCTTTCACCTCGCCCTCTTCAGGAACCAGGGGATAACGCCATTAGGGCTGTCCTGCACACTGGCTGTGTTCACAAAACACAAAAGTTGTATTTTCTTAAACACTGCTAAATTAAATACTGTGCAGTGTTGGGAAAGGCAAGGGGCAAAATGTGTGGCCTCACAGGAGGCAGGGCTGCACCCTGAATCTGATAAGGAGTTGGCACTGGTTTCAATGTTAGTCAATGGAGAAAATAAATTCCCCTATTTTTTCACTATCCCAATCATTACTATGTCAAATTGTTGGCATGCATGCATGTGGTTCAAGGCAGAATGTTTGAGCTATGAGTTGTACTCCCAGAGGCCTTCCTGTTTGTTTTAGCATTTTGGAATTTGGTTGGCAGGCGATCACTGCACTGGCTGCAGGAGGTTCTTTGTTGCATATGGTCCATTTCTGCATCTATTCTGGGCCTTTGCTCCATAGCGCATTATGTCTTATGCATACGTTTTAAAATTTAGTTCTATTCTGCATTCCATTAGAAGGAGTGGCAGAGCATCGCGGAACCGTGACAACTGGAACTTGGATCTATTTACTGCAGAGTTTATTTGAAGCATGAATGGTCTCTGTTTCAGATGCAACTACACTTACCTGCAGACCAGAGATTTCAGGGACTGGCCAGAGAACTCATTTGTACCCTACAAAGCAGCTCGCTGGCCAACCAGGTCAGCAGAGGCTGTTACATTTTGAGGATTTCATGCCAAGCTAACCGGGATTTCGGTGGAGCCCCTGCAGCAGTGGCTTAATGGAAGGTACTCACCCTTTGCCAGTTGGTGCCGTGACAGATGAGCCAACTCAGCAATTTGTTTTGTTTACTGAAAATAAACTCCAAAATTGGAAGTCTGTTTTCAGAAAACCCCCCAAAATCAGTGGCCTTGATGTGAAGTGATGTTTCTTTCCATGCATGGGGGCCATCGCTCCAGATTGAGAAATTTGCCTAGTGCTTAGTTTGTAAAAACATGAGTGCCGGTGTCCAAAGCTCAGTTCAGAAGCTGTGGCCGGTGCAATTATATATTGGTGCACCAAATACCAAGGCTGCGTAGTCTTAAACCCACATCATGCATCTTTAATCCACTACGAGACACTCCCTTTCTCATTATCTCACACTAGTAGGCTCATGCTTTCTTCCTATGTGACGTTTTTTTCTTTTTCTTCTTCTCTAATTCTGCTTTGTGTGTTTTTCCCTCTGTTGCTGATGTTAAGTGTCTGATGCAGAAAAAAGTGCTGGTCCCCACAAATGAGTGCCGGTGGCTACCATCAACCCCCTACTTAATGAAGCACTGTATTTACCATGGTGGTGAATAATTTCCATTTCAATTTTTCAACTCGCAAGGGGTGCATAACATGCAGACTCAGTATTTAACACACCAACGTTTGTATGTGTTGCCTTTTTATAGGCAATTCCAGCAGTACATTTCAATGGTTTTGACCTGCTGGAATCTATCAAGGGAAAACTTCTAGAGTGTGATAATTATTGCACAAGTCGTAATGCCAATCGCAGTGCAAAAAAGCATTTCTACTGGAATAGGACTTAGGGCCAGATGTAGCAACAAAGCAAATTGCGACTTACAATTTGCGAGTCCGTGCGACTCGCAAATTGCAAGTCGCAATTTGCTATGCAGAAAGGTGTCTCAGACACCTTCTGCAACTCGCAATGGGGTCGCAAAGACCCACCTCATTAATATTAATGAGGTGGGTCGCAGTTTGCGACCCCATTGCGAGTATGGGCACTCACGGGGATGGTGGCCTGCTGGAGTCAGCAGACCACCATGTGCGTGACTGCTTTTTAATAAAGCAGTTTTTTTTTTCCATCTGCAGCCCGTTTTCCTTAAAGGAAAACGAGCTGCACTTGGAAAAAAAAAAACTAAACCTTTAGTTTCGGTTTTTTTCAGGACAGGCAGTGGTCCATTGGACCACTGCCTGCTCTGAAAAAATATTTTTTTTCCATTCACAAAGGGGAAGGGGTCCCATGGGGACCCCTTCCCGTTTGCGACTGGTTTACCATCCACTTCAAGTGGATGGTAACTGCGATTTAATTTGCGACCGCTTTCGCGGTCACAAATGAAATTGAATAGCATTGCAAGTCGGAAATGCATTTTGCGAGTTGGATCTGACTCGCAAAATGCATTTCTGCATAGCAGAGGGGCTTTTGCGCCTCGCAAACGGCGTTTTTCGCCGTTTGCGACTCGCAAACCCTTTGCTACATCTGACCCTTAGTCCTCATCTTGTGATGCGATCCTAATCAGAACAGGTGAACTGTGAAATTGTGTAGCAGCAGCAGTGCTAATTTACAGTGGTGCTCCTGCTCCGCCACCCTCTAAATGGACCTCTGCATTGTGAATGTTAAATAAATAAAATGCGACTTCTTTCCTACATTCTGGTTGATCATGAAATAGTGTAAAGTGAACTTCTTTGTAAAATACTTCAAAGCCAGAGAGAGAGGACACAGCATTTACATCTTGCCCAGAAGTCTAGACTTCAGGAGAAGCATTCACATGCTGCTCCAGAAACAGGGCTGGCTTTAGCCCAGGTGGCACCAAATGGGACAACCTTTGTTACTGTCTACCCCCCATGACCTCCTTCTCTACGGATTTACTGCATCTCTCTATAGCCCCTCTCTCACATGCATTTAATTTCATTTATAGTGATACACATACCAATGTAGGGTGTAAGAGCACTTTTAATGCACGCACAGGTTATACAGAGATAACAAGTAATATATGAGTAAATCAATGTATTGGAAGTGTTACATAGGATGATGATGACTAAAAGCTGGCACTGTCCAGAAGACTAAGGCTCTCATTACAATCTGGTCAGAGTAGGGAAGGGTATTTACTCCATGAAGTAAATACTGTTACCCCAGGGTGAGATATTTACTTTGTGTGGTAAATGCTTCCTATTCTGAGTTTTCAACTCCATCCATGTTTACTACACTGATTTCCACATATTTTGCTGTTTTTACAGGGCTTTTCCCTCCCAATACATTTCAGCATATTTGTCCTGTCGGAATCTATCAGGGGAGAAATGTGAGGGTGTGATTATCACACAACTCATAATTCTGATCCTGGTGCAAACCAGTGTGCACAGGGATCGGAATTTAGCACTTATCTTATAATGGGGACCTAAACCATAAACCATAAATAGTTCCTGATCTTAATGGGACATGGTTGAGGCTATAACATCCAGTTGTGTCCTGTTCACAAGGGGTATATTTAGCATGATAGATGTGTTTTGATAAGGATTACATTTTTCTTGTGCTTCCAGCTGTTTGCAACTCAGAATCACGACACACAGATGTTGAAAGAACCATGTCTGCTTCAGCACCTCAATGCCTAAAAAATTTTGTACTTGTTTAAAGCACAGGGTATTAAAGCATCTATTGTCCAACAATCTAAGCTGAAAGTATTGGTTAAGGGGCAGTTTCATTTATTTACAAATTTCTCAGAGGCTCAGGAGCGTTTGGAGCAGATCTCTAATCAGTCCAAAGTGCAACATGCTATAATGTGGATATATTCTTGTTGGACTCTTGAGCAGGACTGGGTTTTTGTCAGGATTGATGGAGGTCCAAGGTGGGTGGGTTGAGATCGTACTCATCTTAACTCTTGAGTCTTTGGTTTCATATTAGAGGAATTGCAATTAAGGCTTAATGAAATTTGTAAGATCTACCTCATTTTGGCTTTTGAGCCCGGTATTTGGTGATAAATTCTTTTTAGGTTGTTGAACCCTGTGCTATGTATTGTGACTGTGATGAGCGAGGAGGGGAGGGACACATGTACGGCAGGGTGCAGTGTCATGGCACTCAGTGTAGCTAGAGACACTGTGAGAGGGTATTCCCCTCTCGCTAGGCTTAGGGTTCTTTTTTTTTCTTTCTTACTTCTTTTTTCACTGTTATTTATTTTCTTCTTTTTTCTGGGGCACCTTTGGGTTTTTAGGGCGGGATACAGGGATGGAGTGGGCCACAAATATTAAAAAAGATAAGAATTGAAGCAGGATTTAAATTGTTGTGACTGAGCAATACAGGGTCACTATTAACCAGCAAGAGGTACCTGTGTAATGGGATGCAATGCTAGCACGTCAAATAGATGGAAATATGGCAGCCTGATTAGGAGGCTGGGCTCTTTCTCTTCAGAAGTATTGTTTTTACAAAAAACTCATCTGAAGAACAACTCTAATATCTATACCCTGAAGCAGTTCTCTCAAGCTTATTTTGATTCAGCTGGCATTGCATTAAGGGGGGATGGTGATTTTGTTGGGTGGGGGCTCGACTGGTTGGTTAGCGATGTAATTTGAGTTCCACAATTTTTTTTGTTGAACCATTTTTATTGAGGATATGTTACAGTAATACATTCCAGAAAATCGAACAGAATTGAAATTTATAATGACGTACATCAATTCAATCATATAATAATCAGGATGCATAAAAAAAATGGTAGGAGTGAATGGGTCATAATTTTCTTCAACAGAAACAACAGAATAACAAATAAACCGTCATGTGATGAGCTTTTGGCATATGGTGTACAGTTACATTTACCCTCAATCTGGTCTGAGTTACAAGCTTAGTCTAATATCACATTATTAACTCAACTTGTGGTGGTACATGGGGTAGGAGGGCCCTCACTTGCAATGTTCTAGAGTATAGAGTGTTCTGATCAAACCATAAATGGTGCCTAGGAATCGCCAGGAGGATCAGCAGATGGCATTGGGTGGACATGTAAAGCAGATAATAGTGTTTCCCAGTCTGCGACTATAGAATATTTTCTACAGCCCCTAATCTCTTGATGCCTCAAGTCTACCATTTCTGCTTGGCCCCACTTAAGGGTGCCCGCCCGCCACTGGGCTGTACTGGGTAATTGTCAAGCACTAACCTGCTCGTCCAATGGAAACACAATGCTGACCCAAGTTGCTTGTTCTAAACTCCACCTAGACATTGTGTGCCTCCCACTTACTTGTATGTGATCAGCACAGGAACGTTCCTAGGGAAAGGGGATAGATGAGAGAGAGAGAGAAACACGCACGTCGCCTGGCAGGTTAAGGGTGGCTAGCGGAGGTCTACGAAGAGCAGATATCTCCTATGACGAAGTAAACACTAGTTAAATAACATTTTTCATGTTACTGATATACTACTCTTTGCTGATTCCCACAAACTAGGTGTACCTGTCAGGGTACCCTTTACCACTTTTAATGGCTCTCCCCTCTCTCTAGGGATCTTCAAGAAACAGTATGGAACCTGCAACCAGATACAATGTTTAGCCTTCTACACTATTTACATGTATTCCCACCTTGATCGCTTCCAGAAATTCAGTGTACGTCTTGCTCATTGGGTCTTGATGAGGCTTTCTAAAACACAATCACACTCACAATCATACATATATAAGAGGCGATAAAGAATGAGAATCAATTCTTAAGTATTTATACTTCTCAAATATTCAGGGATTAATCAGGGCAGCGTGTTAGTATCGGAAAGAACACTGTTTAGTGTTTTAATCACTCAGAGAGCACAGTGCTAATATACTAAAGCTCACTTTCATATGTAATTGGTGTCATCACTGTTACAACAAAGTGACAATTGAACATGGAAAAAACAGACCTTTGATTCATGTTTTGAAACTAGTGTGTGCCAAGCACTGAGTCTTCTTTATCATAAGCAGTGATTAGTATCACAAAAATGCTACATAAAACTCAACTATAACAAACATGTTCGAAGCACATAATTAAAATAACAACTATCCAACACGCGCTCAAATCTGCACTGTCATTGCAAGCTAACAACAATGCGCGTTATTATTCGGCAGGCAGCAAGTATTCAAGTAGCCAAGGACACTGAGAACATGCCCTTCTAATGCACGCTGCCTGTCTGAATATTCGGCAATCAACTATCAAAGGTACCCGGTAAGAAGCCTTTCAAGCGCGTGCAGCGTGTTACCACCTTTTATGATGCTAATCTTCTTGATCTCTTCTTTTCTAGGATCGGCATCCGCAATGCTGTGCTGTTAAACAGACCATTCAGGACCTGGCACAGAGGAGAAGAGAATCCCACTGTACACCTGAAGACCTGTGACAGCAAGCAATAACCTTAAGACTGGTGTGGCTTTAAATACCTGCTGCACCTGGCCACACCCAGTCTGAGTCACCTGACCACACTCAGTCTGAGTCATGAGGCTGCTGTACCTGGCCACACCCAGTCTGACTCATGAGGATGCCACAAGTTTAGGAAACACGTGCCCCAGATTCCTACACGAGTTCTAAAACAAGCATTGGCTCAAGTAAACATTTTTCAAATGCAACAACAATCATTGGCCTATGCAAGGGCAAGTGATTTGCATAGGGGTACATTTACTGAACTTCAGATGTGGGTTCTGGAGCATATTCGGGTTTGCAGACCCAAAAGTAATACCTGGGATTTACAATGCATAGCAATAAATCTATGGGTCACTAGTAGCACTAGGTCGATGAACTTGTTGCTGGCCTTGGCAACCAGCGATCTATGAAAGATGCCAAGCTGTGACTCCTCCATGGAGTGCAAGTCTAAACGCCCTGTCACCCATTCTATTTTGCTGTGTATCTCAGCCCAATAATCTATCACTGTCGGAAAGTCCTAGAACATATGTTCCATATCGGCCCTTGTCTTTAAAAACCGTGGGCATGCCAACAGTGAACAAAACATGCAAAATAGGGAAGCGGGCATGAGACACGCTCTGTGCAGAAGGTTATGTTGAATATACTAAATTTCACATTTGGTGACACCCGCCTAGGGTACTCAATGTCTTTCTTCCACTCATTAGCGGTGAGCTCTTTGCACAGGTCTCTTTCCCATTCCCTTTGGGTTGCAACTAGAGGATCCTGCACAGCATGTGTAAGTGCTCATGCTAGCCACGTTATAAGCTTACGCCTTTCACCCATCGTATATAGCACCTGTATTAGTGGGTGGGGGTCCGGTTCCATATCAGTGAGGCCACATGGATGAAGAGCCCCTGCTAGCAAATGCACTTATGCTAGAAAGTTTCCCGCAGGCAACCCATATTCATCCTGTATCTGTTCATATGTCAAGAGCATGCCCTCCCGGAACAGTGCACCCAGTCTGTACATGTCCGCCACCGACCATGCATTCAGCCCCACCTTACCCGACATCCCGCGGAAGGTGGATACTGATCGCAGTGGTATGTCTAGTGAGTAAAGTAGCATTTTTGGTGTAAGCTTCAGGCTTCTACGAAGACTTTCATAGGCAACCTGAGGTAAGCTATTTGATGTCAGAGGGGGACGTGTTTATGGCAAGAAAACATGTTGCAACTCTTCTTGTGCCTGCACAGGGTTGAGAGGGCCTAATTCTTCTGTGCATCATCCCACCAACCAATATGTGGGCCACTGCAGCTGCGCTGCTAAACAGTAATATTCAAAGTTGGGGGCACCCAGGCCACCCTTTGTCATGGGTAATAGTAATTTACGAAACGCAACTCTGAGTCTTCCACTGTTCCATATAAAGGACCCTAGGGTGGAATGTAAGGCATGAAAGGTAGATGGGGTATGCTGTGGGATAGATTTTGGAAAAAGATATAACAGGCGGGGGAGCATCACCATTTTTGCCAGAGTCACTCTACCTCGGACCGTGAGAAGTAAGGTACTCCAGAAGGCCATCTGGGGCTTCAAGGAAGTTAGGGGCAGATGTATCAAAGGGTTTTACCCATTCTGTGTCTATGGGAAAATGTCTTCATACATATGGCCCTTACTTCTTTCATAAAATTACTATCTAATAAATCCTTCTTGTCATGTTGGTTGTTGATACCCAAGTACAGGAATGTATGGTTTTCCCATTTCAGTCTGTGGTCCTCTATGAGGAAGTCGAGTGGGGGGCAATGTTGGTGCAGGGGGAATAAGCAGGACTTTGCCCAGTGCACATGCAGCCCAGATGCCATGTGAAAGTCCTGCAAAAGTGTCTGGACCGGGGCAAATCCATGCCGGATGTCCAAAAGGTAAATCAGGACATCATCTGCATACAATGAAAATGTATAATTTCTCCTGATACCAGGATGCCACGTTCTCTTCCCAACTGACATAGTTTTTGAGCCAATTGATCCATGGCCAGGGCAAAAAGTAGGGGGGACGGTGTGCAGCCCTGTTGTGTTCCTCTCTTTATTTGGAACAGGGACAGATACGCTGTCCTATCCAAACCCTTGCCAGTGGCTCTACATATAGCGGTCGTATCAAACCCTGTAGCCTCCCTGTGATCCCAAATGCTACCAGTGTGGAGAATAGGTACTCCCAGTCCCCTGTGTCGAACGCTTTCTCTAGGTCAAGTACTAAACGAATGGCCAGTGGGGTGGGGCTTGCTCCAACACTCTATATTGTCCGTGTATGTTCAGTGTAGTGGATCTCCCAGGGTTGAACCTGTTTTGATCCGCATGTATCAGCCTCTTCATGAGCCCTTGTAGGCGGCTCGCCTAAATCTTGCTCAGTATCTTATAATAAGAGCCTAACATGGATAGCAGGTGATAGGAAGCCAGATCCTTTACCCGGTTTGGGAAACCAATAATGACTCCAGCATACTCTATTGTAGACGCCCCTCGTCGGCCGCTAGCTGGTAGAGTTCAAGCAATTTGGGTGTGAGTAGGGATTAGTACGCTTCATAAAACTTGACAGGGAGCCCATCTAGACCCGGTGTTTTATTGCTCGCTACTCGCATAATTGAGCCCATGATTTCCTGTTTCGTGAGAGGGGCGTTAAAGTCTTCCCTTTCTAATGGGGTTAAGACGGGAGGTTGACATCCTGCAAGAAACTGTGTAGGCTGTCCTCTTAATCTGCGGGGATCTCATAACATTCAATAGTGTGCTATGAATGCTTCATGTATTTGTACCTGCTGGAGGGCCAGCACTGTTGGGGAGATGCAAATCCCTACAATGTGTTAGGAGGGGTTTGGCACTGCGAAGCAACCAGGCTAACAGACGTCCGGCCTTATCACCTTCAGCATGCATTTTGGCGTGATATGATTTACAGTCAACACCGCGTAACTGCTCCACTAACTGTGTGTGCTTGGCTAGTGCTGTATCTAGGTCGGCCTGTGCTGTAGGGTCTATTCTGGCAGCAGTCGCTAGGGCTTTCAATTATGTTTCTGTTTGCATTAGGTCTCTGTGTATTGTTGCCCTCACTCCCAGTACCATGAGAATAAAGTTGCTGCCCAGCACTACATTTATTGCTTACCAATCCATAAGCTTAGAATTGGATGTGCCTCAATTATCAGTAATGTGTCAGTGTGTCATTTGTCATGTGTCGAAGTGCTTGGTCTTCTAAAAAGGCTGGCTGTAGTCTCCAAGTGGGGACCGGTTGCCGTTCAGTTCCCATTTCCAATTGTAGGTCCAATGGGTTGTGGTCAGAGAAGGTCTTACCTAGGTATTCTGCCTCTGTTGCTAGGAGTCAGGTAGCAGGGTCACAGAAGTTCCTATTTAACCTGACAGGAAGGTCATACACATGTGAGTAGTATGAGAATTAAATCACGTTTGGGTATAAAGATCTCCAGCAGTCTAGAAGTGACCAATGCTGAAGCCACTGGGAGAATAATGTAGCAGTCAACACAACGAGGGAACACTCGAGTGGAGGGTGTGAGCGGTTTAATTGCTGATCAAGTATGTAGTTAAAGTCACCCCCTAATATCCAAGGGATGGGAACCCAGTGCGTCAATACTACAGAGAGTTTTGAGAAGAATGCTGCTTGTGCCGCTTTAGGGGCATATATACTGCCTAATAGAACTGACTTACCATCCAGGAGGCCTTCTATTAATATATATCTGCCCTCAGGGTCAATGTTTGTTGACAGGAGGTGGGAAGGAACCCCTGGACATATGCATATTAGGGCTCTAAGTGCATAGCTTGAATACGTGGTGCAATAGCATTGTCCCCTCCACCGCTTCTGCAACTGGACTTTCGCCCCTTTTGCCATATGAGTCTCCTGTAGGAATGCTATTTGCACTCACCTCTTTTTCAAGCATTGCTGCACTGAGTGTCTCTTCCTGATGGCACCTATCCCTCGGATTTTCCATGTAATTATCTTGAACCTAACCATCTGCCAATCAAAAACAAGAGACATGCCCCAGCCTCCCCCCTCCCCATGCTTTGGCGACCACCACCCACACTGTAAAGCTTGTGTAAGACCTGAAAAGAAAAGGGGTGTTGTTAGTACATCACATATATGAACTGTTTGCATAACTTTAACTCCCAACCCAAGGCAACTGCAGAACATGGGGTCGCGCAAACTAGTAAGAGTGTAACCCATAGATGGGATGCTCCTGAGCTAGCCTCCATAGGCACTGCTGGGAATAGGAGTCAAATTGTAAGGGGGTGTCCAGGCTCGCTATGAACGTGTATCACTGTAGGTATAGTGAGTTGCAGCGGACTTTCGAATCACCAGCAGAGAGGCCTATGTTGTCAAGTTGGCCAGGCAGTCTAGGCCTATATGTTCCTCCACCCCACCTAAATATCAAATTGGGCACGTTTGTAAGCTCTGCTTTCTCCACAGGCTGTAAATCAAAGAATCTCCTCTGCCGTTTGAAGTTTCACTTTAGGGAGTAGTAGTGAAACCATACTGTCATCAGAGTTAATGGAGAAAGATTCAGACGTGTCGTTGGCTATGGTAACATCTGAAGGCAAGCGTCTATCTGCCCATCTGGTGACCTCTGTGGTCAGCGCTTGGGCCTGTTCTTCTTTGGCTAGCTCTAATGTGGGTGCTCCCAGTAGCGGGGCTTTTGGGCGTTTGTGTGACGCTCGTCTTCTTTTATTCGAGCCCCCGGTGCTGTGGTGTGTCAATCCAGGGGTGGAAGGTGGCGAGGCCAAATATCGGTGCTGCTCCACCTAATCCCAGGTATCTCTTGCTTCCATAGTGAAGAAGATCATATTGCCAGCTATTACCTTCAACTTCGCTGGAAAGAGTAGGGAGTGGTGTAGACCTGCTTGTTCTAATTTGTGCTTCACATTAGAGATCCACAAGTTAGATGGGTATGGCTGAAGGCTATTTCTAATGGGGCTCCATTTAATCTGGTTAGTTATTATGCCCCAGTTTTTGATGACACAGATTAATTGTTGCAGATTTAAAATATTAATATGGGAGCAGTGGGCCCACTAATTCTAGGAGACAATTTAAATGTTATTCAAGAGTTGGTCTTGGATACTTCAAATAAAATGACAAAAAGATTTGAAGATTACTTCTAAATTTCCCAATCTATTAAAAAGGTAGGCTTTGATATTTGCTCTAATTCTTTTTCTGATCATTTGCTGGTATCCATCATGCTACAGTTGGAAACAACTAGGGGTGATAGGCCCAGATGGCAGCTGGACAGGTAAATTTTATTGAACCAGGACTGGCTCACAGGAATTAGGCAATTTATTCAAGACTTCTTTGATTAAATAAGGACATGGCCTTGCTGTTTTCCATATGGCAAGCCTTTAAAGCTGCATTTGGAGGCCAGATCATCGCCTACAAGGTGCAGCAATATAAACAATGCGGAGATTAAATAATCCAGCTGCAAATGGCGGTAGATCAAGCCCTACAGATTAAGAAATCTCCCCTACAGAGAACCAAATTGAAAAGGCTAAGTAAAAGTTAAGAGTTTCTTTTTTTGGAAGAAATTAACGGTTTTAGGGCATTCCACCACCGACTATTTGAAGAGAGCCACCAGGTTGGCAAATTCTTGGTCGGGTCTACACAGGTGAGACAGAAAGCTGCATTTGTTAAGGAAATAGAGAATCCTGAAACACAGGACAATATTTTGGATATAGGTCCCCACGCATTGTGCATCCCCTATCTTTCCAGGCCTGAAATTACGTATTAGTCATCATTTGATGTACCGGTGCCAGGATCCAAAGGGGAAGTTCTCGGTAAAAGGAAGTTCTCCGCAAGACCAATTCCGCATATCTCTGCCTGACGCTTGCTATGTGGCCTATTACATAAGGGTTGTTCCATCTACTCCAACTCCCTCCATCAATATCACGGGGAGGTGATCTGCCGTCACAAAACTCCCAACTAGCCGCTTCTCCCAATTAACTTATTCTGCCGCACACCTGCATGAGCTGCCAGCTCATGCAGGTGTGCGGCATAATCATAAATGTTAAGTCTCGGCACCTCTAATCCCCCATACATGTCGGATGGCAGTTTTTATTAAAGTTCTGAAATTCCAGGAAAAAAAAACCCAGATAGGAGATATTGCAAAATTTAAGTGTTTGACTGCTAGCTATATATCTTTCTGCTCATATTCATCGGGTTTTTCGCTTCTTACATGTCAGGAGTCCCAGTGCGCTAGTTTGGTAATTCCTCTTACTTAGATTAGATACTAGAACTCTTTTGGATTTAAGGAGCTGGGACATTTTCTTCTAAGAGATCAATGTATCACATGGCAAGAGATCTACGCTAGCAGTGGTGATCATTGCAAGTGATATTTTCTAGGCTATCAACAGACTGCGCATTTTTTGAAGTTCCATCATAATAATGCTAGCCCGGATACTCATCCAGTTTTACACTGGCTTTTTAGTTCCAAACTTTTGGGTATCAGCCTTTTGGAGGACGACTAGCAGACTATATCGGTAGTAGGCCATATGTCTTTATGGGTGGCAAATTTTAAAGGATGGCATTCTTATCTTGATGGATAGTCTATTATACACCAGCAGCCTTCACTGAATGTTCTCAGTGGTTGAGGATTGTTGCTTTCTGTGTAAACAGCAGGGGAGAGAGAGCACAAGCATTTTAGCACTGGTTAGCAGTGGTAAAATCCACAGAGTCCTAAGACCAGCTGAGCAAAAATCCAGCAAGAAATAGGAGAAGGGAGGCAAAACGTTTGAGGGTGACCCTGTAGATCGGCCCATTTCCAACAGGCACTTGAAAGTTAGGCTTTCCTAGAAGTCAAAAGCATCTCTCCAACCATGGTCTTCACAGGCCCCTCCACTTTGTCAACTTTTACATCCTTGTCACACCCCAACCAGAAAAATGGGCAGGGAAGATAGATACTCTATTGCAGTGGTTCCCAAACGTTTGTCCGGGGACCTCTGGGGCTCCACAAAGCCTCCTCCAATGCTTAGAAAATTAAATAAAAAAAGTTTTTTACAGCACTACAAAGCGGTCTATGAAATTAGATAGACCCCTTAGACAAGCATATCCCAATACTTCCAATCTACTAGATTGCTGTGTCAGACAAATCCTCAGGCTGAAAAGTTTATCTCTACTGTTTCATCGGTGGAGATACATGAAGCCCTTGCTACTACGCCAAGTGGGAAGGCTTTTGGCAATGATGGCTTTCCGGTCCAATTTTATAAAAATGTTAAGGCCGATTCAGTACCTTTCGTGACCGTTCTCTTTAATTTTGTAAAGGAGAGTGAGGAAGTCCCTTCTCCTTTCAATGAGTCTATGATGGTTTTATAAAGAAGGGTAAGAATCCTAGAGATGTTAATTCATATCGGCCCATCAGTTTACTCAATGCTGATTACATGCTCTTAATGAAAATCTGGGCCATTCATACTACTCCGCTTGCCAAGGATTTAAATCAAGAAGACCAGACTGGTTTTGAGGCAGGTCGACTGATGGCCTCAAATACCGTCTTTCTAGTGCAGGCACTGGACTATTTCACAGCTAACCAGATCAGTGCAGCAGTTATAGTGGTCGATGCTGAGAAAGCTTTCGATCTGGTCAACTGGGATGTATTGTTTTATGGCTTGAAGAAATTCAGCATTTGTCTCCAATTTATTAGACTGCTGGCAAAAGTATGTCAAGAGCACAAGCAAAACTTTTCGTGAATTCCTATTTTGCGGCATCAGTCTCTATTAGTAGGGGGACCAGGCAGGTGTACCCTCTTCCCCCTATTTTATTTGCTTTTTATATAGAGCTTTTGGGGGTCAGGATTCGAGCCAGTGAGATGATCGAGGCCCCCGTCCCTGATATGGCCAAGTTAAAAATGTTCGCAGATGACATTATTCTTTATTTGAAGCCTGGTAGGGAGAAGATCCAGAAAGGGTTGGATGAGTTTGATGAGTTTCAGAGTATAGGGGGTACAAAATCAATCCAAAAAAGACTGACCTGCTTCTTTTTAATACATCAGTTAGCAGTCTTCCAGTCTCTTTGCAGCTGCATGCTTGATCCCAAACAGTCATAATATATTTGGGGGTATATGTAACAAGCAGTTAATCCCAGCTCTTTGAGTTAATCTATGCCCGCTGCTTGGTAAGTTTAAGTGGCTACTTGATAGATGGACATTTCTACCTTTAACATTGGTCGGCAGAGTAGCCCTTATTAAAATGTCTATCTTGCCATTGTTTCTTTTTTCAAATGTTCCCATCAAAATCAATAAAAGTTACTTTAGTGATTTGGAATCACTTTTTAGAGTGTTTGCTTGGAGTAGAAAGGTTACTGGCAAGAGCATTAGACCCAATAGGGACGATTGATTTTTTAATTTTTTTTTATAAAATGATACAGGATACTGGAACTCGAATGGCAGTTTTTTTAAAACCTTTATTTTTCGTTCTCAACATATAATACATAACCAACAGCAGCATTGGGAGTGGTATACATACTTTTCTTCACACAACATATCAGGGTTTTTTAATAGCACATCATTAGGCCATCCTGAATTCTGTTGTTTCCATGTTCCTGCTAGGGATCACATAATTATCCCACATTCAAACCCTTCCACCTTTTTTGGGGGCTTAGCTCCCCCCACCGACTATGGCGCCCCGTCCTCTGAGCTCGCGGACTCATCATTAATTTCCGTAGCCTGCATTCCTGCATTTGTGTCTAAGAAGGAGTCACACACATCCCTCCAAGCCCTACCCATGCTGCATCGTGGACACAGATCGGACCTTGTGAGAGATGCGATCTAGTCTTTTGGGGGGTCAGATATGCTCTATGTAAAAAGTTATAGTGTCCCAACTGGAATCGCGCATTGCAGGATACCGTGTGTGTTCGTTCACATATACTGGATCACTTGCTATCATCTAATGGTCAACCCAGGTCCAACTCCCATGCTGCTCGTGCCCTAGATGGCAGTTCTGTTGCGTCTTCCCTCATTGCTTTATAAAGGAGTGTAATCAAATGTCAGCTTTTGCCGCATATCAGTAAAATGACCAGTGTGCGCAAAAGCTGCAGTACAGCAGGACATGTGTGCCAGGTTTGTTTGGCCATTTCCACTAATCCTGCGTGATGGAGAAAATGTTACAGGCCCAGCGTGAATGTCTCACAAGCCTGTTTGAAAGTAATAAAATATTCACTTTGGTATACGTCCCCACGCATTGTGCATCCCCTATCTTTCCAGGCCTGAAATTATGTATTAGTCATCATTTGATGTATCTGTGCCAGGATCCAAAGGGGAAGTTCTCAGTAAAAGGAAGCTCTCCGCAAGACCAATTCCGCATTTCTCTGCCTGACGCTTGCTATGTGGCCTATTACATAAGGGTTGTTCCATCTACTCCAACTCCCTCCACCAATGTCACGGGGAGGTGATCTGCCGTCACAAAACTCCCAACTAGCCGCTTCTCCCAATTAACTTACTTTGCCGCACACCTGCATGAGCTGCCAGCTCATGCAGGTGTGCGGCATAATCATAAATGTTAAGTCTCGGCACCTCTAATCCCCCATACATGTCGGATGGCAGTTTTTATTAAAGTTCTGAAATTCCAGAAAAAAAAAACCAGATAAGAGATATTGCAAGATTTAAGTGCCTGACTGCTAGCTATATATCGTTCTGCTCATATATCATCGGGTTTTTCGCTTCTTACATGTCAGGAGTCCCAGTGCGCTAGTTTGGTAATTCCTCTTACTTAGATTAGATACTAGAACTCTTTTGGATTTAAGGAGCTGGGACATTTTCTTCTAAGAGATCAATGTATCACCTGGCAAGAGATCTACGCTAGCAGTGGTGATCATTGCAAGTGATGTTTTGTAGGCTATCAACAGACTGTGCATTTTTTGAAGTTCCATCATAATAATGCTAGCCCGGATACTCATCCAGTTTTACGCTGGATTTTTAGTTCCAAACTTTTGGGTATCAGCCTTTTGGAGGACGACTAGCAGACTATATCGGTAGTAGGCCATATGTCTTTACGGGTGGAAAATTTTAAAGGATGGCATTCTTATCTCGATGGATAGTCTATTATACACCAGCAGCCTTCACTGAATGTTCTCAGTGGTTGAGGATTGTTGCTTTCTGTGTAAACAGCAGGGGAGAGAGAGCACAAGCATTTTAGCACTGGTTAGCAGTGGTAAAATCCACAGAGTCCTAAGACCAGCTGAGCAAAAATCCAGCAAGAAATAGGAGAAGGGAGGCAAAACGTTTGAGGGTGACCCTGTAGATCGGCCCATTTCCAACAGGCACTTGAAAGTTAGGCTTTCCTAGAAGTCAAACGCATCTCTCCAACCATGGTCTTCACAGGCCCCTCCACTTTGTCAACTTTTACATCCTTGTCACACCCCAACCAGAAAAATGGGCAGGGAAGATAGATACTCTATTGCAGTGGTTCCCAAACGTTTGTCCGGGGACCCCTGGGGCCCCACAAAGCCTCCTCAAGGGCTCCTCCAATGCTTAGAAAATTAAATAAGATTAACAGATCAATAAAGCATACTGTAAATGTCAAGGAATATGAAACTGGGGGGTAAAAAATAAATTAGTATGCTCAGATTGTTTTGTGGGAGCAGTGCAGGAGCATCAAACAGAATATAGTAGACAATGTGTGGCTTCAGTTGAATTTAGAAAAGCTCCAACCTTCCTATTAAAATGAAAAAGATGTTTTTTATCTATATTCATTTGCAAATTAAATAAAATGTGTTATTGCTTGTGTTTGATGAATGTGTTTGTATTTTCTGAGTATTGTTTTGCATTAACAAACCATGAATAATGTTTAGGCAGGGGTCCCCGGCTTTCAGTAATGACTCAGTGGAGGGTCCCTTGATTCCAATAATGTTCAGTCGGGGGCCCTGGGTTCTGATAATGATAAAGTGAAGTGGGGGTCCACAGAAGTCAAAAGGTTGGGAACCACTGCTCTATTGTTCAAGTCCCCATTTTGTGGGACAGCCTCAAGCTCTGAGACAAATTATTTCTGATCCATATCTCCTCTCATCGGACAGCCTCCCCAAACCTTCCAATTCACAAGTTTAGATGCCAAACAACTAGCCACCACAACCACAGGCAACATGTTGTAAGGAGCAAGAATATGTCACAGCAAGCTAACACTATCTAGAAAACGAGGCACCACTCATAAAAGCTGAGCCAACTAGCCGACACTCTGCAAGCAGTCAAGTGTCAATTGTGCATTAGCTATCAAACATATCTGGAGTATCATGGAAGTCTGATGTGCCAAACAAACATTGGGTAACAAGTATTCTGGAACTAAAAGGTTTGACCTAACTACCATAATATGACTAGCGTATATAATGCAACACGTGAAGGCCATATCCTGGAACAATCTGTGACTACTGGGCAGCATCCTTGGTGGGTTCTATCATTTACCATTTTACCACTGGTTTCTTAGACCCTTGAGTATTACTGCACTGAAAATATTGCTCTTTATAGTATAGAAATTTGGTGCAGGTAAAATGAAGACAGGAATCTAGAAGATCCTAGCAGCTTCTGTGGTGGAAATATCAGTAAATAAAATTATTCATGTTAGAAAGGGGGTTTCTGATTGGCTATGGGTATACACCTAAGCCAGGCACCACCGACCACGCTAGTCAGAGCAAGTCAGATACACAGACTAAATTAACCTGTGCTCACCCAGTGGTAGCTGGTGCAGAGCAGGCAGGCTTCATTTAGAAGGCAATGTGCAAAGTATTTGTGCAACACGCAGACAAGAATTACAGTGAGGCACCATAAAAAGTAAGGAAACTCCACACAAGAATATGTAGAAAAATAGATACATTTTTATAGTTGCAAAAGGAGTTAAGGCTCACTCAGGAAATCACTTAAAGGTTACCTTCAAATATCGTCAGGAAAAAGCAACGCTCTTATTATTATTACAGTTTTAGTTTGGAAGGGAAAGAAACAAGCAGACCCTTATATGAAGACTTGGAGTGGCAAAAGAGTTTCATTACCCCCACAGTCCTCGTGGGTTGCAGACGCAATTCAGTGTGGGCCATAGACTGGCAGTGAACTGCCCGAGCACTCCCCCCACCACACTCAGTATCTCTAGAGTCCTGAGGTGGAGGTCCAATCCCCAGGTTTGGAGATAAGGTGATGGCCCCCTGTGGTAGCCAGGGGAACCACGACGCTGAAGAGGGAGAGCCACGCTTGGGGATGCGAAGGACGGCTGTCACTGGATCAGGCTGTTTAGCTGGAGGGGCCCATGCAGGGGGGTTCCCGAAGGCATTGGTCGCTGGATCCGACCTGCTCAGCTGAAAGGGGCCACGCCACCGGATCACCTTGATGTGGCGGCAGCGAGGTGCCTCTGCTAGGTACTCAGGCCGGGATGATTGATCATCCCTGTGGCGAAGGGGTCTATTAACAGGAGAGATACTGTTACGCTGTGCTTCCTGGTAATGTGTTCACAGTGCGCTGAGGCTGGCAGGGGCTCCTGATGTCTGCGAGCGCCGGGGTTACTCCAAGCAGTTATTTAGCAGAGACAAAGTAGTTTGAGATGGAAAGCGAGATCTTTGATGGTCGTTAAGACCTCATGGAGAACAGGGGGCCAGCTAGCAAGCCCTTGGAGACACTCGAGAGCAATGATGAACCCTTTAGGGTGCAGGGCAGAGATCAGCAGGCAGCAGGCCAGCACAGCAGGGCAGAGCTGCAGTTCCTGGGAACAGTCAGGTCTGGCAGAGAGGTGATCCTGGCACACAGGAGTCTTTACTCTAGCAGAGTTTCCCTGAGCCCAGAAGTGTACTGTGGAGTGAGTCAAGAGACCCAGTATTTATACAGGAAAGTTCCTCCTCCCCAGGAAGACCTATCAGTATACAGATGAATGCAGACGTGGCTGAGTATCCTGTGTTGTGGTGTCTAAGGGGAATGCACGAGTGTAGCTGTCACCGAGTCCAAGCCAGACGTGTATTGGACATAGGCTGTAGGCACACAGGACAGAGAGGGCACAGAAATGTCCACCTTCTAAAATAGGCATTTCTAAAATAGTAATAATAAATCCGACTTTACCAGTAAAGAGGATTTATTATTACTATTCCAATGGTACTAAACATGATGCAGCTACTCCTCTCAAATCAGGAATGACAGCTTAAAGATTTTATAAGGAATTCCCAATGCTGGCCTGTGAGAGGGGCAGGCCTCACAGTGATAAAAAAATGTCTTTTAGGAGTTTTTCATTACTAGGACATGAAAAACGTAAAGGTGCATGTACAACCTGTTGTTTACATGGAACTCTGCCCTATGCGCTACCTAGGGCCTACCTTAGGGGTGACATATTTGTAAGAACAAGGGGAGTTCTGGACTTGGCAAGAGGTTTTAACTGCCAAGTTGCGGTGGCAGAGAAACTGCACACAGCCTCTGCAGTAGCAGGCCTGAGACATGTTTACAGGGCTTCATTCGAGTGCTGCAGGCCACTAGTAGCATTTAATTTACAGGCCCTGGGTATATGGTATTCCACTCTACAAGGGACTGGCAGGTAAAGTAAATATGCCAATTGTGGATACCCCAATGGTACCAGGTTTTAGGGAGGAAGCATGTGCACTATAGCACTGATTAGCAGTGGTAAAGTGCTCAGAGTCCTAAGGTCAACAAAAAGATACAGCAACAAACCAGGAGGTAAGGGCAAAATGTCTGGGATAAGACCACCCTAAGAACACCAGGTCTAACAATTCATATTTCTGACAGGACTATTGCAAATGTACATCAGATATTTTACCCTAGCCCCCATGCTTGGCAAGGGTATCACCTAATAAAATACGGGGCTTGATTAACAAAGGGACCTAGGACTTGTAAAGTTACTAATGCGGAGTTTCCGCACTCATGGTGGAATCTCCACAATGAGCACTGCCGTGCGGAGGTTCCACACCTAGCGAGGAGATTCTGCATGAGTGCATAGACTCCACACTTTACAAGTTGTAAGTCCCTTTGTGATTGGGGCCCACAGTGTTTTGCAAGCTCTAGTGTTGTGTCCTGTTCAGGGCATCTCTGGGTTCAAGGACACCAGCTGGACAATGTGGCACCCAGCAGAAGTGTGGGCAGATCAGTATAGGTTTATGGTGATAATTTGAGAACCATAGGTCACAGAACAATGGTTAAAAAGGCCCTGAATTTTCTGCAACTAATTTTACAAGGTAAGAGCCCTCCCTTACGTGTTTAGTGCAAATCAGCTTGGTTGCTGGTTATAATGATATCACAGGAAGTGTTCGTGGGCTGACTTGATTCCAATGGGATTTAGGTATTTAGAGATTTAGGTACTGACTGGATAGAGTGTCATCCAACTGCACCCAATCCACTGCTGCATTTGGGGCCAGGCACAGAGTATTGTGCTTAGGCCAGGTCAACAGGGAGTAGGTTGAAGAAAGCAGCATAGGGAAGAAGACAGGTAGACCCAATTGTTTTGGGACTTCTCTGCAGCCGTTGATCTTCCTTTGTTGATGATGGTTTTGATATTCAGTCATTAGTACAGGTCAGTCAGGCAGGGCCCTTAATGGCTGGGCCCTTATAGCTGCTGGCTTATTTCTGACATTGATATTGTCCTCCATGCTAGGCCATTTATGTCTCTCCTTGGTCTAGGCAGATCATCTCCTTGCAGAGAAATCCAGTTGTAGGCAGGAAGCAGCAGCATCAATGTGATCCTTTAGTCCTGCGTTTGGTCACAGTCTTGAGGACAACAGCAACACCATCCTGTTCCTGGCACAACAACTACTTTGAAATGCTGCATAGTTCCTTCTCAAAGTCCAAAACAAGTTTAACATACTGAAATTGAATCCAATGGTGGTAAAATGGTCTCTACTCAAAAGGTATGCCATCTTCAAATTTCACCTCCCCAACTTATCAGACCAGTTATTATCTTCATAGATATTTTCTTGGGCTTAATACTAAAGAAGGAGTATGAATCAACAGATGGATAATGGGGTGTGGACTTGCAGCCAAAGCCATAAATACGAACAATGGACAGGCAGTTGCCGGGTAGGATAAGGTCTGATGTGCACATGACGTGCAATAAGGTCTCGCTATGTGCTGGCACTCGGCAAATCTTGTCTTAGATATATATTCCAGCCTAGAAACCAGATGAAGGAGTGAGGGTGGGAACAGATACAGGGTTATTGAGGTGCAGGCCAAAGGGTTATTTTTCTAGTTAGAGGGAATCTGGACTGACCTCCTTCATGCAAGCAATCATCATTTTATGAACAGTTACTGTGCCACTTATGCGAACTACAAGGGGAAGAGAATGGCCCTAGGTAGGGGAAACTGAACAGATGTTCATGAAAAGAGTCAATTAAATTCTCTTACAAATAAAAATAGTAGAACATCTAAAAAAATATTGGTCACCCTCCACTATTGGTTGGGGTACACCTTGTATCCCTATAAAGCAAAAAGAGTCAGGTGTTCTAAAATTACATTCAGAAAAAGATGTGGCAAAGTGGGTGCAGACTTTTTGTGACTGCAATCTGATTTTCTAAAACAATCTAAATATAAAAAGGCTAGTTTACAAAATACAGATGAGCAGGGAGCACAGAATGACCTTGCACAGAATTACCTTTCTAGTTAAGGTTCATTAGGCAGATTGCAAAAAGAGGCCTCCTGTCATTGGCTACAGCCACAGGAATAGTGCCCTACAATGGGCAACAGATCACCATCCCAGTAATTGCCTTCCAAAAAGGATCTTTATTAAAACAGCCAGTATTCCTTAAAGGAAAACATCAGTGAGAGCAAGTAGTGGCCCCTGGCTTACTGCCCGCATACCCCCATCACCTTTCCCACCCCCAAAATGCCACTCGATTCCCAAAGTGGGAGTTACAAAGGTGGCCCCTTTTCGAATGAGGTACCACCCCAACTTTGGAGTCTGTAATAAACCAAAGAAATGTAACCCAAATGACTGTCACAAACCACTGACAAATAGGACACCAAATCAAAATTAGGAAGGGATCCCCAATACGTGCCTCTGCCAAATTATGATTCGGTATTCATTTCTGAACCTATTTAGAGGGAAACGTCCTGAACCACAGCTCCAGAACAATGAAGTAATCTACAACGCAAGCGTAACCACCCTTGCTGGAACAATGACTGCCTTTTTCTCTGCCTTAACCACGCCTGTGCTGAACAATGCATGTACGTGGTTAAGGCGGCGAAAAAGGCAGAGTGGATCGGGAGAGGGCACGGTCAGGTAAGTGGGGTTGGGGGTAGTTTTTAGGGGTGGGAGTGGATTAAGGGCTTGGGGCAGGGGTGGGGGGTTTGGGTTTTAGGGGCGGGTGGGGGATAGGGGTAGTTTGGTCAGGTAAGTGGGGTTGAGGCAGGGTTGGGGTTAGTTTTTAGGGTGGGGTGGATTAAGGGCTTTGGGCAAGGGTCGGGGTAGTTTGGTTTTTACAGGCAGATGGGAGGGATGGGAGATCAGTGGAGTTGGAGGGTAGTTTTTACAGATGGAGTGGATTAAGGGCTTGGGGCGGGGATGGGGGTAGTTTGGTTTTGAGGAGAAGGGGTGGAAGGATTGGTATAGTTTGGTCAGGTAAGTGAGGTTGCGAGTAGTTTTTAGGGATGGAGGGTGCATAAAGGGCTTGGGGCGGGGTTGAGGGGTCGGGGTAGTTTGGTTTTTAGGGGTGGGGGATCGCAGTAGTTAGGTTTTAGGGTGGGGTGGATGATCATGGTAGTTTAGTTTTTAGGGACAGGGGTGGGGTGATTGGGATAGTTTGGTCAGGTAAGTGGGGTTGGGGTAGTTTTCAGAGGTGGGGTGGATTAAGGGCTTGGGGTGGGGGGGTCGGGTAGTTTTCTTTTTAGGGGCGGGGTGGTCAGGGTAGTTTGGTTTTTAGCGGCAGAGGTGGGAGGTCAGTTGTTTTTAGGGTGGGTGGTGGGGTCGGGTAAGGTTTTAGGGCTCAGGGTGGGTGGGGTTATTGGGGTATTTTTGTTTTTAGGGGCGGGGGGCTTTGGGGTAATTTGTTTTTTAGGGGTCGGTGATTGGGGTAGTTTGGTTTGGGGGGGTCGATTGATTTTAGGGCAGAAGCGGGGTCTGGGAAGGTTTTAGGGCTCAGGGTGGATGGGAGTGTCGGGGTAGTTTTGTTTTTAGGGGCGGGGTTGGGTAGTTTTTTTTTAAGGGGCAGGGGTGGGGGATCTGGGTAGTTTTGTTTTCAGGAATAGGGTGGGGGGGTCGGGTAGTTTTGGTTTTAGGGGCAGGGGTGGTGGGTCGGTTGTTTTTAGGGCAGTGCAGGGGTCGGACAAGGGTTTAGGGCTCAGGGTGGGTGGTGTTGGGGTACTTTTGTTTTTAGGGGCGGGGTCGGGGTAGTTTTAATATTAGGGGTTGGGTACTTTTGGGCCTTGGGGCGGGGGCATGCTGGAACCACGAATTCCGTTCCCACACATGCCTTTAGTAGGCATGCTTTTACAACGAAAAATCATTGTAAAGGCATGCGTGGTAAAGGCATTTGTGGTAACAACGTGGTCGTTGTTCCGACTGCATTGTTCAGACATGCGTGGTTCTCGCATTAGTTGTTACATCATACATTTCTATTTAGAGATTCAGAAAATCTTTTCTGAATTACTAAATGGATTTAATACATTAGAAAAATAATTTTAGCATTCACAAAACCTCTGATGTACGAATCAGAAAGCCTGCAAACGTAAAACCCTTTGTACATCTGACTTCATGCTCTTAGCTCTGCTAGGGGAACAACAAAAGATAAAGATAAAGAAACTCCGATAGTTTCATGGAAGTCAAGGATACTACGGAACATTGGAAAGGGCAGACCAACAAATGTAAAAGGGTGTGGATGACAAAGCTGTCCACAAAGTGTGGGGCATTCATCCTTACAACAAATAAGAAAGTGGCAAAACGTAGCATGTAAAAAATAGGCATGATGTATTAATTGGGTATTGTTTTGAGATGGTTGAATTCGTAGTGTGCACATTAGCAGCAATGTACATAATATCACTATACACCTAATATAAGTAAATTGTGTTAGCGTTCTTTCCGGTCTTTGTGTTAGCAATGATGACCTAAACAAGATGTTGATAGTTAATGCAGAAAGTCACACTTAGGGCCAGATACAAGGCCCTAGCGTCTCTTACCGCCACACTAGGGTCATTTTTTTTACACTAATGTGGCATTGAGGAGCCATTCTCCTTTGCCATATTTGTAAAGTGGCACAATGCCTGCATTGTGCCAATTTGTAACCCCTTGCACCACATCATGCATGTGCCATGCATAATGTTTGCAAGGGGGGCATTCCCCAACAGGGAGACCTGTAAAAATGGCGCAGTGAAATTTAAATTTTTCACAGTGCCATTTTTAGCATCATTGTTAACTCCGCTCAGAGCAGGTGTTAAAATGATGCGCCCATTACTTTCAATGGGCCTCCCTTTACTTTGCAGGATTAGCGCCACAATTTATGGTGCTAATCCTGAAAAGTACCACAATAGCATCATAAATTCTGACACTATTGTCCTAACATGCACCATGGTGCGCCGTGTTGTAAATTCGGTGCACACATGGTGTTGTTAGCGAGGTGCAGGGGGCTGCAAGAAAAGTGGTGCATCACAGCTGATGCTCCACTTTCTAGTAAATCTGTCCCATAGTGTTTTGATTAGTGTAGAAGATGAAGGGAAGGTGAACACAAAAGATACTTTTGAACATAAGCTGGATAAGGCTTGGAGAGGAACATAAATGAAGACATTGGTACTTTGTTTCACAGTGAAATACACTTTCCTGTTGACTCACCCGGTGCATCTTCTGTGGTCCACGGCTTTGTTTGAAAGGGGAAACCACCAGATGATTCACTATCTGAGGTGCGAATCCAATTGCCACAGAATCAATACTTGTTAGGCTGCAGACTGGTGGCGTTATGCCGCTCGAAAACACTGGAACACTATGGCGAGAACAGAAACAATAAGTACATCTTATGGAACTATTAAAATGGCAGAAGTGGGGTAAATTCAGAGGGCCGTGTTCTTGGGTCAAAAATTAAATTTAATGAGTGGCCAGTTGAGGTGTGCTATGTATGAGAAGGCTATGTGGTTAATTTAGTATGTGTCTTTTCATATGGAAATCGAGTTTGTAGATCGAATAGTGCGATAGAGTGGTGAGGAGAGAAATTAGGGACAGTGCTTAAAAACAGATGCTTGCTGCATTTTGTAAAAGGTGCCTTACAAAGCACATAAAGTGGGGATATGAAGTGATCTTAATCGTCGAGGGACTTTGAGGAAATGGGACCAGAGTATCTGCCATTCTCACACCCTTGGTGTACACAGGGCATATATTCCAAGCTGTTCCTGTGTAAGGTAACCACATTTGCACTTTTCAATATACACATTTTTGTTGTTTTGCCTCTTTCGTTTAGTCTAATCAAGCGACTGCTTTCATGTTTTGATTTATATTTATAGGAGCAATGGTTGAACTTTCGGCAATTAGGACTAGAAGGACATCTCGAGAACTCTCATAAACTTTAACAGTCTTTTCTAAAATGTTCTAGAGATCTGAGAAAATGTGCGTCTGTAGAGTCCTCATTTGAGACTATTGTCAGTTATTTAAAGTTATAAGATTGTGAAATCTAGGGGTGTGGTCAAGGCGTCAAGATGGCGGTCGCACTCTCGTAGTGCTTCGGACCCTTCCGCCATCCGCCTCAAGCTGTGCCCATAATCCGCCTCCATCGGCGGCAACACCCGCTCTCGGGATTATCCTGACCCCCTGGATGAACCGGGGGGGGGTCTCTGTGCCCCGCGATTCAGCTGCGCGGCGCTGTTGGCCTGGAGTGGTCCACACTCAAAATGGCGGACGCGCCCAGCTAGCAGAAGCCGCGAGTGAGGAGGAGCTGGCGACAGAGAGCAATCCAGCGTCTGTCCCAGCTAGCGGTTGACCGGGAGAGAGACGGGCGAACGCTGGAGGGACGTAGGGGTGCGGAGGCAACAGGTGGACCCGCCGGCCAACGCGAGCGCAGCGGAAGGCGGCGCAAGGTCGAACTTGGGCCTGGACGGCAGAGACGGGCCCGGAGACCAGGAAGGCTGTGGGCAGCGGGGTCATGGCCCAGCCGACTGGCGTGTTCCAGGTGACGGTGCTGTGCAGTGGACCGAAGGACGGTCAGCACGACGAAGGGGACGGGCACCACTCGCCTTGGTGCTAAGGGGTGCAGTGTCCTGGCCCCCCCAATCCCCACCTGTCAGAGTGACCAGATTGGAGGGGTCAGAGGTGAGGAGAGAGACCTGCAGCAAGAGGCGAAGAACTTGCGGGGGCACAAATATACCTCTTCCCCCTCTCCACCCCACAGCGGTTTCAGTGGGTCCTAACGAGGACTGGGAGGCCCACTCGAAATGAGAAGTGGAGCGCGGTCCAGTGGTGCAGGGGGGGAGCTGGCTGAGCGAAGGTGATATGGGTGATTCGACTGTTGGAATATGGTCTCCTGAGTCCCGACGCCGAGTCACAACAGTAAGACATGAATGTGGCTAGACTGAATGACTACCTCATGATCCGTGCAAGGGCCCTGCTGTCCTGAGGTGAAGATTAAGCTGTGCATATGAGTGGTGGCGGACAGCTTTGGTGACCTTGTGACCCCGCATGGAAAGCTAGCAGGAGTTTCTTAGTGTACGTTGATCAGGGTGTCTTAAACTATACATTGGTCTTGGAAAGCGGTAGGGGGGCAAGGACAAGTCAATTCGACCGCCCGCAGCGCAGACGCGCTGTCCTGCCATTTGATAAAGTTTGTTTTGACCAATGACTTGGTGTTTCACCATTGCGCATATTAGTTGCTCAATGTTCACCAGTAGCACATGGTATGTTTTGTTCAGTTTAGCCGCCTATGGGCTTTGACATTGCATTAGTCATTACATTCTGTATTGTGCCTATTGGCTTTGACATGGCATTAGCCATTACTTTCTGTATTCAGTTGAGCCGCCTATGGGCTTTGACATTGCATTAGCCATTACATTCTGTATTCTGCCTATTGGCTTTGACATGCTGTATCCAGTCTAGCCGCCTATTGGCTTTGACATTGCATGCCTATTGACTTTGACATGATGTATTCAATTTAGCTGCCTATTGACTTTGACATGCTATTAGATATTCTGCCTATTGGCTTTGACATGATATCATATATTACATTTTGTATTCAGCTCCGCTGCCTATTGGCTTTGACATGATATTCAGCTCCGCTGCCTATTGGCTTTGACATGATATAAGACATTGCATTTTGTATTCAGCTTAGATGCCTATTGGCTTTGACATGACACTAGACATTGCATTTGATATTTAGGTTAGCTGCCTATTGCCTTTAACATGACATTGCATTTGATACTTAGGTTAGCTGCCTATTGCCTTTAACGTGGAGTTAGATCTTGCAGTTGAGAATCCAAGCTGTATTTTTCCAAGCTGTGTTTTTGCACCAGATGAACCAAGATGTTTTGCTCTCACAGTAGACTAGACCTGATAAGAGAGGGTACATGGGCGTTGTTTTTCCTCGCTTGAGCTTGGGAACAGGAGTAGTCTTGGAGACCTGGCCAGTCTCCAAAAGGCTTGCTCAGTTTCCCAGGTCTGAGAGGAGGGGGCACACCTTTGTAACTAATGTAACAGGCTGCAGAGAGTCAGATTCGAATCTGCCGGACCTCGTGCTGGAGCTTGGCGCAGGCTGCCAGCAATCCCGTGTGGGTAGATGAATCTCTCTTTCTCGCGGTTGACAGGGGTCCTCAGCTTGCAGACCTTAGAAAGATGAAGCTGTGAATAGTTCCCACACGGTGAAGTATTTGTTTTGCTTTGCATTCAATATCTTATAAATATAACCTGCTGTGTATATTGCAAACTGATATATTTTGTTTGATTAACGCGGACTTGAAAGCTACTAATTCGTCATTCATTCATAAACATTGTGGTTGGGGAAGAATAAAATAACAATAAAAGTCTTCTTTGACCTCACAAGTGCATTTCTAGTGTGTTATGTTAGTGCTTAGAAACTAAATAAGAGGAAAGCACTACAATTGGTACCTGGAGTCGTGGGGTCGGTCATTAAGAGGTGATTAAGAAGGGGTTTGACAAGTTAGTAGATTTCGAAGTGCACACTTTAAAAGTGTAATTGTTTTTTTGTTGTTTGGAGAATTACAGAAATTGTTTTCTGTTTGGAGAATCACAGTAGCACGGCAGACCATGTCTGAGACATGTGTTGATAAACTGCCTGATGGTGCTAAGAAAAACTGTGAATTGTTTTCTGTTTGGGGAATTACAGAAGAAAATGCATGTGTAGCTAAAAGGCCTGATAATGTTTTGAGAAATAATTCCTGTTGTATATATGTAGAAAACGTGTCTTTTGGAAGTAATGATGACAGAAAGGTCTGGATACCTTTATCTGCTTACAGAGAAATGCAGGAGAAATGTAGGAAGTTGGAACATGAAAATAGGAATTTACGTGAGCAAATTAGCCAGGATACAATAATTCAAAAAAATGCTGAAAGTTATAAAAATGAAGAATATTTCTTGTCCCATTCCAGTAATGAGGGGGTTAAGACAGCTCCAAGCTCAGAATGTGATTTACGAGTTACCGTTGCAAAATGCACAAGTAAAACGAAGGATTTTAGAGCAAGACACCCCGAGTTTCATTAGCTTGTTTGATTTTTGGAAAAAGAATAGCCCTCATTTGAGAGAAATCCTAACACTTTTGTATATGGTCACTGTGAAAAATAATATGCAGCTGCGCGCTTGTGATTTGGCAAATGAAATAATGCAGACTTTAGGTTTCTGCGCAGTGCAAGAAGGAAATACTTATGTACATTTAAATCAAGAACAAGGAAAGAAAATAGTGCCCCTAGCTAGAATCATACAATGGATCTGGTACTTGCAAGACAGGGCTAGAGTACCACAGATAAAAGAATTACCAATGAAGTTGTGTGCACCATTTGAATTCGTGTCCACTGAAGATAAAAAGCATGTTTGTTTTACTAATGATTCATTGACTGAAATGTTGCTTTCTGGCACAGTAGAAGGAACAGCGTTGTATAATGTGTGTCAGATTTTAAAGCAAGAGCTACTTGAGATGTGTCATTTTTATGCTGATTTTTGGTTCTTTGATAATGTTTTAGCCACATGGCTTGTACCTAACTGGTTCAATTACCTTGCAGATGTTAATGAGAAAAATTCAGAGAGAGAAGTGTACACCCAGAATTCTGCCTTAGTGGGGATGGCTAGGTGGGTGCCCCAGAAATGTGGGCAGCTGAGAGGAAAAGCCACTTACAGGTGGGCAGAGATGAGAGAGATGCACATTCCCCTAGATTTGATAAAAACTGTGCAGCACGCACAAAAGCAATCTGTCATGCAAGCAGTCACAGAGCATTTGGGGAGAGGAAAGTTACCAGAACAGAAATGGCAAATTGATCAGGTTTTAGGGAAAGTGATTGCTGCAAATTACCAAGGAAAAATCGAAATTATGCTGATACCTAGAAAAGAATCTGATTCATTCATACAAATTGGAGACAGAATGGCCCAAATTGACAAAAGTGCAGTGAATGGAGGTTTGGTAAAGAATGAGTCTGCCCCAGCCCTTCTGACAGTGCAAGAAAAGGGAAGCTGTGGCGCAGCAGATAAAAACCTCAGTGCTGATGTGTGGGCTGAAGCCCCAAGTGACCCTCCAGAACCTGCAGAAAATATAACAAAGGGCCCCAAAAACATCCTGCTGATTATAAAACAGGGAAAGAAAGAGGAAGGGTGCAGTTTAAATGAAAAATGTTATTTGCAAGAAAAGTCATACTTGTTTCTTTTGCAGATCCTACCACGTTTCGCCACTGTCCCCGAGTGTGCTGTGTGGTCCCCCTTCCGGTGTGTGCGTGTGGGGTCGGGGAAGGGACCGAATCCCCAACCTGAACCTGGCTGAGTAAAGTGCCAGCACCATGGATCCATTTTGCGCAAACTGCGCCTTCAGTTCAAGTTCAACTTGTTTGCTGTGTTTTTTTTTTTTTTTTCCCTCTCGTATGGAACTCTGACTTTTGCTTATCTTCCAGCAAACCTTTCAGGTGGACCGTGCCTCTTTTACATGAGCAGAACTCATGCCACATCAAATTGCTAACACTGTTGAATTAGAGACTCATTCAGAGAAAAAATAAAAAATAAAAAATTGCCCAGTCTTTTCTATGTAGATGTATCTGATGTGAAAGGTTATGAAATCAATGTGTTAATTCACTTCTATTGCTTTACAGGGATTGCTTTGATCATAATGTTTTTTTGTGCTGATGTTTTTTTTTTGTTTGTTTGAAATATGAGATATGTGAAACAAAAATTCATTGGTCAAAGGGCGGAATGTCCTGCCATTTGATAAAGTTTGTTTTGACCAATGACTTGGTGTTTCACCATTGCGCATATTAGTTGCTCAATGTTCACCAGTAGCACATGGTATGTTTTGTTCAGTTTAGCCGCCTATGGGCTTTGACATTGCATTAGTCATTACATTCTGTATTGTGCCTATTGGCTTTGACATGGCATTAGCCATTACTTTCTGTATTCAGTTGAGCCGCCTATGGGCTTTGACATTGCATTAGCCATTACATTCTGTATTCTGCCTATTGGCTTTGACATGCTGTATCCAGTCTAGCCGCCTATTGGCTTTGACATTGCATGCCTATTGACTTTGACATGATGTATTCAATTTAGCTGCCTATTGACTTTGACATGCTATTAGATATTCTGCCTATTGGCTTTGACATGATATCATATATTACATTTTGTATTCAGCTCCGCTGCCTATTGGCTTTGACATGATATTCAGCTCCGCTGCCTATTGGCTTTGACATGATATAAGACATTGCATTTTGTATTCAGCTTAGATGCCTATTGGCTTTGACATGACACTAGACATTGCATTTGATATTTAGGTTAGCTGCCTATTGCCTTTAACATGACATTGCATTTGATACTTAGGTTAGCTGCCTATTGCCTTTAACGTGGAGTTAGATCTGGCAGTTGAGAATCCAAGCTGTATTTTTCCAAGCTGTGTTTTTGCACCAGATGAACCAAGATGTTTTGCTCTCACAGTAGACTAGACCTGATAAGAGAGGGTACATGGGCGTTGTTTTTCCTCGCTTGAGCTTGGGAACAGGAGTAGTCTTGGAGACCTGGCCAGTCTCCAAAAGGCTTGCTCAGTTTCCCAGGTCTGAGAGGAGGGGGCACACCTTTGTAACGAATGTAACAGGCTGCAGAGAGTCAGATTCGAATCTGCCGGACCTCGTGCTGGAGCTTGGCGCAGGCTGCCAGCAATCCCGTGTGGGTAGATGAATCTCTCTTTCTCGCGGTTGACAGGGGTCCTCAGCTTGCAGACCTTAGAAAGATGAAGCTGTGAATAGTTCCCACACGGTGAAGTATTTGTTTTGCTTTGCATTCAATATCTTATAAATATAACCTGCTGTGTATATTGCAAACTGATATATTTTGTTTGATTAACGCGGACTTGAAAGCTACTAATTCGTCATTCATTCATAAACATTGTGGTTGGGGAAGAATAAAATAACAATAAAAGTCTTCTTTGACCTCACAAGTGCATTTCTAGTGTGTTATGTTAGTGCTTAGAAACTAAATAAGAGGAAAGCACTACACGCGCATAGACCAATTTACCACGGGCTCTGGTGCGACCTGCGCTGAAGAACGATCCCTGAGCAGCCGTGACAGTCCACCGGTGGCTTCCAGTGACCTGGCGGCAATTCTTCAAGCTATTCAGGCATCTCAGTCGGCAGTAGACGCCAAGATCGGGGAGGTAAGAGTGGATGTGGCCCTGGTACGTCGTGATCTCCGCAATGCAACAGCCCGAATTACGGAAGCAGAAACAAGAATATCCACAGTGGAAGACAACCTAACTGCCCTAAAAATGCAAGTATCTGCGTTATCGGCCCGCACGTCAGAATTATACCGGAGAGCTGAAGATGCTGAAAATAGGTCAAGGCGTAACAATCCTCGTATAGTGGGCCTTCCGGAGAACACTGTGACATCATCCCTGGCCTCCTTCCTGGAGGACTGGTTCCGCTCCTGGATGCCGGAGGACTGCCTCACTCCGTGGTTTGCGATCGAACGGGCCCATAGGGGTCTGCAGTCCAGGCCTCCACTGTGCTCTCCACCCAGACCGGTGATACTCTGTCTCTTCAATTTTAAGGATAGGGACGCTGTGCTGCGGGAAGCGTGCTCCAAAGGAAATTTATTCTGCAATGGGGCAAAGGTCCTTCTTTTTCCAGACTATACAAGGGATGTGCAATTTCAACGACACTCCTTTGCTGAAGTAAAGCAGAAACTGAGAGCGATGGACATATCCTACTGCCTTCTATTCCAATCGAAACTCTGAGTGATGCACGGAAACAAGACTCACTTCTTTGAGCAACCGGCTGCGGCATGGACTTGGTTGACAGAAGAGGTACCGTTCGGCCCTCCCGGTGAGAGACAACTGCAAGCCAAAGAAGAAATGCCAATGAACAACCAGCAGAATTGGCCATCAGGCCTTCAGCAACGGATGCGTTTGAAGAGATGTAGGGCGCGCTGGGACTCTCGCTCAGGCTCCCCCAGGGTAACCCCATCCAAGGAACTATCGGGACAACGGATGAAGGCAAGTCAAAGGGGTGGCAAGGGAGACCTGGGACTGCAGGGATAGGCACATGCTCACGTAGAGACAATGGAGGACTCTGATCTGTCCTGAAGCCCAGCGCTCTGACTCAGCAAGTAAGGAAGAGATAACGGGACGGGTGTCCCCCGCGCTGATGGAAACTTTACCACAATAAGGCTGCTTGTTATTTAACGCACTTTGATCCAACAATATGGAGGAGTCCACCACTGCTCAACCAATTGGTGTTTCCAACTCATTGTGTTCAGGAGTGAGATGGCATATAAGGGTGACAGATGCTTCTGGGGGAAGTATGGGGTGTGGAGGGAGTTGGGGGTGTGGGAGTTCAGACCTTGCATTAGGGTGTTTGTTGTTGTTAATTGATGTAATTGTTTATGTGTTCTTACTCTGCAGCTGCACGGGGTGAGGTCTGGGATGCTATTAGAGCGCTCGTCGGTCACTGGAGTGATGGCCGGGTGGGACAGGAGAGGAGACCCCCGAGGTGTCGGGGCGGGGTTCAGAAACAATGTCACGATGGACAGAATTATTGACACCAAAGGGTCTGACACAGATTATCTCGTGGAATGTAAATGGTCTCCTAGACAAAATTAAGCACACCGCAGTGTTTGCCTTTGTACACCAACACTGGCCTGACGTCCTTCTGCTGCAGGAGACACACTTCCTGGGGGGCCAGTGTCCTTTTCTAGCCTGTAAGGGTTTCGACAGAGTATATTATGCAGGGTTCACACGTGGGTCGCGGGGGTGGCGATACTGTTGCACCGCTGATTTCCCATAACGGTACTCAAGTGTGTGGAGGGACCGACAAGGGCGTTATGTGGTCATTACTGGGAAGGTCGAGGGCATCACGATCAACGTAGTTAGTATTCACACCCCTCCGACTGTGGTGCATGGGACTCTCAATGACCTAACTAAACTTCTCCTGGACCTACCCCCAGGACTTACCATACTGGGAGGGGATTTTAACGCAGTCCCAGACCCTGCGACCGATGCAACCGGACCGCCCTACGCCCACAGACAGGCCATGGCAGCGGGGCTTACTGGGTGGCTCAGTGTTCTTGATGTGCAGGAGAACCAGCTGATTTTTTTCATATGGTGTGGTCCTGTCCGATGCTGCAGGTCTACTGGGGTAAAATAACACGCAAATTGAATGCAGTACTGGGGCAGGAGCAGCAGATGTCCGCTAAACTAGTATTATTAGGTGTGGTGGAGGAACTGAGGGGCACTCGAGCATATTGTGCTTTTGTGGATACGGCTCTGTTGGTTGCCAAGAGAGACATTGCAGCAGCCTGGTACTCGTCTATGGGCCCGCCCCTTCAAAAATGGAGCCATGGAGTGGGCTAACCAAGAAAAACTGGTCTATGAGTCAAGGGGCTGTCCCAGGAAGCATGAGAAGGTATGGGGAAGGTGGCTGGGAATGTTCCTGTAGACTGCTGGGGGTCATTGCTCCCTTTGTGATGCTTGAATTGGACAGGAAGTCTGTCGCATGGTTTGGTTTAATGTCAAAGTACAGTGGTTCTGAAGCTCACTCCATTTACCTGTGCAAGCTCTTTTTGAGTTTTCTTTCTCCACTTGTTTCCCCTTTCCCTTTTTTTTTCAAAATAATAAAAAATTGTTTATAAAAAAAAAAGATTGTGAAATCTAGATTTCACTCACCAGTTCCTTCTTCTTAGGATGTAGTATGGTCATGTGTTGACAAGAACTGCCAGCAAGACTAACTCAGTATCATTGTCATACTTTTTTATCCGAGTAGGGCACAATTCTGAATCTTCATAGAATAAGAGACATACTGAATCATCTGTCCTCGTGAAGTTATTTGATTCACTTTCTCTGATGATGGATATATTTAAGAAACTTTCTCATGGTTATGTTTCTTTTTTTTTGGGACTGTGGCCTTTCCCAATTTGTTGAATATGACTTTGAAGGAAATGTCCTAAAAAGAGCGCTTACCATACATAGATGTAAAAACACCCCTATACCCTTGACTCAAAACTCTGAATTGCCAAAGAAATAGCAAAGAAGAGAAAAGCTGAAGGAGAGGTAAGAAAGCTGAAGCAGAACCTCTGGGTGTGAAAACAAGGATACTTTCCTACTACTCTGACATGTCTGAGGACGTCATCCATGTGAAGACAGAGGGCTTCATTTAGAGTTTAGTGAAGGGGTTATTCTGCCACAAACATTACAGATATCCTGCCGCCATATTACAAATTCCATAGGCTATAATGGAATTGTAATATGGCGGACAGTATATCCGTCACGTTTGTGATGGAGTAACCACTTTCGCCAAACTCTAAATCAGGCCCTGAGATTCTATTCTGGAAGCCGCAGAGTGCCCCTATTCTGGAAGCCGCAGAGCTCCCTGACTAAAGGAACCATAAATTAACTACACATTTGAATTCAAAAACCTCAAAACTGGCCTAACTTTGCAAAATGTATCCGAAGTGATGAACTGAGTCTTTGTACTTCATTGTATGTATGTATGTATGTATGCATGTTTGCACACACACTGATCATCGAACAGCACCATCAGCCCTACAGTACGACTGTTGGTCATTTGCAATAGATACATTATGCATTCCTTTCTATTTTATGGGCAACTGCTTTTCCTTCTAGAATTTCTTCAATTTCAGTCTTTTGATGTGTTGTTTTGGTGCTGTCTGCCGGAGGTGGTAATCCATCTGGCCACGTATGCAGGAGTGTTTCCTCTGGTGGCATGAAGGTGATACAGCTGGTCATTGCTTGTGACAGTTGGCCACCATATGCCTTGACTACTCTACTCTCATAAAGATGGTGTTTATTAAAAAGCAGAGCACAGTGGATATGCTCCCATACCCCTACATCGTGGTTCCAAGGACATGCTGGAATCAGACAATTGGAT
Source organism: Pleurodeles waltl (assembly GCF_031143425.1). Lineage (NCBI taxonomy): Eukaryota > Metazoa > Chordata > Amphibia > Caudata > Salamandridae > Pleurodeles > Pleurodeles waltl. The sequence continues at coordinate 505,168,193 of NC_090443.1, forward strand.
GTGGGTAGAGCTAAAGCTAAACCTGAAATGTTGGAACACAGTTGTTGAGTGTCTGCCAATTTGATACTGCGTGATATTATGTGCATAAACCTCCAGCTTGAACACCACCACTTATGCATTTTCCCTGACCCCTCTGAAGCATTTCATAGAAACATTTAAAGTTTTTGCGAAATGCTTCTAGTCCTAAGTGCAGAAAGTACAACCAGTGTCCTCATAAACATAGATTGTGCAGTAGATATAGTACCCAGTCAGGCTCCATCTGTAGCCTTCAGGGCCTGATTACAAGTAAGCACTGTCGGATTCAATAATTATACGAGTGATTAAACATTCGACATCGAGGTGTTCTGATTTTACCGAATGTGATAATTATCATATATTCTGTTTTTTTCTGCCATTAACATGTGAATTTTGCTGCTTACTGCATCAAAATATGCATGCCTTGGTAAATAAAGGGCCATTTTCCTTTGTTACATTCCAGTCAAAATGTAACTACGGGTATAACATTAATCACACCTGGTGCTTACTGGGTGTAATAAACATCTCACCACTTGTAAATGTGATACCTGCACACACAGACATTTGTGCAGGGACCTCAATTTAAAAAGCCATTTGTACTCAGGTCCTTAGTATTGCATCTTGTGCTACCGGTTTAGAATAAAGCTATAGTTGTAATATTTATTCAAAAAACACAGATGAAGTTCAAAGAGGTTATAATTGTTGGCAATCCGATATTGAGATTAACATGAGTTTGGGGGGTTGGCTAACTGAATATTCTTTGCCTTACTTGGAGGTATTCCATAGGTAAAGTGACAACTGTTTTTAAAGTGACAGACATTTAGGGCGTTTCCGCCCGCTGGCCCAGCAGAATACTCACCACAACATTGACGCCAACTCGTAATTGAGCTGGCGTCAATGTTGCGGTGTGTCGGGTGCAAAGGCACCGATTGCGCTTTTCATTGCCAATAATTCGGGCAGTGCAAAGCACTACAGGGCTGTCCCTAGTGGCCCCTGGACTGCCCATGCCACAGCACCCCGTCTCTGCCACCCTTTGCATGGCAGTGGGACTGGCACCGCCAGGCTGTCGACTGATGCCAAACTGGCAGTGCCAGTGGTCAGACCGTGGCTGCTCCAACATGGTCGTAATGTGGAGGCTGGACCACTGCTTTGACAGTGGTCCGATCTCCACTGCAAGTCTGGCGGTCCCAGGACCACCAAACTCGTAAGGAGGGCCTTAATGTTGTGCTTTGATTGCAAGGAATGTGGCCTGCTCGATTAAATAAGATGAGGAAGATGTTCTGAAAAAGTTCTTACTAATTCAAAGGCGTATAGTGTTTAAACGGAGGATGAAAATACATCACACCTAAAACATATCCTTATCATGACATCAAGCGAGCTTGCATGACTGCAAAACTGTTGATATTTGAAGTTGACATGTTTACTGGCGTTCGAGGTATGATGAAACTGAATTTAATAAATGACTTGTAGAATGATAATTCTGAATTGCAGTAGCAAATAGATGTGGGAAGAAGAGATAGTTTATCAATTATTTGTTGAGTATGGTTGAGCTTGCTTGGAGCTGGTCTGCCCTATGGCATATAGGCGGTCATTCTGACCGCGGCAGGCGGCGGTCGCCGCACGCCATGTGGTCACTGCCGAATGACCGCCCTGCGGCGGCCATTCCAACTTTCCCGCTGGGCCGGCGGGCGACTGCCAAAAGGCCGCCCGCCGGCCCAGCGGGAAAGCCCCTGCAACGAGGAAGCCGGCTCCGAATGGAGCCGGCGGAGTTGCAGGGGTGCGACGGGTGCAGTGGCACCTGTCGCGATTTTCACTGTCTGCTAAGCAGACAGTGAAAATCGTTGTGGGGCCCTGTTAGGGGGCCCCTGCACTGCCCATGCCAGTGGCATGGGCAGTGCAGGGGCCCCCAGGGGCCCCACAACACCCGTTCCCGCCATCCTGGTTCTTGCGACAGGGTAGCGGGAAGGGGGTCGGAATCGCCATGCAAGCAGCGCCGCCATGGAGGATTCCCTGGGCCAGGGGAAAACCGGCGGGAAACCGCCGGTTCCCCTTTTCTGACCGCGGCTTTACCGCCGCGGTCAGAATAGCCCTGGAAGCACCGCCGGCGGAGTTGCAGGGGTGCGACGGGTGCAGTGGCACCCGTCGCGATTTTCACTGTCTGCTAAGCAGACAGTGAAAATCGTTGTGGGGCCCTGTTAGGGGGCCCCTGCACTGCCCATGCCAGTGGCATGGGCAGTGCAGGGGCCCCCAGGGGCCCCACGACACCCGTTCCCACCATCCTGGTTCTGGCGGTGAAAACCGCCAGAAACAGGGTAGCGGGAAGGGGGTCGGAATCGCCATGCAAGCAGCGCCGCCATGGAGGATTCCCTGGGCCAGGGGAAAACCGGCGGGAAACCGCTGGTTCCCCTTTTCTGACCGCGGCTTTACCGCTGCGGTCAGAATAGCCCTGGAAGCACCGCCAGCCTGTTGGCGGTGCTTCCGCGGTCCCCGGCCCTGGTGGTCATGGACCGCCAGGGTCGGAATGACCCCCATAGTGTCATTAAAAGCATATAACAAGCATTTGCAATGCAATAGGTCTCGCATTTTCTTGAGTTGGAGCAATTGCCATTGTAAATTCATTAACTGGACCTTTCTTGCTACATAAATTGGTCAATCTTGCCTCATAATTTTGTCTTTTCCTGTCATATAATTCCCCTGGTCCAGCATATACCTAAAGCACTTCCATTTACCTTCTTCCTCTATCTTAAAAAACATATTCAATTATCATATAAACCTTTATCAGAAATAAACATTTGGTATTAGAGTGTAATGCTCAAAACACTATAACAAAAATATAATTTGGGACAGATTGAAGGGTGAAAGGAAAGAGGGAGTCAGGAGTAAAGATGGAGAGGACATGTGGTGTAGTAACTGTGTCATGGGCCCTGGAGCAAGAAACGAAAATGGTTGACTGGAATTTCAGTAGGAAAATACAATAGAAATTAGAGTTAAGGGAGTTCCCTAGGTCTCTGGGCCCCGGTGCCACTGGATCTGTTGCTTTGTTGATAACTAGGCCTCAGGAGAGAAAGCGAATGGGGCAGTAAAAAAGAAGTGAAAGGAATACAACAGACTAAAGGAAGAAAGAGAAGAGGTCACAAAGATATATAAGAAAGAAGGGAAAGAAAGAACGAGAAATGAAAACACAACTAAGAAGAAATAGAGCAAACATATGAGACAAATGTAAAAAGGGAACAAAGCTAGCGAACTAAAGCTAAAGAGGAAAAAGACGTGTGAAAAGAAAGAAAAATGAACATTAGAGAAAAAAAAGGGAGATGGTGAGAGAAACAAGCAGCGAAAGAACCAGGCCATATATGTACTGACACATTTCCCAAAGACACAGAATGGGAAAACCACTTTGACACTTTGGGTCCCGACAACTGACTTGTGGCTTCCACATACAAAAGGAAAAAAGAGGGATTTATAGTAAAATGAAAATTGACAGGTAAAGATAAGAAAAACACCAGAGAAAGGAAGGAAAAAAGATCTAAAAAAAGTGAAAGAACGCATACCGAGTCGAAGGAAAGAGCAAATAAAAAAGACAAAGAAAGAATGCAGGGAAGAGAAAAAAATAGTGAAAGAATGAATGCCAGATGAAGAAAAAAGAGTTGAATGAAACAAGGAAACAAATAATCAAGTTTTTGCGAGTTTGAAAGAAGAGGTAGCAAGAGGAAGAGGGAAATAAAAAAGGGAGAGGAGTAGAAAAAAAACTGTTGAAAGAAAGAGCGATTGTTGATTTTAAAAGCCGGAAAGACTTGAGTGGGGGAGAACATTGATAGTAAACACATTAAAGGAAAGAACGGAGTGATATAAGTGAAAGAGAGCCTCCCAAATAAAGATGGCAGCTAAGAATAGATTTAATTGGTTCCCCCACATCCTCAAACAGAAGTCAGAGTGTGGAACAGGAGGGGCACCGCAGAACAGCAGGGAGTGCATTAGCAGAGTTGTTTGTGAACCCCAATACAGCAATGTTACTCAAAAAAAGCGGGGTTGGTGGTTGATGCTACTAATTGCACATCTGAAAATAAAGCGCTCAAACGTATTGTCTCATCTGTAGAGTAATACACAGGGTGCCAACCTGGTCCGAAAAACCCAACCACCAAGGGTTTAGAAGTACACAAGAACACAAGTGGAACAATAGAGAACCACCTATGTCACGTGCTGTAAGTAACAAGATGCAAAGAAAAGAGCAAAACCAGGGCACTCCTCAAAACAAAAGTAATCAGTCCATGAAAGTCAAGTTGCAGAAGATGTTTTAATCCTCTATAGGGTCAGAAGCGAAAATAATGATCAAAAGGTATTTTTGTCCATGTAGCAAAAATGGGTATAAGAGAAAACAGAAACCAGCCAACACGTGTTTCGTCCTCTCTGACTTTTTCAAGGCTCAAAAGGCTGAAGTTTGAGAAAGATAACTGTATGGAAGATACTTCTGTTGGATCTCACAAAGTGTTCCTATAGCCGAAATGAGGGGAAATCCAATATGTTCGTACTCAGCGGCACAGGGGCAGCCGGGTGCAGGCAACGGGTTTCAGATAGGAAACAATGGAGGGACCCGGGGGTCACTCTAGCGGTGCGAGTAGGCACAGGGGACTTCTCGGGACAGCCACCACCTGGGCTAGGCAGAGGGTCGCCTGGGGGTCACTCCTGCACTGAGGTTCGGTTCCTTCAGGTCCTGGGGGCTGCGGGTACAGTGCTGGTTCCAGGCGTCGGTTCTCTTTACAGGCATTCGCGGTCAGGGGGAGCCTCTGGATTCTCTCTGCAGGCATCGCTGTGGGGGCTCAAGGGGGTCGTCTCAGGCTACTCATGGGGTCGCAGTTGCTGGGGAGTCCTCCCTGGCTGTTTGTTCTCTGGATCTCGAGCCGGGGGCGTCAGGTGCAGAGTGGGAAGTCTCACGCTTCCGGCGGGAAACGTGAAGTCTTTGAAAGTTGCTTCTTTGTTGCAAAGAAGTTGCTGGTTTTGAGCAGGGCCGCTGCTCACAGGAGTTTCTTTAGTCCAGGGCAGTCCTCTGAGGCTTCAGAGGTCACTGTTCCCTGTCGGATGCGTCGCTGGTTGCAGGTTTTCGAATCAGGAGACAGGCCAGTAGGGCTGGGGCCAAAGCAGTTGTCGTCTTCAGTCTTCTCTGCAGGCTTGTAGGTCAGCAGTCCTTCTTGTTTCTTCAGGTTGTAGGATTGTGATTTCCTGGGTTCTTGGGTGCCCCTAAATACTAGATTTAGGGGTGTGTTTAGGTCTGGGAGGGCAGTAGCCAATGCCTACTGTCCTGGAGGATGGCCCCAGACACTGTAGGGGCATAGTGCTCATGCACATATGCCCTCACCTGTGGTATAGTGCACCCTGCCTTAGGGCTGTAAGGCCTGTTAGAGGGGTGACTTACCTATGCCACAGGCAGTGTGAGGTTGGCATGGCACTCTGAGGGGAGTGCCATGTCGACTTTGTCTTTTTCTCCCCACCAGCACACACAAGCTGTTAGGTAGTGTGCATGTGCTGAGTGAGGGGTCCCCAGGGTGGCATAAGATATGCTGCAGCCCTTAGAGACCTTCCCTGGCATCAGGGCCCTTGGTACCAGGGGTACCAGTTACAAGGGACTTATCTGAGTGCCAGGGTTGTGCCAATTGTGAAAGCAAAGGTACAGTTTAGGGAAAGAACACTGGTGCTGGGGCCTGGTTATCAGGGGCCCAGCACACTTTCAATCAAAACTTAGCATCAGCAAAGGCAAAAGGTTGTGGGGGTAACCATGCCCAGGAGGCATTTCCTTACAAGAGTGTACTGACTGTAAGAACTAAGGTGCTCTGGTAGACAGTATGTGTGGGGTTCTAGCTTGGCTGAGGGGCTTGGAGTATGTGAACTGAGGTGTACCGATGGAGCTGTGCCCGAGGTCCAGTACTGGAGCAGCAGAGTGTACTGACCACAAAAACTGAGGTGCTCTGGTAAACAGTGCATGTGGGGTTCTGGCACTTGTACGGCTGAGGGCTTGGAGTGTGTGAACTGAGGTGCACTGATGGAGCGGGCGCCCAAGGTCCCAGTACTGGAGCAGCAGAGTGTACTGACCGCAAGAACTGAGGCGCTCTGGCAGACAGCGCATGTGGGGTTCCTGGCACTGGCATGGCTGAAGGCTTGGAGTGTGTGAACTGAGGTGCACTGTTGGAGCTGTGCCAGAGGTCCCAGTACCTGAGCAGCAGAGTGTACTGACCACAAGAATTGAGGTGCTCTGGCAGACAGCGCATGTGGGGTTCTTGGCACTGGCACAGCTGAGGGCTTAGAGTGTGTGAACTGAGGTGCACTGGTTGAACTGCGCCTGAGGTCCCAGTACTGGAGCAGCAGAGTATACTGACCACAAGAATTGAGGTGCTCTGGCAGACAGCACATGTGGGGTTCCTGGCACTGGCATGGCTGAGGGCTTGGAGTGTGTGAACTGAGGTGCACTGATAGAGCTGCGCCCGAGGTCCCAGAACTGGAGCAGCGGAGTGTACTGACTGCAAGAACTGAGGTGCTGTGGCACAGCCCGCATGGGATTACAGGCACGGCTGTGGGGCTTGGAGTGTGTGAACTGAGGTGCACTGATGGAGCTGCCCCCAAGTTCCCAGTACTAGAGCAGCAGAGTGTACTGACTGGAAGAACTGAGGTGCTCTGGCAGGTAGCACATGTGGGGTTCCTGGCACTGGCACAGCTGGGGGCTTGGAGTGTGTGAACCGAGGTGCACTGATAGGGCTGCGCCTGACGTCCCAGTACTAGAGCAGCAGAGTGTACTGACTGGAATTACTAAGGTGCTCTGGCAGACAGAGCACGTGTAGGATTCCTGGCACGGCTGAGGGCTTGGCGTATGTGAACTGAGGTGCACTGATGGAGCTGCGAGTGGGATCCCAATATGGAGCAAAGTGGGCACTGTCTCTAAGGATTGCAGAGCCCTAGTAGAGCTGGGGGCCTAGGTTATAAGCAATTACAAGTGATCCTCCACCTTTTCTCTCAGCGACCCAAAGGCAGGCACACTTGGTAAACAAAATCCAAGTCAAGAAAGGGGGGGAGCCAGGAATCTGAGAGAGGGTGCAGAGAGCTCACAAAAACCAAATGTGACCAGGATAACAGCCTGATTTATAGCCTTGTTTATAGCTAAGCTCTGAGCAAGAATGCTCTGCATATGAAAAGGGAAGCTTCCCTGGAAAGGAGCGGGAAACAAAGTAAACAAAAAAGTCCTCTAAAGACCAGATAAATCGAACAAAGCATAATTATACAGAAGTTGGTCCCTGCTCCCACACAGAAGGAGGAGGGACAAAGAGGCATGACTGACCACTAGCAAGCAATCATTTTTAAATGACACTAAAACGAACTAATGAAATAGCTGGAAGCCCACAGAAGAAGTATACTTAAAAGTACACAAGAGGTTGTACGCTTACGCTTGACCTAAAAAAGAATGTAAGCGGTGTGTATGATACATACTCCTTCCTAAAATTCTTAAATTCCCTTAAATTCACTTCTAGAGCTACCACTGGGTCTGTGGTGCCGGAGATGCCCTCCTACCTGCACCTGCCTCCATCTACACCAATACCTATTTAGGATCTGAAACTGGCCCCCCACCTTTACCATTCCCCTTTCAATGGTCAGTGATCTCGTACCATTTGAACTGATCCAATGTAAGAGTCCTCTCTTATGTGTTAATGGTGGGCTCCCTCCCACAAGCCTCCACTGTCCATGTTACCACATAGCCTTTCATCCACACCACTCCAGTATACATTTTCAGAAATCAAGATGACCTTTCTCTAGCTGCACTCCCCTTAAAAGTCACCAATGGTCTGCACAGTGCTCCAACCCTTAATACTGCCTGGAGATGTCGTCCCATTTTCCTCACTGCTGTCATGACAGCAAATGATGGCTTCCCTTAACAAGGCCAGACCAGAAATTAAAATCAGCCTAGGGAAAACTGTTCAAACCACTCCCAGTCTGAAGGAGACAGTAATTGGAATGGGGTTAAGAGAGATTGGTTGTTTAATGGCAGCCCATATGCTTGTATAGAAGCCTACTACCCTGCAGCCCAGTCGAAATTTTCAGAGTGGCAGGATGGGCAGTCCAGTCATAACCCTCACTTAGCCTCCCCTTCTACACCCTCTCTTTGGATCGAAAGATAGCCTTTTCCTGGATATCTCCCTAGTTGGTCTCTGAACCATACTGATTCCCCAGATGAATTGATGCTGCAGTCGTGTCCCACCTCCTTCTTGGCCTTGATTCAGCAGAAGTGCAGGCCACCTTTAGGTGCTGGGGCAGAGGCTGGTCCACTTTAGGAATCCGGTCGATGGTTACAACAGGAATCTGTGAAAGAGAGAAGATGCTTTTCATTCCAAATCACAAGAAGACTCTTCAGTCTGAGATTAAGGATTTCATCTAGGAGGGCAGGGATGTGGAATTTCTATTGCCTGATGCACAGGACATATTGCTTGAGGTCAAGGGCAATAAGTTTTCATGTTGATTTTGTCCTTAGAACAAGTAGGCCTAACCCTTTGCAGCACAAACCCTTTGGCTGCCAGCTTACAGAGAAGTGAACTGTCTGCAGTTGAGGTATTATGCGTGTCCATAAGTTAATGCTGTTCGAACTTGAATTTATGGTTCATTAATGAAAAGCCTTCAATATTAGGGTGCATGCTCTAAATAAATGTTTCATGGTCACACTGCAGTGGTTCCAGTAAAACAAAAAGTGTACATACATGTTTGAAAAGTTTAACAATATGAGGCTAAGTATAATGCTCCCAGAATGCTCTGATTAGATGCAAATGTTTGCAGAAGCTTGTAAGCAAGTGATGATTCTTTGCTTTCAAAATAAAATGTTCAGAAAAAAATACAAGTAGGAAAAAAAGGTTTTGCTACTATGAAATTTTAGGTGCTATTTCTTTGAAGCGTCATAAATGTGTAGATGCATGCTAGTATTTCCAAAAAATATTCCTAATGGAAAATCAGTGTAACCATTTTCAACAAGATTATGGGAAGCATGAAAATGAACAAGCACTGGTAAAGCCGACCGATCCAACATTTTTGTGAGTCTTTTGGTTTCGTCAATGCGTATCTTGTTTTGACATGGCTTTTGTAACCCTTTATTGTTGTGGGAGCTGCCAAGCCCTCACCATTGTAACAGACATTGGCAAAAAGCAACAAAAAGTTTTTTGGGTCTTAAAAAGCACACCAGTGACCTAACAAAGGCCCCGCAGCCCCCCTCCAGGGTGCCCACTCAGCACAGCACCTGCGCTGATGGAGCCTGGAGGGGGGTCCCTCCATGTTCTTTACAGGGGGGCCACCTCTAGTTTCGTTATGCCACTGATTGTCATAGTAGTTCCTGGCACTGAACAAAACTACTTTGTGTGCCAATATGCTCCTTGTGGAAGAGCAGAATGCGATCACTCACAGTAAAGCCAGACAATAGATACAGAGAAAAATAGAAGTTTAATAAAAACAAAATGTCTTTAACGCCAGACCTAATTAGGGATGCAATTATTAATGATAGTAACAAAAGGTCACCCGTGGTATATGTCTTTGAATTAGTGCCTTTCCTGAATTCACAAGAACTTGCAGAGGTAGATCAGGAAATCGTACTCCTACAAAATATTTGGGAACTGTATTTTAGCATCAGCAAATATGCATGTGTAGATTTGCTCATGTCAAAATTTATTTAGTGTTTACAAGTTCACTTTCCCTCCAAATAACTTTTTTCCCAACACTGGAAGATCTTCTACTTCTGCCATTGTCAGGAGTAAATTTACAACTTTTCTTGTTATGAGAATAAATTACAGAAGAACTGGTGAAAATCCTTAAAACCTGCAAGTTAGTAGATTTGCAGACTCAATGGCATTCCAGCCATGGAACTATGCTTACGGCTTCCTCCAGCCCCAGCTTGTAGATCTGCGGAAAGGTGGCAAAATAAAGAAATTGCTATAGTAGGGATTGGAATTGCAAGTATTCAAGCCCTACTCTAGTAGTAGTCCTGCCATAATCAGAGGGTCTTTCATCAGAGCTCTTACATAATTTGCTGCCGCGCTACATGGCATCAAATGGACAAGTAGATTTTTTACAGGACAAGTAGATTTAAGAAGCAACCTGTCCCATGGACAAGTAGATATTTTATTAAATTCCACACCCCTGGAGGGGACCCTTTGATTATACAAAACAGTCTGTCATGCTAAAGAGAACATACACGTCTTCCCACATTTTTACTTTTTCAAGTGTGCCTAGTTTAGTGATTAGGAATCTTTTCACATGTTGGTGCATTTTAGCACACATGCTTTGGAAAATAGTTTTCAACATCTGAGCTTCTGGATTGGAGGAAGTGTTTTCTGAAATCTCCAACAACAACAAGGTGCAAAGTAAAATGCAAACTTTCAGCAAATTTCTTGGATTGGAGTGATAGCTTAGAATCTTAACAAAATAGAACAAAATAAAACTGGATGTCTTAACTCAGTTGTCAGCGGAAACTTTAGATGCCCGTAGAGCCACCTGATGGCATCTTAGCTCATCTGGGTTTCATGTTGCCCAAGATAATCAATATGCTGGCACCTACTAAAGTAAGTAAAAGATACCCCTGGATGGCTACTAAATGGCTCATAGTTCATTGTTACTCACTAGAAAGTCAATGTGGACCCTGATTTTCAGGAGAATTCTAGTTTCACCCCGGTCCTTCCTTGAGTATCTACGAAATTGTAAACAGTCATAGATCATCAATGCTCTTGCCACCAGTAGACCAATGGCGTTCTCAATGAGTTTCAGCTTGGCTCCAGATCTCAAAGGGTCACAGAAAGCACCTTGTTAAAAATAAGAGGAAAGCTCCTATGTTTGTGATCAAGGTCATCTCTCGCCCCTGATTCCATTGGATTGCTCAGTTACCTTTGATACCATTGACCACCAGATGCTGATCAATAGAATGTCTTTCTCAGCAGGCATCAGCAATATTGCCATCCCCCTTCCTCCAGAACTCGACTCATTTAAGTGAAATAGGGCCAATTGCTCTTAAGATGTGGGATCACTACCTCTTGTTGTTGCCCTCAAGGCTCTGCCTCAGCACTTCTATTTAATGTGTATATTCATTCCTGATTATCACCCTGGACTTGTGTGAAACTGGATGTCACAGGTTTGTGTATGACTTCCATCTAAAGCTGGAAGAAGAACCCAGAAATCTGCACAGTCTGCACAGTGTATCTCACTGTTTATTCCATGTCCACAGGTGGATGCCATAAAATTGGCTTTGACATAACTGCTATAAAACTGAAATCCTACTCCGAGGCTCACTGAATCCTGTACCCTTGCCTCTACCATGACCAGGGGACCTAGGCATTCCCCAAGCACCATCTGATAAAGCTCCTAATCTGGACATGATTTTCAACGGCAATCTCCCCTTCATTAATCAATGCATTATCCAAGCACATTCCATCATCTTTGGCTGCTGAAAGTGGTCTTGTCCCTGTTGCATTTCCCACAGATAATCACGATTATCCTCACAGTGGTTATGTTTATGTCTCGCCTTGACCACTGAAACAGCCTGTTCATAGGCTTCCCTCTCATGTATCTCATGAACCTCCGGGGCTCAAAATGATGTGGCTCACCAGCTGTTTGACTTGAAACGGCAGGACCACATCTGCCCTGCTCTCAGATCCTTTCATTGGATCTGAGTAAGGAAAAGTGAGTCCTTCAACACTGTCTGTTTAGTTAACAAGGCACTACATAGCTGCACACCCAAACTACACTGTAAAGCTACTTTTCCCCTGTCAAATGACCCAATAGCTCAGGTTGGCTAATCGAGGGGTTTTGTGACCTACGCTCAACTGCAATATGCTGAGCCCCCCGCACGTGCGGAGTCAGAGCTAGACTTTTTTTAAATATATTTATTCTTTTATTCAAGCAGTGCTGACGTACACATAGTAGCACTGAAATAAGATTACTGGCCAAGAAAACGCAGAACGAAGTAGGTCATTAAGAATAATAAATCAGAAGCTCTGTGGTAGACAAGGGCACCTTGCCACCCACTGCAGGAGAAATGAACTGGTCTCCTCACAACAGTTAATCGAACATTCGAACCAAAATGAGAAACAATACCTGCTATCCCCTCCTCCCCTATCGCCTGCCTGAATTCAAACCAGTGGTATGGATTCCCCCCCAGTGTAATAAACAATAAAACCTGTCCCATGTCTCAGGGCCTTCCCAGCAAGCCTCCTCGCAGTGCCCCTCTTCATTATTTCGCTCCAGGTCCCAAGCCCCAGCCACCTCATCAGAGGGTAGTGGGATCCGCAGTCTGCAGTTCAAGAAGCAGCCCAATTACAACCGCCCAGAGACACTATGGCCCTCATAATGACATTGGTGGTAAATCCCACTTACTGCCATGCCGACTGCCGCCAACATACCGTCGCCGCGGTGGATATCCGCCAACCATATTATGACACATACACACCAATCCGTCACTATTCAGACACACACACACAAATCCGCCACACCAAAGGTCAGTGCTAAACTGGCGGTATAAAAACCCACACCGTTAGGCCAACAGAACAACACCCACAAAATTATGACCAACGAATCACCACGGCGGACATTCAATTGCAGTAAACCATTGGCGGTACATACCACCACGCTCAAAATACACACACACAAACAAAACACCACCGCTTTGGACAATTCAAACTACACACACCTGACACCCATACACATACCGCACACCCACACCACTATAAAACACAGAACCACATTACCCACAACCCTTTACCATTACAATCGCCAACAGAGCGAGACAGCAAGAGCACTCACACAACCAGAGCCACATACCACCATCACCTATACACCACCCACGCACCTTACATCACACACCCCAACACATCACCCTACACACCCTCACCCACACCACTCACACCACACCCATGGCACCACAACAACATCCCAGGTTCTCTGAGGAGGACCTAAGGGTCATGGCGGAGGAAATCATCCAGGTAGAGCCACCGCTATTTGGATCACAGGTGCAGCAGATATCCATTGCTAGGAAGATGGAGCTATGGTGGAGGATCGTGGACAGGGTCAATGCCGTGGGACAGCACCCAAGAGCAAGGGATGACATCAGGAAGAGGTGGAACGACCTATGGGGGAAGGTGCGCTCCATAGAAGCAAGACACCAACTTGCTGTACAGTGGACTGGCGGTGGTCCCCCACAACTAACAACATGGGAGGAGCAAGTATTGGCAATCATGCATCCTGAGGGCCTGGCAGGAGTAGCAGGAGGAATGGACTCTGGTAAGTCAAATCTCTACTACTATCACCCCCTACCTGCATGCCAACACATACCCTCACCCTCACTCCCATCACTCCACCACCTCCCACACACCACCATCATCACAATCCACTCATCGCAATGCCTAGCCCTGCATCCACCACCAATCATGGACACTACTCACAGACCTGCATGGACACCTATTACCACAGCATGCACACTAGAGAGAATCACCTAGCCCACCAAATAACAACTCACACAAGGCAAAGCTGCCAGGGCAATAACAACCATAGAGGGCAACCCACCCATGCACAATATGTCACACACAGAAACAATAACACTGCATTTACATCCCCACAGGTACCCCTGCCAATGTCACTGGCGAAGAGGTGCCAGCAACATCCAGTCCCCCTCCCCTCCCCCCCAAAGAAGAGGCCCACAGTGATGACAGTAGCTCTGCTCGCCTGGATCTGGATGACCAACCTGGCCCATCAGGGACCTCCGGACAGTCAGATACCCAGGCACACTCTCACACCACCACAGAGCCTCCCCCTCAGGAAAAACCACCACAGCACCCACCCAGTGGGCCCATACCTCTGTCCCCAGGACACATCAATCAGCAGTGTGTCCACCACTACAGGGACCCCAGGCAACACCACAAACACAGGACAATCAGGGACCTGGAGTCAGTGGCACTGGGCACACGGTTCAGGGGACAGAGGCACAGGACAACAGGGAAGCTGGGAGGACTGCTGTGCGACAGGGGGAGGACAGGCCCAGGGAACCGACCCTCCAGGAGGCACTCATCGTGATCCTGGGAGCATACCAACATTCCCAGGATACGCTGGGCCAGATCATGGACAAGATGCAGGAGAAAATACGGCTGCAGGAGGGACAGTACCTGGGGATCAGGGAGGACTTGAAGGCCATTAACACCACCCTGGTCTCCATTGCAGGGGTGCTTGCAGACATGGCCAACAATATGAGGGAGGAAGTGGCACACCAGCGGGCCCCTGACACTAGCCACACTACTGAACAGCCCTCCAACTCCGCTGCTGCTAGTGGAAGGAGGCCCCGCCACAGGACCAACAGGCCACCAGCACCCCTCCCCCTGCAGAAGGTGAACCACCACGCAAACGTCCCCTGCGATCCAGGCAGAAGCCAGAGACTATTGCCAAGACCCCCTCCAGGAAATAAGACTCTCCTGAATGTCACCCTTGTGCCCCACTCTGTCACCCTGTCCACCTTGAACTGCCATTGCTCCCCTTCCTATACCCCCTTGGACAATGCACCTGTGATACAAATAGACTGGACTCTAACCTGGACTTTCCTCCATCATCACCCCAGCTCATCGTACTTCCCCTCTTCTTCAGAGCACTGCAATAAGCACACTTTGATAACATACAATTATGGTGTATGTCAAATGATTTCAAAATACATTTGTTTAACAAGGTTCAAACGCAATTCAACTGTACAGTAATGTTTACATAGGAAAGACCTGTAGTTGGATGCACTGAACACACCAGGAGCAATAGTGGGGCACCAACATCTGCAAAAAGAGATGCCAAAGGGTACAGTGAGTGGGCATAGAAGTAAGAATTCACAGCCTGTCAGTGACAATGTCACACATCAAACTGTCAATGAAATGTGAAATAACACTGTCTTATCTGTGTCTCATTGGAAGTATTGATGAATAACTGCACTTCTGTTGTCCTCATCCTCAGCCTCTGCCTCCTCATCTTCACTGTCCACAAGGTCCACTGCTGCCACACGGCCATCTCCAGCCTCCTCCTCCTGCAGAAAAGGCACATGGTGGCGCACGGCAAGGTAGTGCAACATACAGCATGCCATGATGATCTGGCAGACCAGTTAGATGGAGGCACCAAAACCTGGCCTTCAGGAGGCCGAAGGTCCTTTCTATTATCTTTCTTGTTCGCCCATGCGCCTTATTGTAATGTTCCTCTGCCCTTGTCCTGGGATTCCTCACAGGGGTCAGTAGACATGAGAGGTTGGGGTAACCAGAATCACCTGCAAATATCGAGGGACAACTGTTAGCCATACACTCACCCTTAGGGCCCACAACATACCCATACACCAACATCCACTGGGTGGGAACCAGGGCTCACCATTAGCCACACCCTGTGCCTCTGGAGTTGGGCCATCACATTTGGGATGCTGCTATTCCTCAGGATAAAGGCACCAGGCACAGACCCAGGATACTTTGCATTGACGTGGGAGATGTACTGGTCCGCCAGGCACACCATCTGGACATTCATGGAGTGAAAACTCTTTCGATTTCTGAACACCTGTTCATTTTGCCAGGGGGAGGGGGGTTGGTGACGGTGCAAGGGGGAAAAAGCAATATGTGTTCCATCTATTGCCCCAAGGATGTTGGGGATATGTCCCATTGCATAGAAGTCAGCTTTCACTGTGGCCAAATCCTCCACCTAGGGGAAAACGATGTAGCTGCACATGTGTTTAATCATGGCAGACAACAGTCTTGTCAGCACGTTTGAGAACATTGGCTGTGACATTCCTGCTGCCAGGCCCACTGTCACTTGGAAAGAACCAGTTGCCAGGAAATGGAGCACAGATAGGACTTGTACAAGAAGGGGAATCCCGGTGGGGTGACGGATAGCAGATATTAGGTCAGGCTCCAATTGGGCACACAGCTCCGTGACTGTGGCCCTATCAAGTCTATAGGTGAGAATGATGTGCCTCTCCGCCACTGTTGCCAAGTCCACCAGGGGTCTGTACACAGGGGATGTCTCCATCTCCTATCATCCACAGCGGTTGCAATCTATGGAGCAAAAGAGTGAGCAGCTGGTCATTATCTGTACATTCCAACCACTACAGTTCAATGCATATTGTGATTGTAACATTATTTTGGTGGGACACGTCCAAAATGTGAATTTGTGTACTGTGACACAGTTAAGATCCATGACCTACACTACCCCCTGAAATTGCATCCGCCTGTCCTGTATGGAGGGACAGGTGGAAATGAGGTAATTCCGCTGATGTTGTGCGCCGTTGCTGGAGGCGGTCGAGAACCTCCATGCAACTCCCCATTGGTTATCATTGGGCCCTATGGGGTACAGTGGCCAATTGTGATGTACACCGGCGGTGAGGGTACGCACTGCTGCGGACGTGACCACCATTTTCTATCTGATTCCTCACTTACTACCTGACCTTCAACAGGGGAGGACCTACACTGCATGTGCTGTTGTGACCTGTGTCTAGAACCGACCACGGCTCGTGTTACTGAGGAAAGGATCCTGCCTTCACCGTGGCGGAAGGGTTGGAGTGACTGGTGGATGGGGTCCTACCCCAGTACCGACTGCTGTATGGGCCTCCAGACCAACAGGTGAGTAGACTGTGAGTACAATGAATGGGGCGTAGATGCATGGAGTGCTGTGTGTGAAGGCCTCATGTGGGGGGGGGTTGGTGGATGGGCCCGGGGCAGCGTGCAGCAAGTATGCTGGGCCATGATTCAAAAGGCCAGGGCACTCGTATGAAATAAGATAAGAGTCTGTGCAGTTAGGTTCTTGGTCTTCGGAGAATCAATATATAATCCAAACTTTATCTTGAAGAGTTTTACTTGATTAGGGTAAGCCATTTATTCATCTTAACACCTTACTTATACTTTGCCCTGAGGAAGTCAATGAGATTAATTTCTCGGAGACGAAACACGTGTTGGATGTTGTTGTGATGACCACATATGGAATCTTTCTGATGTGATGAACATGTATGAAAACCTTGAGCAAGAATAAAGACACTGAACTTTAACTCTGTTTGGATTATATATTGATTCTCCGAAGACCAAGAACCTAACTGCACAGACTCTTATCTTATTTCATACGAGTGCCCTGGGCTTTTGAATCAGTTTGGTTTTTCCTATTGGAGAAACACTGGAGGTGCTGGGAGGACCCTCCGTTTGGGAGCACCGTATTTACTATCTATTGTTAAAGAAATGTTTGGGTGATATTCTGTTAGCGCCTATCCCTATAATTTCCCCCCTTTTCTTCACAACTTTTGTGTATGCTGGGCCATGTCTGTGCTAATGGGGATTGGAAGGGGCATGGTGGGCCATAAGTGTAACAGGTAGGATGGTGGGGCTAATACCTTCCCCTGTGTGTATTTCCCTGCAGGTCAGCGGCCATCAAAAGAAGGGTATATGGTGTGCCATTGCCAAGGACGTGTGGACCCTGGGGGTCTACGGCAGCCGGAGCACCCACTGTTGGAAACGGTGGGAGGACCTGAGACACTGGGCACAGAAGACAGCGGAGGCCCAGCTGGGGATGACCTCTCAACGAGGAAGGGGTGCCTGTCGAACCCAGACCCCCTGATGGCCCGCATACTGGTGTTGGCCTATCCGGAGCTCGATGGGCACTCAGGGCATCACAGCAGCAACAAGGGGGTAGGTACAGTGCCAATCATTACAACTTACGCCTGGTGGGTTTGGTATCTGGGTGGGAGGTGTGGGTGCCCCTAGGCCAGGCCTGACATTGCAGAGTAGGTCCCATGTTGTGCAGGGTTCCGATGTGAAAGTCCTCCAACCAAGCTATTAGGCATCCACTACTGGGCAGGGGTCTGTGGGTCTCAGGTATGCTGCAGATGGCGTTAGGTGTCCCTATCCATGGGCTGGTGACTAGCATTGTGACTGGTAGTGCATTGCCTAATGCGTAGGGCTGTTCCCTGTGTGTGAGGGTGCTGTGTATGCCAACGATGGTGTTGGTGCCGCCACTGACCAACAGTATCCCCCCCCCCCCCCTTTTTGTTTTGTCACCCTGTCCTTATGTGCATTAGCATCATCTGGCAGAGGAGCAGACGCACCGGCGAAGGAGGGAGCTGCATCCCACAGGAACCAGGAGGCGAATCCACCGATGGTGAGGGCACCAGTGGGATGGAGGGCGAGGGGAGCACCACAGTGGAGACTGGAGGGGACAGTGGGGAGACAGATACCTCCTCCGATGGAAGCTCCCTGGTGGTGGCAGACAGCTCTGTGCCCACCCCAGCTACAGGTACAGCCGCCACCCCTGTACCAGCACTGCCCTCCCAGCAGCCCCTCAATGAGTTTCCCGTGCCTGCTCACCCAGTAGGGTGGGCATCTCCTTCGCCCCAGGCACCTCAGGCCCTGCCCCAGCTAGCCCTGCTGCCCTGAGTGAGGAGGCTATTGACCTCCTGCAAACCATCTCTGTAGGGCAGTCAACCATTGTGAATGCCATCCACGGGCTGGCAGCCCAAATGCAACAGACCAATGCATTTCTGGTGGGCATTCACACTGGCTTGGCAGCCCAACAGAGATCAATCCAGGCTCTGGCCTCCTCTCTGATAGCAGCCATTTTCCTTGTTTCTACCCTCCCCCCTCCAACTTCCTCTTCCCAATCCCATTCCCCTCAACCCCAACCTATCCCAAGCACACAGGCAGACGAGCAGGCACCCAGGACAACACACAAGAGTGGACATGGCAAACACAAGCGCCACACTTCGTTCCACAGGCACTCACTCAAACACCATCCAGAAGCAGACATACCAACATCTACTGCCTCTACTGTGGCCCCCTCCTCCTCGTCCCCCTCCTTCCCAGTAGCGTCTCCACTCACACCTGCATGCACTACATTCTCATCCACTACCACCATCACCAGCACACCTATCAGTGCATACCCCTCACTGACAGTCACCACCCCCACATCCATGCATACATCCCCTGTGTCCTCTCCCACTGTGTCTGTGCACCCTCCTCCCAAAGTACACAAACGCAAGCACTCAGACACCCAACAGCCATCCACCTCACAACAGCATCCAGCCCATGCACCTGCATCCAAACACAGTAGACAGACACCTCCCACAACCACTCTCTCTTCCTCCACTCCCAAACCATATCCCTCTTCCCGCCGCAATGTCCCTAAGAAGCTTTTCCTCGCCATCACTGACCTCCTCCTTACCCCTACCCCCGTCCCTCACGTCAGGCCAGGGTGGTCAAAACCCAGGCAAGCACCTCAGCTACCCAGTCCATGGGCACACTAGTGTCCCCAGCAACTCCAGGTGGGAAAGGATCCCGGGCACCAGCCGGCCAGACCGAAAGGGTGCCTGCCCCAAGTGCTTCAAGGAAGGGCAAGGAGCCAGCCCCAGCTGCAGGAAAGAAGGGCAAGGAGACAGCCCCAGCTGCAGGAAGGAAGGGAAAGGAGCCAGCCCCAGCTGCAGGAAGGAAGGGCAAGGAGCCAGCCCCAGCTGCAAGTAGGAAGGGCAAGGGGCCTGCAACAGCAGGCAGTAAGGACTAGGGGCCTGGTGCTGGGACTCAGTCGGAGCCACCACTGCTAACCATGGTGGTTCAGCCATCTGAGGCTGCAGGGGATTGGTAGGAGCCTCCCCCCACCACCACCACAAGCTCCACCAGCAGCACTGCCACCTGTAGCAGCAGCCCCAATGGGCAGCCGTCCGAGGCTGCAAGAGATGGGCAGGAGCCTCCCCCCACCACCACCACAAGCTCCACCAGCAGGACCGCCACCTGCAGCAGCAGCCCCAGTGGGCAGCCGTCTGAGGCCTCAGGGGATGGGCAGGAGCCTCTCCCACCACTACCAGCAGCAGCACCACCACTGCCACCACTGAACAGCCGTCACCACCAGCGGACAGTGTGTAGTCCTTCGTCCATGGGCTGTTGTGCGGCCTGGCCCCTGCAAATCCTGTGGGTATGGCACCCAGCTGAGAGACTGTGACCTTGCACTCCACAAGATCTGCATCACAGGGCATGATGCCCCCTCCAGAACCAGTGGAGAAGCCATTCACTCACCCCATCCTCCCCAGGATGAAGCTCACTGAGCACGATGCCGCCTCCAGAACAGTGGAGAAGCCATCCACTCACCCCATCCTCCCCAGGTTGAAGCTCACTGGGCACAATGCCCCCTCCAGAACCAGTGGAGAAGTCACCCACCTGAGAGACTGTGGCCTTGTACTCCACAGGACAAAGCACAGGGCATGGTGCCCCCTCCAGAGCATGTGGGCAAGTCACCCACTTGAGAGACTGTGGCCTTGCATTCCCCAGGACAGAGCACAGGGCATGTTGCCCCCTCCAGAGCATGTGAGCAAGTCACCCACTTGAGAGACTGTGGCCTTGCACTCTCCAGGACAGAGCACAGGGCATGTTGCCCCCTCCAGAGTCAGTGGACAAGTCACCCACTTGAGAGACTGTAGCCTTGCACTCCCCAGGGCAGGTTGCCCCCTCCAGGACCATTGGTGTTGTACCATCTTCCGGCTGAGATGGCCCCCTGTTCCCCATCCCCCTGAGTTGCCTGCTATTTTCGATCTCATGCCCCTGCAGTGTTCTCTCCGTGTTGTTGCAGGAGTGAGGTGGGGCCTTGGACTTTGTGATGTGGCCCTGTGGCCCACGAACATTGAGGACTGGGCAGTGTCCCTTGATTTGTAAATATGTATATACTTTTTTATTTGGATGCACGTATTACTACTATATTTATCTTATTACACTCTTTTTACTCTATTGTAGTTGTCCTTGCATTATTCCTGAGAGGTACGTGGTAAATATGTTTTATTACTGGAGCTGTATGTGTGTATGGTGTTGGGGTGGGGGAGTTGCGTGTTGCGCATGTGTGTGTCACTCTCTTTTTCCTCCCCCCTCCCCTGTATGCTAGGCGGCTGTACTCACCGTAGTCGTCTTCGCCGTCGTTGGTGTTCGTAGTGGAGCAGCACGTAGAAGAGCATTGGGAAGACATGCAACTCGGGCTCCATGGCGGCGTGGTTGTTCCCTGAGTCTCCACTGGTGAGTCCTTTGACTTCTGAGATCTGTTTCCGCCAGGCTTTTGATGTTGTTGGTACCGCCCCAGAAAAGGTGGTGGTTTCCTGTCTCATAATACAGTGGGCAGAACATTGTCTTCTGCCTGGCTGTAGGCGGTTACCGCCGTGGTGCCTGTTGATTCTGCCCTGGCGGCCAGTGTGTTAAAGTGGTTGTCTGTCTGAGCTGTTTCCGCCGTGGTCATAATTTTGCGGTTATTATCGCCACTTTATCACCGACTGCCAGGGTTGTAATGAGGGCCTATGTGTCAGGCATCTCGTTCAGCCTCGCCACATAAACTTCCCAATGAGTCGGAGTCAGACTTAATGCAAGACACATTGGTCTTCAAATTTCCTCTCAGCTGTATGTGTCATGCTCTGATTTGGTGCCAGCTGGAACTCACTGTGGGTAGCTGACTTGAGGCTTAAGTCCACATGTGATCAGACCAAGCAGTCTCAGCCCGCTCCCTCACAATGCCTACTGCCGCTCTGTGCTGTCTGATTGAATGACTGGTGTGCTGAAAGACTTCCTAGGAGTAGATTACATGAACAACATGAGATGGGTGGTCAGTGGCTGAATCAAGCAGCTGAGTGAAAAGAGGGGCAAGCACTCACAGAAAACATCCACAACATGTAACTATGACCCTTAGCAGACCTTGCAACAACAAAATCTAATTTAATACAACAGTCAGTCACATACAGATCAACCTCCTGACTCAAAACTGTGAGTGAAGTCAGGCACTTAAGAGGGTGATCCCAGTAAGGTGAATTAGGGTGACCACCTAGCATGGAGGCACATTCTGGACATGACTGTCAAAACTCAGAACAAAGGGTCAACATTCAGGACAAAAGGTCAAAATTCAGTACAAAAATTCAGGTCAAAAGGTCTGTTTTATGGACACAACCAAGGAGAGGCCATACCCCAATTCTTTATCAGTGCATCTATTTACTATTTTCTACATATCACTATTTGTTCACTATGGTCTTTTTGTGGTTGCCTCTAGGTATGCTACATTCAAGTGGCACATTGTGGCCTTGTTCAATAGAAAATGAATGCCCTTGAGAACGGTGTCAGGGCCATCGCCACTACCCACATCTACTAAATCATTGTTGAAAAGAAGGCAACAGCAACAATTTGATTATGTTTCTAAACTTTTTAAAACTCATGGCAAACACTTTGGGAAAAAATTAAGGTAAGTGACCTTCTGCTAGTGTAAACAAGTGGAACAAAAACATCTGGCTCACCTCAACCTCCAATGGACTGTATACCTAAAAAACATTAATGAGGCAGAGCAGAAGGTGTGGGTGACAGTCTCACATCTAAAGCCAGGAAGTGAGGTACCCACAACTCGTCTGTAGTATCACAGCTCTAGAGTGTGCGTCCGGGACTGTACACTTATCTCAAAATTAGGAGCCTGAACTACCAATGAAAGCGAATGAAAGAGGAGGATGGCATTGAGATAAGATGGGAGATCCACAGCAACTGATTCAAAGGGCTGTTGCTAAGGACTGGATACATGAGGAAGAGAAGAACAAAGTGGGCCAATTCCTAAATTCAGACAAGATGGGTCCACCATGAGTAATGGAAAGTGTTGCACATCTAAGGAGCTGTCTCAGCAGAGAGGAGAGAAACAAAAGAGCCACTGTCAAGTGGTTGAACAAGCAGCACACACACACCCTAGCAAACTCTCTGGTGCAATGGCCCACTGGTTGTTCTTGTGAAGGATGAGTAGGGGAAGGACCCCTTGGAAGACTGCACTGGGCAACTGCCCACCTGTCCATGTCTTAAAATGGTTTTATGGTTGAGCCAAGGCCAAACCAATGATCTGGCTCAACGCTAAGTGCCAAAGTACAAGTAGAATCTTCAAAATATTGGGGATGTAAATTACACAAACAAAAATGCAAGAAAATGATAAAGATTTTCAAATGTAAGAAGTGTTTCTTTAACTTTATTTAAAACTAGACCCTAGACTGAACTTGGAATCAGTTGCCTTTCGATTCTCTAGGGATTAATAGCTTCCATTCCCCCACTAATTTGCAGGATTGAAATCTCGGCAGAGCAACACGGTCCTTCTGAGCCCAGCTTGCTTTTTGGCCTTCTCTTCTGCTTTCAATAATAAGCCGTGTGGCACTAGTGAGGATGGTGGTATTACCCCGGTTACTGTATTGTTTTGCAAACCTTCCCTTGCTAATTCCTTGTTCCTTCTACAGACACGCCCAACATCTGATTGGAGGGCAGGGGCGCCATTAGGTATCTCTTCTATACTAAAGCTTCCTGTGACTGTGGGTGGATTAGCCCTTCCAGACTTAGAACGCTATCATCTAGCTGCACAGCTCCTATGTGTGGCTCCCTGGCTGTCTGAATGCCCCTGCATGAGATGGGGTTTATTCATAAAGGCTTTAAGGAGGGCTTAACCTGAGCCTGAAAAATCTCTCTGCAGAAAGGGTGATTAAAGCTACAAGTTCAGAAATAATTCAGTAACAGAGTCAAGCAGCAAATGTTTGCTTGCTCACGGTGGACTGTGCATCACATCCATTCTGCCCGGGACATCTGGTTTGGGGTCAAGGGCAACAAGTTTTTATGTTTACTTTGTCCTTGGGACAAGTAGGCCCAACCCCCTGCAGCACAAACCCTTTGGCTGCCTGTTTACAGAGAGTGGAACTCTCTGCAGTTGAGGTAATGTGTTTCCAAAAGATAAAGCTGTTCGAACTTGTATTTATGGTTCATTATTAGGGTGAGTGCTGTAAATAAATGTTTTAAGGTCACACTTCACTACTGACGTTGGTTCCAGTACAAAAAAAAAAAAAAACGTGTACACACATGTTTGAAAAGTTTAGACTAAGAGGCTAAGTATAATGCTCCCAGAATGCTCTCTGGTTATATGCAAATTGTCATTTAGTAAAATGTGCTGATGCATGCTAGTATTTCCCAAAAAATTTCTAATGGAAAATCAGTGTAACCATTTTCAACACGATTATGGGAAGCATGAAAAACAAACACTGACAAAGCCAACTGATCTGACATATTTTTATAAGTCTTTTAGTTTCATCAATGCGTGTCTTGTTTTGACATGGCTTTTGTAATACTTTATTGTTGTGGGAGCTACCAGGCCCTCAACATTGTAACAAACACTGGCAAAACCCCCTAAAAGGTTTTTGAACTCTAAAAGCACACGTTGCCACCAGCGGCATAACAAAGGCCCGCAGCCGACCTCCAGGGGGCCCCTTCAGCACAGCACCTGCCCTGAGTGAGTCTGGAGAGGGGGCTCCTCCATGTTCTTTGCAAAGGGGCACCCTCCAGTTTCGTTACGTCACTGATTGCCACTGTAGTTCCCGACACTGAACAAAACTACTTTGTGTGGCAATATGCTCCTTGTGGAAGAGCAGAATGCGATCACTCACAGTAAAGCCAGCAGAAAGAGAGAGAAATAGAAGTTTAATAAAAACAAAATGTCTTCGTTAACACCAGACCTAATTAGGGACCAAGACCCATATGTAGGTAGCTTTTTGCATGTCGCAAACAGCGACTTTCGCTGTTTGCGACGTGCAAAAAGCACATTGCGATGCACAAGCCCAGTTTTGCGATTCAGTTACCTGGTTACCGAATCACAAAACGGGTTTGCGACTCGCAATTAGTAAGGGGTGTTCCCTTCCTAATTGCGACTCGCAGTGCAATGTCGGATTGTTTTGTGACCGCGAACGCGGGCGCAAACCAATCGCAGTTTGCACCCATTTCAAATGGGTGCTAACACTTTCGCAAAAGGGAAGGGATCCCCATGGGACCACTTCCCCATTGTGAATGTCACTGCAAACATTTTCTCAGAGCGGGCAGTGGTCCTGCGGACCACTGCCCGCTCTGAAAAAATGAAACAAAAACGTTTCATTTTTCGTTTTTGTTATGTATCTCGTTTTCCTTTAAAGAAAACGGGCTGCATTACAAAAAAAAAAAAAAATGCTTTATTGAAAAGCAGTCACAGACATGGTGGTCTGCTGTCTCCAGCAGGCCACCACTCGCGAAGGGGTCGCAAATTGCGACCCACCTCATGATTATTCATGAGGTGGGCATTTGCGAAGCCCTTGCGAATCACAGATGGTGTCAAGGACACCATCCTACATTCGGATTTGCGACTCGCAATTTGCAGGTCACAAATCTGAACCTACCTACATGTGGCCCCAAATTCTTTAAGAAAGTCACAAAAGTGCACCCATGGTATATGTCGTACCCCTGTAAAATATTTGTGAACTGTATTTTAGCATGGGTAAATATGATGTGTAGATTTGCTCATGTGAAAATCTATTGAGCATTTGCAAGTTCATTTTCCCTCTAACCACTTTCTTCCCAACCCTGGAAGAAGTTCTAATTCTGCCATTGTCAGGAGTAAATGTCCAACCTTTCTTATTATGGGAAAATTTTAGAAAGAAGCTGGTAAAAATCTTTAAAACATGCAGGTTAGTAGGTTTGCAGACTCAAAGGCATTCCAGCCCTGGAACTATTGCTTACTGCTTCCTCCAGCCCCAGTATGCAGATCTGCAGAAAGGTGGCAAAATAAGGAAATTGCTACAGTAGGGATTGAAACTGCAAGTATTCAAGCCCTACTATGGTAGTAGCCCTGGCATAATCAGAGAGGCTATTAATTGCGGCCATAATTTGTCGCCACACTACATGGCACCAAAGGGACAAGTAGATCTTTTTACAGGACGTTTTTATCTCTCTGCTCCTCCCTCTGGATCACAGCACAGGAGACCCCCTCCCTTCCACTCCGGCGGGGGGATCTAAATTGTCTTAATTAACTTGTATCCTTTAGCTTTAAGGCTAAAATTACAGGCAGCTGCCGTCCATTAAACCTTTCATCACGGACAATGGACATTAGATCTAAATTACGGGCAGTCATTAAAAATTATGGATGTTTCGTCACTCTAAGGTGAATTGAGAACTAACACTTTTTGGAGGGTATTATAAAGCAGTGATTAAAGTCAATTGAGATATTTTGTTTGTCAGACACTGAAATAGAAGTAAAAAGAGGGTGATAACTACCAAATGCAGGTGAGTTAACAGGTATGGAGTCAGACTCGTGTCCTGATGAGCGCAGGGCTGCCAGATATTTTAGTCAGGGGCTGCGTATCACAAGGAACTGCAGCTGAGTTTAAAATTCTGAATACGTTGTGACATTATGTTTCAGTTCAGTTATATGGAGATATGTATTCAAATGTGTAAATTTAACCTGAACACTTGGCTGGGCTATTGCTGACCGGCCAACTAAAAAAACAATTCACCATGTGAGGAGGGGGCGAGGCCTTGGAGGGGGCAGGTCCTCTTGCTTGTGCCTCACCCCAAACCCCGCCTCCAAAAAAAGGAAAAAAAGCTTGCCTCGATTGGTGCTGATGTCCTGGGGTGTTATCAAGCTCGTTAACGGATGTCAGCACAGCAGTTCAAAACCTCTAATGGCTCACCCTCAGCATAACTGGCAGGTGGTGGGCCGGGAAGGAGGGGTCCCCTCCATGTACTTTGCAACCCCCCCCCCCCAAGTTTTATTACATCACTGCTGGAAATCCACTGCACCGTCCCCAGGTGACTGTGTGAAGGCAGCTGATATCATGTGTCACACCATGGCACCATGTGAGTTGGCTGATCTGCTATGGTGTGAGCATGGATGCCAGCATTGAAGCATACTTAGAATGGGTGTGCCACCTGGTTGTGCTTTTCCACTGGCATGACTAGTGTTTTAATGTCCCACCCGGTACAAAATGTAGAAAATCACCTAAAATGTTTTCCCTTATCAGTATATACTTACCGCAGTAAAAATAAGCATTTAAAAATGTGTTCTAGAGCTCCCTTAACCCGATAGGTGCGGGTGTCAGTCACTGGCTGATGCCGACACACCCTCCCTGGTATGGTTCAAGACCAGTGACTAACGCCAGGGAGAGGTTTTAAACACCCCTGGAGACACGGAAGAGCTTCTGTGCCTGCCCCCACTCCCCTCGCCCCTCTGTGATGTCAGCATGCAGAGATGCGCGCTGACGTCACACTTCGTTTTCACCACCGGAGCAGGAAGCAGCAGGTATGGCCGCTTTCTGCTCTGGTGGGGAAAACAGGCCTGAAAGGGCCTGCACACTATTGGGGAAGGCCTTGTTTGAAAGGGGAGATTCACCCCTTTCAAGTGACGCCTTCCTGAAATCGTTTCCTGGCCATGGATCGCAGCCATGCTGCGATCCACAGACAGGAAACCCCACTAGACACCAGGGATTACAATTTGGGGGAGGGGGGTAGGCCCTCTCTGAAAATGGGCTGTCCTAAAGGGGGCATATATTTTTTGTAATTGTTAGTTTACTCCAGAGTGGAGGGGGGGCAGAAATGATTGTCTACTAAAAATGTAATATAAATGTGCAGGACTACCACTACCAGGATGCATTGTGTAACTCATCAGAGCATTTAATGAAGTAATCAGGTGCCTGCAATCATTTGCTCAACCCAAGCATTTGGCCTGTGACCAAAGAAAGATATCTGAAACGTGTAAGGCCTGGAAAATGTGTAAAGAAACCTTTGAATGTTACTGGCTTTGCTGCTTTCCAAAATAAACTGCAACCTGTTGAGAGTGCGCTTTTGTCTGGAGGACAACTTTGTTTTGCATATTTGTATATATATATATGGAGATCTCTTTTGTCAATCCATGAGTGGTTTCGCTGGGGACTGTGACTGGCGCCCAGAGAAACCACACCCACAAAAAAATATATATATGTATATATATATATATTTGCCACTAGTTGCCACACAGCTCACGTCTTCAAGGCAATGCACATACTCCAACCGACTCATTTCAACTGTAGCTTTTAGGCAGCAATAAAAAAGTCAAGCTAACTCTTGTGATTATGTTTCTGCTAGAAAAGGATCTGACTTTTGTCTGGTTGCACTTTTGATCCCATAAAGTAGCACAGAAGGTTTATATGCCTACTGCAAAGATCAGATCTGTATTTTATGTGAATAGCTGAGTGGATTAGTAAAGCCTGCCATTACCTGCACTATAATACAAATGAAATGTATGTGCGAGGGGGGCTATGGAGAGATGAAGGGCACTTTTGCTGGGTTATAGTATGGAATCCAAGGAGGAGGTCATGGGAGTGGGAGCACCAATAATGATTGTTGGTCTGGGCGCCTGAGGTACTAAAGACTGTGGCGATTGGTATGTGACAAGGTGAAGTAATAGTGTGTTTTTTTTTTTTTTTTTAGTGTCATGAGAGAACGTGCTGATTGAGGGAAGAAGCTAAGGTAAGGTGACCTTTACAGTTGCACGTATCACACACACACCCACCAGCAATTGTGTGGCTGTCTACACAGGGTAGTGTTTTAGAGCAACAGTTTAGCCAGTAGCAGAGATGGCGTCTCCTTGGATGACTGCTGCTCAAGACCTAACTTAGGTTATATGAGACAGCTCTGACGAAGGATCAGAGACTGAGACAGCAGATACTGAGACAGCATCTGAGGGATAGGACAATGGCGCAGACTCTGGTAGTGATTTTTCAGTCAGAACAGACCCATCCAACAACTCTTCTTCCAGTGATTCTGAGAGAGCCGATGAGGACAGTCCTGCTGTCCCTTCACAAGCACAGTCTGTGCAGCTGGACAATAGCAGGTTAGCCCAACCCAGAGAGCAGGTGCATGCGGCAGCAAGCACAGAGAGAGTGCTCCCTTGGGAGCTCCCCAATTTAGTTCAGACCCAATTCCATCACCCAAATCGTATTGCAGAGACATCCAAATTATCTATCACAAAACTACCTGGTTTTGTAAGGCGGGCACATGCGTTTTTGGTCCTGCACTTGGCAGCCATATAGGGAAACCTACCAAACCCAACATTTCTGGAAACTAGACACCCAGGGGAGTCCATGGAGATGTGGTTTGTGTGGATTTCCCAAAGTTTTCATACCCAGAATACCCTGCAAAGGTGAAATGTTGAATAAAAACTCTATTTTTTCTTGCATTTCTGCTCACAAACTACAGGAATATGCTGGGATCCACAAAATTCCTACAACCCAGTGTTTCCCCACCTGTCCTGATAAAAACGCTATCCCACTTGAGTGCCTGTACCTAGTGTCTGCGTCAGGAATGGATCACCCCAGGGTCAACAGTTGCCTTCATGTAAGGACTAACATTGACCATGGTGTGATCCATTCCTGACACGGGCACTAGGCCTACCCACCCAAGTGATGTACCATTTTTATCGGGAGACTTGGGGGAATGTTGGGTGGAAAAAAGTTTGTGGCTCCCCTCAGATTCCAGAACTTTCAATAGCCAAAATGTGCAGCAAACTTGTTTTTTTAGCCAAATTCTGAGGTTTGCAAGGGATTCTGAGTGACAGAGCCTGGCGAGTCACCCCATTCTGGATTCCTCTAGGTATCTACTTTCCATGAATGTATAGGTTTGGTAGGTTTCCTTTGGTGCCGGCTGAGCTAGAAGCCAAAATCCACAGCTAGGCACTTTGCAAAAAACAGGTCAGTTTTCTTTGGGAAAATGTAATGTGTCCATCTTGTGTTTTGGGGCATTTCCTGCCCTGGCACTAGGCCTAACCACAAAAGTGAGGTACCATTTTTATCAGGAGACATAAGGGAATGCTGGGTGGATGGAAGTTTGTGGCTTTCCTCAGATCCCAGAATATAGCAATACCGAAATGTGTGGGAAATGTGTTTTTATAGCCCAATTTTGAGGTTTGCAAAGGATTCTGGGGGACAGAACCCAGCGAGAGCCCCACAAGTCACCCCATTATGGATTCCCCTAGGTGTCTACTTTCCATAAATGTATAGGTTTGGTAGGTTTTACTTAGATTCCGGCTGAGCTGGAGACCAAAATCCACAGCTAGGCACTTTGCAAAAAACACCCCAATTTCCATTAGAAAAATATGATGTGTTCACGTTGTGTTTTGGGGCATTTCCTGTCAGGGGCACTAGGCCTAACCTCATAAGTGAGGTACCATTTTTATCGGGTGACTTGGGGGAATGCTGGGTGGAAGGAAGCTTGTGGGTCCCTTCAGATTCCAGAACTTTGCAGCACCGAAATGTGAGGAAAGAGTGTTTTTTTTAACCCAATTTTGAGGTTTGCAAAGGATTCTGGGTACAGAACCAAGTGAGAGCCCCACAAATCACCTAGATTTCCCTAGGTGTCTACTTTCCATAAATGTATAGGTTTGGTAGGTTTCCCTAGGTGCCGGCTAAGCTACAGCTCAAAATCCACAGCTAGGCACTTTGCAAAAAACACATCATTTTTCAATGGAAAAATGTGATGTGTGTGTGTTGCGTTTTGGGGCATTTCCTGTCACAGGCACTAGGCCTATCCACACAAGTGAGGTACCATTTTTATCGGGAGACTTGGGGAAACACAGAATAGAAGAACAAGTGTTATTGACAATTGTTTTTCTCTACATTTTTGCCTTCCAAATGTAAGGCAGTGTGTAAGAAAGAAGTCAATTTGAGAAATGCCCTATAATTCATATGCTAGTATAGGGGCCTCCAAATTCAGAGATGTGCAAATAACCACTGCTTCTAAACTCCTTATCTTATGCCCATTTTGGAAATACAAATGTTTCCTTGATACCTACTTTTCACTCTTTATATTTTACCAAATGAATTGCTGTATATCCGGTATACAATGAAAACCAAGTGCAAGGTGCAGCTCATTTATCGGCCCTGGGTACCTAGGGTTCTTGATGAACCTACAAACCCTATATATCCCCGCAACCAGAAGAGTCCAGCAGATGTAATGGTATATTGCTTTAAAAAGTCTGCCATAGCTGGAAAATGTTACAGAAGAAAACGTGGACAGAAATGGCTGTTTTTTTCAACTCAATTTCAATATTTTTTTATTCCAGCTGTTATTTCTTGTAGGAAAACCTTGAAGGATCTACACAAATTACCCCTTGCTGAATTCAGAAATTTGTCTACTTTTCAGAAATGTTTAGCTGTCTAGCTGGGATCCAGCATTGGTTTCAAGCCCATTTCTGTCACTAACTGGAAGGAGGCTGAAAGCACAAAAAACAGTAACAAGCATTTGCAATGCAATGGGTCTTGCATTTGCTCGAGTTAGTGCTATTAGCACTGTAAATTCCTAACTGGACTTTTCTTGCCACATAAACTGAAAATGAGAAGCAAACAGTTGACATAAGTGAGCCAATTCAAAGCGTCATGGCCGCCG
This sequence comes from Pleurodeles waltl, assembly GCF_031143425.1. Taxonomy (NCBI): domain Eukaryota; kingdom Metazoa; phylum Chordata; class Amphibia; order Caudata; family Salamandridae; genus Pleurodeles; species Pleurodeles waltl. Next base: position 505,199,425 of record NC_090443.1, read on the forward strand.
TGAAGGAGAGACACAAAAGTAAAAAGAAGTTTGCTGGCACTCAAACGTATTGGCAAATGTGCAATTATCCATGTAACAGGATAGGTGGCCAAGGCGGTAACAAAACTGCCCTAAGGAGGGACTATAGCCATATCTTAGACCTCATCCCATACTCAATGACTGTGACCCCGTAATACTTAGGTTCACAGTTCCCCGCACTTTTTTGATGCACTTAGACCACTGCGTATAGCTATGACAATGGTTTGGTTTTCTGAAAACATAAGTGAGGGAATTCTCACTAAGCAGTGTGAATGTTCCCCGGAAATGTATTTTTATTCTGTGAATACGTTTCACAGCTATCGTGTGAGCCGACTAAAATGCACACCATGTTGTTGAGCAGGTGATTTAAAGATAAAGCCTCAAACCAGAGTGTCATTTTTGATGCACATGGTGTTTCAATGCATCAGAAGTGAACGTTAAGCTATCAGGAGCCTTTTCGCTAGAAATATTTGCATAGTCACGGCCAAATTCTTAGACGTGTGATAAAGTTGTTTATGCAAATCCTAGGTGTGTCTGAAGGTAGGACACTATACATTCCTTCTTTATCTGTAAGCAAACAAGTTAATAGTTCTCAGACCACACGCCTCCTCATGAGAGAGCTGGAAAAGACAAGGGAAGAGAGGAAACAAAGACTCTGTGCTCAGATCTCCTCAGAATCCGTCTGGATAAAACAAGCTTAAGACCGCAGGAAGGGGCCGCGTGTCTGTTACGTCTCACAAACACAAACAAATCAAGCATGCAGCTGCTTGCAAGATTTTTGCATGTTTTGTGACAGCGTTGCACTGTGCATGGCATTTGCGTTTGAGCTGCATCATTAACATAAACCCCGGACATAAATCTGAGCAACTGTAGAAAGCAGATCTTGCTGAACCCCTACAAACTATCTGAATAAGAAGGATCAGTTTAGTTTTGTAAGCGCTACCTATCAGCATAGAGGAGAATCCTAGCGTTTTGGCACGAGGATTCAGAGCAGGAGAGCCAAAAGAATACATCATCAAGTCTCCAGTACCATCTTCCTTTGTTTGGCTTGCTTTTAATGAGAACATATTGCAGTTTGGGAGCTGTAGTCTTGGTTCATGAAAAATAGTCCCATTGACTTAACACACCAGGAAATAATGATATAACAAGTGCCTTAATCGCCAGTTAATTGTATATACATTTTTTCCTAGGTTTATGTTCAGAGGTGCGCTGTAATGTCTGCTGTTGTAAGAGGTAATTGTGGCGTGGTACATTGATTGTCAACAGAAGGGCGCTTTTGTGAGCTCTGTGAGGTTCACGTATGCAGCATTCTCCCGATTTTTTTTTCTACGTGGACATCAATGTAAAATTAACCAGTTCAACAATCAGAATTTTGCATCTAAGAAATATAATTGACAATCACATATCGCCACATGTATTTTAAATGTAGCACGTTTAAAAATGCTTCACTTGTTAAATTTATAAATACACTTGCAAAATCGCACTAAATGTAAAGTAACTTAGTAAACATACCAACTTCTTTCAAAGTTGTCAACCTCTTAAAAAATAATAATAAATCACCAGATGGAGATAAAAACGCTTAGTTTATTATTGCAAGGTAAGGGTGTGGCGGGGAGAGTTGAAGAAAGAGAGGGTAGCAGTTGAGAGCAAATCGGCGGGGCCTTGGGTGGGTGCCCGGGAGTGAGAAGGCTGCCACCGCCCACTTCCCATAATGTCACAGTCAAACCTTTTGTGCAAAGGTGCCCACAACTGTACTGAGATCTAGAGGGCTAATTATTTTCCTAGGGGTTTCTGGGCGGAAGGGCATATGGGCTTATGGAAGACTGTCTTCACGGCAGCCCACCGGAAATGATTAGCGCTCAAGCCCTTCCTCAACAGACTCACTATACGTATTACAGGAAACTTAAACAAAAATCTTGGGCCAGCTGATACACACACACAGCTCCTCTGCAACGTCTACGACGAGTTCAGACCAGAAACAAAATGGAAAAAAAGAGCGCAATCGCGCTGCTACAGTTCACTCGTAGTGAAACCTATCAGCAAAAGTGCAATTATCTACGTAACCCGCAAAAGTGCCATTAACTATGTAACAGGGGAGATGTCATGCGAAGCGCTCGACTTCTGCCAAGCGAGATCGCGCTGTGAAAAAAGATAAAAAATAGTCCATAAAACGGATGGAAAACAGCGAGCCTCGCATGTTTTCAGTACTTCGTCGCTGCGCTCGAGGAGGGCTAACCACCGGAAAAAGCATGACGTATGCATGCCTTCCACTAATGAAAGCAAGCAGATTTTGAAAGGCAAGCCCACAAACCAATGAAAGACATGAAGGGGGCTCCGAGCCCATTTCTAACTACTAAAGCGTCTTGCATGCGACGCGGGCACAACCCTAAAAATGGGGTATGTCCCAGTAAAATGCCAAAACTGTGTTGAAAAATTTGGTTTTCTGATTCAAGTCTGCCTGCTCCTGAAAGCTGGGAAGATGGTGATTCTAGCACTGTAAACCCTTTGTTGATACCATTTGCAGGGGAAAAACCAGATGTTTTCGTCTGCAGCACTTTTTTCCCCATCTTTAAAAAAAAAAACATTTTAGCTGTATTTTGGCTAATTTCTTAGTCTCCTCCAGGGGAACCCACAAACTCTGGGTACCTTTAGAATCCTGAGAATGTAGGAAAAAAGGATGCAAAATTGGCGTGGATAGCTTTTGTGCATTAAGTCATGGGGGGCCTACGCGCGAACTAGCCCAAATGGTCCAAAAAGGGCCCAGCAATGTGTTGGGGGGCGGGTGGAATGGGGAGGCCCAGCACCTAAGGGGTTAACGATCCCCAACTGGTCACTAAAGTAAACAAAGACACAAAGGCCATATTGAATAACGTATATATACGACATTATACAAAGTTTCATATAAGTATCATGCCCGTGCTTTAGCAGAATCTTAAAACGTGAACAAATGGCCCGCATTTTTCTCTGGGGAAGGTGGCAACTCTAATTTGTAAGGGAGACTTGCAGACAAAAAACAGTCTAATTTTCTTTCCCCATATACTTGCATCTAAGAGAAAAAATTTTTTGCGCGGAGCAAAGCTAAACATAAATTGTAGCTAAAAATAGGAAGTCTCCTGTCTACACTGGATGTTTTCGCATGGCTGTTTGAGAGTCCACGTGTCCACGTCACTAAAAACAGTACAGTAGCTGGTATGGCTGCACATGTTGCCTGCGAAGCAACAAAAAAGCGTGCATTTGTATGGTTGAAGTCCACAAGAGGTCGCAAGTGGACCGTCTTTTAAAAGGCGCGGTCCCGGGTACAGAAATGTATGTTCAGAAGAACCGACACCGTAGAGTTGTACAAAATTAACAAAGTGTAGCAGGTAGTTCTTTAAGATGGAAAGTGCAAAACCCCAAGCGCCTAGGCGCTGTAAGCAGCAGGAGCAGTCGTCCTAACATTTATAGTGGGGACTTTTGATGAGAGGAACGTGGCCGCTTTGTCACCTGGGATACCAAAACACCGGAAGAGGCTGGAACCCGGAAGTGAGCGGCATGGAAGCTGAGACAGGAGAGACAGAGTGGAGCAGGTACGGTGTTGTAGGTAATGTGGGCGACCTGTAGAGGGGATCGTTTTATTTGCAGGTTAAGAGGAGGAGGGAAGTTTTGGTGAGCTCATTCGGCGGAATTACGTTGCTTATATATTAAAACAGATATGAATATTTCGAACAGATACTCTTTAGACACAGAGATTAATGGTGAACGGGACAATGTTACTCATGCGACCATAATTCTCGCTGGTGTAGTTCTGATTTTATAATACGATACACAGACTAGGTTTTGGAATACACAGAGTAAACCTGGACTGGATGGTACTTACACTGAAAGATATAGCGGCGACGAATGGTGTGTGCTGATATTTCCATGAGATTAAACACGGGGTGTTTAATCAAGGTGCAGTAAGGCTTAGATATGTGTATTATCTGCTTGCTGGACCTCACTTCCAAGAAGAAGGGCTGAAACGCACGCTGCCCTGGGATTGAGCACCATGCGGGTACTGAGTATCTTAAAGGTCTTAAATTGGTACGAGAGGAGCACCTGTTCTGTACAGGGATTTTGGTTGGGTAAATGACGATGCTGGAAAAGTGTACACATGTTCAACCCTATTTAAAGTGGTCCTGACATTAATTCTTCCGGCACAGTACTGCGAGGAGAGACGCCTTGGGATCCTAAACAGAATACACACACTCCACGCAATGGGGGCAAATTCAGGGTGACCACCCGTCCGTAAATGTCACGGACTGTCCGTAATTTCGCCCTGCTGTCCGTTGTCCGTGATGAAAGCTTTAACGGATGGCATTTGTCCGTAATTTTAGCCTTTCACCTAAAGGGCAACGGAGGCAGAGCGAAATTACGGGCAGATCAGCAGGGAGTCGCCAGTGCTCTGAGGGAGGGGCAGACAGATAAGAATCAGACCTTCTTGCCAGGGAGTCTCCTTCCCTAAAGACATGCAAATGTGCCCAACTGGTAAATCTGCAAATACAAAAAGGCTTGAAAACCTGCATTGACTTTACTAAAAGGAGTCACTTGAAGTTTTCTGATGGCAAAGACATTACTTTTAGAGAGGTGTTGTAATGGTGTTCCAAGGTGAGCTGTGGAGTGTGTGGTTTTAATGGAGTGTTATACATTTTTTTAGTATTAGGTATAATCTGTTTATTATTCAAATCTGTATTTCAGAAGCACTTTTTTTTATTTAACCAAAATGTATTTGCGCATTTTGTCGCAGCCTTTATTATGATGTAATTGTATTTTTCACAGTTCTTTCAGGTACTTCGGTACCTCATAGTACTAACAAACATTGGCAAAGCAGTAGGTCTCATCTACGAAAGAGTTATTGGCTTTGTTAATGTGTTTTAGCCATTAGCCATGTTATACACCAGAGTAGCTGCTGTTCAGCATGGCTTAAAGTTAGTGGCATAGTGGTGTGGAGTGGAGTAGAGTAGCATAGGAGCAGTGGCGTAAAGCCCAGTGGTGCAAAGTACAGTGCAGTGGGGTACAGTGCAGTTGTTTAGAGTGTGTTAGCATAGTGCAGAGTTTTAGAGTGCAGTGGCATGGAGTGGCGTGGGACAGAGTAGAGGGCAGTGGCGTACAGTGCAGTTGTTTAGAGTGCATTGGCGTAGAGCGCAGTGGCATAGAGTGGCATGGGGTAGAGTTACATAGAGTGCAGTGGAGTAGCGTGGCATACAATAGAGTAGCAGAGTGCAGTAATGCAGAGTGGTGCAGTGTCAGAGTGCAGAGTAGACTCATGTGGCACAGAGTGCACTGGTGCAGAGTGGAGTATTGTAGAGTGGAGTAGAGTATAGTGCCTAGAGTGCAGTGGCATAGAGTAGAGTGGTGTAGAGTGCAGAGTTGCAGAGTAGAGTGTCAGTGTAGTGGTGTAGAGTGGTACAGAGAACAGTGTCACAGAGTACAGTGGTGCAGAGTAAAGGGCAGTGGCATACAGTGCAGTTGTTTAGAGTGCACTGGTGTAGAGTGCAGTTGCATATAGTGGCATTGGGCAGAGTAGAGTGGCATAGAATGCAGTGGAATAGAGTATATTGGTGCAGAATGCAGTAGTACAGAGCAGAGTGGTGTAGAATATAGTGGCGGCCAGTGCAGTGTTGCAGAGTGTCAGCGTGCAGTGTGTAGAGTGCATTGAACTAGAGTGCAGTGGTCAGAGTGGTATAGAGTACAGTGGCGTAGAATAGATTGTTTCAGAGTAGAGTGCAGTTCATAGAGTGGAGAGGTGCAGGGAGAGTGCAGTGGAATAGAATGCAGTGGCACTGAGTGGAGTGGCATAAAGTAGATTATTTCACAGTAGAGGGAGGTGGCTTAGAGTGGAGAGGTGCAGGTTATAGTGGAGTTGCATAAAGTGGCATAGAGTGTGATGGCGCAAAGTAGTGTAGAGTGCCGTGGCATAGAGTGCAGGGGTGCAGAGTAGATTAGAGTGATGTAACAGTGTATTGATGTAGAGTGCAGGGGCATAGAGTTGAGTGTTACAGAGTAAAGTGCATTAGCATAGAGTGTATTAGCTTAGAGTGCAGTGGCGTACAGTGCAGTGTTGCAGAGTGGAGTTGTGCGGATTAGATTGGTGTTGCCTAGACTGGAGTGGTATGGCGTGCAGACGAGGAGAGCGCAGTGGTGTAGAGAGGCATAAAGTGCAGTGGCATAAAGTAGAGTGGTACAGAAGAGAGTAGAGAGGCATAGTGTGAAGTAGCATAGAGTGCAGTGGCATAATGTGGAGTGGTTCCGAATGGAGAAGAGTGCAGTGGCATGGAGTGGAGTAAAGTAGAGTGATACAGACTAGGGTGTAGTGGTGCAGAGCAGAGTGGAGTCCAGTATGGATGATATGCTAACACACTGCCATTACAGACAACACATTTTTGATTGAAATGACCATTACATTTGCACAGATATACAGTTTTTCAAATCAAACTATACTGTGCACAGATGATGATGTGTGGAAATTGCATCACCTAATGCAATGATTTGTTTTAATCATGTAAAGGTATTTGTTTCCAGCACAGTTCAGAATTAACAAAAATGTGCTTGATTTGGACTTCTAATTCTGATATATTCTGAAGTTTATTTAAATGTTGTCATGTGATAGAAAAAACAATTTCCTAACCCCAGTATCCAGCAAGATTGTCGCATAAATCCTCTCACTTTGAAGTCAGAGAAAGGAAAGTAAACACTAAGTTCCCACCGAAGACAGAGCCTGACATTTGACTTAGTTCTCTGAATGCACAGCAAATATGATAAGATAAGAACAAGATTTACAGGCCTGTTTACAGAAAGGGAGCACTCGGCAGGATACTGTAAATAAGGTTTTGGCAAGGGAAGGGACGAATTCAAGCTGCATAGCCTAAAACAAATAAAGCCAGCAAATTGAAAGCAACAAATTGTGAGTTACAAACCACAAGGTCAATGGCAAGCAACGGGCAGAATGCATTCACAAGAAAGCACTATGAATTTACTTAAAGTGACAGCTGTGGGGTACTTTGTGGGGAAAGTCCAGTATTTTAGTCGATATCTTGCAGAGGTTTGGCTACATCAATCACCCAGGTAGTATGACGAGAAGACCTGGAGTGGTTTCCATGTTGCAGGATAGGTCTGTACACCCATTCTATCAGTTTGCCACCATTTCCTATGGTACAGAGCGTCTGGCACACCTCTTGTAGGGTTAGTGCTAGGTGGCAGACATGAAATAGGGCATTTAATGATTATTTAAGGTGGTTGTAAGTAAGGAGTTGACCGGGGTGAAGATGGTAGTCTGCCACAAGGGTTTGGAAATTTAGTAGCTCACTGTTCAGAAACAAAGTCCCCAATTTTAAGACACCTGCAACAGGCCACTGATGGAGTTGCTCTGACCACAGCTATCCTGTGCGAGTGGGAAGGCTTAGCAAAGGTAGTGCAGGAGCATAGGGTTTCTTCGTGTCAGTTTACAGGTTCTGGCAAGGCAAGAGAAAGCTGTGCATGATAACCCCGGATGATGATCCGTAGAATGTCAGTAGGAAACAATGAGCAGTGCATTAAGCCTTCCTTAAAAGTCTTTACTGGTAAACCCCATCTCATGCAGGGAGGTGGGCAGAAAGCCAGTGGCCCACCCATTGGACCTGTGCAGCTGAATAATAGCATTCTAAGTCCAGAAGACCTAATCCACCCGCAGTCACAGTTAGCTTTAGGGTGGAAAGAGCTCCCGATGGCGCTGCAGTGACCAAATCAGACGTGTGGCCTATCTAAAGAAGGAATGAAGGACGAGCAGGGGAAGGTTTGCAAAATAATACTATCATTGGGGTAGCACACCATCTTCACTAGTGCCACGTGGCCTTTACAGAAAGCAGAAGAGAAGACCAAAAAGCAAACTGGGCTTGGAGGGACTGTTCGCTCTGCCGAGATTTTCATCCTGGAAATCAGTGTAAGAATGGTAGATATTAATCACTAGGTATCAAAAGGTAACTGGTTCCCAGTTCAATCTGAGATCTAATTGTATATGAAGGCGAAAACAGTGCCATATGTTAAAGAAACACTAAATACATTTTAAAATTTCTAAATTTTGTTTGTGCAATTTACATCCCAAATATTTTGAAGATTCTATGTGTACTTGACACTTAGGGATAACCCAGATCTCTAGTTTGGCTTTTGCTCAATTTCAAAACCATATAAAGACATGGACAAAGCGGGAAATTGCCTTGCACAACCTTGCAAGGGGTCTGGCCCCTGCTCACCCTTCAAAAGCACTAACAGCGGACCATTGCACCAGAAGAGTTTGCCAAGGTGGATGGGTGTTGCTTGTTCAACCACTTGACAGTGCCCCTTCTGTTTCGCTCCTGTGTGCAGAGACAACTCCCCAGGTACCCAATACCTTCAAATAGTCTTGGTGGACCCATCTTGTCTGATTTTAGGAATTGTCCCACCCTGTTCTTATCTTCTTTATTTATCCAGTTCTTAGCAACAACCCTTTGAATTACTTGCCGTGGAGCTCCCATTTGATCTCAGTTTCATCCTCCTCTTTGATTGGTAGTCCGGGCTCCCATTTCTGAGATAAATGTAGAGTTCCATTCATACACTCTAGTGCAGTGAGTCTACAGACAAGTTATGGGTACATCACATCCTGTCATTAGGTGTGAGACTGTCGCCCACACCATCTGCCCTGCCTCTTTAAAAAAGAATTAGGTTGAAAGTCCATGGGCGGTTGGGGAAAGCCAGATGTTTTTGTTCAATTTTTTTAAACTAGCATAAGGTTAATTACCTTAATGTGTCCCAAACTGTTTGCCAGGGGTTTTAAAATGTTCAGAAACATAATCAAAATTTTGCTGTTACTTTCTCTTCAGGAAAGATCGGGTAGATTTGGGTAGGGGTGATGGCCGTGCCGCATTACTGAAGGGCATTAATTTACTACTGAACAAGGACGTAATCTGACACCTGAATGTAGCATACCAGGAGGCAATCACAAAAGGTCCACAGTGAATAAATAGTGCTATGTTAAAAAAGAGTAAATAAATGCACTGACAACATAGTGAGGCATGGCCTCTCTTGCGCGTGTCTGTAAAACTGACGTTTGTTCTTGAATTTTTGTCCTGAATTTTGACCCTTTGTCCTGAATTTTGACCCTTTGTCCTGAATTTTTAACAGTCCTGTCCAGAATTTGCCTCAGTGCCAGGTGGTCACCCTACTGTACCTCAGGACCTTTTGTTTTTTGTTTCTCATAAGCCTCCCCCCCCCCCCCCAACCACTTTCACAGTTTGTTTCTGAAAACAAAAAAGTTTGCTGAATAGTCCAAAACAAAATAAAGACACGTGGCAAATTGCTCTGTCTTCTGTGCAATCGCCACAATCACAGAAGGCAATAAAATATCTACCATATAGTCAGGGGTCTCATAATACAAAGAATGGCCCTTTGCAAGGGGACTGGAGGCCATGTTGTCCGCTAACCTGACGGCATACCCACCAGCTCTAAATGACCTTCTTTGTGTGTTATAGACCTGTATGCTTTAGATGGAATCTTGAAGCATCAGATAGGATCTTTATCCACTTGTTAGCGCTTTATGTACTTTATTACTAATAACATTGCCATCCGGGCAGCAGTGTTTCTCAGTTTATGTTTAACACTCACTTTTAAGAAATGTATTACTAAATAATGATGTGGCAGTACACCGTCATGTACAGACAATACAGTTCCAAGAAATGTCTTAAAACCATTCCACTAACTTGCAGCTTTACTGATAATACTACATGGTGTAGTAATAAAACTCTGGGAAAATTGGGTTTCAGAAAACATATTTATCATATGCAGATCACCAAGTAAAGTGTTGTGATTTGTTTTCATCCTTTTAAAATATTTTTTTCATCACACAGAAGTACAAAAATGGGCTTTCACAACTACCAAAATGTATTTTTGAAATGTTTGCACACATAACATTTAAATAACTCTTTGTACAGCAGGTCAGACAGTTCACCTTACAAAATCCTGGAACTCTGCAGTCAGAAGGAAAATTAATTGTAAGGCAAACTGACTTTAAACCTCCGTCTCTGAACATAGAGCTAATGTGGCAACATCACAAGATTTAACAGCATCTTTATTGCTCCTGCACTTTCTTACTGAATAGAACAACTTTTCTTTGTCAGCTCTCCAGAAGGGGCAAGAAGGTCCTAACAATAGCTCCAAATGATAAAATAGATTTGCCATAGCGAGTGGGTGAGTAGAATTTTTTAGGCCTGCCTTAGTGTATCAGAGAGGACCTTTGTGCGCTAAATAAGAGTGTTTATACTCCAGGTTGATACTTCATGCACTGTTCTAAATAGGGGATGTGAGGAATGGATTCCGTAGCACTCTCTGAGGCTGGGGAAGGGAAGATTGGATTCCACAATCCTCTTATGGGTATTGGAAGAGAATAATTAGTGTCCTATCCTGGGTAAGGGAAGAGAAGGACAGCTTACCTAACCCTCTCTTCACTAGGGTACCAACACAACTCCTTCTCATACAACTGCGCGGTACTGGACAGACAGTGTAGTATCTTCCACTGCAATGCAGACTTTAAATTTCCAGAATGGCCACTGGGTCATTTTGTCTCAAACATCAAAGCCTCCCTCATCACATGAATACAACTGAGCTCAAGTCTGGGATATACAACACATAATCTCTGTGATGTATATCTGTACTAATGCTAGCATCACTAGTTGGTTATGGAAGTATACCAAATTTAAAATGGTTGCTTTGAAACAGTTTTTTTGAATTGGCTAGAACAAGGGTCGCCAACCTTTTCTGGAAAAAGAGCTGCTGCTGCTGATGATAATAAACACCATTTTATAGAGCGCACAGATACTCATGGGAGTTTCCCGGCGCTAGTCTAGTAGCAAGTAAAAAAATTATGGAGTGAAAAGCAAGGTTCCTTTTTTTTAGCAAGTTACAAACTTTCCTGCCTCAGATATAAAGGGAGAGTATTCCGTCAGGGGTCCTGGAAAGGAAAAAAAGCGCCCACCAGTCCTTGTTCTTTTTCTCTTGACACTCTAGCTAAGGGCAGAATCGAAGACCAGAGACTCTTGGCAGGACCTTAAAAGTGGACATGGGTGGCCAGGTAACCTGGACCAGTGTTGTAAAAGGCACAAAAAATCAACAGCACAGCTTTGAACAGAATTCTCTTCCTTACCGGAAGCCAGTGCAAGGAAAAAAGATGCATAGAAATCCTTGTTCTCCGTGGCAAATGCAATGAGAGTGCTGCAGCATTTTGCACCATTTGAAGTCTGTGAATGGCGCAATCCGGAAGTTCAAGATTTCATGCACTGGCTTGGTCCAGGTGAGAGATTATCAGAACCTGGATAACTGGTTTCCTGGCCAGAAAAGACAGAAAAAAACAATAACCGTTTCAATCGAAAAACACATTCCAGTCACTGCGCTAATCTGAGGTTTGAAGGTTAAGCAATTGTCGAACATGACTCCCAAGTTCTTGGTTGTCTCTGTAAAAGATTCAGGCAGAGCAAATCCATTTGGTCAACATGACAACCAGTTGGTAGGTGTAGCAGTGCCGAAAAGAGTACTCCAGTTTTCTCGGTATTGCACATCAGTTGTTTCTGATGCAACCAGTCAAACACAGCAGTAAGGCACAAGCTGATGGAGTTAAAGACAATGTCTTCCCCATCCTTGAAAGAAAAGAGAATTTGAGTATCAACTGCCTGTGAAGGGATCTTGGCTCCGAAAGCCTCAACAACAGAAAAGATAGGGTCAAGATAGACATTAAACAAAGTTGAGGTAAGGGAGCGGAGCCCGAGGGACCCAGACTGAAAGTGCCCTATTGCCAGAAGCAAACTGGGGAGGCCAAACCTCCTGTTCTCTATTATCTAAGAAGGTCAGCCACCTGAGTGCCATACTCTTTACTCCAGTCTTCAGAAGGCAGTCCAACAGCAAGGAGTGGGGTACCATGTCAAAGGCGGCCGACAGATCTAGCAAATTCAGCACAGCCTTGCCCCGGCATCTAGAGTGCCTTTGATTTGTCCCACCACCTCGAGTAAGGTCTTCTCAGTGCTCAGATTCCACCTGAAACCAGCCTGGCTAGATTAAAGGAGACTGTTAGCCCCCAGATAACAGAAGAGGTGCCTGTTGACTGAATCTTCCAAGATCTTAGAAACAGTAGGCAGCAGGGAAATGGGCCTATAGTTACTCTGCAGACTGCGGTCGGCCAAAGGCTTCTTAGCAATGGAAGAATCTTTGCCTGTTTCCAAACTGGGGGAACCATTGCGGAAGCCAGCAGCTTATTAAGCAGCCTGTTTACCCAAGGGTTAATTACCTTTGCCACAATGATTAATACACTAGTGGGGGTAGGGATCAGCAGGTGAATCTAGCCAGACTTTGGTTGGCTTAGTGACTCCTCTAGAGGGATGGAATTAAAAAAACAAGAGGGAACATCCCACCTCTTTAGTGGCTTTCCCGGGAATGGAGAGGCTACTAAGTCCCCGACCAGAGCCAGCTAGGCTGAGCTGAATGTTAGCAATTTTCTCTTGGAGAAGAAACTATCTAACGTATTGCACCAGTCTAGAGAAGATAGAGCGTCTCTAGAGCAGGCCACAGGGGATATAAAGTTGTTTACTATCTTGAACATTTCACATCTTATTGCCTGCCTCTAGATCGTGCTTTCAAAATATGCTTCTTTTGTTCAGTGAAAATCATCCCAAGCTACCTTGTATTGGTGGTGTAGTAGTGAAAGCATCAATCAGAGGCCTCCCTATGCAACATTACAAACAGTGATCATCTCCATGCATCAGGAGGCTTGCCAAAAATTAATGTCAGAAAGGGTTTGTCAATGCCTTTACATTGGTAGTACGTAACCCCCATAGCTGCAATGCCTTGAGCGTCAAGGAAATAGTATTAGTAGTCCCCCATCACCACATGATGTATCACTCAAGTATCAGCTATAAGAACATTTTGAAAATTCAGCCATTTTCTCCAAACACCAGCTTATCTGGAAATACACACATTTTCATCTCAAATTCAAACTTTTCAATTTTGGTATACCTATATTAATTTAACCAAGCAAAAGCTTTTGGTTTATTAGTCTAGTCTGCACATAAAAGAGCTACCAGTATCTCACAAGCTACTCATTGCAGAAGCCTGATCTGAAATAGGTTCTCATGTACCTCTAACACACTGAGGACAAAAAAAATTATGCCTGGTAGAGAAGAGACTATTGCCGCTTTCATGGTTTATGTTAGGTTATAGCTCAGGAATTTCTTTTGAGAATTTCTAAATATTTCTGGATTTTTGTCTGCAGATGTGTGGCATGAGAGCAGAATGAAGGCGTTTCACTTTGAAGATGGAAATATTTGCTTCATCTTTGCCTGCTGTATTCTGAAGCCGCCGACTGTACCGGTTAAAGAGCATTCGCCTTGTGAATTCTTGAACACATTCTACAACATCTCTTCTTTGACTTCCTTCTGTTAAATTGTTGACCTGGTCATGGGGATATCCTTGCAGGAGAAGCATGAGCAAGCAGACATGAACAGCCCCAGGGAGGCTGCAGCGGTGGGCTGGCGGAAAGTTCTGTACGAGCAGCAGCCGTTCCCAGATAACTATGTGGACCGGCGCTTCCTGGAGGAGCTGCGGAAGAACATCTATGTTCGGCGCTACAGCTACTGGACTGTGGTGTTTGAGTCAGCTGTTGTCATCCAGCAGCTCTGCAGTGTAGTTGTCTTTGCTGTCATCTGGTGGTACATGGACCAGGGTTCGCTGGCCCCACAGTGGCTCTTTGGAGCCAGCCTTGCTTCCTCACTGATTGGTTACATCTTGTTTGATGTGGTTGACCATGGCGCAGGCCGGCGAGAGAATGAACGCACCCGCTGGGCCGATCTAAAGAGCTCTTTGGTCTTCCTGGCCTTTACCTATGGCTTCTCCCCTGTATTAAAGACATTGACTGAGTCCATCAGTACAGATACCATCTATGCCATGTCCGTGCTTATGCTCCTTGGACACCTTATCTTCTTTGACTATGGGGCAAATGCTGCTATTGTATCCAGCACCCTCTCCTTGAACATGGCCATCTTTGCTTCTGTATGCCTAGCCTCCAGGCTGCCCAAGTCCTTACATACCTTTGTCATGGTGACCTTTGCCATTCAGATATTTGCACTCTGGCCTGCGCTTCAGAAGAAACTTAAGGCTCACACCCCTATCTGCCACTTTATTGTCACCGTGATCTTCGCACTCTCAGCCACAGTAGGGCTGCTGACTATCTCAGGTGTGGGGGCCTTGCTGGTTGTCTTGTTACTGATTTCTGTCTCCTTCATTTGCCCCTACTACCTCATCTGCTTGCAGCCCTTCAAGGACAACATCCATGGCCCATGGGACGAGGCTGAGATCACAGAAGATCTATCTAGGTTCCTGATGTAGCAGGTAGAGACCTCCACATGGGTGACAAGCTGGGGTCACTGGCACTAGGTGAAGAGATAACCACAGAAGACAGCGGACAAACTCTTGACAGTTTCATCACAAAGAATCATGAAAAGGGCCCCAGGGGGCAGGTGGAATGGAAATGATAGTTATATTATTACATATAAAGCTGAGGTAATCCCAGGCTAGGTTGAGGACGGTGAAAATGGCAACTAGTGTGATGCCCCCCCACCACCACAAAGAGGGGCAAAATCGAAGGAGACCTGATCTTTTTCACATTAAGAAGGTACAGGGTGAGATAAGCCCACTATTGGTGCACAGTAAGGAACCCATATCTTATTCCTCACAGAGCTGACACAAGGCTTAGTGACATCTGTGGCAAGAAAGAGAAAATGCAGCTTCCGGAAAAGTGTATCCGGTGAGATGATTTCCAAGTCAAGGAGGTTTGAAATCAAATTCCAAGGTAAGGACATGGAGCCTTCAGCTACCCCTTCCAATGGTGACATCAGTTGCAGCGAACTCCAAAAAGAGTTGAAGGACAGAGACTTTTACAAATTCTCAGAAGACTGTGATCACACATTTGTTGTTTTTTGGTTTGCCATCACCTGTTTGAGCAATCCTGGGTGGACTGAAGTGTCTCATTCCTCCCATTCTCCCACCCGGTGGAATCCCTCGGGGCAGCGAGGAGGAGTGAGAGTCTGGGTTGGTGGCTGTGCATAATAGCAATGGGAGCTGGAAGGAGGTACAACCCAAGGGAAAATAGAAGCATTTGCTAAATGTTTGATAAGATATACATATGCACCACTTGGAAATAGATCTTTAATGAAGTCATGTAATTTAAATAAGGCTGAAAGGATCGCTTCATGGGCTTTGCCTGCCGATAAACCTGCAGGTTATATGTCAAATACCTGGAAGGCAAGTCCTCTGCTCACCCTTCTGAGGTCTATTAAATGGGCAGCGTTGAGATGTGCCATAGCAATAGATAATAAAGTACCATGGTATAACAAATCTTGTGGTGTCCACTGTATAAATTGTCATTAAGGTTATTATTATTGCATCAAAAGTTAGCCATTAAGAATGACGAAGTGGGAGAGAAGAATCTGAAACAAATTGTATACATACTAGTCATCTCATAATTTTGTTCTGCAAACATTTGAATTCTAAAGGACGTCCACTAGTATCACATAGAATTATTAAGATAAACAATATGAGAAAAAAGCAGTATGTGAGCTTGCTCTCATGCAACAAAATGCTTCATAAGAAATTTTAAAATGAATTCAGTGTTGGTTCCTGACTGGCTACTATGTGGCGCCCCTCCCCATTCCTTACAGTGCTAAGAAGCTTATTTACCTATTATGATACTTTATGCTGGCGTTCATCAAATTCTGATTCAAAGAAAAACACTTTTGCCAGACATTAGCAGTATTTAAATTAAAATCACTATATTGTTTGCTGATGAAAATCATCCAAGTAAAAGAAACCTGAAATAGTCAATTTATGAGAGTGCCTTATTATTTTTGTGAAATTAGTTTATCAGGTTTAGAGTTTAGTTACATAAATCATTAAATTGACTGTACTTTCGCATTTGATTGATTTGTCCAATATTGGCCTCCTGTGTTTAGCACATGTTGATCCTCACGTACAAAGATTCCTGCTAAGAAATAGTAAATTGTGAAACTTAATGATTTGAAGTTTGAAATTTCTTATCTGGAATGTACAAAAAAATGAATCTGGTAAAAGCGCGCTGACTTTTACCTAGTGCATTTGTATGTTGTGAGCCAATTTACATACTAATAGATTAGTTCACAAAATACATAATCGTAGTGGGTCCCAATTCCACCTCCCTCATTAATATGCAAGAGGTAGGTCGCACATTGTGACCCAGTATGACTGGCTAGACTCACAGGCATGGTGGCCTGCTGGGGTCAGTAGATCACCATGTCTGTGATTGCTTTTAAATGAAGCATTTTTTTAAAATTTATCCCATTTTACTTAAAGGGAAACAGGAACAGTCAGTGGTTCCATGGACCACTGCCTGCTCCTAAAAACATTTTTGTGAATATTCACAAAGGGGAAGCGATCCCTAGGGGAGCCCTTCCAGTTTGTGAATGGCTTACCTACCTCCTTTGAGGAGGTGGTAAAATGTTAATGTTTTGCCATCGGATTTCGGTCGCAAAACATCACTACATTCCTAAAGGAATCGATATCTAGAAGGGATGCCCTTAACATGCCTCTTCCAAATACCAGTTTGTTATTTATTCCCAAATCCAAATTGCGATTTAGTGAGATTCGGTAACATCTTACCGAATTGCTGTTTGAGGTTAGAAAAATATAATTTAGCAGTCAGAAAGGCCCTGATTTTACCAGCTGTAGTCTTCTTACCAGCCTAAAATAGTTTAGTATAGGTAGGCCCATATTTTGTGGTTAACCTACCAGCTCAGACCTGCCAGACACTCACTAACGTCCCATTAGTGTCTCATCTATGCTCTTCATTCCCTTCTGTTTCTTGATGATCTCGCCCCTCAGACCTCAGCTACCAGGTTTGTGAGTCTAGCCTTCTGTCCTCCTCTGTCAATGGAATTCACCACTTTGGCCCTCATTATGGGATGCCTGGAATTAAGTGGTGGTGATACCAGGGTAGGAGATGCTAATTCAGGATGGTGTCTTCATCCCTAATTCTGTGCATCATGAGTTAAAGTTCCTGAAATGGGGAATAAATATCAGAACCCGGAATTAATGGACTAAAAACTATAGTTTTTCCTGGATTCCCGGGACGTGAAACCTCTCATTCGCTACTTTCTCTAAGCAGAAGGTAATCCAAGGTTTGTTTTCCATGCTATGCAGAATGACCCTCCATTTCTTGCAACATAACTACTTCACCTCCATAATTTTCTTGGCCTTCCTTTCCTTTCAGTCAAACTTATTTCTTACTCTGAAGTAAGACGCCTGGGAATGCTGATCAAAATATGAGGAAGTTTCTATGTTCCAGCTATTGTAGTGCTTCCATAGCCTGCCAGGAATCTGTTTGGCAGAATTAGAACTGGCAGAATTACAAACTTGTTGATTGAAAATATGAAATGACAATAGGAAAAAAGTTTCAATTCGGTATAAAGGACCACTATGTCTCTGAAAACAAATGCAGGGAACTGGATCAGAACCCTCCTTTAGGTCACTATTTTGAAGCTTTTGGTAACAGGCTCTAGAAACACAGTATTCCATGTCAAAAACATCAGTTCACAGAAAGCAGTATGTTTGGGTTGGATTTTACAAGCTGGACAAAATAAATCTTCAGATTCCATTAAAGACGTGATTCTGTTGCTGGAGAAATACATTATATCTACATTTCACGTGGCAGTAGGACTGGGTGAATTTAATTGCCCTTTGGGAAAAAAATAAGTGAGACCCAATGAATGCCAAATTCCTTTAGCAATAATCCACCTTAGTTCCTCAGATACTGAGGATGATTATTTTCCTGAACTCTAGAACCTGGGGAAAAGTCAAGAGGGCCCCACATCTCTTAACTTCAGATCAGGTTTACTAAGAAACGGAGGAAACAATAATGCATATTGACTCCCTTGCTTTTAACTTGTATACAGCTTATCTTGGTACAGCTCTTCAAGGGACTAATACAGTTTCCCCAAAATGTAGTAACCTATTGCTCCCTATACTCCATTATGCAGATAATACTATTATCATAGATAAGACAGTACTTGGCTTGCAAAAATTTCTCCCAAGTTCGGAAGCTTACTGTAAAGGTTTCCTCAATTTGGAATTTCACTGTAAACCAAACACGCTCTCCATTAATAAAGAAGGAAACAAGTTAATGGTATTTAGAAGGAAAACAGCAGTAAAATGTCAATGGTCCTTAGAAAATACTAAATTAGAGCTTTTACAAATACCTTGACATTTGGTTGGTGGTAAAAGGAGGTTCAAAGCTTTATTGCACCACATTAAAATCGAACTCTTTAGCTTTAAACTCATCCATCCTGAGGCCTTGCAGGAATTTAATGGGTCCCTTGTTTGGCTCAGTATTAAAGGTCATGTCTTCCAAATTGATGAAAACTCAGCATTAGGGGAGTAGTAGCGAATATTATGCAACCCAGTTCTTATAGGATCCTATTGGGCTTTCAGACTACATCACAAGCACAGGTGAGATTTGAAATTAAATTGTACAAATCCATAAGCCCATTTCTGTTACCACTTTTGTGACGTACTGCCTGATGCTAGGGTCTAATAAAGCAGGGTTGCTAAAAACTCAAGGTGGTTGGAAATTAATAAAGTTAGCCAGCCAAATAACCCTGGGTAGCACTATTTAGAATTGATTATTGGAAACCTGCAGCTTGGATATCGCTGGCAAACAGCACATGCGGAAGAAATAATTATGTAACAGGTGAAACTAATACCCTTTTAGGAAGATTAAACAATAGGAAAGAAAGAACAGGCCTGGCTAACAATTTCTTCATATGCTTTTAATAAAGGCCAAAACTTTTTAAACCTTCTCTGGAGCATATATCCGAAGCAGAAATTGACCATAGTCTGCTTTTGTTTATTCTTCTCAACTTTAGGTCTGGTTGGAAAGAAACTCGAGGCTGTATCTGTTCACCCTCTCCAAAATCATTGGTAAATAGTTATGTTTATGTAAAGACTAGATGATAATCGTAGGAGGGCTATGAAACAACTATTTATTCACTTTGATATTAGAACACACACTATAACATTAGCAACACAAAAGGATGATGGACGGAGTACTGACACTTTTTAAACAGTCACCCCAGTCACAGATCTGGGTTTAATCCATTGTCTTTTTGCTCACCATGCCACACCAGTTTGGACCCAGCCATATGCAGATCAATCTTGACCCTGTTCCCCATGGGAACAGTACAGCCCGAACTGCCAAGCCAGGTCCTCTTTAGATCGGAAAAAAGCATCTTGGGTACCGGTTTCAGAGTTCACCCTTCATCAACCAGGCTAGCTTGATTCCAGGGGCGCAGTGAGCACCGGGCCCACGTCTGGGCATACCCATCCCACTTATGGCAACTTTAGCAACACAAAAGGATGATGGACAAAGTGCTGAAACTTTTCAAACACTCACCCCCAGTCACAGATTTGGGTTTAGTCCATCATTTTTTTTGCTCATCATGCAACCCCAGTTTGGACCCAGCCATATGCAAATCAGTCTTGACCCTGTTCCCCATGGGAACAGTCCAGCTAGAACTCCAGGCCAGGTCCTCCCTGGACCAGAAACAAGCATCCTGGGATCAGTTTCAAGGGTATCACCCTTCATCAGCTAAGCTAGCTTGAATCCAGTGGCAGTGAGTATGGGTTCCATGTCTGGGCATACTCTTCCCACTTAGGGCAACTTAAGCAACACAAAAGGAGGGCACCACAGGCACAGTCCTTTCTTTGCTAGCCAAGGTGAGATCAGTCTCTGATGCAGACTCTATTTGCTAGCTCCAAGGAACAGCAGGGCAGTCCTTCTTTGGTCCTTTCTCCTTTGCAGATGTGATCTGAGGTCTGGGTGCCACTTTTATGTCCAAACTTTGCTCTCCAGGATGCGGTGACTACTAGCCAATGGGCTACCAGGTCTCGCCTGATGATGAATTCAAGCAATATGTGGCATCTAGCTATTCCAAAACGTCATATTCTGCCCTCTCCCCAGGTGGAGCTTGGTAGCTTTCCCTAGAGATGTGGCTACCCACGGGCTACACACCCACTGGAAAACTGATTTGGGAACTGTTTCTCCCTCTCTATCCCCAACACCAGCCTGCCTACCAGAAGAAAAGAGCAGCCCCTCTTGTGGGTCCACCATTTGCCCTTCAAAGGTGGTTACCCCTTTGAGGCTTGCCGTTTGGCATTGCACCCTGTTTGGCCTTCCTGACAGAATCTGCAGACCTTTTGTGTTCCATCCTGAAAGTCATTCACACCTCTCTCCCTCTCCAGGAGGGCAGATGGCTGTCTTGTGGCCAGCAACCATAAACAGTCTTTGGAGAACTTTGGGCAACAGAGTGACAACTTTCTAAAGTTTCCGATTTGAGCATCAAGACAGGTTCGATGCAGTAATTCCTTTGCTATCATGAAGTATCAACTTTAGTAGTCCCATTCAGAGGTTATCACAGTTGTCGGCAAGTTACTGAGTACTCCGAATGGGGCTACTAGCCTTTCTACAGTAGAAATAACAATTTTTTTTTTTTTTTTTACTGTAAGAACGTGTAAAACACATGTTCCATTTCTTTATAGAACCCTCTCTTAGGGCTCGATAGACCTGCTTTAGTGGTGACTTACATATATTAAAAAGGAAGGTCTGGCCTTTGTCATTATTTTAAATTGCAAAGCCAAATGAGCAGTTTCAGAACTGCCAGCCAACAGTGGCAGGCTGGGATTCTTTCTATGCTTCGTCACACTTGTGATGGCACAATAAGTGCTGCAGTCCATGAGGACACTTTAACTTACATGCCATGGGTACCCCTGGTACCATATACTAGGGCCTTATTAGTTAATGTACGGATATTGTTGGTGAGACAATCATACATGTACTTTTTAAGGGTCAGAGCACTGGCACTGGGGACTGTTTAGCAGGCCTCAGTGCACTTTCCAAGAAAAAAACCAGCAGCATCAGTCCAAAACTTTAGAGGTGATCAGTTTATAAGCCCAACTAATGCCCTTCTTAGGTCTGCCCTTCAGAAGATAGTCAAGAAAATTGTTCGCAGAGCAAACAATATCTTCCCCCTTAAGACTCAATACAAAATGGCGAATTTGCAGGTTGCAGAAGAAGCCAGAGGAAGGGAGAGATAACTAGGATAGTGTCAAAAAGGAGAGAAAACAATCACCCTCATAAAAAGAACTCAATGTGGTTAAGCAGAATGCCTGCCAGCAATCGATAAAGCTGTTCTGCACCTGTCGTGGAAAATTGTGATTATAACCTAAATGAGAATATACGTTAAATAATATGATCCCCGAAATCCTCATTTTTAGAGAGGCCTTGGTGGAATAGAAGACCGTCCATATTTTGAATCAAGTCCACTTGAAATAGATAGTGTCAATGATGCCGGTACGTGGGGTGATATTCCCCAACCCCCCATTGAGATATTCTGTAAACAAACATCCTAGCCTACTAGTTCACACTCCAACACTTTGACTAATCGGGATATGAACGCCGCTAGACAATATGTTCGTATTTCTGGTAACAAGAGCCCATCCTCCAATCTTGGCCTCTGCAGTATTAGTATATTAGCCCTGGGCTTTTTATATTCCCAAATGCATTTTTGCCAAACAGCCCCCACCTGTGTGGAAGTACGTTGGGTAGATAGAGGGGTATACACCGAAAGAGATATAGGTAGTGAGGAATGACGATCATTTTAATTAAATTGCATCATCCAGTGATATGTAAATGATGCCACTTACTAAATATCTCAAGAGTTCTTCTAGAGAGCGCTCCAAAGTTGAGCTCAATTACATCCTCCATTTTCAGGGAGACTTCGACCCCAGAATAAGTTGCTGATTTTACCCATAGTCTCTCATCCTTTGAAGGACCTATATTACCTAAGCCCAAGGTCTTGTCGAGGTTGAGCTTGTACACGGAGATAGCCCCATATTCATTTGCCATTTTCTCAGTAGCCACTAACGAATCCTCCGGGGCAGAGGTCAAGATGGTAAGATTATCTGCGTAGGTGAGCAATTTAGATTTGAGTTGATAAATCGGCAGTGGAGTAATGCCCCTCAAACTTTTCAAGGCTTGGATGCAAGGATTGATATAGAGTGCAAAGTGCAGAGGAGAAAGTGGGCACCCCTGACTGGTACCACAATTTATCTGAATTAGATCAGTAGAATTAGCCTAAACATAACACTTGAACTGTAAGATTCTGATAAAGGGGTTGAACCAGAGTGATAAAACGTGGTCCGAACTTTTTCGGCATCCAACGTTATTGCCCCAACCTGGTTTCCCTGCGCATAACCTGCCTCTAAGGCAGTAATCACAGTATTAACATGTGCCGTGGTATCCACCCTGGAACAAAGCTGTGTTGATTCTCATCAATAAGATCTGAAATAACTGTTGGAAGCCTATTAGCCAAGATCCAAGTGTAAATCTTGGAGTCCGCATTGATCAAAGATATAGGCTGAAAAGAGCCACAAAGTAGGGGATCCTGCCCTTTCTTAGGAAAGATCACGATATTTGTCTCCATCTATGAGCCAGGAACCATCCCAAGTTATTGCAAAGAGTTACATAGATCACAGAGAACTGGGACCACAAGATGCAATAAGCTAGAGTAAAGGTCCAATGGAAGTTGATCAGGGCCACAGTCCTTGACTCGTGCCAGTTGGCCAATAGTGGCTTCTACTTCGAAAGCCAATTTTTGACCTCTTAGCTTATGCTGCTGTGCAATAGAAAGTTTCCAGTGATTGTAAACTCGAAAAAACTGAGCAGTTAGCTCCGTAGAGGGGACTACTTCCTCATCATAGAGCTTCTGATATTAACTGTGAAACTCCTCCTTAATAAGAGCTTGTTTGGCCACTATATCACCTTAAGAGTTTTTAATCCCTGCTATAACGAATTAATTGTCTCTATCCCTAACCTGAAAGAAAGTACTCTGCCCATTTTCTTGCTATTTTCCAAGAAAGTTAATTGCTTGGCCCGAGCCTTCTTCATGATATTGTCGAACATGCATGCATGTGAGAAAATGGCAAATGAATATGGGGCTATCTCCGTGTACAAGCTCAACCTCGACAAGACCTTGGGCTTAGGTAATATAGGTCCTTCAAAGGATGAGAGACTATGGGTAAAATCAGCAACTTATTCTGGGGTCGAAGTCTCCCTGAAAATGGAGGATGTAATTGAGCTCAACTTTGGAGCGCTCTCTAGAAGAACTCTTGAGATATTTAGTAAGACTGAACTACTGCAAACTGATCTTGAGCAATTGCAGTGCTAGCCTTAGGAGAGTCCAGATGGGTAAGAGTAAGCAGAATGTTGGTCTCGGCCTGAGCAGCCTGCTTTCAACGAAAGGTAGCGTAATTGATGGTATGACCCCTACAAAATTCTTTGAAAGCATCCCAAACCATAAGAATAGACGTTGAACCCTGATTACACTCCAAGAAAAGCCTGGCTTCCTTGACCTTAGAATGAATATACGCTTCCTCTAAAAGGAGTTTCTGATCAACTGTTCAAGAACATGATTTTGAATTTAGTAGCGAACCCTCCAAAAAGAGACAATGAATTGTGGTCCGATATAACCCTAGGATTCAGAGAGACATTAGATGGGGCACAAGAGAGTGGCTAGCAAGGAACATAATCTATCCAAGAAAAAGACTTGTGAGAAGCATAGAAATATGTAAACCCATCTCCGCTCATCCGAGAGAGTCGCCAGACATCTACCAAAGCATAGGATTCTATTACTTGCAACAAGGCAGCCCTAGCCAGTTTCTTTGAACTATAGATAGACGGCCCAGGGGAGTTAACCCCCTTGACCACTACAAGAAGAGTCCATGCATGGATTAAGAGTGACGTTAAAGTTGCCACAAATTATCAAAGTTTCTGGCCGTAGATGTAACTCAGACAACAGACTATTGAAGACCCCATGATCATCAATGTTGCAACGATCCATCGTCCACCCACATCTATAAAATGGTCTGCGAGCACCTAGCTCTTATCCCGAGCCAAAAGAGCAATCCCTCTCTGGGAAGAAGTAAAGCAGGCTGCATGACGACGACCTGCTACCCCAAGTCATCCTAAAGGAGAGGCCTTTGTTTGAGGGGGTGGGTTTCCTGTCTACCAACTGAATGCGGATGAAGATAATGTAGCTCATCTTTTATTAGTTTGAACTTGTGACAAGCCTTCAAGCCATTAATATTCCAAGAAAGAATGTGAATCCACTGGTGAAGACCACCCCCCTGGCTAGACCTCAAACTACTCCAACAATTATCCAGCACACCCTATTGGGTAGTGAAAAATCATTCTTAATCCCAACTTTTCTGACCAAAAATGATTGCATAGGGCCTCATTTTTGTTTTGTTGCACAGCACTCCCCCAAACCCATCCACAAAAGAAATCCAAATGAGAAAAAGGATGGCCCCAAATCGTCTCCCTATCGTAACACCACTCCCTCCCCAGACCCCAGATTCCCACAGAGGGAACCAGACCCTCCCGCCCTGAACTTTGCCCGATAGAAAAAAAGAGCTCTAACCCCCCCCCCCCCTCCCTTTTATGATTAGTAATCATCACAGCAATTGGCGGCACTGGAGGGCCGGCCCAAAAAATGGTTATCAACAATGACCACCAAGTGATAATAGTAAGTGCTATCATATGCTGAATGAATAGTTAATAAGAGAGTGCTACTACCCTGTATAAGTCTCTTCAAAAACAGAGAAAATTGAAAAATAAGAGGTGGAATCAATACAGAGGAGAGAGGGGGGGAGATGAAATGGAAAAGAATATAGGAATGGGAGAGCCCAGGAACAATCCCCAGGTTCTAGGGATTCCAGAAGACACAGAAGGAGAAGTGTGGCACAATGGTTAGAGAGGCAGACCCTGATGCAGAGATATGGGCCGGGACCAAGGTTCCATTCCCGCCTCGGCGGTTCTTGGGCTCAATTTCCCTGGACAGGATATTTCTCGCCTCTGTGCCTAATCAAATTCATGCGTCCATTACTTATGATAATGGCATTACTCCTAGTCCTACTCCCTCGCCTTCCTTTCCACCAATGAGGTTCCCTTCCTCCCCCTAGACCCCTCCCTTCCCCTTAAACCCCATCCCCCTACCCCCACCACCTCCTGTACAGAAACAAGCCCAAACAGCATCGGGAGGGCGGGAGGGAACGGAAAGGAAGGCGAGGGAGTAGGTCTAGGAGTAATACCATTCTCGTAAGTAATGGACGCATTACCTCCCGTCCCTCCCTCGCCTTCCTTTCCACCAATGAGACATAGCAAGAGAAAAACAGGAGACGGACACTGAGTAGCAACAAGTTTAATCACAACCAAAAAAGGACATCGGACAATCACCCTCCTATTACATCATAGAGGACAAGAACCGGTGACCCAATACCGACTCCAAACTGCCCAAGTCCGCCAGTCTGTAATGACGAACAAAGGTAGAAGGTGAGGCCAAAGTAGCGGCCCTGCAAATTTCCACCACAGAAGCGCCCTGCAGCTCCGCCACCGTAGCAGCCATACCCCTGGTAGAACGGCCCTGTATCCCCTGGGGCGGAACAACCCCTTTCACAGAATAAGCCATCAAAATCAGAGAGCGAACCCAACGACTCAAGGAAGCAGTGGACGGCTTCTCCCCCTTCCGAGCCGGACTTAAATTAACAAACAGAGAATCACCTTTCCGGAAAGGAGCAACTACCCTTAGATACTCCAACAAAGCCCGACATACACCCAACTAATGCAACCAAACCTCTTCATCCGAGGAAGGATCGGGACAAAAAGCAGGAAGGATAACCTCCTGGTGAGCATGGAAAGCCGAATTCACTTTGGGAACAAACGAAGGAACCGGAATAAGCACCACCCGATCAGGAAAAACCTTACAAAAAGGAAAAGAGCAGGCCAAGGCCCCCAAGGCTCCCAATGCCCCCAACTCTCCCAAACGACGGGCTGAAGTAATGGCCACCAGAAAAAAAGTCTTCAAAGAGAGATGACGTAAGTCACATGAATCCAGAGGTTCAAAGGGAGGAACAGTCAAAGCATCCAACACCAAAGAAAGATCCCAGGAAGGAAAGGCCTGCACCGGATGAGGAAACAAGTTAAGAAGGCCCTGGAAAAACCGAGGCATCGAATGACCCTCATCCGACAGATTACGCCACGGGCCCATAAAAGCCTAAATCGCAGCCCACTGCACCCGCAGGGAAGCCACAGACAAACCCAACTGGGCCCCATCCTGCAGAAACTGCATCACCTCAAACAGAGAAGCAGCCGCAGGATCCAACCTATGCCGCAAACACCAGGAAGAAAAAACCTTCCACTGCCAACCATAAGACAGTAAAGTGGAACGACGCTGCAAAGCAAGTAAAGTAGAACTCAAAGCGACCGGAACTCCTAAGCACGTCAATCCCGTTCAACTTCCAAGCCATCAAGTGCAACCACCTCAACAACCCCATCGGGAGGCAAGGAAACTCCAGAGGCGAGGGACAGAGAGGGAGAGTCCACATGTGACCGGAAGCCATCAACCGAAGCAATGGAAACCAATTCGCCCGTGGCCAATGGGGCGCGATCAAGAGAACCCTGGCCTTCAGAAGACGTACCCTCACCAGAAATGCACGGAGCAACTGGAAGGGTGGAAATGCGTACAAAAGTTCCGGAGGCAAAAGACACGACATCCCGTCCACCGCCCAAGCCTGAGGACAATGAAACCGGGAGCGAAAGCGCCTCACTTTCGCATTCTCTGGGGAGGCAAACACATCCAACACCGGAAGACCCCACAGGCGAATCAGGCGACGAAACAGAGACAACCGGAGGGAGAAAAGCTGAGATGAAGGAATGACCCGGCTCAGAAGATCCGCCCGAACATTGACCACCCCCTGAATGTAGGTGGCTCGCAGGGATAGAACCCACCCTTGCGCCCAAACAAAAATGTCCCTCGCAATGCGGAACAGCGACCGCGACCTGGTCCCTCCCTGCCTGTTCACGTAAGCTTTGGTCACCAAGTTGTCTGTCCGAATAAGAACATCCAAACCCTTCAGGGATTCCTGAAAATGAAACAGAGCAAGAAGCACCACCTTCAACTCCTGCCAATTCGAGGAGCGGCTGGCCTCCAGAGGCGACCAAAACCCCTGGACCTGAGCCGACCCCAGCCAAGCCCCCCCAACCGGAGAGGCTGGCATCGGTCGTCACTACCACCGGGCGAGGAGGAGATAAAGACACCCCCACACGAAAATGAGCCGGCACCAGCCACCAACCCAACTCCCTGCGAACAAACCCCGACACAGGAATCCTTGTCCGAAGAGAACTCGACCCTGGAGACCAACGAACGAGAAACCAGTTCATCAGGCAAAAAAAGATGAAACCGCGCCCACTGTACCAGAAAAAACACCGATGCCAAATGACCCTGTAGGCGCAACCACTGAAGGGCTCTGGGAGCCAGCTGCGACAAGATCGACAACACCTGTGACTGGAGGCACAACAACCGCTTCTCCGACACAGTCACCAAGTCTTGATGAGTCAGAAATCGGGCCCCGGGAAGGGACCAAATCTGACTTACCCCAGTTGACCAAAAAAACGTGGTTTTGCAGGACCAACAGAACCCGGGCCACATGACTCCTTAACAGAACCTGAGTGGGCGCTTGAATCAGAATATTGTCCAAATAAGGATGGACAAACACCCCCTCGGAATGTAGAAGAGCCACCAGAGGGGCCAGCACCTTGGTGAAAATCCGTGGAGAGGACTTGAGGCCAAATGGCAGAACACAAAACTGAAAATGGTCCTGGCCCACCGCAAAGCGTAGGAACCTCTGAGAAGACAGAGCCACTGGAACATGCAGGGAAACATCCTGCAGATCCAGAGACCCCAGGAAATCCCCTGGACCGACCAGAGGCAAAATCGACTGAATGGAAAGCATACGGAAATGTACAGTCTTGATCCAGGAATTCACACCCTTGAGATTGAGGACAGGACGAAAGCCCCCTGACACCTTTGGAACCAGGAACAAGATGGAAAAAGTGCCCAGGCCTCTCTCCCCCACAGGAACATGGGATATGGCCCTCTTGAGAAGTAAGTCCCGGACCCCTTTCAACAACGCCTGCCTCTGGGCCCCGTCCGCAGGCAATGGAGTAGGACAAACCCCGGTATCTGGAGGTACTACGTCGAAGTCTATGGCGTAGCCATTGTTTACAATGTCCAGCACCCAGCGATCGTTGACATCCTCCTGCCAAACGGGAAGAAAGTGCCTCAGCCGCCCCCCAATCGGCCCTCTGCCAGGCCCACAGTGATTGTCAGGAACCCTTCTTGAATCTTCCCCGCCCGAAGGAGCAGACTTTTTAGGAGAAAAACAGGGCTGAAAACGACGCTTCCTGGAAGAAAAAGACTTGGAATCAACTTTGGGAGAAGAACGAGAATGCTTCCGCCAACCCTTGCCAGAAGAAGAACCACCTTTGTAAGGCAAGGCGTGTTTCCTCTCCTTAAAAGCTTTCGAAAGCATGGAAGGCAACTGATCCCCAAATAAATTGTGCCCCTCAAAAGGCAGTCTCAGGAGAGCAGACTTCTCCCCCGGATCCGCCTTCCACATCCTTAACCAGAGGGACCTATGGGCCCCAATCAAAGCTCCCGAAGCCAGAGCCGAAGTGCGGACTACATCAGATGACATGTCCGCCAGCAACTTGGCCTGTTGTTCCATAACTGCCAGCAGTTCTGAACGCTCTGAACCCTCCTGAACAGCTACCGCCAGTTTGTCAAAATCCTGCACCAAGGATTGGGCAGAATAAGCAGAAAAAATACCCGCTCTGAGGGCCAAATTCTCCGCCGCAAATGCCCTCTTCAGACCTGAATCCACCTTTCTGACAGTTTCATCAGCAGGAACACAATCCTCCGGATTGACCGCCGTCTTGCCAATTAAAGTTGCCAAAATGGAATCCAGCTTAACGGAAGGCGGCAACACATCTTCCCCTTCCAGTAAGTACAGCTTCTGAAGGAAACGCGGAACCTGAGACTTGTCCACATCCTTCCACTCCCGGAGCACCATATCCTTAACCGGGCCCTGAAAAGGCATGGCAAACCTTGAAGGCGTTTGATATTGAGGGAACAAGTGTGAATCAGTGCCTGTAGGTTGAAAAACAGGAAAACCTAAATTGTCCCGAACATGCGTCAGAACCTCCCACATCTCTTCCCTGGAGACATATTTCCCACCAGAAGAAGTAGAAAGAGCGTCATCATCTGATGAATAGGACCCCTTCGCAGCCCCCTAAGGACGGGCTGCAGTAGAACGTCAGGCCTAGATGCTCCAGCCTGCAGAGCACAAGACACAGCCACCTCAATCATGTCCTGAACCACCTCCTCTCTGGACATGAGAGGCGCAGGAACCCCTACTGCAACCTGGTGTCCACCAGGAGTGGAAAGGGGAACCGCAACATCCTCCCCCGAAGAAGAAGAGAAAACAATCCTGCGCCGCTCTGAAGGAACCTGCCTCGAAATTATCCCAACAAGAAATGCACCCAAGAGGCCACAGCACCCATTAAAATAATGGAGAAAGCCCCCACCCCCCCTAATTCAACAGCAGCAAATGAAAAAAGGGCAACAATTAACACAAAACCATAAAAGCTGCGGGCAGAAAAGCCCGTCCTACCGTCCAAAACGCAAAAAACACAACCGGCACATCAGCCCAGCAAACGCGAGCCGAAGATCCGGAAGCACAGCCCCAGCCACCATAGAGCCAGCCGACTCCAAGGACGCGTCTCCAAGGCAGCACCGCCTGCCCCCGGAAGAAGCTGTACTGCCATTTGATAAAGTTTGTTTTGACCAATGACTTTGTGTTTCACCATTGCGCATATTAGTTGCTCAATGTTCACCAGTAGCACATTGTATGTTTTGTTCAGTTTAGCCACCTATTGGCTTTGACATGGCATTAGCCATTACTTTCTGTATTCAGTTTAGCCGCCTATGGGCTTTGACATTGCATTAGTCATTACCTTCTGTATTCTGCCTATTGGCTTTGACATGCTGTATCCAGTCTAGCCGCCTATTGGCTTTGACATTGCATTCCTATTGGCTTTGACATGATGTATTCAGTTTAGCTGCCTATTGACTTTGACATGCTAATAGATATTCTGCCTATTGGCTTTGACATGATATTATACATTGCATTTTATATTCAGCTCAGCTGCCTATTGGCTTTGACATGATATTATACATTGCATTTTGTATTCAGCTCAGCTGCCTATGGGCTTTGACATGATATAAGACATTGCATTTTGTATTCAGCTTAGATGCTTATTGGCTTTGACATGACACTAGACATTGCATTTGATATTTAGGTTAGCTGCCCATTGCCTTTAACGTGGAGTTAGACATTGCAGTTGAGAATCCAAGCTGTATTTTTCCAAGCTGTGTTTTTGCACAAGATGTTTTTCTCACAGTAGACTAGACATGATAAGAGAGAGTACATGGGTGTTGTTTTTCTTCGCTTGAGCTTGGGAACAGGAGTAGTCTTGGAGACCTGGCCAGTCTCCAAAAGGCTTGCTCAGTTTCCCAGGTCTGAGAGGAGGGGGCACACCTTTGTAACGAATGACACAGGCTGCAGAGATTCAGATTCGAATCTGCCGGACCTCGTGCAGCAATCCCGTGTGGGTAGATGAATCTCTTTCTCGCGGCTGACAGGGGGTCTGCAAGCTGATGACCTTAGAAAGATGAAGCTGTAAATAGTTTCCCACACGGTGAAGTATTTGTTTTGCTTTGCATTCAATATCTTATAAATATAACCTGCTGTGTATATTGCAAACTGATATATTTTGTTTGATTAACGCGGGCTTGAAAGCTACTAATTCGTCAACATAAAAAGTGTGGTTGGGGAAGAATTAACAACAATAAAAGTCTTCTTTGAACTCAGAAGTGCATTTCTGGTGTGTTATGTTAGTGCTTAGAAACTAGATAAGAGGAAAGCACTACAGAAGCGACCGCTCATCGAGAGTCAAGCCGATGCCCCCCAGGCCCTGCCGTGGAGGAGAAGGAAAAAGGTAAGTCTAGCAGGGCTAGACAAAAAGAACAAGAGGTGGTGGGGGTGGGGGGTTTTTTAAGGGGAAAGGAGGGGTCTAGGGAGAGGCAGGGAGCCTCATTGGTGGAAAGGAAGGCGAGGGAGGGACGGGAGGTAATGGGTCTCACTCTGCAACTCTGGGCAATAGCTTGCTTAATCTCCACAACGGCCCCAACAGCGCTGGGATGCCTGGCTTCACCTTGGGGGTTGCCCAGGAGTGGGCACCTCACAGGGAAAAGCCAGAGGGGTTCCACAGCGGTATGTGTTCAGCGCCTCGATACCTTAGGGTCGGACTGCGCTTTACAAGTACAAATTTACATTACGTTTACATTACATTACACTTTTAGAGCCTAACAGCTAACGTCATGGCTAGAGTATTGAGTAATTTTTAATATTACTAATGGCAACTAGCTAAAGTTAGTGGTTTAAGGAAGGGCAGGGCTGCCCCTCGATAACAGCAGACATTGGACTCTTTTGTAGCACCCCTCGTATCTTCTGGGGCTGTCATTTTGAGCAGTGATATTGGCCCAGGGGACAAAGGGATGGCTACCCAAGCCCAGGCTCAAGCCCCAGAGATAACACAAGCGTCTTCCCTTCCCTTCCTGGTGGCACCCACTACAGGCAAAAACACAGGGGGTTATTACAACTTTGGAGGAGGTGTTAATCCGTCCCAAAAGTGACGGTAAAGTGACGGATATACCACCAGCCGTATTACGAGTCCATTATATCCTATGGAACTCGTAATACGGCTGGTGGTATATCCGTCACTTTACCGTCACTTTTGGGACGGATTAACACCTCCTCCAAAGTTGTAATAACCCCCACAGTCATTTAAGCCAAAGCAAAATATGTCAAGCACGAGGAAGCCTCTCATCCCCTGGGCTGCCATTTCAATAACAGCTCCTGGATTCACTCCTGAATCTTTTGGTGAACATTTCTCTCCCCCATCCGTGGATTTAGGCATGCCTCTCGATACTTACTCAGCGGAATTCAACTCCACTGTATGTGAACCTCTAGATACGTACGCTCCTTGGAACATAAAACAGTTTCATAGACAGAACCCTTTGCAGGCTTGGTATTCCACTGAGTTAAAATGTGAGAAGAGGAAATGTAAGTTAGCTGAGAAAACTTGGAGCCTCTCGAGAAATCCAGCGGACCGGCAAGCCTATAAACAACAGTTAAATGCTTATCATAGACAGCTTAAGAGAGCTAGAAAACTACATTTCATTAAGAGACTGGAAACAATTACAATTTCAGTAAAGAACTTTTTTAAATTGTTAAGGAGTTCTGCCAGCCAGTTAGTCTACTGATATCATTTATTCCACCTTTGCACCTCAATCTTCACTTTCTGAGACGGAATGGGATCGTCTTGGGCCACATCCAAGCCCTAGAGTATATTTTGGTGAATCCGCCACTCTATCAAGAGAACAGGTAGAAAAGATAATGTTAGAGGTGAAATCAGGCTCCCCACTTGATCCTTGCCCTCAAATATTTGTTTCCAGACTATTGTCCATTTTCAGTCCGTATTTTACTCAAATATTTATTTTTTCTTTGAAAAATGCTATTTGCCCAGACACTTGGAAGCAAGCACTGATTCTTCCCTTAGCAATGAAAGCAGGACTATATGTATTAGTACTCTCTAACTACCGCTCGATTTCTTTACATACATATATGTCCAAGGTGCTAGAAAGACTGGTTAATAGCTGGCTGACAACATTTTTAGAAGATACAAACACACTTGATCCTTCTCAAATTGGTTTTAGGTCCAAGAATGGTACAGCAACCACCCTTTTGGCAGTCCTAAACAATATAAGACTGGAAGTAGATCAGGGCAAAGCAGTTGTCCTGATTCTACTAGATCAAGCAGCAGCTTTTGACACTGTTTCACACAGCCTTTTGATAAATAAGCTTCACGAGGCTGGGCTTCACTCGACTACCTTACAATGGTTTTGCTCATTCTTGTCTAACAGGACTCAGTCAGTTCAGTTGGGCACTATTAGACTCCCCCCCCCCCCCCCCCCCGGGTGAAGTGTGTGGTAGCGCAGGGTTCTTCATTAAGCCAAACTCTTTTTAATGTGTATGTTGCAGTCCTTGCCAAGCTGGTGCATAAGTGGGGTTTTGAAATATGTTCTTATGCAGATGATACTCGACTGGTGAACAAGATGAGAAAATTAGACACAACCTTTCAGGATGCCTCGGGGATGTTTCTAGTTGGATGAGGAAGCACTGTTTGTAGCTAAAGGCAGATGAAACAGAGGTTTTACTTTTTTGGAGGTGCCCATGATATTTGGGACCCAATGTGGTGGCCGGCTTCTTTAGGACTGACCCCATTACCAAAATAAGTGATAAGGAATCTGGGGTCTCTAATCGACCATTCCCTAACAATATAGGAGCAAGTTGTTGCTACTGGCAGCAGATGTTATGGTCTGCTGAAACTCCTTAAAAACTATTTAATTGGATTCCAGTTGAGGGGCATAGAATAAATGACAATGCCCTAGTGTTAAGTAGATTGGATTACGGGAGAGCATTATATTTTGGGATGTTGGACCATCTTTTCTCTCTTCTGCAGGTAATTCAAAATATGGCTGCTTGACTCATTTGCAACAAAGATAGATTGCACTGGCTTCCTATTTGTTAAAGGACTAAATTTAAATACTTACACACAGGGCACTTTATAACACAGGCCCTGCAATTCCCCAATCCAAACTTGAGTTCTTCAACCTCTTAAGAAGTCTGCGATCTGCAAATCTTGCCCTTGCTAAAACTAAGCGAATGAAAAAGCAAGATCTTGTGGCTGCTCTTTTGCCTTTTTAGTGGCTGTTAATTGGACTACCATTAGACCTTCGGTGCACTAACAATTATCTCAGATTTAGAAAGAAGCTTAAAACATGTCTCTTTCATAATTTATTAACCTTTCTAGTCTTGCGTTGTTCAGTAATTTGCCTATGTTAGGTGGCTTGGTTTAGCGTTGTGATATCCCTCTCGGGATTAATGTGGCGCATTATAAAAACTGGAAATAAATAAACAAATAATAAAAGTGTGGTATCCTCAGATGGGCTCTCCCCCACTGCTTCTTTCTCTACTGGCACCAAAACTGTATTTGC
The DNA here is from genome assembly GCF_031143425.1 of Pleurodeles waltl. Classification (NCBI taxonomy): domain Eukaryota; kingdom Metazoa; phylum Chordata; class Amphibia; order Caudata; family Salamandridae; genus Pleurodeles; species Pleurodeles waltl. The sequence continues at coordinate 505,233,606 of NC_090443.1, forward strand.
CCCCTTCTCCAGGGCATCTGCTGCAGTAGCTAGAGACAGGATAACCCCCTTGCCCCCCCCTCCCAATCACCCCCCATATCCTAGGCCCATTGTGATTACTGTAGGTGCCCCCACTCTGTTGGACAGCAAACTCTTTTCTCTGCCCTTGAAGCCATCTGGAACCTGGTATTTTCCAGCCAAATCTCCTCTCTTTGACCCCCCCCCCCCCCCGGCAGGCGTCTTGTCCAACGACCAATTTGTTGTGGAGCCAACCCAAGAAAAAGTAACAAGAGTTTAAAGGCTGGGATCGCCTCTCCCTGCGACAGATTAAAAAATGAGCCAACCAGCAGTGGAGGTAATGAGAAAAATAAAAACAATACTGCTCCAAAGTGCAGCAATGTGTCTGCCAAAAGCCTGAATCTGTGTCTATGTCTTTATCTGGCAAACAGTTACAGGCCTCCCAAAGAGGACCGGAGATGGCAACAGAATTGCAGCTTATAGCAAAGAATATTCAGCTTCTTCCCTCCCTTGTGGGATTGCCTGCAGCTAAGCTGGAGCCTGGGATCACTGGTCCGATAGGTGAGGACTCTGCAATATCAAGCAGGCATAGCTTTTATGTAGTGATGCTCCTCTCAGCAGGGTAGACTCCACCCTAGAGCACCCAAAGCAGAGGAACAAAGAGGTGTGAGCCTTCTGCATCTAGGCTTCATGAGTCAAAGTGAAGGGTGATCAGGGGAAAGAGAAAAGGCTAGCCTTATCAAAGGGGTCCCTTTTGCCCTGAGCAACAGGGGCTGCAGTTCTACCTATTCCCTCCAACCATCTTCCAAATGGCAGTTCTACAGGAAGACCAATCAGCAGGTCCTCTCTGTAAAAAGCCTAATTGAATTTTTAGAGCAGCCTTGGGCTCTCTCTGTCCCCACTTCAGTTTCTAGGTCTCCTTGCTCCAGTTTCAGGAATGTCAGCAACACACTCCCACTGTCTGGGAAAACAGCCTTACCTCCATGTTGTCCAAAAGACCAGGCCAGGAACATCACAAATGGATCCCACACTCTGGTACACTCATACACACCATCCATGTACCACAGAGTCCACATACACATATATGCACAACACATACTTTGGATGTTAGCGCTACAACTAGGGTAAGTTCATAGAAGCCCAGTTTAGTTTTACACAAGTGGACCAGGCCTCAACACAGTCACACAGTTAAAAACTCTGGTGACAACTATGGATTCACAAAACACAATACGCTGCCACCACTGATCTATGTACTAAACCCCCAAGAGGGACAGTAGTTCACAGTCTGAATAATGTGGACACGTTTGATGCATCTCTCCATGTTGCAGGACAAATCTCGGGCCTCACTCATGTAAAGAGACAGAGCTAGGCCTCTATGCACTCACCAAGGCTAGAACCAGAAATCAAAAACCAAGACACCAGATACATGCAGTCGGGCAGTCAGGGCAGGGGACATGGCTGGACACTATGCAGGGGGCATTTCCTTCCTAAAATAAATGTATTCATTAAATTAGTATAGTAAAACACTATTACTTTGCATTGACTTTGAGGACAAAGTCGCACAATGCACACCCACAGCATAATCGGTGTACCCTCAATGTGTGTGCATTTTCTTACCCTGTTCTGACAGGCTATGCAATGCAATGTTGCTTTTAATGTATTTCTGTTTTTTTTTTTTTTTTTTTTTTTTTTCTTTTTTTACTCTCCATGTGTTTTACACCTTTTGAGTCTATATTAAAAAAGTGAGAAATTGGGTTGCGGGTGGAGGGGGTGAAACTTTACTCAATCAGCAAACACAGTCCTTGTCAGGGTGAGGCATAAGCAAACCCTAAATTAACCTGTGGTCAACCCTCTGGTAGCTTGGCACAGTACAGTAAGGGTTAACTTAGAGGCAATGTGTAAAGTATTAATGCAGAATTTAAACAGTAATGAAGTGAAAACACAACAGACAAACAAAATCCCACATCTATTTAGAAAAAGAGAGTGCATTTTAATAAATAAAACAACACAAATCCGATCAGTAGAACTGGAGATATGTAGGTTCAAAGATATCAGTAAACATAGTGCCAAAAAGCACAAAGTGCCAACTGTGGATATATGATTACACCGGACCAGGACAAAGTCGGGCTGGCTACAAGGACCCCATTTCAACAGTACCTTAAATCGTGCCTGTGGAGCACTGGGAGATCCTGTGTCGAGGATGGGTTGAGCAGCCGACGCGATGCGTCTGTTATGAGGAGCTGTGAAGCTGTGATGCAAGAACCTACGTCGTCAACAAGGCTGCCATCAATGAGAGAGCTGGGAAGCAAGGGCCTGAGTCGGTAAAGCTTTGCAGAGCAGCAGATCTGATACGAGGTGCAAAGTCGATGCAGAGTCCATAGACTGGGAGAACCCTTGCAGCAGAGGCCATGCATCAGTTCTGCTGGGTCCCCAAATAGGCTGGCAGAGCACCTTAAGGCCCACTTCCAAGGGTCCAGGACTGAGGTGGCACTACTTGGCAGGGTAGAACTCACAGATGGCAGGTTCCAGGTTCTGGGCTAAAGGTAATTGAAGCCTTCCGCCCTTGAGGCTGTAGTCAAGAGGCAAACCAACTAGCTCTTCGAGTCACTCTGGGGTCCTAGGTTCAACAGATACAGGTCCAGTCCTTCTCACCCAGGCAAGAGGACAGCAGGCAGCAGGTCAGTAGTCCTTCAGAGTAGCAGTACAGCAGAGCGGCCGTTCTTTCAGCCACAGAGCAGTCCTTCTCCCTGGCAGAGTATCCACAGGTCTAGGTGTGTACTGAAGAGTTAGTGTCTGTGATCCAAAATGTATACCTGGGCCTTCCTTTGAAGTGGGGGAAGTTTCTAGAGCAGTGGTTCGCAACCTGTGGTCCGGGAACCCCTGGGGGTCCGCAAAGCCTCCTCAGGGGGTCCATGGTTGCTTAAAAAAATATATATATATATTAATAGATTAGGTCCCCAACTTTCAGTAATGGCTCAGTGGGGGATCCCCAGATTCCAATAAAGAGTCAGTGGGGGTCCCCGGGCTCCAGTAATGATAAAGTGGGGGTCCACAGAAGTCAAAAGGTTTGGAGCCCCTGTTCTAGAGGTTTCTCTTTGAAGTCCACAGGCATCCTGCCTTGCCTGTCCTGGCTCCAGACTAACTACAGGGGGTAAGTTGCCCTCTGTGTGGAGGCAGGACATAGCCTATTTAAATGTAAGTAGGGCTGTGGCCCAGCTCTGCCCTTCCATCCTGCCAGTGGTGGCCCATACAGGCATACCTTAGGTCTCTACTGTGTGTGTCGGTCTAGAAGGACTACATAAAGCCCAACTGCCAGCTACACCATCCTATGAGCCTGTGACAGGCTGCAGGCAGTAAGTGGCTAAGGCAGAAAAATACCAACTTTCCAAAAGTGACATTTTCAAAATTGCAATTTAAAAAACGACTTCGCCATGAGAAAGGATTTTTCATTACAATCCCAAACGCACCAAACATGAACTGGTTACCTGCTCCCATTTGAATATTATTGCTTATTGGGTGTAATAAGGTAACTCTAATTTTAGCCTATGGGAGAGGTAGGCCTTGCAGTAGTGAAAACCAATTTCAGAGTTTTTCACTATCAGGAAATATAAAACTAAAAAGTATGTCTCACTTTTTAAATATGACGCACCCTGCCCTATCCAGGGCTACCCTAGTGGTGACTTACATACAGTGAAAAGGAAGATTAGGGCCTGACAAAAGGTTTATTTTGCCTGGTTGAAATGGCAGTTTAAAACTGCATACACAGGCTGCAATGGCCGGCCTGAGACATGTTTAGGGGGCTACTTAAATGAGTGGCACAATCAGTGCTCCAGGCCCACTGGCAGCATGTAGTCTACAGTCCCTGGGCACAGGTATTGCCACTTTACTAGGGACATACAAGTAAATGAAATATACCAATTTGATATAAGCCAATTCTACCATGTTTTAGAGAGAGAGTGTAAGCACTTTAACACTGGTTAGCAGTGGTAAAATGCAGAGATTCCTATGGTCAGCAAAAATAATGTCAGCAAAACGGGAGAGTTGAAAGCAAAACATTAGGGGGAAAAAAATCACACCAAGGATGCCAGGTCTAATAAGCTAATCTAATGCATAAATAATTTATAATGTGACGATTTTAAAACAATAACGAATCAGTCAATTGATTAATTTTGGAAATAAGTACACCGGAGTTTCTTTTCTACAATGTAAATGTGTAATAATGGATTAACCAAAGGCACATCGTAAACTTCTGTGGTGACTGCAGTGGGTGTTGCAATGCCTTGCAACACATCTATCATATTTCCATTTAAATCTTTATTATAACCATTAATTAGCATAATGATGGCATCAGTGAAAATTACATCTCTTAGTATTTGACTTCTTGATGACATCACAGGAAATCACATTTCAGAACGCCGAGCCGTTCATAGAAACTTTGGTAATTCGTTTCCTGCTTGGGATGCTGGTTTTCCCTTCAGTCCTCCACTTCCACAGAAACAGTAGGATGAGTCTGAGAAATCTGTCAAATGTAGGTTTTCAAAAAAGCAATAACTCCTTAAATAGAAGAGTTGGCTCTTAAGAAGAAATGTTTCTGTTCTAATATAACAAAAACAACTTTGTGTGTTATTTAATTACCAGGCTGTGCCTTTGGGTGACCACACATCTCACTGTTGGCGGGACAGTCCTGGTTTTTCAACATATGGCCTGTAGTGCTTGAGGACATGTTCCAGGGTAACTCCTCCCAGAAGGCTGTACCATACACCACCCCACACCCATCCCTACACTCACACCACCAAGTCAGATGATCTGGCTAATAAAAGGGAGCTCGGCACACTTGTTCTCACTCCACTTGTACCTAACGTGGAATGTCCGTGTCCTACTTGAGCCACCAGGTGGGCCTAGCACCCCAACCGAACATTTGGCGATGAGGATGATAAAATGAATCCGTGGTCTGACACCGCAACCTCTCCCATCATCTGGCACCAATGCTATATGTGGCGAGAGCATCCTGCCATGCCCTACGTGGAGCCAACTGCTAGAGCTGCTTGGGGAATGTTAGTGATGCAGCTGGGTGATGCCGCCCAGCGACATGCCCCTGCTGATTAGGAGGGCCAAACAGTGAAGGGCCTGCAGGATTCGAGGACTAAAGGAGATCATGGCACAGAGTACTGTGGGGCAAACTGGGGACTGCAGGGCAAAAAACGGTGAGTGCAGTGCTTCCAATACAGCAGAACCACTGGACCGCCGCTATAAGGTGCCAGAGACACACAGTAACCTTGTGATTCCCCATGGAATCAGCAAAGCCCCGGCCTCAGATGATGTCAGTCCAGCAATAAGGTGCCACCTCGACTATTAAAATCCTAGAAACCAGACGGGGCATTTAAGTGCTGCAGACTAGCAGAAAAAGCACTACTGCTCAGAAGCAAAAGAGAGACCAGCGGTGGCAAAAGACTAAGCTGCCCTAGACAGAGGTGAAGTGGCTGGACAGGAAAAAGGATAAAAGAAAAGAAGTCTCACCTGGGGAGGGGCACCACAAGAACAACAGGAGTTAAGATAGCCACCCACCACTGACTTCTCGCACCAGCATTGCAAAAATGGTGCGTAGATTGTGAGAGGAGGCAGCACGTCACGGTCAACCACATGCCTAGAACAGGCCTGGGGCAGGGTGCACCTTCTGCATGCAACAGGTGACCACTGCATCCCTAGCAGCAAATGCACAAGTGTGCCGAGGGATTGGGGCGTTCGGGCAGGGCGGTGGGGGTTGGTGGGGTGGTAAAAGCAGTCCTGCCTTAAACCACCACCTGCATCTATGAGCTGGGCCTGCTGCTGATCCATCCTACATCCACAAGGCCCATGGGAGAATGGCTGCTCAACTCAACCCCCTACCCTTCAGTAGAATGCACTGTGTGAATGGCCATGGAAAAAAGAGGGGTTGCAGTGTTTCCAAGATTCCCTGGCATGCACTATATTACAAATCAGGGACAATGATCACATACCATGAAGTCCAACATCAGACGCTCCAACCAGACCTATGCAGTCACTGGCTGCAAAGCTGCATATAGCGTAGTACAGCCACTGTGGTCTTAGCTCAGCTTGCTCCTGTCGGGTAGCAGGACAACAGCCATCACTAGTAATCAGCATGAGGGGAAGTGCTAATATTACCACCTTCCCCAACTGCTTGGGAGAAGGCACCATTTCAGGATGAACTCCCCCAGCATCAGTACTGCCAATGGTGCTGACTCCATCATGAGAGACAAGCCAGCAGCTCTTTACCAAACAGCTAACCTCTATCCGCACTTACTGAGCAGACCAAGAATTATTTCAGCAGCTAAGCCAGGAATGGGGAAGCCTGTTGCTCCGCTCCCTCCAAGGTGAGCATTTCTGGCCTATCGATTGCCAGGGGGCTATTGCACCCCCCCTTCACAGTGCCAACGGAGCAAGGGTAGATTGCTTCAGTCCTTGAAGCAAACTGAGGAAGGGAGTCTCCAAGAAGGTAAAGCTCTACAACACTACCCAGCCTCACACTCCCTGCACATCCCCAATGCCAGGACCCATAGAGTTTCACACTGTGTGTGACAGCTCTGGCTGGAGAAACTGCCTGCCAAGCTCAACAGAATTTTCCTTCACGCACTGCTGATTGCAGGCTTAGAGAGAAAATAATCCCCAGAGAACCTACACCTGTACGTAGGGTCTGGTCCAGTGTCCTCTTAGGCCTCAGAAGGGAAAGGTTAGTTCCAGACTCTGACCATGCAGCAACAGAAAACAGTGGCTAGCTTACCCATGCTTTCTTCCCCCACCATATCAATGTTACTGCTTGCCAGGTCTAATTTGCAGCTACCACAGCTCATACAGCAGTTATCCGTAGTGAGGAACACGCCTGCCCTTCTGCATAATCACCCAGATCCATAGGTGAATTCCCAGATCATGCAAACATTCATCTTTTGGTGCTAAGTAGGTACCCTGCTCCACTGTAACCCAGTCAACTGCGGTGCTGCCCCCACAGTTGGAACACCTCACAGCAGTAGCCAAGTCTCCACACTTCAAAGAGGAGGCTGTAAGTCCATGAGACTAAGCCACCCCCGGAAAGGTCTACGCCTGCTCAGTTTAAAGCTGTCTGACTAAAGACTGAATTTGAAGGCACACAATGGTACCTTTTGTTTTTCTGGAGTAAGATGGAATGCAAGCACCATCGCGACAATAAGTGCACAAATGTAGGGACTGTAGATAAGGCACAGCTGCCAGAGACTGTGGGTGCCTGCCCAGATTGAGCCCACATCCACCTCAGCATGACCCGTCTATGTTTAGTACCTCTTAGGCCAGGGATCCCTAGTCAGTAGTAAGACGATTCACTATAACTGGCCAGAGTCCCAATGACAACTCGCTCCCATCTGGAATGTGATCTCCAGCAGTTACTACTGCTGCAGCGACACGCCAGCTAATCATACCCATTGCTACTATTTACCTGTCACTGCAACTCCTGTAGCTGCAACACCTAATTCTGGAAACCGTCTGCTACAAAAAGGTCCCTGATGGGGGTGCCATTCCATGATGCTGCAACACACTATTCTGCTATTGATAAGATAAGATGGAGAGTAACACATACCCCATGGTGCTCTATTCCTTATCACTAAAACATTAATTGACCCCCCAAAGCCCTGTGGTTCTGATCACAAAGACATAAGACCACCAAAAGGCCCTACTGGCCTGTTAATGAAAAAAGGCGATGTTGACACTCCTAGGTTCAAAGCCAGTTACGTAGGGGCTCAGTAGGGGCATTCCACTTTGTGCTCCTTTGGTTGCTTTCAAATTCAGAACTGATGTATTGAATATTACATTTTTGTGTTATGGTTTTTTTTGTTGTGCAAATGAATTTGCTATTGACTCTGTGTTGACGTTTATTTGATATGGGATTTGTAACATATGTCTTTTCATTGTATTTGTGACATGAAGATGTTGTTCCTTTACCATTGACAGTTGTACGCAAAATGGTATAATAATTTGTTATCTACAATGAGGAATTAAAAAGGTGATCACAATAATTAAGTTGTGTCATCACAACTGAAATCATTGTGTTGTCTAAACAGAGTCAGCACTGGTGTTTGTTTGTTCTTTTGATGTTGTAGAGACCTAACCTTGCTGACGTTAAATAGGCCCAACCCCTAGTTGATTTACTTAACTTTCTAAAAGTGGCATTTTCGGACCCGCAGTTTTTAAAATCCAACTTCAACATATGTTGTGATTTTAAATTGTGAGTCCAGAGACACCAAACTTGACAAATTATCTCTTCTGGACTTGGAATTACACTTATAAATTGTAATAAGGTAATCCCAATGTTATCCTATGGGAGAGATACACCTTGCAGTTGTGAAAAATGAAATTAAGAATTTTTCACGACCAGGGCATGTAAAACTTAAAAGTACATGTCCTGCCTTTTAAATACAATGCACCCTGTCCTGTGGGTTATATACAGCCTACCTTAGGAGTGACATATGTATCAAAGGGATGGTTTAGGCCTGGCAAGACGTTTAATTGGCCAGGTCGACATGGCAGTTTAAAACTGCACCCACAGGCCCGGCAACGGCAGGCATGAGGTATGGTTAAGGGGCTACTGAAGTTAGTGGCACAATCAGTGCTGCAAGCCCACTAGTAGCATATAATTTACAGGTTCTGGGCACAAGTAGTGTACTTTACTAGGGACTGATCAGTAAATTAAATATGCCAATTGGGCATGAGCCAATTTTATCATGTTTAGAGGAGAGAGCACATGCACTTTATCACTGTTTAGCAGTGGTAAAGTGATCAGGGTCCTAAGCCCAACAAAAACGAATTCAGAAAAAGAGGGGGAGGAAGGTAAAAAGTTTGGAGTGACCCTTCAGAGAGGGCCATTTTCCAATAATGGAAAAGAAGTGATCTGACAGTTCACAATAGTGAACTGTAAGAAGTGAAGAACCCTCACACTGGTGTAGCAGAAGCCTATTTCTGCTAAAAGGAAAGAAGAACTGAACACAACCTCTGACTAGGACGGATCATGCCAAAAGACCAGCACCGTTCCATCCTTGTACCAATAACTGAGACTGCACCTGCAGATCTATGGCAGGCAGGCCACCAACGTGCAGCAACAGTAGCTTTGCAAAGGCCTAGTAGGAGATCCAAGAGTAAGCTGCATGTATGGTGTACACAGTCTCTGCTCCTAGCTTCCCAGATCAGCACTCCAGACAGTCACCGGCTACCCAGTAAACCATGGCATCCACACCAGGAATCACAGATGCCTTGAGCAAGCAAAAAATGTTTATCACCAGCAATTCACAGATTTCACAAGGATAAGAAGGTGATCTGGTTACCATCATACCAACCGACGAATAATGGAAAAATATGTGCAAACCCGAAGGTAAGTTGTCAACACCAATCGTAAAGTTTCATCCCACTACCAACCCAATTTCCCAGTTCCTTTCAAAGTGCATCACTGCTACCACTTGTAGAGCTTCTTATGAAGAGCCTGGAGTTAAACGCACAGCACCCCTTCAAGCGCCGGCAAGCACCCATGACATCCGAAGCAACAGCCGACCGTGATAATCTTCTTACCCCTTTCGTATCCTGGTCCAGTCTTCAGCACACCTCGTCCATGACCCATCTACCCATAAATGTTGCATGAGCAATTAGGCAGTGGTTGATAGACAGTTTTGCAATGATGCACACACAACCCTAATGCAGCCCACACACAGTCCGTGGAGAACATGGCCAAGGCGCCTCCACCAGCAAGAGCTGGATTTGGAGCTGTTTGATTAAAGGATACCTGAGTTGGGGTGGCCCAGAGGAGGACTTATGAGACTCAACAACATATCTCCAATTCCCTCTAAGACTGTGTTCGTGGGGCCAAGCAACACCTCAATAGCAACCTTCGCTATGGACTCTAGCACTACTTTTGGGGCATTGGTTGAACTAGGGACACTAACTATGAACTATTATGAGCCTGATGGATCAACTCTGTACTCTACAGACATGATCCAGCTGGGATGCCGTCAAGAGATCCTGGACTTCTACAGATCCATGTTTGTGTCCTGAATCACATTAGGTTAAACCATGTACTCAAGCAATGATGTCCTCTCAAAGCAGGAGTGTTTTGTCCAGGCGCCCCCTGCTGTCTCGCTGATTGACTTGTGTGAATGATAAACTCACAGTGATGTTTTGTTTGTTTGTTTTAGTTATTTTTTACTCTTGGGTTCTTTTACATTTCTTCTGGTCTTTGTGAGGAATATAGTGTCCTAAGGACGTCATAGGGTAACCCTCCTAAAGGGTTGTGCCTTACATCACTCAACAGCCATCTCTAAACCTGCGTCTCCAGGATAGGTGACAGGGCTAATACAAGGGAGCTGGAGCATTTGGCCTCACTCTAGTTGTACCTAGTGGGGAGTGTCCGTGTTGTGCTTGCACCTCCATGTGAGCCTAGAAATCCCAACATGACATGGCCCAGCAAATGTATGGAAATTTAACTCATCATGTCCCAGTTTCCGTAGAGGGTCGTTTGCACCAGTGAGGGATTACCTAGTAACGAAACATGCCACTAGATCCGGGAGACTCCCGATTTCTGAAGCAAGCCTCTGCCACAATAGAAGAGATAGTGGAAAATACATTCCCCCGCTTTGTTTTTCAAAATCTCCGACTTTTCTGTTATGAATTGTTGGCATGTATGCTAGTAAACCCTTCTAAGAAAGCAACTGAATTAACACAGTTGTTGTTGTGTAAAATCTGCGTTTAATTTCCCTTTAGTGTCTCGTTGTATGTATTCCCTGTTGGAGAGTGCAGCCAATTATGTCATTCTGTACTCCGAAGTGGCTACAGAATCTAATACTGTGTTCTGAAAAAAAAAAACAATAAAGACAAAAAGCATTCACTGAATTATTTGTTCTTCTATTCTTTAGGAAAGGCTGCCATCTCGTGGACAGCAAAAGAACAGGATCCATTTTCTTTTTGAAGGTTCACATGCCCCTAATTCAAGCAGAAAGAAGCCTGCAGCCCTGAATCGAGGTCAACACTCCAGATTCAAGTCTCAAACACAAGCTTGTAGAATGGACATTTTCAGTAGGCAATACCCTGTTTTAGTTTACCGGATACCCAGCAAAGACACAAATCGTGCAATTAACTAGGGCAGTGACACCTTAAAAGAAGAAAATAATTATTCATGGAAAGACCAGTTTATCCAACATAGGGTCCTTTCTAAAGTGGTAATGACAGAGATACAGCACATTGGAGTGGACATACCTATATATGAAGATACTCAGAAGTGTCAATAAACCCGATTCAGACGTAGGACTCCCGTTTTTTTAAAGCAAAAAATGGCTTTATTTTAGCTGTCTCTTCCCTCAAATTGGCTCTGCTTCAATGCTTCATTCTTCTGCCTTCTAAGATATATCATAACATTAAAGAAGCCAGCTTGAAATCTTACTGTTTTCTCTGTGCCATCTTCTAACTTCGAGTTCAGACACTCCCTTGACTCAGTAGTCCAAACATTCCTGTTGATGTTTGCCCACAGATCAAGAAATAGCAAAACGGGGAGCAGAATTCGAGATGAATTTCAGATGGCAAACGATATACTAGTTTCACCACCATTTTATGACACCCTTCCTTTCAGGAAAAATACTTACTTGATCAGCACTATGTATTTCCACATAAAAACTGTGTGTTCATTTGTCAATGGCAAGATTGGGAAGTTTGCACAATTATTATAGAGTTTGGTAATTTCTTACACAATGAGATAAGATATTTTGTTTACATCAGCCCTGTGTGCGGCGTTGGTTGTGAGAGAATGTCGCAAGTATCTAATACAAGGATTACTCTCTTATTTTTGACATTTTTGAATTAGAGTGTTTCATGTTTTTTTTCAGGTATACAGAGGATCTATGTAACATGGCAACATATGTAATGGTGTATTTTTCCGGAAGGAAGGATGTCATAACAATGTGATGAAATTAGTACAACGTTTTTTGGAATAGGTAAGCTATTTTCGGATTGGCTGCATATTTGAGATATTGATGGGAAAATGTGTGATAACTAGTAAATGGCATGATGGCATGGACAACAGCCGTGTAACTCGAGTAATGAAGGCCATAATCTTATCTGTATCCAGGAAACATATCATTTAAGCCATAGGAAGATTTAAATAAAGTATTCAAGAGCGCAGAAATAAAGAGATTGTGAACAACTCAATGTAGCCTTACCTTGACCATTATTGAAGGATCACGGGTGCAACCATACATCACCTTATTTTTAATCAGGGTAAGGGAGTGTCAAGACAATATTTCAGAGAGTAATTTGATATTGTAGACAGAAAGGAACCCTAGATAACTGCAATATAACTACATTAGATGTTGAAAAACGAACGCATTATTTAGGTAATAGTCAATACTATAGTTTCAAGTGTTTCAAGAAATCGGATCATTTATAATTAGATTTGTGCAGCATGACAGGATTTTTATGTTTTGTTGTTTACATTTTGTTGACCGTTTCATTGATACATTAAATATTGCCTTTGGAACAACAAGTCATACGGATCTGTTATTACAACAGAAAATATTTTGTTTGGAATAACAAGTGCGTTAAATCTTCACTGGGCACAAACATGTAATGTTTAATGGTATTACAACAGAAAATATTTTGTTTGGAATAACAAGTTTGATGACTCTTCACTGGGTACACAAATGTAATGTGTTAACTTTGTTATGGAAATGTCATTAAGAGTAATTGTTGTTTCCGGTTCCAGCCCTGAAGAAGCGGTTCCTACAAGGCTGAAAATCTGTGTAACCATGGGAACTGCTAATTAAGTAGAATTGGACAACTGCAACATAATTGAATTGGTTGAAAGTTGGCATAATTAAGTTTACTGTTTGATTTAAATTTTATGGAGGAATAATTATGCTATGAAATATGAATGAGAAGACACAACTTTGATAATAAACTTTAAATGAACTATTATATATGGGAACTGTATGCTTTTTTGTGATACTTAAGTTTTTTAAATAGCTCCCTACGTGTCAGATTATATTGAGTTTTAAGTATTGACCTGGCTGGGCACCATCAACACAGAGCCGGGTCATTATTATCTTTGCTCAAATGTTTATGTGATTATTGTGGTTTTGTTCCATGGGAAATATAGATAGAGTTGGGTACTGCAACAGCACAATCAAGGACTGAACAAGACACAGGGATGTGGAATTCCTATTGCCCGACACCTGGGACATATTGTTTGGGTTCAAGAGCAACATGTTTTCATGTTTATTTTGTCCTTGGGACAAGTAGGCCCACTCCTGCAGCACAAACCCTTTGGCTGCTAGTTTAAGAGAAGGGAACTGTCTGCAGTTTAGGTAATACATGTGTCCAAATGTTAATGCTCTTCGAACTTGTATTTATGGTTAATTAATGAGAAGCCTTCATTATTAGGATGAACCCTGTAAGTAAACGTTTTAAGGTCACACTGCACTACCTACAGTGGTTCCAGTAAAAACAAAAACAAAAAGTGTACCCATGTGTTCTGCTTTCCTTCTCTTATCTTATGACCGAGCTTACAAAACCTCTCTGGAATGCACTTCTTAGTTTAAAGAAGAGATTTATTGTTATTATTACTTCACCACGAGGTTGCTGAGAGACGAAATTAGTAGATTGGAAGCACACGTTCAAAAGTAGTCGCAGCAATGAAAGCAAAATATATCAAAGAACTTCTCAGTTGCAATGTACACAGCAAATACATGTGATTATATTATAGCATAATTGCAAAGCATAAAAGTCAAAATTGCATCACCGTAGGGCTGTAGGGCCTATCCCGCTGCTTCATCTTTCTGGGGCTTCAAGTTGATGACTCCAGTTCAACTGCGAGAAAGAGATTTTCTACCCAAACGGGGACAGGCAACTGACGTCCGTTCCTGTCTGAAGTCAAGATATTTCCCCCTTTCGCTGTTGTCCAGAGCCATCCTTAAAAGCAAACTCAGTGTGAGAACCGAATAAACTTGGAGAGTGGTCAATTCTCCAGAATTCACTCGTTCCCAGACTGGATTGAGAGGTAAACACAAAATCTACACGCTCTGATCAGCTAGGGTCTGGTGTGAAAAACACAGCTTGGTCTACCATGTGGAAAAACAGCTTGGAAAAACACAGCTCATCTGCAATGTCTCAACTGCAATATCTAACTCCATGTTAAAGCCAATAGGCAGCTAACCTAAATACCAAATGTAATGTCTAATGCCATGTCAAAGCCAATAGGCAACTAAACTGAATACAACATGTAATGTGCTACTGGTGAACATTGAGCAACTAATATGGGCAGTGGTGAAACAGAAAGTCATTGGTCAAACACAATTAATAGCATCACAATATGTTTGAAAAGTTTAACAATATGAGGCTAAGTATAATGATCCCAGCATGCTCTCTGATTGTATGCAAATGTTTGCAGAAGCTTATAAGCAAGAGTGATGATTCTTAGCTTTCAAAAAAAATGTTCTGGAAAAAATGCAAGTAGGAAAAAAACATTTCACAACTATGAAATATTAGGTGCTATTTCTTTGAAGCATGATTTAGTAAAAATGTGTTGAAGCATGCTAGTATTTCCAAAAGATGTTCGTAATGGAAAATCAGTGTAACCGTTTTCAACAAGATTATGGGAAGCATGAAAATAAATGAGCACTGGCAACCGATCCAACATATTGTGTGAGTCTTTTGGTTTTGTCAATGCGTGTCTTATTTTGATATGGCTTTTGTAACACTCTATTGTGGTAGGAGCTGCCAGGCCCTCACCATTGTAACAAGCACAAGTAAAAATAAAAAGGCCCCTCAGCCCCGTCCTGGGGGCCCCCTCAACACAGCACCAGCCCTGAGTGAGTCTGGGAGGGGGGTATTCTTTGTAGGGGGCCCTCCTTCAGTTTCTTTACACCACTGATTGCCACAGTAGTTCCTGGCACTGAACAGAGCTACTTTGTGTGCCAATATGCTCCTTGTGGAGAGCAGAATGTGATTACTCACAGTGAAGCCAGACAATAGGTAGAGAGAGAAATAGAAGTTTAATAAAAACAAATGTCTTTGATAACGCCAGGCCTAATTAAGGACCCTATTCTCAAAGAACGTCACTAAAGTGCACCCATGGTATATGTCTTTGAAGTAGTGGTTTCCATAAATTCACAAGAACTTACAGAAGTAGACCAGGAAATCGTACTCCTAGAAAATATTTTAGCACAAATATGCATGTGTAGATTTGCTCATGTGAAAATCTGTTGAGTATTCAAAAGTTCACTTTCCCTCCAACCACCTTTTTTTCCCAACCCTGGAAGAACTTCTTCTTCTGCCATTGTTAGAAGTAAATTTCCAACCTTTCTTATTTTGGGAAAAGATTAGAGAAGAGCTGCTGAAAATTGTTAAAACATGCAAGTTAGTAGGTTTGCAGACTCAAAGGCATTCCAACCCTGCCACTATTGCGTACTGCTTTCTCCTGCCCCATTATGTAGATCTGTGGAAAGGTGGCAAAATAAGAAAATTGCTATATTAGGGATTGCAATTTCAAGTATTCAAGCCCTACTATAGTAGTAGCCCAGGCATAATCAGAGAGGCTTTATCAGAGCTCTTACATAATGAGATTGCTGCCATAATTTGTTGCCGCACTACATGGCACCAATGGGACAAGTAGATTTTTTTACAGGACAAGTAGATTTAGGAAGCAACCTGTCCCATGGACAAGTAGATTTTTTTTTTTAATTCCACACCCCTGAAGACAATAGGTTCCAGCTCCAAAGCACTTGAAACACCACATGCCAAAGAATTGAAGAGGCCCTTCATTCTTCACCGTAAAGCGAAGAAGTTACAAAACAGTCAAGCAGAACACACCAGTTAGATAGCACTTTCATGAGTTGTAACAAGGACACCCCCTCCAGTCCTGGGGAAAGACCCTTAATGGACTGAAACACACTGAATTGAAACCCCAAAGCATAACCATCACCCTTGGAAATAAAGTGGTGAAAGAAGGAACTGCATAATTCTACAAAGATGGTGCACCTTCAATCAAGTTCCCATTGGTAAAATATTTTTAAAAAACGACAGTTACGGAATGGCCATTGAAAGACTCTTCTACTTATACGAATATGGTTGTCATGAGTACGGTCCTTGCAGAAAGTGTATAAAATATTTGTGTAAAAAATACTTTGATGTAAATGTCATACCACTAGATAATTTAATTCATATTTTCCTGGTTCAAGGAGATATCACATAAACACATAAAAAGGGCAATCATGCCATTGTGTTATAACTGTTGTTATCGTTAAGTACATTAAAATATTTGCAAACCAAAGCAAAGGTGATGCTGTTTGGAATGTTTCTTTCAAAGAAATTAGTCTACTGTACAAATGTCAGTGTGACTAAGTTTGATATTGAGCTAAATATTGGAGGGTAAATGAAGATCATGTGGCTCCACAGTGATACATATTCCGAATTCAGACATTGTTGTTTTGGACTATTTCTTGTTCTGATCCCTTACCAACGCCTTTCATCCTAGTTTCTGGACAATTTCCAAATCTTGGAATTTCTCAGTGATGGATTTTAGTAAGGCCTTATTGCAGTGCCAGCGGGCAGCTGTCAGCACTTAAAAAAAATTCTGGTCATTCATTTTCCATATTGACCCTTTGAATGTTTTGCCGCTCAGCAGTATTGATCATAAATTATCAACAATGCTTTCTCCAATGCCATTTTGGGATTTACCCCTGTTTCTTTGGGGCCTTAGATGCCTCCTTTTGTGTATCTAAAGGAAGCAGATCTGAATGTTTTTTGACCAAGGTTGTGATTGTAGTTTCTGTTACCCAAGGCCAAAGAAAAGGTACATTTGGCAGTTGTCAAATCTAAAAAAATGTTTCTCAACAAGGTTTTTGACTATGGTCCCATCAGTTTTTGAACCGTAGTCTATGGTCCCACCAGATATGGTCAGTTATGGTCCCAGCCCTGTTTTATTTAGAACAGACTATATTGCTCCTGTGTTTTACCAGTCATTTCGAATCCAGTAAAATACTGCTGCATACTTGAATGCGCAGTGAGGCTTCTTCATCTATTTGGCTTGCACCAGGACTTTGAGGAGGGATTTGTTCTCTTTATCATCTATGAGTCAACAGGTCAGTGAAAAAACAACAGTATACTTCCTTAGCTTAGTCAATAGACTTGCCTGGTTTTGTCTCTAGCCTAGAGAAGATTGGAGTTTATCGGAAAGATGAGATTATGGGACATTCCACCTGAGGTGTGGTTGCCCTCTGATCAGGTCATCAGAGACTCTGCCCTGTAACTCAGCAATCTGGCTACTTGGAAATTTCACACTTATTTTGTTCAATATAGAACAGTGTAGGTGACTTTCATTCAACAATGCAGGGATCCAGGGTTTTGGCTTCTTTGTATATTTTTTTTGCCTTTGAATAAAATCCATTGGCTACTGTAACACTCACTTTTCTTGTAAGCTTATTGCTTCCAGATTAATCATCATATCCTCGAGCAGTTGACTTTGTTGCAGCCCTTGCATTCCCTCTCTCCAGCTTACCATTTGTCATGAGCTGTTTGCTTTCCTTGTTCCGATAGAGGATGTAATCAGGATGAGGAGAACTTGAAATAGCTGTGATAATAAGGAATCAGGTTCTACGAATTAGGGCAGGCGTGTCTGTCTCCCTACAGAGGGTCTAATTTAGAGTTTGATGGACAAGATAGTCTGTCACAAATTTGACAGAGTACCCTATGCTCTGAAACCTTGGTCCATCCACTTTATTTTGAGTCGAATGGACCAGCAATTTTCTGAAAGCGGTGCCCCACTGGCTTCTGTGTCGAAAAACTTACTCTGACAGCTCTATTTAGAGCAGACTGTCAATGTCCTTTTCTTTATCCATCACTGTGAGAAAGTAGCCTCTTTCTAGCCTTGTTACCCCCACTTTTGGCCTGTTTGTGAGTGTATGTCAGGGTGTTTGTCACTGTTTTCACTGTCTCACTGGGATCCTGATAACCAGGCCTCAGTGCTCATAGTGAAAACACTATGTTTTCAGTATGTTTGTTATGTGTCACTGGGAGCCTGCTGGTCAGGACCCCAGTGCTCATAGGTTTGTGGCCTATATGTATGTGTCACTGGGACCCTGTCACACAGGGCCCCAGTGCTCATAGGTGTGCATGTATATGTTCCCTGTGTGGTGCCTAACTGTCTCACTGAGGCTCTGCTAACCAGAACCTCAGTGGTTATGCTCTCTCATTACTTTCAAATTGTCACTGACAGGCTAGTGACCATTTTTACCAATTTACATTGGCTTACTGGAACACCCTTATAATTCCCTAGTATATGGTACTGAGGTACCCAGGGTATTGGGGTTCCAGGAGATCCCTATGGGCTGCAGCATTTCTTTTGCCACCCATAGGGAGCTCTGACAATTCTTACACAGGCCTGCCACTGCAGCCTGAGTGAAATAACGTCCACGTTATTTCACAGCCATTTTACACTGCACTTAAGTAACTTATAAGTCACCTATATGTCTAACCTTTACCTGGTAAAGGTTAGGTGCAAAGTTACTTAGTGTGAGGGCACCCTGGCACTAGCCAAGGTGCCCCCACATTGTTCAGAGCCAATTCACTGAACTTTGTGAGTGCGGGGACACCATTACACGCGTGCACTACATATAGGTCACTACCTATATGTAGCTTCACCATGGTAACTCCGAATATGGCCATGTAACATGTCTATGATCATGGAATTGCCCCCTCTATGCCATCCTGGCATTGTTGGTACAATTCCATGATCCCAGTGGTCTGTAGCACAGACCCTGGTACTGCCAGACTGCCCTTCCTGGGGTTTCACTGCAGCTGCTGCTGCTGCCAACCCCTCAGACAGGCAGCTGCCCTCCTGCGGTCCAGCCAGGCCTGGCCCAGGATGGCAGAACAAAGAACTTCCTCTGAGAGAGGGTGTGACACCCTCTCCCTTTGGAAAATGGTGTGAAGGCAGGGGAGGAGTAGCCTCCCCCAGCCTCTGGAAATGCTTTGTTGGGCACAGATGTGCCCAATTCTGCATAAGCCAGTCTACACCGGTTCAGGGACCCCTTAGCCCCTGCTCTGGCGCGAAACTGGACAAAGGAAAGGGGAGTGACCACTCCCCTGACCTGCACCTCCCCTGGGAGGTGTCCAGAGCTCCTCCAGTGTGCTCCAGACCTCTGCCATCTTGGAAACAGAGGTGCTGCTGGCACACTGGACTGCTCTGAGTGGCCAGTGCCACCAGGTGACGTCAGAGACTCCTGCTGATAGGCTCCTTCAGGTGTTAGTAGCCTTTCCTCTCTCCTAGGTAGCCAAACCCTCTTTTCTGGCTATTTAGGGTCTCTGTCTCTGGGGAAACTTTAGATAACGAATGCATGAGCTCAGCCGAGTTCCTCTGCATCTCCCTCTTCACCTTCTGATAAGGAATCGACCGCTGACCGCGCTGGAAGCCTGCAAACCTGCAACATAGTAGCAAAGACGACTACTGCAACTCTGTAACGCTGATCCTGCCGCCTTCTCGACTGTTTTACTGCTTGTGCATGCTGTGGGGGTAGTCTGCCTCCTCTCTGCACCAGAAGCTCCGAAGAAATCTCCCGTGGGTCGACGGAATCTTCCCCCTGCAACCGCAGGCACCAAAAAGCTGCATTACCGGTCCCTTGGGTCTCCTCTCAGCACGACGAGCGAGGTCCCTCGAATCCAGCGACGCTGTCCAAGTGACCCCCACAGTCCAGTGACTCTTCAGCCCAAGTTTGGTGGAGGTAAGTCCTTGCCTCACCTCGCTGGGCTGCATTGCTGGGAACCGCGACTTTGCAAGCTACTCCGGCCCCTGTGCACTTCCGGCGGAAATCCTGCGTGCACAGCCAAGCCTGGGTCCACGGCACTCTAACCTGCATTGCACGACTTTCTAAGTTGGTCTCCGGCGACGTGGGACTCCTTTGTGCAACTTCGGCGAGCACCGTTTCACGCATCCTCGTAGTGCCTGTTTCTGGCACTTCTCCGGGTGCTACCTGCTTCAGTGAGGGCTCTTTGTCTTGCTCGACGTCCCCTCTCTCTGCAGGTCCAATTTGCGACCTCCTGGTCCCTCCTGGGCCCCAGCAGCGTCCAAAAACGCCAAACGCACGATTTGCGTGTAGCAAGGCTTGTTGGCGTCCATCCGGCGGGAAAACACTTCTGCACGACTCTCCAAGGCGTGGGGGATCCATCCTCCAAAGGGGAAGTCTCTAGCCCTTGTCGTTCCTGCAGTATTCACAGTTCTTCAGCCTAGTAAGAGCTTCTTTGCACCAACCGCTGGCATTTCTTGGGCATCTGCCCATCTCCGAGTTGCTTGTGACTTTTGGACTTGGTCCCCTTGTTCCACAGGTACCCTCAGTCAGGAATCCATCGTTGTTGCATTGCTGATTTGTGTTTTCCTTGCATTTTCCCTCTAACACGACTATTTTGTCCTTAGGGGAACTTTGGTGCACTTTGCACTCACTTTTCAGGGTCTTGGGGAGGGTTATTTTTCTAACTCTCACTATTTTCTAATAGTCCCAGCGACCCTCTACAAGGTCACATAGGTTTGGGGTCCATTCGTGGTTCACATTCCACTTTTGGAGTATATGGTTTGTGTTGCCCCTATCCCTATGTTTCCCCATTGCATCCTATTGTAACTATACATTGTTTGCACTGTTTTCTAAGACTATACTGCATATTTTTGCTATTGTGTATATATATCTTGTGTATATTTCCTATCCTCTCACTGAGGGTACACTCTAAGATACTTTGGCATATTGTCATAAAAATAAAGTACCTTTATTTTTAGTATAACTGTGTATTGTGTTTTCTTATGATATTGTGCATATGACACTAAGTGGTACTGTAGTAGCTTCACACGTCTCCTAGTTCAGCCTAAGCTGCTCTGCTAAGCTACCATTATCTATCAGCCTAAGCTGCTAGACACCCTATACACTAATAAGGGATACCTGGGCCTGGTGCAAGGTGTAAGTACCCCTTGGTACTCACTACAAGCCAGTCCAGCCTCCTACAATCACTGATAGGTACAATTGGTGGGTCATGAACAGAGAAAAAATATTGACCTTCAGGTTCTGGGCACCATTCGTTTTTTTATTTCACACACTCTTGCTTTGGGAGTTTTTTCTGATAAACACTGATATCTGACAAGTTGTTTTAAATTTGAGACGTGAGTGTGAAAACAGTATGAATTTTGGTATGCAAGTGAAGAAGAATGATATTTCATTTGAATACATTTTTACTATTTTTGTGATGTGCAGTAATAATGTTCAGGACATTGCCCATGCATAGTGAAGAAAACATATGATGTGTAACTTCTTTTACCTGCCCAAGGAACCATATTTAAGGAGGGGTCCCTTTTTTCTGAAGGTACTCGTATGGAACTACACCATGGTATACTGCCAGTTGCTCATGGTGGCAAATTGATCTTGATGTGTTTATTCCTAGGAACGTTAATCTTGAAATTTGCTTAAAGTACATCCCCCTTGTAGCTTTGACATCAGTGATTCACATATCCTGAAAAAGCATTTACCCAAATAATTGTATATTTCCATAGCAATTCCGTTATACTTACTCCACAGTTTTTATGTGCAGGACTGCGTATTATGAGAATTCCCATTTGCAAGTCTAACATTTTCTGTTTTTTTTCTCTACCTTGAAAATATTTTCCTGGGGATCCCCTTCCTCTTGCCTGCCCATGAAGTAGCGGGTTGCTGCCTATCTCTTCCCTGGAAAACACATACACTTCCCTTTTGTAGGAAAGACATTTGGATTCAGAACTAATTAAAAAATAGCACAGCACAATGCTTTGCACTGGTGGGGGTGGGAAGGCAGTGGGGGAGAACAGCACAGAACCATATTTACTAAATAAGGCCTGCTGCTCTCTTCTTCGTTGCTGATACACCTTCACACCCTAGCCCAGGACAACATTTGCAAGGAAGGATACTATACCCTTCCAGTACAAAATTCTATGCTTAAACAAGTAAATTTTTAAAACATTTCACATATAGGATGTGTGTAGTAAAGTTCAGCACGCATACAAAACAGTTCTCCGACTTTGTGCATGCTTCACGGAAGTGGTATTTTTGATGCAAAGTCAGGAATGACAATCTTTGTAGATCAGGCTTTGTGTCATAAACGATGTGTGGTAGTGTTGGAATGCTCAAGTATCATCCATGGAACACCCGCTTCCCGCAAAGTAGTGGAAAGTGCTATTTGCACCATTTTAAGGGCAAATTTCCAGCGCACAAAAAGTTTGAGCTGGAAAGTACATAATTTATCAAGATTCTGCACCACTTCGCATAACTCTTTGCACAAAGTCAATACAAATGTGCCCCTTGATGTCTTTTGATGTTGAGATTTACCATAATTAATTTATGAGACTACAGTAAAGCTTAAAACATTTTAAGTGCATGAATCTTGCCTGGTCGTCCTCTCCTTCCTTTGAAACTGCAATTTTCAGTTTATCCAGAGCCGTAAGAGTAACCTGTGATTTGAAAACATCTACAAATCCAGATTTTATCAGACTACAGTGAAAGTGGAGATGGTAGCATGCAGAGACTTTCTTCCATTCTAACTTGATGTCACATTCTGTGCTTCTGGCGGTGCCGAAGTATAAAACGCCTGAGCACATGGCACTAAGGGCCAGATGTAGCAAGCATTTTGCATGGCGCAAACTGCGAAAATCGCAGTTTGCGCCATGCAAAATGCACATTCACAATTTGCGAGTTGGTACCGACTCACAAATTGTGAATGCGACTCGCAAATAGGAAGGGGTGTCCCCTTCCTATTTGCGACTCGCATCGCTATGCTAACTTGCTTTGTGACCGCGAATGCGGTCGTAAAGCAATTCGCAGTTACCACCAGTGTCACACTGGCGGTAACCCATTCGCAAAATGGAAAGGGTCCCCATGGGACCCCTTCCCCTTTGTGAATGTTGCCCAAAATGTTTTTTCAGAGCAGGCAGTGATCCAATGGACCACTGCCTACTCTGAAAAAACGAAACCAAATGGTTTCGGTATTTTTTTTATTTTGCAACTCGTTTTCCTTTAAGGAAAACGGGCTGCAAAATAAAAAATAAAAACTGCTTTATTTAAAAAGCAGTCACAGACATGGAGGTCTGCTGTCTTCAGCAGGCCACCATCCCTGTGAGTGCAGGGACTCGCTATGGGGTCGCAAAATGCGACCCACCTCATTAATATTAATGAGGTGGGTCTTTGCGACCCCATAGCAAATCGCAGACGGTGTCTGAGACACCGTTCTGCATCCGATTTTGCCAATCGGAAATTGCGAGTCGGTGCGACTTGCAATTTCCGATTCGCAAAATCGGAACTACCTACATCTGGCCCTAAATCTCTGTAGTGTAATAAATCCGTACAGTACCAAGCTTCCCTTCAGTGCTAACATTACTAAAAAGCATGATGTCTAATGTAAGTTTTCTTCCAGCTACCTGATAAAGGAACGAATTTGTCAAATAACTGCAATTTATGGGCAGATGTATCAAAGTTTCATGCAGCGCAACACAGTAAGACACCTTGCTGCATGAAAGGATAGGGAGAAGAATTTGCCATATTTAACATGATGCGTGCATTCCTGTCCTTTCCTTGCCTTGTGTTGATGCGGGCATCCTTTCACTGTAGTGCAAGGATGCCTGTGTTGCAGGCAGGATTGTTTTTGTGCAGGAAAGGAAACCTTCCTGCACGAAAACAATCCTCAGAGGCATTTCCCTGTTTCTAAGGGTGCGGCACAAGCACGTAAGGTGGCCTTGCTTGGCTTGATAAATTTCACTTAGGTTTGGCATAGCTCTTGCACCCCCTTGTGTGGCAGGGGGGATGCAAAACCATGATAAATTTGTCCCTTAGTTCAGACTTTTTACATGTTGTGCCAGAGTTGCATTTTGTTTGATTTTCCACAGGACTTTCTTCAAGTCGGGTACATTTCATATTCTCCTCACCTAGAGTTGCACCCAGTTAACTCCCTCTCGTTATATTCAGGATCTCGTTGCTCTATATTGAACATTCAAACACTATATCCATCTAATACAATGGTCTTCAAACCTGTTTACGCTAAACCCCCTAAAAGTAACAAAAGATTTGTCCGGGCCCACAGCATGACCTTCAAACTATTCGAAGTAAAAAGCTGCTGACATTGTGGGTAAGAAGAAAAGCTAGGTTTTGGTTCAAACTGAAAGATACCTTAGCAAGCCTTATATTCAGTGGTATGTACAACTACACCTTCTCTCTAAACATCAAAGGTAAAGTGTGCCCCACAGTACATACATCACAGGCACTAGCGGCAGTGCAAACTTCCACTTCACAACCTGAACAGGCACAGCACACGAAGAAGAAGTACTGCATGACACTGCAGTACAAGCTTACCCTCAAATACAGAGCAATAACAGTAGAGGGAGAAGCAATGGGTACTTCGCTCAGATACAAAACAGTCACAGCACAGGCAGCAACAACAGAAGCTTACCTCATAAACACAACATGAGTAATATGAACAGCAGCATTGGAATTAGAGCCCAGTGTGGTGAGAAGGTGCCTGGGAAGGTGCCTGCTATAGGACCTTCATGCTGGCTGGTAAGAGGGCCATCTTGTAGCCATTACAGATAATCCACTGGCTATCAGGGGCCCCTAGCTAGTCCTCACATTGCCTCAGCCAATCCTGGCAAATCATCATCTAGCCCTCATATACCCTCAGCCAAAGAATGAGAGATCCCAAGCTATACCTCAGCCAACTAAAAACGAATTCTCAGCCACCCTCAGAGGCATCTGCCAGTCCTAAAACACTCAGTCTGCTTTTTGCAAACCAACATTCAACCATGAGAAACCTTCAGCTGGCACTGAGGTACTCCACCTGCTTCTCAGACACCTTTGATTGATTTTAAGACGCACTCTGCCTGCACTCAGTCTGTAAACCTTCTACTGGGCCTACGACTCTCCACATACACCTTCAAACTGCCCTCAGTCCATCGAATGTTGCCCTTGCATTCTCTCACCTGGCCCTTGCCAACCCTCAACTGTTCTTCACAAACCCTTAGCTGCAAACTGCTAGTCTCCAAAATAAATGAAACACTTCTACTGCCTCCTGGAGCATAGTACAAAACCCTGAATTTTACTCCAGCTAGTTCTCAGAACCTATCTGCTGACCCACAGATATCCTCAAAGCATCTCTGCTATTCCCCAAGTCCCAAAGTAACCTCGGCCCCTCCTGCTTTTAGGCACCCTCCACAAGTCGTAAATCCCAAGAAACTCTCTGTCAGTCTGACCTCATTTACTCATCCAATAAGGGTCCTGAGGCACCTGCCTTCAACGTACATCAAGGCGCTTTATAAATCAGCAGTGCCCATGATACCACCCAACAGCATAGCACAACATTGTGGGCCCATTCTGAAATAGAGGTAAAAAAGCCTTTGACTAAGCACTCCTGAGGGTGGGGATGCTTACATTGCTTCAGGCAAAACCAGGAACGGCCCACTGGAAAGTGACAGGAACCTTTGTAACCCTGTATAGAAGCAATATTAGTATTACTAGCAAGACTATGATAATAGGGTGCAGCAAAAAAGGACTAATGTGTATGTGTGTAGTACATGTGCATAAGCACACACATTTGTACTTTTTTGTCATGCACCTTATTATCCAAGTGTTGCAGTATAGTAATGTTAGTTTGTCTACTGCACAGCACTGCGTGCAAACCTGCAGGTTCAAAGTTCAAACCTAAGTGAGATAGCACAGTAGGTTGGTGCATTTGGTGCAGAGAGCCTTGTGTACTTGCAGGTTCCACGTTCTGATCACCTAGAATCATCATGCGGGTTATGTGATTGCTGCACATATCTGAATGCAGCCTGCTTGGCATGCTTTGAATACTTCCATGACTGAAAGGATTTATCTCTTAGGACATTTATAATAATGATTGGAATTGAGCTGGAGGAGCAATATGAACTGACAAACAACCCATTATGTTTTGTGTGCTGCATGTCATTTATCCTAATACAGATTCAAATGCATTTCATTGTGTCAAACATAGCCAAGGTAAAAATAGCTGCTGTCCTATTTGTGTGGCACAACACACTTTTTAGATCTTGCCTAGAGGCAGATTTGAGCTGTATGTTTGTGAAAGCCCCCTTGTGGACTACACCAAAAACAGTGGGCTTAGAGCCCACCCATTGTTTATTATTGGTCAGCTTTATTGTCACTCATTTGCTTGCTTCTTATCCGATGACTTGCTTTTGTTTGTCTCTCCCCTGGAGAATTGCTTTATTACCATCACATGCTCTGTGTTGCTCCCTCTTCCCCTTACTTGCTCACTCTATCTCTTGTGGGCGGCTTTTCATTCTAAATCCACCGCCAGACCACACTCTGTTACTCCTCCAGCCTGTTGATTGCTTCATTGCTTACCCCCCTTGGCTTGTTATTTATTGTTTTAAATTATTCTCTCTCATTCCCCACAAGGGAGTCCCTTCCTCATCCCACCACTTCTCTGTTGCTTGCCACCCAACTTGTGCTTTTATTCCTTCCCCTAATTGGGTCCTTAAAAAATATGATTTTTTTTTAAGGGCCTGGCAGATACTGTTTCCTCCTGGGCCACTCTGGTTTGGAAAAAAAGTGCTATTGCCCAGATGATAATTATGTTTTTTACAGCTTTATGAGACGTCCGCCATCTTAAATTAGTGAATATTTGTTTTTTTTAAAGAAAATGGAGTCCACGTTATTTAGTAGACAAACGAGTATTTAATGAAGCATGGATGCCCTAGTCATTATGTCTGTACACACATACTGAATAATGCAGCCACAAGCAGCAGCATCAGACATGTTTTATTTTCTGTGTTTTCATGCAGATGCTGCATGTCAATACCAAATAAGCAGAGACCTACTGGCTTTGCTAATGCTTGTTTTTGTCTCAATTTATATATTTTGTCAGTTTGTGCAGTGACATGCAGACCAATGTGTATCTTCTGACCTCTATTTGACCAGAACTTGGGCAAGGAGAAAACAGCATACACTCCAATTAAAAGGGAGTGCTACTGTGCTTTAGCTTTTTATTTGCTAATTGCCCTGTCACTGGCTTCACAGGCTGAAGCTTACGCTACAGCTGCTGTGACATGGCATACAGTACGGGTTTCTGCTGTTGTACTACCCACAAAGGGTGCAGCCCACTGTTTCATAGCCGCTCGTTAACTGTAGTTAGACCTACCCACTATCTCAGGATTGGCGCATTAAACTTCGGCTAGCCATTTATCAGGCACAATCATATATTCTCTACTTTCATATTTAGAGCCACTGGAATAACGCGGCACGAGAGGGCTAAATTATGAGGCAGGGTTGATTAAATTATGCGGAAAGAACAGGTAAATTATGTGGCATAGTGCAGCATAATTTATGCTAGTAGTACTTCATTATTTTGTCATTTTACACGTTAACACTGCCTCAGTAAATGTTTCCCCTCACGAGTATCACTTTACCATCTACATACAGTATGTACTGAAAGATGACCAGTCAACCTTTTCGAAGGATCATCCACTGTGTGTAACATGTGCCACTGCTTTCTTCAGATACTTTTGATCTGTTTGAGCTAGAAACATGTTTTTTTATACTCTGCAAGTTCTTCAGGAGAGGATGGATCACGTTGTAAATGTATAATTATGTGGAAAATAGTGTGGCTACAAAATCGCATAATTCCAGTGGCCCTTCAATATTCCCTTCACATGTAGTGTCTCTTCTTCACTGCTTGAGCACATTCACTTTCCTCTGTTTAGTCAGCTGACACATACATCTAGTATGAGTTTAGCACATGCTCTATACACCCAGGAACTGTCCTACTTTAGCTTTCAGTTAATTTATCCTAAAGTCTCACTTCTTTTGTTGCCTCTTTTCATCATCAGTGCTAGCTCTCTTGCTGTACATACAGCATCTCCCAACTTAATTGAAGAGATACATATTCGCTGTGCTAATTGTTGGGTACATCCAACCACTGGTCAAGGGCAACCAGGTTTATGTATCCATTTAACGATAACTATTTATTCTGTGAAAACAGCAAGCTGAATTGCCTGTTTCTCGTAATGACAATATGTTGAGGAATGCAGTTAACAGTCACACTTTTCAGTAGACACCATTTCTTGCCCCTTCTATGGGCATATATTTTAGGCTTTTGCATTTCCTACCCCTTCCATGAGCATATATTTTAGGCTTTCTGTAAAAAGTATAGAGTATGGCTCAGATGACTTACATGTCCGCTTCAGGACTCTCTGACCTTTTGGTCACAGATTAGAACAGTGATCTTCAAACTTTATAATGCAGCGCCCCCCCTGTATTATAAAAATCATTGAATGGGGCCACCCACCGAATGCCAAACATATTGGCCACCCTGGACCTATTTACTTGTCAATCATTACAGTTATGCTCAGTTATCCTTTTAAAAATGCAATCAAATGCAAGATTACTAGCATTTTATTTGTAGTCAGGTCTCTCTGTGTAAAAGTTTCCACAGTGTGGTTATTTATTAAAAATATGGGGGTGAGGCTTTGAGTGTTTTCTAACACCCACGCTCAGCCAGGACATGTGTGACAAAGATGTTACTGATATCAGAGTGACTCACTACCGCTGTGTTTTCTTTCACTAATAACACAACACTGTTTTCAGCATGACGTTTGTCTCCCTTCCAATGCTACTCCTGACCTGAGTGTGGCTCCCCCTTGAGTTCAATTAAGGCCACCCCAGGCTGAAGATCTCCCCGTTAGAACCTTGGCAAATCCAATCAACCTTTCATCATTCCAAGGTCACTAAATGGGTACCTTTGAGTTGGGAAACAATAAATGTTATTCAGAACCAAAATGCCCCCCACAGGAAAATAGCAGCTTTACAAATACTCACTATATTTTGTTACTTTGCATTGCAATGTATAGTCTGCCAAGATGGTTGATAAGGTGACGCAGGATATATACCAGGTCCACACTGAAGTGCACATCTTTGGCAAGGCTTCTAGTGCTATGCATCACAGGTGAGAGGGGTCTCAGTGCTGATTCGGGCATCACTGCATTGAAATGGATTAGTCACTCATTTACAGCTCCTCTCTGCCCCTCGGATTTGGTTGAGTCTCTCTTAGCGCTGTTGTGTGATTTTCAGTGTGGGCTGTAGCCACTTGGTAGACAGGAGAGGCTTCGGGTCGAGAGGTTGCCATGGATATACCGACCCTTTGTCATGACACATTTGGAGGTGGCTAGAATTTGGGCTTCTTCACGTTATTGCTACACTGCATTGGCAGCAGGAAGTCATAAACATTTGAGACTCCTTTGGCCTTGGTGCAGATGAGGAGCCTGTGTTCATCCCCCTGGATGTCTGTTACAATTCTAGGTTCCTCTGTAGAGTTTGTTTACCAGCAGTCACAAAAGTCGCACACCTGGAGATATTTGTCATGTACACCCTTTCTTTACCCGGCCTGATTATTATAGATGGGGCAACATTATATTCTATTAAATCAGACACAAGAGTTTTTTTGTACAGGTCATATCATTAATTCTCATATTTGAGGGTGCTCTAATATGTAATAATTATAAAAAAGGAGGCCCAGTGAAACTAAATATTGGCTTAGCATCACACAAATTAGTGAAGGTAGGAAGTCTGAATTGACCCCATGTTTTCTGGTTTCACATTGTGCAATTCAACCACTAAATGGATATCTCCTTCTCTCTCCTGTTTGACATCAAAGGTTAATGTTATTACTTTACTCCTGGGCATGTGAGCTTAGAACTTGGGAGCCCCTTGAAAGCTCTGCTTGTTTTGGGCTTTAGGGTCCTGGAGGACCCTGAACTGAGCCAAGCGTCAGCCACAAGCTTTTCTCAAGCATTCAGTGGCTCACACACCTCTATTTAATAAGCTTTGTGTAAGTGAGTGCTGTGTCAGTCACTAACTCAGTGTGTGCAGCATAGTCATTTAGAGTCTTAGTATGAGTATGGCTAGAGAGAAGATTTGGGTCAGGGAGTGACGGTGCAGAGTGAGGAGGGCAGCATGATTTCAAATCAACTGACAGTATGTAGTGGCACTCAGTGACCACCTATAAGTAGAGGTCTCCGGAGGGAGATAGGTCCCAGGAGGGGGCATTTCTGAGGATGTTGGCCCAAACCATGTGGAGCAAGGTAAATTAAAACCAGATGGGTTGATTAAGCCTTTGAAGTGCAGTGGCCGTCCTGCGTTAGAGAGGCAGCTGGCTGTGTTTAATTTCTCCCCTCTCATTGAAGGTCTCATGGTGCACTGTGACAGAGGCACCCGAGGCTTGCTCCTGTGCCTCATTTTCTACAGCTGCCTCCTCTGCAAGGGCCAATGAGTGCAGCGAATGTCTTTTTTGTGAGAGGCTGTGAGTGGCCACCTGGCTGTATTGCACAGACGGGTGAAGAACATGCACAGCCTCCCACTCCCTGTCTGAGTGCCAGACCAGGCCGTTCAGACCAGTCACAGTGCTGCTGTCATGCTGGTGACAGCAGTGTTGAGATTGGCTTAGGGGAGTTTGGGAGCCTGTGTGCTGCCGGGTGTCAGGAAGAGAAGAGGATGGAGGAGAGACGGCAGACGTACACAGGTAAGTATTTTGGGTTTTTATTCATCCCCCTGCCCTACCATCCCCATTCTGTTGCAGCCACCACCTGTACAGTCCCAATCCTCAGTCAGTGACAGACTTATTTATTGTTTAATATCTTGGTGACATGATTGCTTACAGTATATAATCATGTTGAAAGGGGAATTTCAGCAGTGTTTCTGCATTCTGAAAAATGAAAGGACACACCCAAATTAAGTATGCAACAGTTAAAAAGTCTGATCCTGGCAATTATGTTTCCTAGTTCTTTATTGGAGTCCAGAAATTCTCTTTTTGTTGCATAAAATGAATCACTGCTACAACCAACGTGTTTCCTTCTATGGAACTTCTTCAGGCATATAAACTGTAAATAAGTTTATATCCTCAAGATTCCTTCTGGATCCATGAGTAGGTTAGTCTATCTCCAACATCACCACGACACCTTTTTATGGAATAAATACTTCCCAGCCTGCTATCATATAGTGGTGTAGGAATGCGCAGATATCCACCGCACGACCCCATGTGTTGGGGAGTAAATGAACCAATATCACTGGAGTCCCTGTCCTATTTCCTAGACACCAGATATTCTGCCTTATCAAGGCCTTTACTAAAGCTTGACGTTGCTTAAAAGGGGATCATTTATTATGATATTTGTGTGTTGACATAGGCTTCATAGTTTGGTTTACTCGTGTTAACTTGTCACTCGAAGCCGTGGAAATGTCACACATAAGCAATCTGTAACCCTGGCAGCTATAGACTGCACTCGCAACAGCCATTCGTTTCTAAAAATGACACCCTGTTAAAAGGCACCTGACCAGCTAACTCCTGTCACAAGAAAGTCTCACCTTCCGTCCAGCGCTGGCTGCAACCCGCTGGCGACCCATTTCCGACTCCCAGAATAGAAGGGTCAGAGCGTTGGTCGTGGTCGGTCCGGGTGTGTGATCTTAAAGATCTCGTCGAGCTCGGAAACGAGAACGGACGGAGCCTGGTATAAAGGGGGAGCCCTGTAAATGCTGCTACTTAAGAGGGGGTGGAACCCTCTAAATGCTGCTACTCAAGAGGGGATTATGGGTCTACTACAGTTTTCGTATAAAGCGTTTTTCCCTCGCCATGCTTTAGATTGGGACCAACTTGCTAAAAGGCCTTAACTGTGAAAGGCACGAACCTAAAACACAAATACCATGTAAACCTAAACAAAACACCTCCGCGAGGACAGAAGAAGAAAGACTCGCGCTCGCGCTCGCTGCTCACAAACATTCAGCAGCGGCATGGAAACAGCAGTCTCAGGCAGTAAACACTGCAGACTCTCTCTGGAGCTTTCTAAACTCGCTTCGGACTCTCATTTTAACTTTTTTAGTCCTGCCTTTTGCGGGGCTCCTTTCCGTGATTAAAACCTAATTTTCGTGTTTTCTAAATCTAAGTTTTGGCATGGCGAATAAGAAAACCTGTCGGATCAGTTTGTCGCTTTTAGAAATTCAAAACAGGCCACTTTTGCATGAAGGTTGATTACTCAAACTTTATACTTGTTCAAACATACAACAAATGCTTTTTTGCCTGCTAAGGTATAGAACCATGAAGGTTTCCTCTTGAATAATACAATCATTTTTATTCTAGGAAAAACGGAGAAAACCGAGTTTGTTCTAGTTTTGCTGTATTTACAATACGCACCACTTTTAAAATGTACAGAATGAAACAAAGAAAATGGCAAAATTAATGTTGATCTTATTTTCTGAAAGCAACAAAAACAGTGCAAAATAAGTTTGCTTATTTTTTTTTTTTTACAAAGGTCAGTCACAGATTAATTAAACATTTTCTCTGTTGAAATTGCTTATATAAGGAATTGTACAATTGATTTGCATGATATACATTTTGCAAAATGCATGATGTCATGAAAGCAGAAGAAAACACTGTAACCCTAACACTAGGTCCCCACAAAGTAGCATGGTACCTGTTTGCAAAGCGCCTCAGCACCTCAGCGGGATTAGTAACCACTATATAAATATTCATAGTATAACATGATTCATTAGTGAAAGTCGTATGGTGTGCACCGTGAATATCGACCCAGAATATTGATGGAACAGAAAATCAAGGACAAAATATTGAGAAATAAAATATTCAAAGGTAAGTACCTCTTTCTTTTCTATACCTAACTCCACATTTGTATGCCTATGCAGTACATATACGTTCAAGTTACGTAGATGCCGAGTTAGGAATAGTAAATCTCTCTTCCCTATATTCACTTACCTTCCAATAGTTTGTCCCTTGATTTTCTGGCCTCATTATTCTCACGATTATCAGTAGGTCGATATTCATTAGTACAATCAAGATGTACCATGTTGTTTGCAACAGTTTAACAAGCTCTTCCATTACTTTTCACCATGGTGTAAAATGCCTGTGCTAAATGGTTTGGAGCGAAATCTACATGCTCCATTGCCCATTAAACAAGCAAAAAAAACAACTTTTGCACCATTTCAAACTGCAACAGCACAATTGCAATAGCTCAGAATTTTGGGTTACTTGCTGGTAATCTTCATTACACTTTGACCTATTCTTCTTCGACACAGTCCCGAGCTGCAAACAGGGAAACCGCCATCCTGGAGAGGGGCAACCATTCCTACCATTTAATTAAACCCCCTGCCTACTTTTACCTCCAGAGCTGAAGAGATCCACCCACAGTAACTAGTGCAACACAACACAAGAGTAGACCCAGTGGCAGCACCAACAGTCCAGGACGCCTTTACACTCGGAACTGGAACATCACAGTCAATGCAAGCTTCATTCCTTCAGAGAACTCTTGCAACAGCAAAAAGATTCAATCTACCACCGAGGATGGACAACTTGCCAGCAACAGTGCAAGCTTTCTTTCCTCATGAAACAGGTACATCAAAGGAGCAGCAGTGGCAGATGCTACCTCACATAGAACAGGCAGGACCCAAGCATCAGTGGCCCTCGGGTTACATAAAAATCTGTACAGCAGGAGCTTATTCCATGGACCGAGTTTATAGATGGATGAGTGAATAAAGAGATAAGGGCTCTGACACTCTCACTTGGGTATCATGCCTGGTTAGTAGATCTCCTGTTACTCTTCCCTCTAGTGTTGCTGTCGGAAATGCCTCTGTCATCTACTGAAGTCCTACTGTGGTCAGTGTGAGTTCCACTCTCAGTGGTTTTACTCCTGCTTCTCGCATGCTGGTCAGGCTCCTGGCCTTGCCCAACATGTATCATGCTGTCTTTCTTGTCTGAAATAGCTACCAGTCCTACTGCTGCCACCCAGAAGGTTTAGTTAGAATGGACAAACACCAAGCAGAGTCTATGAGAGCAACTCAACTTAAAGGGCAGATGGCAAATGATTCCCTGCAGTAGCCTCAACTAAGATATCATGCGGGTAGGACCATGATGTGGTGGCATCGCTAACAAAATGAGACTCCGACCAGATCACTGCTCTCTATGAAGAGAAGGGCTCTTTGTGATCACATAGGCTGTTGTGCAAGAACATCTTGCGGCTCTTCTGGTAGGGGAACAGGAGCTGTGCACTCCATCATAATTTTCTAGGACACGCTGAATGATTTTTGGCATCCTGGTAAAGAGACATTTTTCTGTACCACCCAATCAGTAGGGCTACATCTGCTTCTTGTCGAGGCAGTCAGAAATATCCTGTTTTTGGCAGTTTAGGCATCCACCAAGATTTTATTCTTCTGCATAAGTTGTCCTTGCCCTCGTCTCTGTTTAATGCCCTTTCCCTGCTCTTGAGCCTCTTTTTTAATAAGTAGAAAATTGTCCCATACAACTATTTAAAAAAAAAAAAAAAGTATTGTTTTTTTGTAACAAAACCACATGGTACAGTGGCAGCTATATGCAGGAATTGATGATCACCCAGTCATCATTTCAACCAGATAGCGGGATACATCTGCTATTAGTTTACAATTTTACAGATATTATAGCAGGATGTATCTTAGAGCATTCACCATTGTCCATTGTGAAAAAGTCCAACCAAGCAAATTACAACTACCCTCCCACCCTCCCTGCCCCTGACTAACCGTCCCATCTAATGCTACACATCACACCATAATCTGCTGCTGCTGGCCCTTCCGGATCTGTGTATCATCGAGCATATCAGACACAGTCTATAATTCCCATCAGTAGTATACTCTTTATCTATATTAGTCTCTGGATCCTCCTTCTGATGAAAGGGTGCCCGATGATGGGTTTACGTCTCTGAATAAGTGTCCGTGTCTAGGGCTAGAAGAGTGTCAACAAGGTTGTCCCAAGCACGTTCACCCTCTATCGTCCCCCTGCCCTTTGTCAGTTCCCTGCGTAGTACAGCACCCTCCATCCCTGCCCATTTGATCAATTCCTCCCTCCACTTAGTAAACCTTGGTCCCTTAATTACCTTCCATTGCATGGCCAGTATACTTTTAGCTAAAACCAATGGGAAGTCTGTAAATTGTGTAGTTATTTTGCGTTTATGTGTTTGAGGGAATCCTCCTAAGATGCAATTATTAGGCTATTACCCAGAGGGTTACATCAATAACGCAGAGCATTATTGACTCCTAGAACCCAACTAGTGAGGGGCACTTCCATACCATATGTTAAATCTTAGTTCCTAGTTCACCACATCTAGGGCAACACGCTACTGCTGAGGGGTAGAGTTTAATTATCTTGCCAGGTGTTAGGTAAGCCCTATGAAGAAAATACAAGTTGATGAATTTAAATCTGGCATTGCGAGACACAGTGGGGGTATTTGCCAGGATTTTATCTCAGTCTCCATCTGTGATCTGTTGCGTCAAGTCAGTTTCCCATTTAGCTTTCAGTATGTGTAGGGGCATAAGAACATTCACTCTTATAGCCCTGTATATTCATGTCATTGCTTTGAAGCGACCTGTTGCAATACAAAGGTGTTGGCAGCTCTGGTGCGTTGTAGGTTCTGATTGCCCCATGCCCCAATGGGTGCGCTCTGTGGCAACAAGTGAGCCGCGCAAAAGGAATTGTCCGTCTGCTATATCAAATTCCATTGACATGTCCCCAAAAGAGAGCAGTACAACATCTCTGTGCAGATCTCCAACACGAGTGATCCCATAAGCAGTCCACCCCGGCAGTCCACACCGTACTCCCCCAGGCATCAACTTCTCTAGCCATCCTAATGGCACATCAGGCGGGTAGGGAGTAATCGTGCTGGTCCTCTGAAGGCAACAACACCACCATTTCTTCATCACCAGGATCTCATGGGATGTGCTAGGGAGCCATCACTGGGGGACCAGGAGGATGGGGGGTAGTTCTCGAATGTTGGGAAGAGCAGCGACGGCAACCTCCACCGGTATTAGACTATTGTAAAGCCACAAGTTGAGTCATTGCAATTGTGCAGCAAGGTAATATGCTTCCATATCTGGTGCTGCTAAACCCCCCTCTACTATAAGTAGTTGTCACTTTGTCAGGGATGTTCTGCATCTACCTGCCCCAGAACAATTCTATTAGTATTTCCTGAAACATTTGTTATTGGATTATCTTTGGCAATGTAGCAAAGAAGTAAAGTAATGATGGAAGTGACACCATTTTGGCTACTGCGATTTTGCCCGCGATGGAGAGTGGTAGTGAGGTCCAGAAATTCACACTAGAGCGAAGCATTCTAATTGCCACTCCAATATTACGGTCTAATTGGTCCTGGATGATCGTGATAAATTTTAACTCCCAGATATTTCAAACAGGCATCCTTCCCGGTGAGGCCATGAAGATCTCGGGTGGGAGGACCTCTTTCTTAATCGGGAATAAATAGGATTTTTGCCAATTGATATGAAGACCAGACACCAACCCAAAACACTCCAAAACTTCTATCATCCCTGGGGGAGCCTAAGTCTGCATTGTGGAGGAAAAGTAACATATAATCAGCATATAGTGCTTCGTGGTGCATCTCTCCTCTTACAATCAATCCATTATCGTGTCTACCTGTGCGCGCTCTGCAGGCCAATGGTGCCACTGCTCTGTCCATCATCCTTTTGTGTTACTAAAGTTGCCCTAAGTGGGAAGGGTATGCCTAGACGTGGATCCCTTGGTCACTGTGCCACTAGATTCAAGCTAGCCTGGCTGATAAAGGGCGATACTCTGAAATCAGTCCCAGGATGCTTCTTTCTGGTCCAGGGAGGACCTGGCAGGAGGTTTGGGCTGGACTGTTCCCATGGGGAACAGGGTCAAGGTTGATTTGCATATGGCTTGGTCAAAACTGGAGTGGCATGGTGAGCAGAAAAACGATGGATTAAACCCAGATCTGTGACTGGGGGTGAGTGGGTAAAAAGTTTCAGCACTCCATCCGTCATCTTTTTGAACTGCTATTGCAAACAGCAATGGGGAAAGGGGGCATCCCCTTTTGCACCGCTATCGCAAACAGCAATGGGGAAAGGGGGCAACCCTGTTGGGTTACCGGCCCGACACAGTAACAATTCAATACAATTCTGCCAGTGCACACCCACGCAGTGGGACAGGAGTAGAGTAATTTGGTCCAATTAATAAACCCAGTGCCCAGATCTGTCTTCTTCGTGACCCAGTAAAGGAAATCCTAGCTTAGGCTGTTAAAAGCTTTCTCTATGTCCAGAGCCATAACAGCAGCACTTTGTTTGTCAATGCTGTCATCAGTCAAGATCGAGAGAAGCCTTTGAATATTGGTTGCATTGTTACGTCAAGGGATGAAACCGGTTTGATCGAAGTGGATCATTGTGGTCATATGTGGGAGGAGATGAGGTGCTAGTCTGTAGCTAAGTATTTTTTTGTCCACATTGAGCATGGACAGAGGACTGTAAGCATGGAAGTCAGTGTGGGGGCGCCCAGGTTTCAGGAGCGACACAACCAAATCCTCGCAAGTAGATGCTGGTAGGTGGCCTGCATCATGAGCAGCTGCATAAAGTTTCACCTATCTTGGCTTCTGAAGACTCCCATAGACTTAAAAAAATTCTACTCATAAACCATCTGATCCAGGCACCTTACCATGTGCCATGGTCTCTGATAGCTGCTCTAATGTCTATGAATCGTAATGTCTCCTCCCAGGTCATTTGCAGCTTCCTGCAGGAGCACTGGGAAGGTGACAGGAGCGAGGAAGTCCTCAAGTGTACAATGTGGTATGGCAGACAATGGTGCATAAAGAGTCATGTAATACTTCTAGAATGTAGTGCTAACAGCTGATTGGCTATAGAGGGGAGTCTCGGCCTCTGATTCCACTTCTAGTATCATGGAGTTCCTAGCTGTGGGGTTAGTAAGCCATGCTAATAAGGTTCCCGCTTTATCATGCTCAGCGTGTGCACAAGTAAGATATTCCCAATAATCAAAGCAGTGTAGTTTGTGATTTTGGGTCGCCAGTAGCTTTGTGCTTCCAATAATGGTCACTTGAGTGCCACATTCCCAGTGTCTCAAGGTTTCTCAACACTCTTTCTTGGGTTTCCATATCAGATAGCAATGTACATCTGACACTCAATACCTTGGCTATGCACCAACTTCTGATGATTGTCTTAAATGCATCCACTCAGTGAGAGGGGAGGAAGTGGTCCCGGTATTCTCTGCAAAGTAAGTGAAGATTGCATCCCCAATGGTATGTTTGAAGGCAAGGTCATCCGAAGCCTCAATGCAGAGGTGCCAGTACGATAGACAAGGATGCTTATGCTCCCAATTTAGGGAGGGTATGATTGGATTATGGTCAAACGATGCCCGACAGAGTTATTCTATGTACAGACTACTCCTTGAATGACTGGTGTGCATAGGAAGGTATCAAGGCGAGCATGAAGTTTGTGCATGTCAGAAAAAAAGGAATAATTGAAGATTCCTGGATGTAGTTGTCTTCAGATATCTACCAGTCCCAACTGTGTCTGCCAGTCCATAAAAGTGTGGTTGATGTGGTTCATGGGAGAGTCATGTAATGGTGGATGGGACCTATCAAGAACAGGGTCTGTAATGCAATTGAAATCACCCCCTAGTGAAACATGTTGCATTAAACAAGGGGCAAGCTTCCTGGAGAGTTCCACAAAGAATCTCCCTTGCTCTGTACTAGGGCCATAGATTCCCACAATGGCTAGATCGCGATGTGCCAACATCCACACGAGCACTACATACATGCCCTCTGGGCCAATGAGTTCCATTGTTTTCTAGAAAGGCACCTGGGTCTCACCCATATTGAGGTCCCACTGGCAAAGGCTGAATAGGTTGTTGCATATATCTGACCCTTCCATCTTTTGTGAAGTACCAGCGTTTCGGCTGTACTGAGGTGGAATTCCTAGGGCAGTGCTATATGTGCACCTCACCTTTTAAGGTACATGCACACCATATAGTGCTTGGACATGCTGTTGAGACCCTGGACATTCCAGGATAGCAAGTTATGGTAGGGGGAATGCCATTGACACAATCAAATCTTTAGTGATAAAGTTGCAGGAAAGGGGCAGGCACACCCACTCTCCTAAGTCCACGCAATGCAACTGGTAGGCTGCCGCAAGTGCCTCCAGAAAGTGGCCCAGGCCAATGAGTCACTCCGGGGTGCCGGACCCAGACAGCCGCTCGGATGGGGCACAGCTCCTGCAGCACTCCTCCCCAGTGCTGATCGTCCCTGCCTGTTGTCACCAGTGCTCCCGCAAGGGCCAGTCGAGTCTCCTTCCCCCTCACTCTCTGTCCATTCCACAGTTGGGCAGCACCATAGTCCAAGCCACGGCAATGAACTATCATTGAGCAGCGGGCTATCAGCTCTCTGTGCCGCCCAGTGAGTCCTGGTAGATTCTCCTGTCTTGAGTCCTCCGGGGAGGCACGCTCCTTGTCTGTGTCCTACCTTCAGCAAGCCCCATGCCAAGCACACATGCACGTTGCCATGTTGGGAGGGGCAGCACTAGTCACTGAGCGGAGCCATTGGAGTGGGAAAGCAGCTCTAACTTCAGTTATGGTGACCACAGCAAAATTCTAATGTCTAATGGGGTCCTCTGATATGAACCAGTCAGTCCTGATGCAGCTGGTGGAGCTAGGATGGCTTTTGATGGTGGTGCCCAGCTGGTAGCACTCTAAAAAGTGTCTTGCTCCACTGGCGTCAGGCCACGCCCTCATCCCATACAACTGTTATTATAGAATGATGATCTACCTTCCACTTCTCACATACATCCTTTACTCTCAAATTTTTCACCCGCACATCTTCACAAACTCAGGTACCCTCTTCTCTTACCCTTCTATCTCCCACCATATGTTTTGCATTCCTCATCTCTCTATCCTCTGATACCCTGCTCTCTTTCTCTCACTTTCCTCTAGTTTGCTCTGTCACAGCTTAATATCTTCCCCTTCCTATTCTTACTACCTTAACACACCTTCTAATCTCACCTTTTAGTCTGAACCCATCCTTCCCTAACACTTACCTGTTGCCCAAACACTCCCTCACACCCTCCATCTCTCTAAAATCCTACTCTCTAGGGCAACTTACCTCCACATACACTTGCCAAACAGAACCAAAGGAAGTCTATTTAGTAGGTTTTGCTTGCGCAGCACTTGCGCTGTGCTTACAAAATTTCTTGTATTAAAAAAATCTTAAAATGGGCTTAGAACTCGCCCCTTAGTTACCTGAAATCAGTTGATTCCAATGTTGCTGTAAATTACATGCTTCTGATTGGCTAGCACAGCATCTGCTTTCACTTCCTGAGAAGGCTTTCTGAGATAGCAAGAAATCGGAGGATGCAAGTTGTAGAAAGAAACAACATTATACATAGTGCTCTCTATCCAGGTCATATAGCTTAAATATGTAATTCAGAGAGTACACATTAAACATTAAGAGCCTTAGACTGTTGTTGCCAAAACTAAAACAGCACTTTTAAACAGTCTGGAGTATCCCAACCTTGGTGAAGGCTCTGCACGCTGCACAAGGGGGGTTGATACTGAAAAGGTCTCTTTTAAAGATCTTTCCTCACTCTTTGTGTAGGAGGCTTGCCTGGTTTTTAGTGGGTATCTATGATACTTACACATTATACGAGGTCCAGTTATCCCTTATTAGTGAAATGTAGGCAGTGTCTAGAAGCCAGGCTCTCTAAGGGTAGCTGTAGCTGAGCAGCCAAGGCTTATCTAGGAGACATGCAATACCACTGTAGTCACACATTACTCACACATGAAAGAAAATATTCAGTGTTACAAAAATAAAGGTATTCTATTTTGGTGACACAA
Organism: Pleurodeles waltl; assembly: GCF_031143425.1. Lineage (NCBI taxonomy): Eukaryota > Metazoa > Chordata > Amphibia > Caudata > Salamandridae > Pleurodeles > Pleurodeles waltl. The sequence continues at coordinate 505,274,346 of NC_090443.1, forward strand.
ATGCCAAAAATACCATAGAGACTATACTCCCTTAGGAGGTAGGTAATACACAAATTATATACCCTAGTATGCAGAAACAGGTGTAAAAACAGTTAGAAAAAGTGCAAATAGTGAAAATCGCAATAGTTAGAAATGGACCCAGGGGGAACACAAACCATATACTAAGAAAGTGGAATGCGATTGTCGGTTTCCCACCTAGGCAAGTGTAGTGTGTAGAGGGGCCCTGGGAGTATTAGCAGTGGCGGCCGGCAGCTTTAGGAGGCAGGGGGTCAGGCGGGAAGCACACACACACACTCATTCTTTCACACACAGACATGCACTCACGCACACACATCCATTAACAACACACATAACATTCAAACATGCACGAACGCACCAAACATTAATTTTAAAAGTTCACACACAGTCATTCTTTCACACACACATGCACGCACATCCATTAACAACACTAATAACATTCAAACATGCACGCAGGCACCAAACATTAATTTTAAAACATCATACACACACACTCATTCTTTCACATACGCATGCACACACATCCATTAACACTCATAACAATCAAACATGCACGCACACACCAAAAATGTATTTAAAAAGATCACACACACTCATACTTTCAGACACACACGCACATTCATTAACAACAGTCATAACATTCAAACATGCATGCACGCACCAAACATTCATTTTAACACATCACACACACACTTACCTTCAGCCTCGAGGTCCCAGGAGGGTTGGGACTGTTGCCTTCCCTCATTGGCTGACCTTAGCCATTGAGGGAAGGCAGCAGTTCCAGCCTTGTCACAGAGTGGGATGGGGTCAGTGAGACTGCTGACCCCACCCCACCCCACTCTGTGATGAAGTGTCACTGATTGACACTCGCCCTGGGTACTTCAGGGCTTAAACCTGAAGCACCCAGGTCGAAGTCAATGGGTGAAGCTTTCCTCGTCACCCAGGGGAGGGCCTCGAGGCACCTTTGCTGAGCCAAGGAGGTCACGCCCATAGGAGCTGTGACCTCCTCAGTCCAGCAAAGTTCAGCTCAGGCAGCCAGGAGTCTGCACAAATCGCACATGTCTCACTTCTGGCTATCTCAGTTGAAAATGAAGAGTGTCTGTCAGGCTGACCTTTGTTCAGCCTGACAGACACTCTTCATGAGGGGCAAAAGTTGGGGGGGGCGTGGCCCCTCCGCCCTAAAGGACGGGGCGCGCCTAAGTATTAGAAAACACCAAAGGTAAGTAATAGAACCTACCCCAAACCCCAGGAAAGCAGGAGTAACTCACAGTAATTTTCATAGAACACACAAGAACATGAGAAAGAAGATAATGCAAGAACCAGAAGAGACTGCAAGACACCAACAGTGGATTCCCGGACCTGAAGACCTGTGGAAGAAGGGGACGAAGTACAAGAAGCACAGAAGTGTCCAGGGAGAACAGGAGCCCCTGCTAACCTGGCTGAAGGTGCAAAAGAAGAACCACCGTTGAAGAACAACAGTCAGTACTGCACCCAAGAAGGTGGATGTGGGTTCCTGGTTTGTGCAGATAATGTCCCACGCCAGATGGAAGATTGCAGTCTGGTTTGCATCAGTGGGTTCTGTCAACAAGCCTTGGCACACGCAAAGCTTGCGGTTAGCGGACAATGGCGCTGCCCGGCACTAGGAGGGACCTGGTGGACTCTACCCAAGAGGGGGAGTCACAGAGGGCTCTCAGCAACTCAGAGAGCCCACAGAAGACCAGGCAGCATGCACAGGAGTCCTACAGCACGGAGAAAAGAAGGTGCAAAAGGAGGCCCACGCAGCACTACAATAAAGGATCCCATGCCGTCGGAGAACCACTCTCGAAGCTGTGCGTAGCCGGATAGAGTGCTGGGGGCTGGAGCAGCATGGTGCATGAAGAACTTCGTGGAAGAATGCCAACAAGCCTTGGCATCTGCAAAATACGCTGTGCATGGGGGTACTGCCTTGCATGGGGATGCAAGCTCTTACCTCTACCAAAGTTGGACAGTAAGACATCAGGACTGGTGGGACCACTTCAGTCCACCACCCGTGATGCAGGAGCCACTCAACTCGTCAGGATTGGGAACCCACGCAGCCAGTCGTCGTTGCAGAGAGGTGTCTGCTGAAGCAGGGGAGTGACTCCTTCAATCCAAGGGAGATTCCTTTGTTCTTCTGGTGCTGGCTGAAGACAGACTGTCCCCTGAGGATGCATGACCAGGAAACATTTGCAATTGCTGGCAGGAGCTGAAGATACAATGTTGCAGAAGTTGTCTTTGCTTCTTTGTTGCAGTTTGTAGAGTTCCTGGAGGGTCCATTTTCAGTTTCTTTGGTGAGAAGGTGAAGTAAAGGATGCAGAGGATTCCTGCCGGAATCTTTCAATCGAAATCTGAAGAACCACCCAAGAGAGAGATCCCAAATAGCCCTGAAAGGGGGATTGGTCATCTAAACAGGTGAGCAACTATCAGGGGAGGGCTCTGACGTCACCTGCTGGCACGGGCCACTCAGATGCTCCCAGACTTCCCTGCCAACTTGAAATCCAAGATCTTAAAACCCAGGGGCCCTCTGGAGGAGCTCTGAGCACCACTCCTGGGGTGGTGATGTACAGGGGAGAGGGCACTCCCCTTTCCTTTGTCCTGTTTCACGCCAGAGCAGGGACTCGGGGTCCCTGAACCATTGTAGACTGGATTATACAAAGAGGGCACCATATGTGCCCTTCAAAGCATTTCCAGTGGCCTGGGTAAGCTATACCTCCCAAGCCAGTAATACCTATTTCCAAAGGTAGAGGGTGTAATAACCCTCTCCTATAGGAAATCCTTTGTTCTGCCCTCCTGGGCTTGAGCTGCTCAAGCAACAGGAGGGCAGGAACCTGTCTGAGGGATGGCAGCAGGTGGGGCTGCCTGGAAAACTTCAGAAGTCTGGAATGTTGCATGTTGGATGCGAGTGTGCATGTACAAAGGTGTAAGTGCGTGTATGTTATGTTTTGTAAATGCGTGTGTGTGTGCGTGCATGTTTGAAAGTGTGTGCGGGTGTGTGTGAGTGGAAGTATGCATGCGTGGATGTTTATGGGAGTGTGTGTATGTGTGTGTGCGAAGGGGGAGCGTGAATGTAGGGGGGTGGGAGGCATTGGAGAGGTGGGGGGTGGTGGGGAAACTGGAGAGGGAGGGGGACGGGGGAGACCCCTATCAGTGACAGGGAAGAAATTCCCTGTCACCGATAGTTCCTACCGACATGGTTATCTCGGCGGTAAGGAAGCCACGAAAACCATGGCGGTAGGCGAGGTCATGATCCTGCAGGTGGAACAGTGACAGCCGCTGGGCTGGAGATAGATATCTCCAGCCCGGCAACTGTCACCACCATAGCGGTCGGAGTGGTACATTGCGGTACTTACTCCCATGTTACCACCGACCGCCAGGGTCATAATGACCCCATAAGTGATTTGGCCCAGAATCACAGGCTGTTGAGCCAACGCCGAGACTCAGACCCGGTTTCCTAGCTCCATATTTGGTAGCTCTGGCACTCATGCCACATCCTCTCCCCAGAGGACCCCACATCCTCTACCTAGCCTCAGCCTCAGTTCAACATTTTGCGATTACGGGCAAATCACTTAATCTCTCTGTACCTCAACACAACAAGCATTGACAGGTTTGGCAATTTTTAAAGACAGGTTGGACAGTGGCACTAGCTGCTGTACAACATGGCTTAAAGATTTTTTTAAAAAAAGGTTATCACGTGGACAACATTGAGTGCATCAAAGTCCTTTTTTTAGCTTTAAAAAATGTTGCACAACACCTCCAAGTAGGGGTGTGTGAAGGTCTGATGTCTGCTTTGCAACTTTGTGTAACTTATTTTTAAATGTTGCTAACTCTGCCAAGTATGAAACTTGCAACATTAAAATACATGTTTAAGACGTGCATTATAGCATCCTTTTATGGTAGTGGGAAACCATTCTTGCTGTTGCTCAGGATTGCAAGCAGCTGCAGGTGACTGGCTCCCTATCCTCCACCTCGCTCAGAGGCGTACACTTTGCTTTCTTGCTGCTTCATGGGTAGGGATTTCCAGTAAGGGAAGAGACAGCGCTGTGCAGCTCTCAAACAGCAGCTGTTTAACTGCTGCCCCTTAGATTAATGAGCAGTGCTGATTTCAAGCCAGTGGTGGCAGGCGGGGTCCTCCAGTGCTCATGTTTGAGGACTAGGACTTATTTTTCACCATCAGACTTTGACCCAGAACAAGGAAGCGAAAAGCAAAAAAATGAGAAAGAAGGAGGCAGATAAAAGACAGAAAACACTGGAAAAACAAGAATGGAAAAAAGCAACATGATTGAGATAAGGGTGTATTGAGAATATGGTGATGGATAAAAGAGGCAGAACGTGAAATCAAGACTAGACAGCTTTGGTATTCGGCAATCCTGACGCTTAGCAGCATTGTGGACAGGCTTCTGAGAAAAACTTTGAGACCTGGCACTTATTCCTTTTCAAATTAAGCACTGCTAAGGGCAGCACTGCGATGAAATTACCACCACAATGAGCCATTGTTGTCCCCTTATTGTGCAATTCCCTACAGCTGGGTGTCAAGCTCTTCCCCGATGGGACATCTGGTTGCAGGAAAGCAAATCCTGCAAGGGGCTTAATATAACGTTCGCTTCGGAGAAATTGGCAAAGAACAAAGTTTTTCTATTGTAATGAAGAAGTCCAAAACGACTCCCACCACTTCTTTAACTAGATAGGTTTACATTTACATTTACATAGGTTAATGATGTTCAACTAAGCAACTGGATAAATATTATTCTACAAAATAGTAACCAATACTTATGATTTGACAATGCTGGAAAACATCTGTGTATTAAAGAAGTTTTTAACTTGTGAGAAAATGTTTCTCCTAAAGAGTGTAGTAATTCATCGAAAGCCGATTCTCAGAAAATGGAAAACACTGCCGTCCTGAACTAGACACATGGCTGAAAGCCATGAGCAGACATCCAGCAATGGAACAAGTTTTGTTGAAAATTAGAAAGATGTTTAACACTTATTATATTTCGTCCCCAATACTGGAACAAAAGAAACGGCCAAATATGTATTATTCAGAACTAAATCTAGCAAGAGTTATGATTTAAATGTCCAGAGAATTAACTTATATATTTAACAAATGAAAGATGATGATCTTTATGGTATAATTGGATAGAGACTTAATAGTGGGTGTAATGCATGTGCTGTTTAGGGGAGTGTGTGATGTCATGACAGTATGTGTTTTCTGTTTGCTGTATATTTATGATATTTAATGGACTGAATTCTGTGTAAAATATTATTTTTCTAGAAATAAATGCGAAGTGCAGTTCATCTGGTTATGTTTAAAGGGTATGATCGCACACTATTAGTACCAAGGCCAAGAACACACTTGTATTTCACCTCCAGATACCCATCCTTATGTTGTGATAGGGTCTCATAATGCTGTTCCTCTCAACTGTGAACTATATGTTGGGAGGCAAGTCCCACACTACCCACATAGCCCATTTTTTAAAAAATTCCGAATTAAGACTCTTGGTGGAGCCATCTTGATGGGTCCCCAAAGAACTCCCTGGGACTTCTGATTTCATAGATCTGCAGTACTCCTTAGGGGGTGCATCAGTGGGTCAAGAAATGCCCTCCCTTTGCAGACTGTTGGAAAGCCTCTTGCTGTCTGCAGACAAGAAATGCAGTAATAACTTCTGACATTTCAGACTAGAATTTATCAAAGGCTTTCATTTAGCATACACCACTTTTCCAAAATATAGAGGCTTATGGCTCCTTTGGTAACGCTGAAAGGGTGCCCACTTTTTAAGTGGTTTATGTTATGTCATGATCTGTATGTAGCACGAAAGTGGGGGGGTGTAGCTGTCTGGAAAAGATACGTATTTAGATCATATTTGACCTTTTGTAAAATTAGATTCATCTCTAAGTTGCTCACTGAAGGCAGTCTTATTGAGATTGGAGAGAAAAGAAAGGGATGGCCGCCACTAACAGTTTGTATGTCAAAATATTGAATACAAAAATATTGATATAGACGATATAGACTGCAGTGTTTCAACTAGCACAATAGTCAAGCAAACCATTCATTGGGGCAGTGCTTAATCTGACCCAGTGGGTGCTTGTAGGGTCCACAGGCACTAAATTACAGGGACTGGCACTTATGTTTCCTCATCATATTTTTTTCTTAGAGCAAGAGGGAGAAAACCATACAAAGGGGAAAGAGGGAGGAAAAAACGTCACGAAAGGAGACAGCTGTAGTGTTGCTTTTCGTGACGTAACGAACGCGAACTACGTGGAAGTGAACATTATGGACCTCATTAGAACATTGGCAGTAAATGCCGCCTACCGCCACGGCGACAGCCGCCAAAAGACCATCCCCCTGGCTAGCAGATGACCGCCATATTAGGACCGTAGCCGGAATTCCGCCAGAAGGATGGCGGAATTCCGGCTACGGTCATGGCGGCAGATGGTGGTAAGGTGGCGCTGCTGCCAGCAGCAGTGCCACGCCAGTAGACTGCCGCAGACCATATCATGACCAATGATACGGCCTGGCAGTGTTTTGATGGCAGACGTTGCTGCTGGCAGCAGCGCCCCGTCTTCTGCCGGAGGACCCCCTGCAAGCAGGTAAGTCGGGTACTCCGACAGGGGAGGGGGTGTTGTGTGTGTGGGGGTGTGGGTGTATGTTTGTGTGTTCGTGCATGCGGGTGTGTGGCGTTTGGAATGCATGTGTGCATGAATGGATGTGAGTGCGCATGTATGTTGTGTTGTGTGAATGCGTGTGTGCTTGTATGTATGTCAGTTGGTATGGATGTGTTTATGTATGGATGTATGCATGCGTGGGTGAATGTGGGTATGTGTGTGTGTATGCATGTGTATGTCTGTGCGTGTAGGTGTGTGTAGGTCATGGGGGTCTGGATGGGAGGGGGTGGCTGGGGGGGTTCTCGGGAGGGGGAGGGGGCGGGGAAGACCCCTATCAGTGACAGAGAAGGGATTCCCTGGCACTGATAGTGCCTACCGCCATGGTGTTTTCGTGGCGGTAAGAAAGCCACGAATACCATGGCGGTAGGTGGGGTCATTATCCCGTGGGTGGCCTTCTGACAGCCACTGGGCTGGAGACTGTAGTCTCCAGCCCAGCTTTCGTTACTGCCGTGGCGGTCGCTGTGGTACATTGGCGGTTTGGCTTTTACCAAACCGCCAATGTCATAATATGGGGGTATGTACCGCCAGCCTGTTGGCGGTACTACTGCAACTATAACACCGACCGCCGGGGTCAAAATGACCCCCTATGTGTTTTTACTCCAGGGGTAATGGGCCAGCCACCTCTGCATGACTGGGTGATATGAGCGGCGATCCTGGTCAAGTAACCAGGGTAATAAAGGTGGGACCCGAAGGGGCTGTGAGGTCATTGGCAGCCGCCGGAATTGCACTAAAAAAACCCTTACTAGTGTGCCTGAGTCATCTGTAGGCCTCCGGCCTAATAATAAATAACGCCCATTCAGCTGTATGGCCCCCATGCCAACCAACACAGTAATAGTGCTGTAACACGTACAGCCATGCCCTCTCGACACTACGAACTGGTGATTAGGGACGGACCGTCGGAAGGTACCGCAGACCATGTGTGCGCCTTCGTGTGGAGGCAGAAGATAGCATTGGATAGCACATGCGATGCCAAGTACTAACGGAGTGCCAGTGAAGGTTGAACTCCCCTGTAGCCCCTCCTGCATGGGCTGTGAAGCAAATTTGCTCTGGTTGAACCCCCAACACGAGCTACCTACAGCAAAAGGTGGGCCACCACCCCCTTGGATGTTCTGAAATACAAAGCAAATACTCACCTGCACCAGTGAAAAGGTACTTGACTGTGACCAGAGGCAAGGGGTGCACTGCTAGAACTGCAATACAACCTCACAGCAAGGAAAAAAAAACAACAGAGTGAGACAGCGTCATAAAGGAAGGAGAGAGGGGCAGAGGTGAGACAATCCACATCTAAATTACCAAGAAGCACCAGTTTTGGAGGAATCACGTCCAAAATACCCCCTATAGAGCCATTCATCATAGAAGGGGCCCCGTCTGCCCAAGCCTCAAGAAGGAGGGACTGGGTAGACAGAGTTACCCTGTACTTTGACGCAATGAAGATATAACATGACAGAAAGAGAGCCATGATCCTGCACCTGGGAGGGAAAGAACTGCATAGAATCTCCAAAACACTTGCAGAAGCAGACCCCAGAACACATGCAATCCTGATCACCTCACTCAATGCGTACTTTGCACCCATGGTGAACAGGGACTATGAACGATTCATCTTTCGACAAGCCAGACAGCAAGAGTCCCTTGACGTGTTCCACACCCGACTCAAGGAGCTAGCGAGCACCTGTGGCTTTGCAGATGAGAATGAAGAGCTAAGAGGCCAGATCATCCAGGGCTGTGCTTCAGCAAAGCTGAGAGAGCACATCTTGGAGAAACCAGGCAAATCTCTTACCGACATTCTAACAATGGAGAGGAGCAAGGAACTCTCCAAAGTCAGAGCTTCTCACATGGAAGCGGCCCTCCACGCACCCATCAAGGTAGAACCCGTAAACATCATCACGTCAGACATCCCCCGGAAGAAGCCCACAAAAGCAGAGACACCACGGAGGTCATGCGGGTACTGCAGAGGTCCCCCTCACCGCATGGTGGTCTGCCCCGCAAAAGGGAAAAAGTGCATAGCTTGTGGCCAATACAATCACTTTGCCAAGGTATACTGATCGAGTGAAAAGGAGGCCACTTCAACCCGCGTCAACACATTAGTGGACCAACCGAGCGACATAGATGATGACGAGTCCGAACACACCATCCATGCGGTGTTCACTGTCGGCATGAGAAAGAGTGAGCACTCACCTACCGCAATGTCACAGATGGTGCTAGCCACCGTGGACACTGGAGCATCCATCAACTTGCTGTCAAGAGAAGTATACAACAACCTACTCCCTCCTCTGCAGCTTCACAAGGCACAGGTGAAAGTCTTTGCATATGGCCAAAGACACCCGCTACACATCCATGGGAATTTTCATGCTCCTACCACCCACGGATCAAATGTATGTAACTCAACCATCTATGTTACAGGGGAGGTGCATGGAATGTTGCTGGGATGTCAAACTGCTGAGGCTCTGAAAATAGTCATGTTCGCCCTCGGGGTCCATCATGAAAACAGTCACGCACATTCTTGAGGAATTTCTGGATGTGTTCACAGGAATTGGGTGCTTAAGGAGGAAGGAAGTGACACTTCACATTGACCCGACAGTGAAACCAGTAGCCCTGAGGAACCGCCAGATTGCATTGCATTTGAGACCCCAAGTCGAAAGAGAACTCACCAATCTGGAAGAAGAAGGCATTATCCAAAGTGTGGCAGGTTACACCCCATGGGTTTACCTCATAGTGGTGACACGAAAACTGAAACAGCCAGAAGAGGTCCGCATATGTGTAGCTATGCGATTGCCCAACGTTGCTATTAAACAGAAACGACATCTCACACCCACCATTGATGACCATCTCTCCAAGTTGAATGCCGCATGTTGGCTTTCCAAAGTAGATCTTTGCTCGGGGTATCACCAGGTCAAACTGGCTGAAGAATCAAGGTATATCACTGCCTTTTCAACGGATCTAGGGCTCTAGCTATATCATCGTTTGAATTTTGGCATCTCCAGCGCTGCTGAAATTTTTCCAAACACGATTTGTGAGATCCCCAGAGGACTCCCTGGCACTATCAACGTCAGGGATGATATCCTGATTTATGCCAAATCCATCCCTGACCACAACAGTCTACTTCGCGGATTACTCCAGCTTTTACAAGAATCTGGGCTCACATAGCATAAGAACAAGTGTGAGTTTTTGACTCAGCGGATCAGTTCTTTGGATACACCTCCGCTGAAGGGATCGTCCCAGACCCTGAGAAAGTTTGTGACATTAAAGAGGCTGCAGTGCCTACCACCGTATCTGAGGTCTGTAGCTTCCTGGGGATGGTGAACTATTGCGGGTGGTTCATCCCAGATTTGACCACTCTAACACAACCACTATAGGAGCTAACCAAAGCTGCTGCCCCGTGGCAATGGGGTACGGTCCAAGAGCAAGCGTTTGAAGCAACCAAAGCAGCCCTCTCAGCAGATCCACTTTGCTATACCATGACCCTCAAAAGAAAACTACCCTTGCTGTGGATGCCGGACCGAAAGGATTAGGCGCAGTGTTGATGCAGCGACCAACAGATGGAGAATGGGCACCGGTAGCGTTTGCGAGACGATTTCTCACGAGTGCTGAGAAGTGGTAGTCTCAAACTTAGAAAGAGGCAATAGCAGTCCATTGTGGGTGCCGGCACTTTCACCTCTATGTCTGTAGCCGACCATTTGTGGTCACTACCGATCACAAGCCCCTAAAACCGCTTTTTCGGGGGACCGTGTCAAAACCAGCCTCCTGGATAGAAAATTTGCTGTTGCTATTGCAAGAATACAATTGTCAGGTGGAGTATCGACCAGGCTCCAACAGCACTGCCGACTACCTGTCCAGACACCCCAGAGTGGCCACCCTGGCAGAAGAAGAAGAAGCTCAAGAAACAGAAGAATACGTTCGCTATGTGCTGGACCAGTCTCGGTCCCTTCCTCCATCTCTAGATCAGATCCAACACACCACAGCCCAAGATGAGTGCCTACAACAGGCGTTGAAAGCCATAGAGACCAATAGTGGCACAAATTCTAGGCAAGCTGGGCCCAGAAAACACCAGAATCCCGAAGGATTCTAGAGAGCTTATATCATGTGTGTCAAGAACTGGTAGCTGATCCAGGAGGATGTCTACTGCGAGGCCATCAGCTAGTCACCCCAGCATGTCTCCACACCCATGTAATACAGCTAACACATGCCAGTCACCAGGGCATGGTGAAGGCTAAGAACCAGTTGCAAACCAAAGTTTGTTTTCCCCTTATGGATGAACAGATGAGGCTCTCGTTTGAATGTGTCCCTGGGGCCAGGCCACAGGAGCACCCTCCCATCCGGAGCTCGTCGTGACCCAAGAAGGGCCAGGGCAACCGTGGATATGTGCAAGTCTTGACTTTGGTAGCCTTCCTGATAGGAGGCACACCATGGTGGTCATTGATGATTACTCCAAATACGCGGAGGTAGAGATTCTGACCTCGTTGACTGCTCAAGGGGCTTTACCCAAGCTTGAGAAAATAATGGCCACACATGGACTGCTGAAAGAATTGCGAACTGACAATGGGCCTCCTTTTCACAGTCATGAAGTGGCTGAGTATCTGAAGTCATGGAACATTCACCACAAACGCATCACTCCCCTCTGGCCACAAGCCAACAGAGAAGTGGAAAGGTTTATGCGCACCATAAATAAAGTGATCCAGATCGCTCATGCAAATCCAACCTTGTGATTGGGCTATCTATACTTTCTTGCGAAAATACAGGCAGAAGCCTCACTCCACCACAGGTCAAGCCCCAGGACATATGCTGTTGGGCCGAGTGGTGCTTGATTCTATTCCTCACCACCTTAACTGGACTCCAACCTCTGTGGACCCGAGGAGATTCTTTGCCCAGCATCAGAAGTCAAATCTCTGGGCAAGCTGCCAGCGAAGACCCGACCATTACAGCTCCAGGTAGGGGACTCAGTTCTCCTGAAGGGTCGGAGTACCAGCAGCAAATTTCAATTACCATTTGAATGGTCTCCCTGGGCCATCGTTCACATTCATGGCTCCAAAGTGACTGCTAAACAAGGCGGAGAAGAGGTGTCCCGGAACATGTCTCACTTCAAGAAATTTCAGGGGCCCCTACCTTTCACCCCAGAGTCAGAGGGTGTTGATCTGAACGGTGACCCAGAAGACGTTTCCTCACCCGATGACTCCGACAAGGTAGCCAGGCCTCACGTGGAGGAGGCTGTTCACAAGAGGGTCCTGACTTGACAGGATCCCCACCAGCGGGAGGAGTTACCGGTCTTCTGGTGACAGGAGGATGGACCAGCTATAACCTGAGAGCCAATCCGGCACCGTCATCATTGTTGCAGAATCACGCAACGTATGATTGACACCGGCTGGGTGACTGGTGGTGACCACACCAAAATTGAGGCAAGACTGTGTGAAGTATTTATTTTCAATGTTATTAAAATTAAGGAGGAATGTAGTGTCGCGTTTCGTGGCGTAACAAACGTGCACTACGTGGAAGTGAACATTATGGGGGTCATTATGACCCTGGCGGTCGGTAATAATGTGCCGGTAGTACCGCCAACAGGCTGGCAGTACATACCACCACATTATGATATTGGCAGGTTGGCTGAAGCCCATCCGCCAATACACCACTGCGACCGCCATGGTGGTAGCAGCCGCCAGGCTGGAGATAACAATCTCCAACCCGACGGCTGCTAATGTACTGCCGGCAGCATTTTGACCCTGGCTACCGCCATGATTTTTGTGGCCACCCACCCCCCTAACTCTCCCCAGATGCGCCATCCATCCACGCTTCCCCCTTCTAATCCACTACCCCCATACATGCACAGTCACAGACACGCACCACGCACACACACACTCACTCACACAGGCATACATGCATTCATACATGCATGCATCCATTCATTCTCACACACATCCATACCACATTCGCACTGATATGCAGACACGCATTCACATTTCCATTCATACACGCACTCACACATGCACACACACACACGCAAACAACACTACACCCACACTCGCATTTACGCACACACTCACACATTCATGCACACACCCCCACACACAACAGCCTACACCTCCCTCCCCAGTCGGAAACCCAACTTACCTGCATCCGTCTTCCGGCAGGGGACAGGACGGGGTGCTGCTACCGCCAGCAGAACACCGCCAGGCCGTATTATTTGTCATAATACTGCTGGAGGCCGTCTACTGGTGTGGCACTGCTGGTGGTAGCAGCACCACCTTAACATCATCGGCAAGTATGGCCACAGCTGGATTTTCACCCTTCATGTGGAGGAAACCCAGTTGTGGTCATAATTTGGTGGACGGATGTTAGATGCGGCGACGGTCTTTTGGCGGCTGTCGCCGCGATGGCAGGCGGCATTTACCGCCAATCTCAAAATGAGGCCCAATGTGTTTTCACTCCAGGGTGCTGGGCCAGCCACCTCTGTGTCACTGGGTGATATGAGAGGTGCTCCTGGTCAGGTGACTAGGGTATTAACGGCGAGACCCGAAGGGGCGGGGAGGTCATTGGCGGCCCACCGGAATCACACTAAAAAGCCCTTACTAGTGTGTCAGAGTCATCTGTAGGGCTCTGGCCTAATAATAAATAACGCACGCTCAGCTGTACGGCCCCCATGCCAACCGACACAGTAATAGTGCTGTAACATGTGGAGCTGTGCCCTCTCGACTCTACAACAGTAGTTCTGGAGATAAAGGGCAGAGAGTGTCTGGTAGTCGATTAAAGCGGCATAAGGTAGATCCCAAACTATGCAGCTCTTGTGTTTGTCACACCAACATTTAATAGTACAGCGGCTGGCTCCTGAGCAGAGCTTTGGGCACCGGCACTTATTCCTTTACAAATTATCAACTGTATAGGGGGTGCAGATTTACTATCCTAACATCTACTTACCTTTATGATATTGTGCAAGTCAGTATCTTGCAGTCAATATGTGTTGCACGTGATATCATATACATTGACGTCCTCATGCACCCTGAAAATGAATTCCAGCAATGTATAGTGGCACTTTCTATTTTAGATGTCCCAGATCCGTGTCTTGCGTGCACTTATCGATGATATACAGATGTGTAACATGGATTTTGATTTTGTAACTATCTTCATTGGTTTTAGATTTTAACTGTGAAGTAAGTAACACAAACTTAATAAAGAAGAGCACACTATATAAAAAGAGGGACAGTGGTCAAAATTTGCAGAGACAAGTTAGTTTGCATATGCCAAATGTAAACTGGATTCTTGACTTGGGTGGGAGACACTGGAGAGCTTTCTGTTTTTAGGTATGCAGTGCCTTTTCTTAAGACCAAATTCGAAATTGATTTCAGCACTCAAGACTCTCTGCAATTGAGGTATTCTGGGTTTTGCAGTGCCCCACGGAATTGACAATGACACATTTTCAAACAGAGTTTTTGGGGGCAGAGGAGCAATGGGCCTCAACTGTGGTGGTTGTGGTAATTTGTCACTAGTGTCCTAAGGTTCGCCCCACTATGGATTTTCAAACTGGGCCAAGTACAACCGTTTCCACAGTTGATTCTCAGGGTAGCAAGGAAAAGGGGCCACTGGCTTCCCAGGGAGGTAGTGGTGGGGGCAAGAGCTTAGAAATCAACAATCAACCAATAGACACATTAACCTAATGTTCAACCCAGTAATTGTTTTCTGTAGAAAAAAGTAATTTTAATCTCATAGCAAAACTACATAATTCACAATACAATTTGCGACAACAGGATGATATCCCTGATTATGATTCCCCTGTGGATACAACAGCCCCATCTGTCTCTCTTCATTGCTTCCTTTTACTGTGGTAACCTTTTGTTATAGTCCCTTGTAATGTTTAGTAGAGGCATGAATTAGGCACATGTGCTGATTATGTTTCCCACAGGTTCAGATGCAAATTTAGTCTCCAGTCCTTGTGCTCAAGTCAACACATTGCAGTTTCTCTGTTCTGACTCCATGCAGAGGCCCATGGTACTCGATTGTTGGTTCTGTAGCAGTCGAGGGGGAAGCCAGGCTTCAGCATAATAAGGCTCCTACCTTTGTTACAAGGAAGACCGAGCAAATGTAGCTCAGCAGGATTTGTCATAGTGATCATTCTGTGAGCAGCAGTGGCCCTCCACTGGCCACTTGCTAACAAACACTAAGCCAAGGCAGCTGCGGGCCTGCTGGGCCAATGGGTAAGTGGATGTGTGTTCCATCAGTAGTGGCCTTTCTAAGCCGATTGGCTTCAGCTGTTTCATGGCTTCTAAAGTGATCAGTGACAGCAGCACCAAATGGCAGCCCACACTGGCTGCCACAGGGAAAGGGATTGTGCAATCTGAGTAGTCTTATGGATGCAGTGATTATGCCCAGGAGACTCATATGCAACATGGATCACTCCAGGCTTTGCGCTTTCAGGCAGCCTGCCTCCTCATGCCAGAAACATGTAAGGCTTCTCCTCCTGGACAGTCTGCCTATTGTAGGGCCAGATAGACTCCTTCCCCCCCTCAGCAGGCAGCCAGGCTTCTAGACACTTAGACCCTCAACTCCTACCACAGACTTTAAATGATGTCCTATCATGTCTGGGAAACTGGCTCTCAGTCACACAGTTGTCCTGGCCACTCAACAATCCTTTTGAGTACTTGGCAGAGTACTACCTACATGAAGATCTTACAACTGGAACAAAGTGAGTGGTTTGGATCCCACATTTATACACCTTTTCCAGACAGTGTATGGGAATTTGCTTCGTTAACTTTCAGAACCAGTGTGGGTTGGTTCTCTTTTCAAGTGTTGTTCTCGGACTGCACCCAAGACACAGCCTTTGTGTGATGCTTCTCAAAGCAGGTAGCGCTTGGGCTGTCTACTTGCAGGACCACCCACAACAGATCTGATCTGGAAATGTCCTCACCATGAACAAGAGAAACTGCTTCTCCTCCCTCACCTTTACCATCAACCAGATAGCAGTACCCAGGAAGATATATTCAGTAGCCCCTTGCTATTAAAACTTTGGTTGAATTTTTAAAGATAGCCCTGGTTCCATCCTCCTCTTTTCACTATCTAGACAACCACCCTCCAGCAACAGGAATGCAAGGACTACACATCCACTGTCTGAGGAAGCTGTCTTCATCCTCCTCCATCTTCTGTCATGGCAAACCAGGGGCATCAAAAATGAATCACAATGGTTTCAGTACTCAGACTCATACACACACAAAGTCTTACTACTGCACTTTCACTACACAGGTTCCAGGTTTCAGATCGGAACTTTACACAGAAGGAGCCAGCAAGCCACACTGTCACTGACACAGATCTAAAGGTCTGGTCAATCATAAGATCACAAAGCATGGTACACTGCTACCCCACATCATGTGTTAAACCCAGAATAGGGACAGTGTGCATCTCTCTGCTATGAGGGTGCGCTTGGTGCACCATTCCAGGTCACAGGTCTGGTCCTAGACCTTGGATTCTAAGGGACAGGCCTGGGCCTCTGTGCGCATACTATATTGAAGTGGCGGAAAGCCCAAAATAAAAGAAAGGACAACAGTTCCACATAGAGTCATGCACCCAAGTCAGGGGGACATGCAGGGGACATTCATGTCTCAGTACACATATAAGAATCGGCCTTCATTGGGCCTGAATAGGAATATGATTCTGAGCCTAGGAAATAATGAAAATACATTTGATTTATTTTACCACATATGAAACCTGTGGCTACAGTGCCAAGATGTCATCACGGTAAACCCTTGATTTTTAGCTTTGGACACAAGACGGTTGTTGGGCCCAAAAGCTAAGAGGGAAAGTAAACCAAATGTAATAAATTATTTCTTGGATGCAGTTAACCACGGCCAGCTTTCCCTTAGCCATGCTGTAAAATCCCGTGAATGTTCAAGTATGAATTAATGTTCAAGTAGTTTCTCTAAGTCATCTTGTTTTCCCCACAGGTGAACATAAATAAGGGTAGCATCAACTTAAGCGTTAACAACAGAATATGCTGTTGCTTATTTCACCTCTGAAGAAAGTCTACCCTTCTGTCAAAGTTAACCTACCACAGGTATTTGGGCTGCCCATTAAGCAACAGTATTGTGAAGAAACTCAGTGAAAGGTAGTGCCAAACAGCAACTGAAATTAAAAGCCAATAATCCTACCTTGGCAAGAGAATAATATTTATTTATTTATTAACTTTTTTGCAAACATCGAATATTCAACAAATGGCAAACATATACAAATAAAGGAGTGGCTCAACAGCCAAGGCACACAAGCCCTGACAATGATATGCACTTCTTTCAGGCAGATGTGTCCATTTAATCAGTCAAAATGCGATCACTCTAAAACAAGTAGACTGACCTATTCTGCATTTTAGGTGTTGTGCAAGGTGGAAGCAAAATGTGAATGACACCTGAACAGATCGATGTGCTTTAACTTTATGTTTATAACTGTTTCCTATTTGGGCAAGCTCGTGGGATGAATTCAATCCAAAGTTATATTTGGCAACACAGTTGCACCTACTACAACTGACAAGGATCAAGTAAGATCATTCCTTGGTCTTGTGAAGTATTACTCGAAGTTTGTGCCTAATCTTGTGAGTGTGGTGCAGCTCTTGAGGTTACTCTTAAAAAAAGGGTCAATCTTCGAGTGGTCTCCAGAATGTGAAAGGGCTATTGTGGAAGTGAGGAGCAGTATTGGGAATATGCCCATGTTGGGACAGTTCGATGTGAAGCAGAAGACCTTGCTCAATACTGATGCGATCATGAAAGAACTGGAAGCTGTACTCCCCCAAATTGGAAGAAAAAAGGGTTTTCGTTTTTGCCTCATGCTCCTTCAAGGGTGCTGAAGAGTGATATTCAGGTGTGAAACATGAAGCACTGGCTTGTGTTTGGCCCATGAATCATTTACCATTTTATTTGTGGAGCCTGTCATTTGTTGTGAGGAGTGATCACAGGCCTCTGGTACATACGTTTACATGTAGAAATGTTGAGAACACCACTCCCCGCATAAAAAGGTGGGTTAAAAGTCTCACGGAATTCAATTTTCAGGCAGAGTATTTACCGGGTAAAAGGAATGTTCCGGCACAAAAGTGTGTTAGTTGCGAACCAAACATCTAATTTTCTCACATGGGTTCTTTTCACTTAGGGGGTTATTCTAACTTTGGAGGAGTGTTAATCCGTCCCAAAAGTGACGGTAAAGTGACGGATTTACCACCTGCCGTATTACGAGTTCCATAGGAAATAATGGACTCGTAATACGGCTGGTGGTAAATCCGTCACTTTTCCATCACTTTTGGGACGGATTAACACCTCCTCCAAAGTTAGAATAACCCCCTTAGTGTCTTCTTTTCTTTGTATTATAGACCTAACGCATGGGAGACCCCTTTGTACTTTCAGGTTTCTTGTGGACAAAAAAACATCTTTCTCATTTTCTTGGAACTTGATAGTTATGTTGTTCAGATGATACCATTTTGAACTTTGCAATATTTGGGATGGTAGGAGTTTATTTAAACTTTCCTCTGTGTATGTATTCTGTTACAGCCGTGAGAAAGTCCCATGGACGAAACACGTGTCGGCTGTAATTTCTTTTGAATGGTGTTCTCATCGGAAATGTTTAAAAACAAGCCATATTAAATCTTCTTTATGGACCACATTACAGTGTTCAACGTTTCTGTTTGAATACACGAAGGACTGACCCTTATGGACTTTTTGGAGTTCCATGGTACATTGGTGTTATAAACTCTGGGTTGTTTTCTCAACCTAATATTTATGCACCTGAAGTGGTTGGGTGTGGTACCGTTTGGCACCCTGAGGACTTTATAGCACAGCATATGACAAATTGTGCTACTGTAGGAAGTGCGAACCATATAGCACAGCCACTGCTATTTGTTTAATGAGATTAAAAGGAAGAATGGCTGGATCCAAACTGAATCCTTTATGATTGTGTCCAAGGAAGAGCGGAGTACCAGATTTGGCTACAAATGAAGAATCAATCAGGACAAGTATAAAAAAACGCTTTGATGATAAACACTGTGTGTGTCAGCGTGTATGAAAGGTGGGTGATTTTGTTTTTGTTAAAAGGCCTGTTTGGTGTCCAAAGGGAGAGTCTAAATTTATGGGACCTAAAAAGATTATTGAAGTAAGAAGAAACATGGTTGTATTGGAAGGGGGTGAAGTTTGGAGTATGTCATGTTTAGCACGATCTTCAACTGATAAACCTACATGGTCTTTACTTGCAAAGCCCTCTCAGAGTGAATCTATTGAATCAAATAGTAATGATTGTGGTCCCCGGCGAAGTGTGCAAACTTGAAGACCACTTGTTCATTTCAATGATTATTCAATTGAGTCCTTATATGATGAGATTTGAATGTATTTTTTTGTACCTAGGGTTACCTAACTAGAGGTTTCCTGAGTTTATATCATTTTCACTATTATTATTATGCGTGTGAAATGACATCCAAGATAATCCATTACAGTTATATTTTTCATTATTCATATAATATTTTTCTTGTTATTATTGGAATGCAATATGTATTCCTCTTTTAATGTTATTCCCCATCCTCATGGTTTTTGATGTTATTCTCTGTGCTTTATTATATTTCATTTTATTTATGGGTTATGTTATTTGCCTATTTAATGGAATGTACTTACATTCTTATGTTTAAGGGGGGAGATGTGCTGTAACTTAGGCCCTCATTTTGACTTTGGCAGTCTTTTGTCAAGACTGCTCTCGAAGCAGGTGCCAAAAGACCGCCAGTGTTGGTGGTCCGAATGCCGCCATATGCACCAATGGATTTCCGCCCATAAACAGGTAGAAATCCGACAGATGGCGGGTGATAGGCAGGTCCACCGTCAGCACCACCATGCTAGAAGTATTATGAGCAGTAATATTGCACGGCGGTCCTTGCATGACGGTGCGACATTGGCAGTGGAACCGCAGACATCCAGCCCTTCCTGGACGACCACCTCCACATGGGCTGCTGTGCGGTCCAGACAGGTAGGTGGACCGACCGAAAGGGGTGTGTGTGTGTGTGTGGTAGGTGCATGTGTGTGGTGTGTGCGTGTATGTGTGTGAGCATGTGTTTGTGCCAGAATGGATGTGCTTGCATGTGAATGTATGCGTGCATGGTGGTAGGGGGGTGTATTAATACGGAGTGTGTGTGTGTGTGAATGTATGCGGAGGGTGGGAATGGGGTGTGTATGAATGTTGAGGTGGGATACATTTGTGTGCGAGTGTGTGAGGGTGTGTGTTTGTGTGCAAGCGAGTGGGGGGTGTGTCTGTGTGCAAGCGACTTGGGGTGCATGTATGTTTGTGTTCGGTTGGGTGAGGATGCGTGTATGTTTGTGTTCGGTTGGGTGGGGATGTTTGGATGTATGCATGCGGTTGGGTGAGGTGTGTGTCATGAAGTGTGTTGGCGAGTGGGGGTGTGTGTCTGCAAGTGTGTGGACGTGTGGGGGTGCGTGTCCCGCTGGCAGGAATGGGAATTTTTGTCACAGGGTGCATTACATCCAGGGTTTTTGTGGTAGGGCGAGTGCTGCGAAACGTTTGGTGGTTTGCTGCTTCATAATACGGCTGGCGGTCTTAGGCATGCCGCCGGCCCAGAGGAGCTCCCTGCCAGCTGCGCTGGTCCGACTGCACCGGTGGGACTGGTGGCCTTGGTGGGGATTGACTTCAGCCAAACCGCCATACTCATAATGACTGCCACCGCGATTGTGGCGGTCCTAAGACCGCCACACTCAAAATGAGGGCCCTAGTGTTTATAATCTACTGTTCCTTTAACTACAAGGTGTCATCAGATCGAATACTGATGTTTGAGGATTCCTGGTGAGGCATTTAGAGGAGAGATATCTTGATCTGGAGGCTGCATACAGTACTGGTTTGAGGTAGATGTAATAAAGATTTTCAACTTAACAAGTATTGAACACTTCTTGACACAATGGATGAAAGGGGTTGACCAAAATTTCCTGTGTGTTTATGAATGTATGTATTGTTATTTTTTTAATGTGAGGCTGGTTTACCTAATACCTAAAAGAAACCAACAAAGGGATAATCATCATCCAGGGGTGCGGTAGTTTTTTTGTAATCACTAATTGATAAAGCTCAGACACCAGCTTGCTCACAGCTGGACCGAAGCCCTGATGGATCAAAACGACAGGTGAAAAAAAGTATAATGTTTATTGTTTTTGTGTTGGACACAAAGGAGGTACACAAAGAATCAGACTACAGCACTGGCATCTCACTTGTGTTTATAGGATATCTTGACGTCTTTTTGTTTTTTAATAGCAGTGCATGTGTTTGGAGGGTGTGCCAGCAACTGGAGGATATGAGCTAACTACAGACTAAGGCCTGATTTAGAGTTTAGTGGATGGATTACTCTGTCACAAACGTGACAGATATCCCATCCACTGTATTACAATCTCCATAGGCTATAGTGGAATCATAATACAGCGGACGGTATATCCGTCAGGTTTGTGATGGAGTAATCCCATCCGCCAAACTCTAAATCAGGCCTTCTACACGAGATGCAATGCAGTGAGAATTTGGCTGTTATAATTCCAAATCAAACAATGGCAATCAGAGATGTGAAGAAAATAAGTGCACACACTGCAATTTAGTTACTGTGTGGTTTCAGCAAAGGTATCCATTAATCTCTGAATATCAACGGCTGCCCTAGACATTAGGATCACGTCATCGGCAAACAAGAGTACAGGGACTAGGTGGCCAGCAACATTTGACTCATCAGCCTGCAGGGAACAAAAAGCATAATCAACTCCATTTATAAAAAGTGAAAATAAAATGGGGACAAAACACAACCCTGTCTGACACCCCACCTAAATCTAAAAGATGGAGAATATTCCCCATTAGGACCATATTGGACCTTGGCTGAAGGACTCACGCATAGCCAAGAGAGAAGAAAGACAGTACTTTCAGGGGCCCCAAGTAAAATCAAGGAGTGCCACAAAATTGAATGGTCCACCATATCAAAAGCACTACTGAGGTCGACAAAGCACAAGTGGAGAGAGCTTGGTTTCACCTTAGTGTATTTTCCAAAAAGGAGTTTGAGATTTACACATTGTTCCACTGTCCCCAGCCCTCTCCTGAATCTATACTGGACATTAGACAGAATACATTTATCAGTAGCCCATTGCTCCAGGCTCTGCAAAACAACCCTACAACCAGTTTCGCAGATGAGTCCAGGAAGGAGATGGGTCAGACCTATCCCTCTTCTTAAAAATCAATGATGGGATTAGCACCCATGGAATGTATTGTTCCCGGTGATGCTGCATTAATCACGAGTCAGAATTGCTCCCTGTTAGAAATGGGGTTTCTGGTTGGCTAGGGTATGCACCTCATCTAGGCAGAACCCACCCACTCTAGTCAGGGCAAGGGAGTTACACTTCCAAGATAACCCCTACTCACTCCCTTGGTACCGTGGCACGAGCAGTCAGGCCTATCCCAGAGGCAATGTGTAAAGCGTTTGCACAACACACACAACACACGTGACACAATATCCCCGCCACTAAGGAAACACAACACCAGATTATATAAAAATATACTCTATTGTACACAACACAATTATTAGACCAAACATTACATATCAGTAGTATCCTGCTACCTTAGCAGTTGTCAGAATGTTACACATTAGTTACTCTGTAACCTAGCAGTAGTCACATATAACACACAGGTTACTCTGTATTCTGCAACAGAAGCAGTAGTCAGGAAACATGTTATTACACCAAAGCATTGGTCGTAAGGATATCATGAACGCTCATAGCAGGAACATTAGAAAACATATGGCAAGTTAGAAAAACATATTAGCATGTTATGCCCATAACAGGAACATTTACATACATAAATAAACATCATCAAGCAGGTAGGCAATATATGTAACCAAGTCTGCAGATAGAACTTTAGTATATATATATTATTCCACTAGGAAATACCTGGCTTTAATGATGAAGGCTCCTCTAGAGACTAGAAGCTGAAAAATGGGGCCCCCGGCGTTCCTCTGCGCAAAACGGGGGCCTCTCTGATCCTTTGGCTGGAGGTGGGCACCACGCACCCCCTCCAACTTGTAACAGGCCCCTCCTGTGGTCCGCGATCTCCTGGGGTCTCCCCCGGGCCTGCACTGGCCCTCCGCTGTGAGGGGGAGGCCTCAAACCGATACTGGCCCACACGGGGCCACAAGGGGAAGCCGGCAGAGAGGGGGGAACTCCAGCGGGGTTCCCGCCCTGCCCGCGGCCTCGACAAACAAGTCCGGAGTGTCGGCCGAGCAGGGGGAGCCTCCGGTGAGGCTTCCCTTCCCCCTGCCCGGCAGAAGGGACAACAAGGGGCCTGGAGGGGCGAGGGAGACTCCAAAGAGGCTTCCTTCCCTGCCCACCGGCTCCAGCAGCACTCAGCGTCCCATCCAGCCGTCGGAAAGGGGCAGGCACCAATGTAGGTGCCTGCCTGTGCCCCTGGGGTGCTCCACGGAGCGTGCTTCTCCCCGGGGGCACAGCAGGAGCGCTCTTGATCCAATTTGGCTGTTAGTTGGATCTTCTTGTGCCTCTGCCATCCTCTCCTGTGCTAAGGCCTTCTCCACCTCAGCCTTTCTCTCCTCAACAGGTAGGCGCGCTACCTGCAACTTCAGGTCCCTCTCTTCCCACCTATCTCTAAGCTCATCAGGCGTCAAGGAATGAGAGGTAGCCCTGCTTCTTACACTGCATCCAGAAAGGGACTCCCTATCACTGGGACCTTCCCTGTCAACTGGCGTCACCGCCCGGTCATTCTCACCCTCCTGATCAGTCTCTCCACCACTCTCTAGGGATGAGGCCTGGGAGCTCTCCCATTGGGGACCCTCGCTACACTCAGGATCCTCAGGGTACCCCCTAAGCACACTCCCCCTCGGGTTTATGTCACAAGCCTTTCAAAGAAATTCAGAGATCTCCTGAGGTCCCCTTCTACAGACAGCCCTCTTTCTCTACAGAACACCTCTAATTCCTCCTGCTTGTAAAACAGCAGGTCCTCTAAATCAAAGGTAAGCTCCATTTTTTAAAAGGTACAATAAACACAAGTGTGACAATCCAAATACCCAAGCGTGAGAACTGAAAACAGGAAAAATGACCAAAGAGAGAAAGTTAAGAGAAGCAAAACATGCGATGGTCTAAACGCAATCCTTGTAGTGAAATAATGAGTCACAATGGTATTGTGCAAGCGCAAGTCCTATCCTCACCGCCAGCCGACCAATGTTAGAAATGGGGTTTCTGGTTGGCTAGGGTATGCACCTCAGCCAGGCAGAACCCACCCACTCTAGTCAGGGCAAGGGAGTTACACATCCAAGATAATCCCTGCTCACCCCCTTGTTAGCTTGGCAGGAGCAGTCAGGCCTATTCCAGAGGCAATATGCAAAGCATTTGCACAACACACACAACACACGTGAGACAATATCCCCACCTCAAAGGAAACACAATACCAGATTATATGAAAATATACTGTATTGTACACAACACAATTATTAGACCAAACATCACATATCTGTAGTATCCTGCTACCTTAGCAGTTGTCACAACGTTACACATTAGTTACTCTGCAACCTAGCAGTAGTCACATATAACACACAGATTACTCAGTATTCTGCAACAAAGCAGTAGTCAGGATACACGTTATTACACCAAAGCACTTGTCACAAGAATATCATGAACACCCATAGTAGGAACATTAGAAAACATATGGCAAGTTAGAAAAGCATATTAGCATGTTATACCCACAACAGGAACATTTACATACATATATAAACATCATCAAGCAGGTAGGCGATATATGTATTCAAGTCTGTAGAAAGAACTTTAGTATATATATTATTCCTCTAGGAAATACCTGGCTTTAACGATGAAGGCAACTCTACTGCCTAGAAGATGAAAAATTGGGCCCCCGGCACTCCTCTGCGCAAAATAGATGCCTCTCTGATCCTTTGGCTGGAGGAGAGTGGCACGCACCTCCTCTCTACTGGGGATGGGCCTCTCTGGGGGCCCGTGATCACTGGGCGCCCCCCAAGGTCTCAACTGGCCCTCACGAGGGGGACCACCATCCTCGGGATAATGAAGGGGGAGGGGAATGCCACGCACCCCCTCCAACTTGTAACAGGCCCCTCCTGGGGCCCGCAATCTCCTGGGGTCTCCCTGGGGCCTGCACTGGCCCTCCGCTGTGGGTGGAGACCTCAAACCAATACTGGCCCACACGAGGCCACAAAGGGAAGCCGGCGGCAGGAGGGGACCTCCAGAGGGGTTCCAGCCCCAACCGTGGCCTCCACAAACATCTCCGGAGTGTCGGCCGAGTAGGGGAAGCCTCTGGTGAGGCTTCCCTTCCCCCTGCCAGCAGAAGAGACAACAAGGGGCCTGGTGGGGCTTCCTTCCCTGCCCAGCAGCACTTGTCGGCCCGTCCTGCCGTCGGAAAGGGGCAGGCACCAATGTAGGTGCCTGCCTGTGCCCCGGGGGCGCTCCACGGAGTGCGCTTCACCCCCGGGTCACGACAGGAGCGCTGTTGCTCCAATTTGGCTGTTAGTTGGACCTTCTTGTGCCCCGGGGGCACCAGGCAGCGTGTTTTCTCGCGCTTAATTAAGGCAGCTCCCCCAGGCTGTGGTGGTGATTTCGGGCACCAGGACTCGCTTTTCGAAAAGCGATGGAACCTCGCAGGAATCCTGGGTCACGGCGGTGACTTTATCCTGGCACAATGAATAAGCGCTTCTTAAGGCACAAGACACCAGAAAGGGGAAGCGCTTTCAAGCGCTGAAGAGGTCCCCAAGGAAGCGCATTCCACAGCGCTTAGCTCAATCAAGGGAAGCATCTCTTGTGATGGAAGTAGATGCAGGGGTCAGGGGCCACAGCACCCTGCCCCTGGGGGACAACAGTCCAGGAAAAGGGCTCACAGGTGGAGGGGCCCAGCAACAGGCCAGCACAAAGAGGATGCAGCAAAGGGAAAGTCCTTTACATTGACCAAGCAGGTCACAGGTCAGCACAGCAGCAGCAGTCCATGGCCGTTCCTGGTGAGTCCTTCAACCCTTTTGTGCCCAGTTCCAAGATGATTCCATGAGTCTCCAAATTGTGGGGAAAATTCCCCTGTACTTATACCCAGTCCTTTCAGTGTTTTACAATGATGGAGAGAGGAGGTTCAAACCAGTTACAAGTTGTTCTGGGAGTGCCCCCTCTCTCCTCCAGCACAGGCTCCCAACATCAGTGGGGGGTTAATGACCCTATTGTGTGAGGCCAGGGCACAGCCTTTACAAATGTAGGTGTGCCCCGCCTCTCCCTTCTCTCAGCACAGGAAGACTATTCAATATGCAGATGCACCTCTGTGACACCTCCACCCTCCCTGTGTACAGGCTGTCTGAAAAGTATGCACAAAGCCCCAACTGTCACTCTGCCCAGACGTGGATTGGAGTCAAGCTGCAAAACACCAGAGTCATAAGCACAGAGAAATGCGCACTTTCTAGAAGTGGCATTTCTGTAATAGTAATACAATATACACGTTCACCAGTAAGCAGCATTTCTTATCACCATCACAACCATACCAAATTTGCCTATGCTACCCCTAATAAATCAGACAATACCCCTTACACATAAGGCAGGGCATTTCTAATGCAATCCTATGAGAAGGCAGCACTCACAGCAGTGAGACACCAAGTTAGGCTGTTTGTCACTACCAGGACAGGCCACGCAACCTGGCACATGTCCTGCCATCTACATACATGGCACCCTGCCCGTAGGGCTAGCTAGGGCGTACCTTAGGGGTGACTTACATGTAGTAAAAGGGGAGTTCTGGGCCTGGCAAGTAAATTTAGATGCCAGGTCCCGGTGGCAGAAAACTGCACACACAGGCCCTGCACTAGCAGGCCTGAGACAGGTTTGAAAGTCTACTTCGGTGGGTGGCGCAAGCAGCACTACAGGCCCACTAGTAGTATTTAAAATACAGGCCCTGGGTATAGCGATACCACTGTACAAGGGACTTATAGGTAAATTAAATATGCCAATTAGGTATAAACCAATCATACCAACTTTAGATGAGAGAGCATTTGCACTTTAGCACTGGTCAGCAGTGATAACGTGCTCAGAGTCCTAGAGCCAACTTCGACAGGTCAGAAAAAATAGGAGGAAGGAGACAAAAAGACTGGGGATGACCCTGCGTAAGGGAAAAAGTCCAACATTCCCCATAACTCACTTATGTCTTTGAAAGCATAAACAGGCACACCATCAGCACCGAGAACTTTTCCACTAGCACAACCTTTCAGAGATCAGAGGACCTTGTTGAGATGAAAATCCTGGGGCCTACTTGTACTAGCGTTGATACTCTTGCCTACCTCCTCTGGGACCAGGTTAATATGCATCAGCTCACTGTTAGCAGAGAAGTCAAAGATGTTTTCCAAATGGTCAACCCATACTTGGAGAGAAACATGTGATGTTAGTCCAGGGGTAGAGTAATTTTTCAAAAACGGGGCATTAACCATTTTCCAGAACAAGGTACCATCATTGGTCTATGCTGCCTGGACCAAATTTGACCAAGTCTCGTCCCTAAGAACCTTTTTCCTAGAGACTAACACTTTCTTCCTTAGGGACTTAATAGCAGAATAATTCATTGGGACACAATGCAAAGCAGTCCTCAGCTTCTTAGAAGCCTGTGTACACAAATGGTTAAACCAACCATGTCTGTAGGGGTCCCCACCCTGGCAGAGGTTTTAAAAAAAAAAAGGTATTAAAAGCCCTAGTAATTGATTTGAATGCGTGGACCAAACCAATTAGGCAATGATTAAACTCATTTATGTTCATAACTAGCAGCCTTTACAGTACACACATAGGATTGACCCCAGACCATCTAATACAGACACCATTTGGCTTAAAATGAGCAATATTTATTACATGGTTTGGGACAGTAGGGGGAAATCGGCATGGAGAGTCATAAATAAAACAACTGGGGTATGATCACTCTCTGCAGTTTGTTTTACTCCAATATTAGGGTCAAAGTGACTGCCAGTGGAGCTAATTATGAAGTGATCAATTGTAGTACATGCACTTCTACCAACAAAACTATGGGTCTTTAAATTACATGAAGTATTGCAATCTTCAATAGCTCATATTTCGAAGTTAAAAACGTTAGGGCCTTTCTGTAGGAAGCTGGCCTGGAGTGTGGTGGGTACCTGAGGTACTTACAACTTATACCAGGTCCAGGTATCCCCTATTACTGAAGTGTAGGCAGTGTCTAGGACCCAGGCTCTCCCAGCTGTGGATGAGCAGTCAAGGCTTATCTAGGAGACATGCAACGCTCATGCAAAACCACTGTAGTCACACAGCACTTACATACATGAAAGAAAACGCTCAGTTGTACAAAAATAAAGGTCTTTAATTTTGGAACACAATACCACAAAATTCTAGAGAGGCAACCCTCCAATATGAGGTAAGTAATACACTAATTATATACACTAGTAAACAGTAATAGGCACAGAAAATGTTAGAAAACAATGCAAATAGTAATAACCAATACTGACCCTAGGGGGAGCCCAAACCATACACAAAAAAAAAGAATGCGAACACAGGACCCCCACCTAGGTAAGTGGAATGTGTAGAGGGGAGCTGGGAGTACCAGAAAACCACAGAGGTAAGTAGCACAGTGTCCCCCAGCGACTAGGAAAGCAGGAGTAGATCACTGGAAGTTCCCCAAACCACTCAAAAGGAAGGAAAAGAAGAAAAGAAGACACACAGACAAGACTGCAAGAAACCAGCAGCGGATCCCTGGATAAGAAGACCTGTGGGGAGAGGAGACCAACTCCACAAGTGTCACTGGAGTCCAGGAGGAATAGGAACTATTACCCACCCAGATGTACTTGCAGGAATTGGTCGAAGGTGAGAAAGAACAGGCCAGCACTGCACCCCTGGAGCCGGAGAAGACTTCCTGATGGATGCAGAATATGTCCCATGCTGGAATGAAGATTGCAGATGGGTGTTGGTGCAGGAATTCCAACAAGACTTGGCAAAGGCAAATTTGTGATTAGTAGAAAAGTGTTGCTGCTAGGGACCAGCAAGGCCCAGAAGGACTCAGGCCAGGAGGGAGAGTCACAGGAGACCTTCAGCAACACAAACGTCCCTCAGGAGCGGGGGCAGCACGCACAGGAGTCCCACAGGACCGGGACACAGAAGTTGCAGGAGGAGCCCACGCAGCACTACAGAAAGGGATCCCGTGCAGCAGGAGAACCACACAAAGGACTGTGCATCACATGAAGGAGTGCTCAGGGCTGGAGCTGCATGTAGCCTGAAGTTTCATTGGAGGAGATGCAAACAAACCTTGGCAGCTATAAGAGATGCAGTGCACAGGGGTACTGTCCTGCATGGGAAGGCAAGGGCTTACCTCCACCCAAGTTGAATAGCTGGCATAGAGGACCAAGAGGACTACTCTGGACAACCACCTTGGATGCAGCTTCCACACAGCTCAGGATGATAGGAGATCCATGCAGCCGGTCGTCATTGCAGTAGGTGCCTGCGGATGCAGGGGAGTGACTCCTTCACTCCAAGGGAGATTCCTTCTTCCTTCTCATGCAGAGTGAAGACTTGTCACTCTCAGATGCTGGGGAAATGTTGCAGAGGCTGGAAGGAGCCGTGGAAACAATGTTTCGAGAAGAGTCTTCTTTGTGGATGAAGATTGTTGGTTCCTGTAGGGTCCAGTTTCCGGTTCCAGTGGCTAGAAGTCAAAGTGGACGTTGCAGAGGAGTCCTGCTGGAATCTTGGAAGCCGAATCTGAGAACCCACCCAAGCGGAAGACCCTAAATAGCTCTAAAAGTGGGAGTGGTCACCTAGCCAGGTGACCACCTATCAGAAGGTGCCTATGATGTCACCTGCCTGGCCTGGCCACTCAGATGCTCTCAGAGTTCCCTGCCAACCTTGGAAACAAGATGGCAGAACCCAGGGACCCTCTGGAGGAGCTCTGAGCACCAACCATGGGGTGATGATGGACAGGGGAGTCGTCACTCCCCTTTCCATTGTCCAGTTTTGCACCAGAGAATGGACTGGGGGTCCCTGAACCGGTGTGGACTGGTTTATGCATAGAGGGCACCAAATGTGCCCTTCAAAGCAAGAACGGTGACTTGGGGAGGCTACCCCTTCCAAGCCAGTCACACCTATTTCCAAAGGGAGAGGGTGTTACCGCCCTCTCCCAAAGGAAATCCTTTGTTCTGCCTTCCTGGGCTGGATCAAATCCAGCAGCAGGAGGGCAGAAACCTGTCTGAGGGGTCGCAGCAGCTTGGACTGTCTGGAAAACCCTGGAAGACTGATAGCAGCAAGACTGGTGGTGGCAGAGGACTGGTGAGGGTCCTCTCAGGGGCCCCCAGAGTGCATGGAATCATACTTCCAATATTTGCAACAGTATTGGGGTATGATTCCGACATGTTTGATACCAAACGAGCCTACATTCGGAGTTACCATTATGTAGCTGGACACAGGTAGTGACCTATGTTCAGTACATGCATAAAACAGCGTTTCTGCACTCACAAAGTCCAGGAAAATGGAACTGGAGTTTGTGGTGGCACCTCTGCTAGTGCAGTGGTGCCCTCACACACAGGTACTTGCACCCTGCCCTCTGGCCTAGGGGGGCCTGCCATAGGGGTGACGTACAGTGAGCTAATGCAGTGACCTAGTAGTGAAAGGGTGCATGCACTTGGCTGCGTGTTTCTACAAGCCGCACAACGCCTCCCCGGGCTGCAATAATGAGGACATTAATCCATTGTTAGAGTATTTAGTCAAACCTTGTAATTTGATGATCGTTGGATCACCAACTAATTTGTGGAAACTTCTGCCTGTGCCAGCTCACATTGATGATGTCCCAGGCCGGTTGAAGGCTGGGGCTGCAATAATTTTGATTTGGGTCTTTAGGGTTTAACCCTTCAATTTCTATACTTTTTCTCAGACACTTGTTCCTTAGGGGACATTGGCCGTTGGTTTTTATCACCATTATATCCGATTTTGAAAACTATGAACAGGGGCTTGAGGCTTATGGCCCATATGAGGATGAGGACTATTACTATATACCCTATATGGAGCAAGTCATTGAATCTACTGTCCAAAAGTCCATTAGCAAAGCTTTGTCCTCCGTTTTACAACCTTTTAAAAAAAATGTGGACAGCTTTTCCCAACCCCCAGTTCCCATTCTTCCTTTGTCAGGGGACTCGTCCCTTCCTGCTCCTACTTCCCTGGACCAACCCTGGACCCATGCTAATACCTTGGCCAAATTGTTGCAGGTTAAAGTACCGGAGCATACCTATACAGTCACTGCTGCTCCCAGTTCTGCTATTCCTTTAATCTCCCCCCATCAGATTCTGACTCCTGCTCCTTGTCCTCATCCCAAGAGTCCAAGAAAGCCCTCAAATGCTCTAAGAAGCGCAGACATTCCTCACCCCCTTCCACTCCTTCCCCGTTTACCTTCGAACCCTGCCGTGGCCGAGTATAAGCAGGTGCACCTTAGAAAGAATTTTGATAAGGAGGTGAGATCCAGGTTGAAATCAGAGTGCCCCTACCCGGATTTTCCTCACAAAACAGCTGTCACTGCAGAAATTGATATGACCATGGTAACTTTCTTAAAGAAATATAACAAAGATCCTAAGAAAGGCATTGACAGGGCCCCTCATGCTTGTCAAGACAAATTCTTGGACCTCTCTGGCCCTTTGGTGAAAATATTGGAACTGGCCCTGCAAGCGCAGGAATCGAGGAATGCCATTCACCTGGAAGTGTTAGCTGGTTGGACCCAGCCTGCTATTTGTTTTCTTGGCAACGCAATCTGTGCGCTCGCTTCCGAACAATGGAAATCTGTCCTTCTACGAATTGACCCTCAACTGGTGGATCTAGCTGAGGCTGAGGCGGGACCCCTAGCTGAGGGACAATTGTTCTGAGACTGTTTCGTGAAGGACATCACAAAGTATATGAACACCTTCACATCTTTGGACAAATCGCAAACATCCTTGAAGCGCATGATCAACCTCCTTTTTGGGAGGGCTGGTTGTTTTTGAGGCCCCTCAACCATCCAGGGTTTCCAACAAAGTCCTACAAGAGGGGCCTACCGAAGATGCAGAGGATACATCCAAGACCCTTCCCAAGCAGGTTTCTACCCGTCCAGAGCTAGAAGTGCCCGTGGTTGCAACTTCCGTGGTCCCTCCAGAGGCTACAAAGCCATCGACAACACCCCAGCAGGTAACAAATCTCTCTGTTTCCCTTCTTCCTCTGGGGAGCAGGTTAAAGCATTTTGTTCACAGTTGGGAAAGCATTTCCTCAGATGTATGGGCGATAAACACAATTCGAGGTTACACCATACAGTTAAATGCTCCTCCTTTCCAGCCAGTCCCTCCCTCCTCTCTGCTTTTCCTTACAAGACAAAGCCTTTATAGATTGAGAAATTCAAGAATTACTAATAAAACAAGCCATTGCATTGTTTTCCCGTCACTCAATAGGTTTCTGCAGCAATGTTTTTCTAGTTCAGAAGAATGGTGGTGGGCAGAGATTGGTTCTCAATCCCAGACACTTCAACCTTTTCGTAGTGTATCAACACCTCAAAATGAAAGGTATTCATCTTTTACGAGATCTTCTTCAGGAGAGAGACTGGATGGTCCGTCTTGATTTGAAGGACGCTTATTTGACAGTTCCCATTTCTCCTTCCCACAGAAAGTATCTGCAATTCCATTGGAAGGACAAATGGTTAAAATATCTGACACTCCCGTTTGACCTCTCATCAGCCCCAGGGGTTTTCACCAAACTTCTGAAGCCGGTATTAGAAACCCTTTAGAAAGAGAGGTATCCAGTTGATCATATATCTCGATGACATGATCATCTTAGCTCAGGATCAGTCTCTTCTCCTCACCCATTTATCATGGACAGTCTCTCTGTTACAAAGTCTGGGCTTTGTGATCAACCTCAAGAATACTTCTATGATTCCATCCCAGCAGATGGAGTTTCTGGGGTCTCAAATAGATTTGGTCAAAGCTCTTTTGCTTCTTACCTTGCAGAAAATGAAGTCGATCAAACTGCAATTGAAGACGACTGTCAAGACAAATGGTCTCTTTGAGACCAAGGATTGTGGGATTACTTGCTTCTTCAATTCAGGTGGTCTTTTCAGGTCCTCTGCATTACAGGGCCCTTCAAAGGCTGAAGATTCATTATCTTCAACAAGGGCTCTCTTGCGATCATCTCATTCCCTTCTCGAGCAATGCTCAGGAGGAAATACAATGGAGGCTGTCTTACATGGAAGCCTGGAATGGCAAAGCCATTTTTGGGGCCTCTCCGAATGCAGCG
Source organism: Pleurodeles waltl (assembly GCF_031143425.1). Classification (NCBI taxonomy): domain Eukaryota; kingdom Metazoa; phylum Chordata; class Amphibia; order Caudata; family Salamandridae; genus Pleurodeles; species Pleurodeles waltl. The sequence goes on from NC_090443.1 coordinate 505,307,297, forward strand.
ATAGAATCAGATGCCAGCCATTGGGGCTGGGAGCAAGATGCGGACAGTTTTCAACAGGGGGGCAGTGGTCTTCAGAGGAACTTCACCTCCACATCACTTGTCTCGAACTATTAGCAGGCTCCTTCACCATCAGATCCCTCTCTCCCATCAAGAGCAATTGTTGCATCCTTCTCGGGATGGACAATGTCTCTGCGGTTTGTTACATCACCACTTGGGTGGAACCAAATCTCGCCTTCTGGCACTATTTGCCAAGGATTTCTGGCACTTTTTGCCTTTCGCAGAAGATCACGGTAATGGCAGAGTTTCTCTCGGGGAATCTCAACCTTGTGGTGGACTGGAATTCTCATTTCCTGTGGGATTCCAGCGACTGGAAACTTCATCCTTCAGTCTATCAGTGGATCAGCTCAATTCTAGGCCATTGTCAGTTAGATCTTTTTGCATCTCATCTCAATTACCAGGTCTTGAGGTTCTTCAGTTGGAGACCGGATCCTCTGGCTCTAGCAGGATTGGTCAGGTCAAATGAATTACAAATTCCCCCCCTTTACAATGATCCCGAGAGTGGCATATCATTCCAGACATCAGAGCGCATCTCTCATTTAAATCTCCCAAGTGTGGAGGAGTCAGTCTTGGTTCCCCTCCCTTCTGGAGTTTTCCACTGCACTTCCTCTTCTCCTCCCATTCTTCCCGCATCTCCTCCTGGACCCAGTGGGGCACTCCACCCTCTTCTTCTTTTGGGCCAATTAACCCTCATGGCCTGGAATATTTTGGGGGGCATAACCAAGTGCAGGGCATTTCAGCTTCAGCTGCCCAATTTATACAACAAGCTTGGGCTCCATACACCTGCATCGATATTCTTTGGCATGAAACAAATGGGTGGGTTGGTGCCTTCAAAGGGATGTGGATCTCGTGGGATCCGCACTCAAGGATGCATTGAATTTCTTGTCTGAATGCACTGAATCTGGTTTAAGATACAGGTCAGTAAACAATTTTAGATCGCAATTTCTGCTGGACAGGAATGGATAGCTGGTAAGCCAGTGGGTCAACATGTGTTAGTTTGTGAGTTGCTTAAAAGTATCAGGGTGGCTCTTCCACCCAAACCATGCTATTCCCAACTTTGGGTTGTGAATGTAGTTTTGGCGTTCTTGAATTCCTGGCTGGACAACTTTTTATTATCTATTAAACAGTTATCTGCAAAATTGATCTGCTTGGTCCTCTGTTGATCGCAACTCAGCAACCTTTTCGACCAGTGTCTGCTGCGACTTTGGCCCAATGGGTTCGCTGGGTCATGTCAGCAGCAGGCATTGATATTTCTGTTTATGGAGATCATTGCACCAGAGGTGCCATGGCTTCTAAAGCTTTTTCATTGGGTTCTAGGTTAGAAGATGTTCTGTGTACAGCTGATTGGGCCAGTGATTCTATGTTTAAAATGTTTTATTATAAACCTATTGTGCATGTTTCTTCTTTTGTGGTTGAACAGCTTTGAACCAGCATAATCGGAGCCTCCGGTCCTGACATAGAATACAAATTTTTCTAGCTTTGTGTCAACAATTTTAGATTCTATGAAGGGCACGGAGAGGATTATCTTACCCATGGGGACACTTGTGATTGATTCTGCAATTTATCAAGTTGTTCTTTACTGTCATTAAAAGTACCCTCCCTTGTTTTGTCACGGATGGTGTGTTGAGATTTACATATCTTTTTTCCTCTCTAGGATCGGATCCTAAGCTCTCATAATTCTAAGTTCTTGGTTGTCTACAGGATCAGCTTCCGTCCAACTGGATTAGCCTGCACAGTTGAAGTTCAGTTGGAGTTCTTATCCAGGATCTGCGTGGTTTAGTTGCAAAGAAAGAGGAAGTCAAGATGGTGCCTTTCTATTTTGTAGGCTGTTATGGCTACTATTGGCGGCTCATAGAGAGGTATGGTTCAAAGCCTCAGTGTTATAGTGTGTTTTCTGTTTTTTTCTGTTTTACTATTGGCTGCTGTTTTTGAGTAGTAAAGATTGAGAAGTATAATCTTTGCCTCTGTGTCCTTAAGAGAATCTAAAATTCTTGACGCAAAGCCAGAAGATTTTATATTCCCTCCATCAAAGTTAGCACACTGAGAGCATGCATCATGGGAGATGAAGTTCTTAAGCGCACTGACTGCTCTGTGAGCACTTCTCTGCCTTGTGTGTTATTATCAAGTTGTATTATTATTAATAGAGTGTATTATTAGTATACACCACAAGGAAGGATCCCTATTGCCAATGTACTGGTTCTTAGGAAGAGTTATGTGTACATTCATACACTTGGTGAAACAAATTCATTATTGTCAGGGACACACAGCAATATTCTGTACTGGATTCCTTTTGCCAACTTTTGTACTGATTCTTAGGAAAAATGATGTGTACATACATACACTCAATGAGACAAGGTAATTGTAAGGGCGGCACACTGATATTTTGCAATATATGCCCCATTGTTTTATAATAAAGGTTGTATGTTATTTTCTGATGGATCCCATTTGATGAATCCAACGAGTACTGTTCACGGACTATGGTTGTTTGAAGGTGCACTCAGAATGTGTATTACCCATATTAGAATATTTCTATTTGTGAGGTACCATTGTTATATATTGATTGGTGAGTCCTACTGTTTATTTCAATGATCTATACTTATCTACCCAGATTACCCCAGAGTATTTCATCATCCAGTTCCTGGGTGTGGGTGTGCACTCTAAAGACCAATCATTGTTTATATTACAGGAGGGCCTTGGACATATTTGTATTTCTTGGGTTTCGTTTTTCAACAACGTACCATTTGAAATAATCTTTGGTAGTCTTTGTTTGATAAAGTGCCTAGTTATTTTGGTGTTTTCACTTTGGCATCATAGTGTTCTACTGTGTTTGTTTATCATACTTGTACCTTTATTGTTGTCATGCCATAGGAGCTTGCATGGGCACCTTAAAATATATATATCATGGCTTGAATAACAATTTTCCAGATTTTTTAGTTCTTGGGGTGTCTGGAGTCCTAGGTCAATGTTCCTGCACTTCTTTATGAGGTGGCATACCCCACAGTTGCCTCATTGTTGATGGGCTCTCGGGGTTGGTGTATTCCATCGAGTAGCTTGCTCCCTCTCCAATATTTGTTTTCTAGTCCGTGTGTGGACCAGTGTGTCCTAAAGGTTCTGACCTTTTCTGAAAGAGAACATAGGTGTTTCTAATTTCAGTCTTCCTCAGTATACTCTAATGTTTATTAATCAGTTTTATCAACTTGTTTGAGCTTAGGCAAAAGGTTGTCACATAGATTGCCATTGATACTGTTTTTTATAGGTGTTCAATAAAGCCTGTCTCTATTATTATTGGTTACCTTTTCCTTAGTTCTCTTGATAATCTTATCGGGCTAGTGTTTCTCTTTTAGTTTTTTGCTCAATTTTTCAGTGTGATTTTGGAAGGTGCTAAACTCTGTGCAATTGAGCATCATTCTTAAAAACTCCTGTGGGTAATCCCTCCATTAAAGCTCTGGGGTGGAAACTCTCAAACTAGAACAAGCTGTTCCTGTCAGTAGGTTTATAGTAAACCTAAGAATCCCCTCTTCTGGAAATATTCTCAAGTCAAGAAATGGTATTTGAGATTGGCTTGTGTTCATGATGACTTTTTGGAAGGTGATTAAGCTGTTCACTCATAAATTGAATTCTATTGCTTCCACCCTAGTGCCTTGTCAGATTACTAGGACAGTATCAATGTACCTTTCCCACAGTGTCATCTAGGTTTGAAATGGATTATCGTTGCTAAAGATGAATCTCCTCTTCATTGATAAAGCCATCTTTATGAGTTTTTCTGCTCTGAGATTTCATCAGCCAAGACTTTTTAAAATTACACTTTGATAGGGAAAGCCAAAGCCTGAGGCTAGTAATGCCAAGAAGATCTCTATTTATCTAAAGTATGTGGAAAATTCCCTGTTTTCCTAAAGGAGTGAACCGCAGGTGTTTCTTGAATAGAGAACAGAATGTAATTATTGACAGTTAGTTAAACCTTTCATTGTCTTCTTACAAGTTCAGATTTTGAATGAGGATTGAAGATATGTATCAGATTTGTGGTTAGTTTCGAGCATCAAAATCCCTCCTCTAAACTTAACTGTCAGAGGGACCTCAAGAATTACAGAACACACTTTGAAGCCAAGTCTATTCTTTTCTGATCCCAGACTACGTGAGAACTGCCTTAAGACACTATGGCCTTCATTTCAACCTTCCGCCCGTCAAGGCTGAACCGCCTAATGGCCACCTATGCAGCCGCACACCCGCCGGCCGCATTTCAACATCCCCGCTGGACTGGCGGGCGGGGATGTGGCCCGTAACATTGCAGCCGGCTCCTAATGGAGCTGGCAGCAATGTGGCGGTGGGTGCAGCAGCACCTGTCGCGCTTTCCACTGTCTGCCAAGCAGACAGTGGAAATCGTGATGGGGCTATGCCTGGGGGTCCCTGCACTGCCCATGCCAAGCGCATGGGCAGTGCAGGGGTCCCCAGGGGCCGCAAGTCTCCTTACCGCCAGCCTTCCCATGGCGGTGTCTACCACCATGGACAAGCTGGCGGTAAGGGGAGTCACAATCCCCAGGGCAGCGCTGCTTGCAGCGCTGCCCTGGTGGATTGCGACTGGCGGGACCTCCATGTGGGTAAACCACCGGTCCCGGAGGTGTGACCGCAGCGGTACCGCCGCAGTCAAAATGTGGCATTTTGTACTGCCAGCCTGTTGGCGGTATGAACGTCACTTGAAATGAGGGCCTATATGAAATCAACAAATAGGCTTCTACTGGATACAATCTTAAAAAAGGGTTGTATGATGGAACTGCGAGTGCATCTGGCCTTATTTGGTCTTTCATAATTTATTTATAGGAGGACGCGTTAGAGTTTCGATGGACCTTATGACTGCGCTTAGAATGATTCCACCATATTTGTCATCAATACTCATAATCTAATCAACGGCAATATAACATGTGCAACAAATCAATTTTCAGAAACTTTAAGTCAGTAATCTTCACACACCAGGACCCATGTGGCCATGAATTACCACGCCTTTTAGTAAAAGTCAGAACGTTTATTTCCCTATATTAACAATGCTAACATAACGTAAATCAATCTCAATACCATATGGTACACATATATGAACAACACAGGCTGACCAAAGCGTCAAAGAATCTCAATTTGACAAAGCATCAATAATTAAGCACTCAAGGGTCACGGTACAAATTAATAGCAATAACAACTGAACAACTGAAGTAGCATACATCTAGATTCAACAGGTGATCAAAATCAATTCTTGGTTAGTAACATTTGTTGACATCTGGGCTTACTGACTAACCCTCCAATTAGAATAGCATGTTTGGACTTCATGCTAAATCAATTAAGTCAAAAGTTGATTTGGAAAAACATCTTACTAGGGTGCTATCAAAACAGCGGTTGGTACCTAGAAAAATAAAATCTGCATAGTACATTGACATTTTATAGACCTCTCCTCAAAGGATCAGCAAGCTGCGATTTTCTTCGTCATTAGGACATTGGTCTGGTCAGCTTCAACAATGGAACGGTGAAGGTGAATGGCTCAGCCACGGTTGAGCTCTAAGCTAATTGAACCACTTAAAGGGTATCAAGCTAAAGAATCAGCATTAACACAAATTACTCTATGAAGATTGTTATTAGGGAAAGGAAACATCTGGAACTTGTTCAGCTCCTCAGACTGGACCACTAAGGGTAGAGAATGGAACAGTATGAGCCCAAACTCCCAAGTGCAGTCAGGCTGAGTCAAAACTCCATAAAGTGTCTTCTCTCACCAACATTGGTCAGAAAAATCGTACATTCACAGTAGGCCCAATAGTCTTCAAACTTTAAATCTAAAATATAACTAAACAGTCTTTCACATGTTGATAATTGGCTCCTCTTCTCCTCGTCCCCATCATCAGGTTCGTCAGGTAACTTTTTTTGTTGCAAATCCTTCCTCCAGTCAGTGCAGCTATTGTCCAAGCCTGGGAACATCTCCGTCTCACCCATCAAGTTTACAAAGTAGCGACTTCTAATATAGGACGTCTCAACAAGCTGTTCTCATGAGAAAGTTTAAGACATTTTACAAATCGCTTGGTCAGCTCTGTGTGAACAATGGAAAATATTAATTCTCTACTTTCACAAACCATTCACGAACATTTATTAAAACAGTGTGACTTAACATGAGGCTTTGTTGACTAGGCTCAAACCTCTAACTTAATCAATGCCTAATATTAGCTAGACAAATACATAACATCAGCCTAATAATGTGACCTATTAGTACATTTTACTCTACATGTGCACATAATTTAAACTAAAAATGTGAAAATACTTAAATAATTGTGATACAATATGGTGGCCTCTCGAGTGGCCATGTTTTCCAAGATAGACATTATTTTCTATGTTAACCAAATTCATGTAAATTCTTAATCAATAATAAATGCAAATTCAGTAGTAATTAATTCAGCTTTCAAAATCACTTTACATCACTTAACATACATTTTTGTTTACCTAATTATTTTTATTATGACCCTTTACTTTTCTCTTCTTTCCCCTATTTTCTCTAAAACATTTTTCCAATTAAATTTCTTCCCTACTCTGATCATTTTCCAACATCTGCATTTTAATCACCTTATACACTTTGTAAATTCCCCATGATCCTCAAATCACAATAATCAATATTATCTGTATTATTTTCAGAATTATACCTTTCCCTAGGTTGCCAAGCCAATTTCCCACAGAAGCAAAACATTTGCCAACCTTTTCCCAAACTCCAGGTTTTTTCAAATATTTTAACTCAGAGCTGATATTAGTCAGATTGTTAATAAAGCTTCTAACCCTTTTACTATTGTCTGGAATAAAAGTGCAACAATGTTGGGATTTCACCAATTTACAAACTCTGCCCTCCTTTGCTAAAAGGATGTCTAAATCAAGGCGGTTCTGAAGAGTCATAGATCTTACCACAGCCATTTCAGTGTCCATTAGGATCATGGCTCCTGAAAAACTAGTCAGCATGTTATCCACAATAGTAGACAACTTTCACATTTTCATTGAGTTCAGAATAACTCCCACTGAGGGAATCATTGCTCCAAATATATTTTCGACTACACCAGAGTAAGATTCTCTCTTTGGTCTAGCAAGATGTAACCTATTCAGGTTCTCAAGTTGATAAATCTTTGGGAAGACTATCCCCAAATAACATGTGCCATACCATCCTCTTGGAAGATGGTAATAAGCATTTGACCCACAGATGTAATAAACCCATGGAACTGCTGGGTCTTGTCCATTTAAAATGAAATTCTATTTACTCTGGAAAAGAAACACATACCTGCATTCACTCGTTCCCACAAATAATGTGTCTGTTCTAGACTTTGGCCTATAGACACAAAGGTGGTCATTACAACCCTGGCGGTCGGTGTTAAAGTGGCGGTAAGACCGCCAACAGGCCGGCGGTAAAAAAAAATGGAATTACGACCGTGGCGGAAACCGGCAATATACACAGCCACTTTAACACTCAGACCCCCACAGCGGTACAAACAGTGTGGCGGTCACCGCCAACAGACAGGCGGCCCGCCCACAGTATCACAACCTACCAATCCGCCACCTTTTCTGGGGCGGATTCACCGCGAACAAAAACACGGCGGAAACAGGACTTCGAAGAGAAAACGCTGACCTCTACACACCCCACGAGGAACCAGGACGCCATGGAACCAGAGCTTCAAATTTTTCCAGCCTTTATCTTCTTGCTCCTCTACCAGGAGCACGAATGCCGGCGGGTAAGACCATGGTGAGTACTGCACCTACGACACAGGGGAGGGGGGAGGGAAAAAAAAAGGGACACACACATGCAACAAGCAACACCCCTCCCCCACCCTCACCCACCACAACACACACACTAATACAGCATGATACATTACAGTTACACCCCCCGGCCCCCTGGGAAGAATGCAAAGACAAAAGGAAATTAGTGTAACCATTGTAATCTATTAAAATCCAGTACGCAAAAATATATATACACTATAAACAAATATATACACCAAGAATAGAAGTCCAGGTATTGCTCCATTTAAGTCCGTGGAATACTGGGTCCACACTGCATGGTCGAGGCCCACACAAGGTACCCGAACATGACGGAGAGACCACTGCAGGGGCATCAGATAGAAATACAACAGGCACCTCAGGGGGAAGGGAAAGGGGGGGCACCTCAGCTGGTTGAGTGCACAATGCCAAATCCATGAGGGGGCCCCATGCCCACTGTTAAATTCTGGGGAGTGCAAAGCCACAGTCTCTCAAGTCTCTACAGTGGGTGGTTTGCCCACTGTTCCATCCTGGGGAGTGCAAAGCCACAGTCTCTCAGGTCTCTACAGTGGGTGGTTTGCCCACTGTTCAATCCTGGAGAGTGCAAAGCCACAGTCTCTCAAGTCTCTACTGTGGGTGGTTTGCTCACTGTTCAATCCTGGGGAGTGCAAAGCCACAGTCTCTCAGGTCTCTACAGTGGGTGGTTTGCCCACTGATCAATCCTGGGGAGTGCAAAGCCACAGTCTCTCAAGTGGATAACTGTCTCCACTGGTCCTGGAGGGGCCTTTGTGCCCAGAGTGCTTCATCCTGTCAAGGACTGAGGTAGTGGATGTGAATCTCCACTGGTTCTGGAGGGGGCTTTGTGCCCAGAGTGCTTCATCCTGCTCATGGCGGACTCAGTAGCGTCAGTGCTCTTGGTGCTCATGGGCCAGCGGTGCTTGTTGCGGCGGTGTCCTGTTCAGCGGTGCTTGTGGTGGCGGTGTCCTTGGCAGCGGTGCTTGTGGTGGCGGTGTCCTGTTCAGCGGTGCTGGTGGCGGTGGTGTCCTTGGCAGCGGTGCTTGTGGCGGCCGTGTCCTTGGCAGCGGTGCTTGTGGCGGCGGTGTCCTGTTCAGCGGTGCTTGTGGCGGCGGTGTCCTTGGCAGCGGTGCTTGTGGCGGCGGTGTCCTGATCAGCGGTGCTTGTTGCGGCGGTGTCCTTGGCAGCGACTCAGCTGCTGGCGGTCCTGTCTGGGCCAGCTGGGCTGGTGCTGAGGGTCCTGTCTGGGCCAGCGGGGCTGGTGCTGGCGGTGGCATCCTGGCCAGCGGGGCTGATGGCGGTGGCCTCCTGGGCAGCGGGACTGATGGCAGTGGCCTCCTGGGTAGCGGGACTGATGGCCGTCGCCTCCTGGGCAGCGGGGATGATGGCGGTCGTCTCCTGGGCAGCGGGACTGATGGCGGTCGCCTCCAGGGCAGCGGGGCTGATGGCGGTCGCCTCCTGGGCAGCGGGGCTGATGGTCGGTCACCTCCTGGGCAGCGGGACTGATGGCGGTCGCCTCCTGAGCAGCGGGGCTGATGGCGGTCACCTACTGGGCAGCTGGGCTGATGGCGGTCACCTCTTGGGCAGCGGGGCTGAAGGCGGTCTTCTCCGCCGTGCTGATCTTCCCAGACTTGCCGGGTTTCTTGTGCCCCTTCCCCACCTTGGAAGGTGTCGCAGCTGACTCCACACTCCCACCTGTACCCCTGGGAATGGCTTTGGTGGCTGGTGTCTTCCCCCTCTCCCGCCGGGCACTGGCTAACTTTTGATGCTTGACAGGTGGGGGACTGTCCGTGCTGTGGCTCCTTGCCACACTGGCTGCCCTGCTGCCTGGTGCACTCCAGAATCCAGTGACTACTGGCACCACTGATCCCACCGATGTCGTGGCTGAGGTGCTAGGCTGGGACTTGGAGAATCGGGCCCTAGGAGACTGACGGGGTGGGGGAGGTGAGGGAAAGAGGTCAAGGGTGGATAGGAAATGTTTCTTGGGAACACTGGGACGGGTAGCTGGAGGGGGTTTGGGAGTGGAGGAAGAGGTTGTGGTTGTAGGAGGTGTACGTTTAGTGACTTTGGGTGAAGGTGCATGTGCTGGAGGCTGTCGTGAGGTGGATGGCTGTTGGGTGGGTGTGTGGCTGCGTTTGTGTACCTTGGGAGGTGGCGTCACAGACACACTGGGAGAGGACACAGGGGAAGTGTGAATGGTAGTGGGGGTGGTGACTGCACGTGAGCGGGGTGTGGTGGTGGGTGTGCTGGAGAGGATCATAGTGGCTGTAGAGGTAGTTCATGCAGGTGTGAGTGTAGACAGGACTGGGAGGGAGGAGGGAGATGAGGAGGAGGGGGACACAGTGGAGGCAGTGGATGTTGCTATGTCTGCATGTGTGTGATGTTTGCGTGAGTGCCTGTGGGATGTGTGGTGCTTATGTTTTCCTGAGCTTCCTTTGTGTGTTGAGGTGTGTGCATGCTGGTCTGATGGTGTGCTTGGGGTAGGCTGAGGTACAGGGGTGTGGGTCTGGGTGGAGGAAGTTGGAGGGGGGAGGCTAGAGACAGGGACAATGGCTGCCATCAGTGCTGAGGCCAGAGTCTGAAAAGCTCGCTGAAGGGCCGCCGGACCAGAATGAATGCACTCCAGGAATGCATTGGTTTGTTGCAACTGCCTCTCTACACCCTGGATGGCATTGAAAATGGTAGACTGCCCAACAGTGAGGGACCTGAGGAGGTTAATGGCCTCCTCACTGAGGGCAGAAGGGGTGACTGGGGCAGGGCCTGAGGTGCCTGGGGCGAAGGTGATGCCCACCCTCCTGGGTGAGCGGGCATGGGGCAAAGGCTGAGGGGCTGCTGGGAGGGCGGTGCTGGGAGGGGGCGTGGCGGCTTTACCTGTAGATTTGGGGGCCCACAGATGTTGCCGCCACCACAGGGGAGCTCCCATCAGAGGACGAGTCCGTGTCGCTGGTGTCAGCTCCTGTCCCCGCCGTGGAGCTCCCTTCGCCCTCTGTCCCACTGGTGAATTCAGACTCCGATGTTTCACCCTCCATGGCCATGTGGGATGCAGCTCCCTCATGCTCCAGTGCCACTGCTCCTCCACCTGATGATGCTAATGCACACAAGAACAGGGAGACCACAAAAAGGGGGGGGAAGACAGAAGAAAGACATGTTGAGTGCATGCATTACCGCTACCGTTGGCGGACACGACAGACACAGAAGCCCTCTGCACCACGCCGCGCTCTTGAGATGGCCTACAAGGCTATGGCCGAACTCTGCACACATAGATGACACAGGGGCATGACTAGGTGTACTTGGCACTCTTCAGAGGCGGGCTGGAGTGCCACATGGCCTGCCTTACGGAGGGGCCTTGCCTACAAAACTCGCCCTGGCCACCACCTCTTCCTCCACTCCCAAACCCCCTCCAGCTACCCATCCCAGTGTGTCCAAAAAACATTTCCTGTCCAACATTGACCTCTTTCCCACACCTTCCCCACCCCGTCCGTCTCATAGGTCCCGAACTAGCACCTCAGCCACAACATCTCCGGGACCAGTGGTGCCTATAGTCACCGGAATCTGGAGTGCACCGGCCACCAGGGCAGCCAGTGTTGCACGGAGCCACAGCACAGACAGTCCCCCACCTGTGAAGCATCAGAAGTTGGCCAGTGCCCGGCGGGAGAGGCGGAAGACTCCAGCCACCAAAGCTGCTCCCAGGGGTCCCGTTGGGAGTGTGGAGTTAGCTGTGACACCTTCCAAGGTGGGGAAGGGCCGCAAGAAACCCGGCAAGTCTGGGAAGAGCAGCACGGCGGAGAAGACCGCCATCATCCCCGATGCCCAGGAGGCCACCGCCAGCATCAGACCAGCTGCCCAGGAGGCCACCGCCAGCATCAGCCCAGCTGCCCAGTAGGCCAGCACCAGCCCAGCTGCCCAGGAGGCCACCGCCAGCATCAGCCCAGCTGCCCAGGAGGCCACCGCCAGCACCAGCCCAGCTGCCCCGGAGGCCACCGCCAGCATCAGCCCAGCTGCCCAGGAGGCCACCGCCAGCATCAGCCCACCTGGCCAGGAGGCCACCGCCAGCACCAGCCCACCTGGCCAGGAGGGCACCGCCAGCACCAGCCCCGCTGGGCCATGAAGGACCACCAGCAAAAGCCCCGCTGGGCCATGAAGGACCACCAGCAAAAGCCCCGCTGGGCCATGAAGGACCGCCAGCAAAAGCCCCGCTGGGCCATGAAGGTCCGCCAGCAAAAGCCCCGCTGGGCCATGAAAGACTGCCAGCAAAAGCCCCACTGGGCCATGGAGGACCGCCAGCAAAAGGCCTGCTGGGCCATGAAGGACCGCCAGCAGCTGAGACCCTGCAATGGAGACCGCCATCTCAAGCACATGCCCATCTCAAGCACCGCTGCACAGGGCACCGCCATCTCAAGCACCGCTGTACAGGGCATCGCCCCCCCATCTCAAGCACCGCTGCACAGGGCACCGCCATCTCATGCACCGGTGAACAGGGCATCGCCGTCTCAAGCACAGCTGCACAGGGCACCGCCATCTCAAGCACCGCTGAACAGGGCACCGCCGTCTCAAGCACCGCTGCCCCGGGGCACCGCCGTCTCAAGCACCGCTGAACAGGGCATCGCCATCTCAAGCACCGCTGCACAGGGCACCGCCGTCTCAAGCACCGCTGAACAGGGCACCGCCGTCTCAAGCACCGCTGAACAGGGCACCGCCGTCTCAAGCACCACTAGCCCATGAGCGGCAGGGGCACTGACGCAACTGAGTCCGTCACAGGGTGAATGATGCACTCTGGGCACCATGCCCCCTCCAGAACCAGTGGAGAGATCCATCCACTACCTCTGTCCTTTGCAGGATGAAGCACTTTGGGCACCATGCCCCCTCCAGAACCAGTGGAGAGATCCATCCACTACCTCTGTCCGTAGCAGGATGAAGCACTCTGGGCATCATGCCCCCTCCAGAACCAGTGGAGGGATCCATCCACTACCTCTGTCCTTAGCAGGATGAAGCACTCTGGGCACCATGCCCCCTCCAGAACCAGTGGAGACTGTCATCCACTACCTCTGTCCTTAGCAGGATGAAGCACTCTGCGCACCATGCCCCCTCCAGAACCAGTGAAGAGATCCATCCGCTACCTCTGTCCTTAGCAGGATGAAGCACTCTGGGCACCATGCCCCCTCCAGAACCAGTGGAGAGATCCATCCACTACCTCTGTCCTTAGCAGGATGAAGCACTCTGGGCACCATGCCCCCTCCAGAACCAGTGGAGAGATCCATCCACTACCTCTGTCCTTAGCAGGATGAAGCACTCTGGGCACCATGGCCCCTCCAGAACCAGTGGAGACTGTGGCTTTGCACTCCCCAGGATGGAACAGTGGGCAACCCACCCACTGTAGAGACTTGTGAGACTGTGGCTTTGCACTCCCCAGGATTGAACAGTGGGCAACCCACCCACTGTAGAGACTTGTGAGACTGTGGCTTTTCACTCCCCAGGATTGAACAGTGGGCAACCCACCCACTGTAGAGACTTGTGAGCATGTGGCTTTGCACTCCCCAGGATTGAACAGTGGGCAAGCCACCCACTGTAGAGACTTGAGAGACTGTGGCTTTGCACTCCCCAGGATTGAACAGTGGGCAACCCACTCACTGTAGAGACTTGAGAGACTGTGGCTTTGCACTCCCCAGGATTGAACAGTTGGCATGTGGCCCCCTCGTAGATTTGACGTTGTGCACTCAAGCGGCTGAGGTGCCCCCCCTTTCCCTTCCCCTAAGGTGCCTGTTTAGTTGTTCTCTGATGCCCCTGCAGTGTTCTCTCTGTCATGGTCGGGGATCTTGTGTGGGCCTCGCCCATACTGTGTGGTCCCAGTGTTCCACGGACTTTCTTAGTGCACTACCTGGACTACTATGCTTGGTATATATTTTGTACATGGTGTATATATATATATTTCTGCCTACTTGCTTTTAATATATTACAATGGTTACACCCATTTTCTTTTGTCTTTGCATTCTTCCGGGGGGTTTGGGGGGTGTAAATGTGATGTATTGATATGCATTAGTGTGTGTGTTGTAGTGGGTGAGGGTGTGGGTGGGGGTGTTGCGTGTGTGTGTCCCTGTTTTTTGCCTCCCTCCTCCCCTGTGTCGTAGGTGCAGTACTCACCGTGGTCTTCGCTGCCGGTGTTCGTGCTCCTGGTAGAGGAGCAGGAAGACTATTGCAGGGAGAATTTGGAGTTCCGGGTCCATGGCGTCCTCGTTCCTCGTGGGGTGTGTAGAGGTGAGCGTTTTCCCTTCGGGATTCCTGTTTCCGTCGTGTTTTTATCCGCGGTGAGTCCGCCCCGGAAAAGGGGGCGGATTGGCCTGTCATAATAGTGTGGGCGGTACATTGTCTCCCGCCTGTCTGTTGGCAGTGACGCCCCGCTGTTTGTTTGTACCGCCGTGGCGGACGGAGTGTTAAAGTGGCGGTCTTTGTTGGCGGTTTCCGCCACGGTCGTAATTGCAATTTTTTTACCGCCGGCCTATTGGCGGTCTTACCACCGCTTTAACACCGACCGCCAGGGTTGTAATGACCATCCTAGTCTTTTTAACTCCTCTTTCGCGTAACTCCAGATCTGTAAAGAATCAGAAAGTAGAAGGAAACAAAATATAACTGCAGCAAAACAAAAATCTTCTTTGCAAATATTTACAGCTGTCAGTCTCTTTTCCAGGAGTTTTGTCAAAATCGGTAACTGTTGTCAAAACCTGTTTAGCAGCTTGTCAAAATCTGTTTATTTCAAAGGTCTTTTCCGGTTACTTTCAGTGTTTCCTTCTTTCTGTCAGTGGCTCAAATTTTAAAAGTTCCGTATGCTGACCAAATTCACGTGCCAAATATTGACCTGGATTCTCACGATCAAAACAAAAAGACAAAAACTCACTTTGCCAATCACTAGTTGTTGCATACACCTGCTCAGGACCTATCTACCTTCAACTTGCAATTCTCCTTCTTTTCAGTCTTCGATCTCCATTTAACTCTCCATTCTTTTCTTGTGGTGTCTATTTCTTCTTCGATTGTTGATACTGTAATTGCTTCTTTTCTCTTAGCTTGTGATTTCAGCCACTTATCTCCTTTTGGTAAACCCTTGGTTAATGTTCTTTTCAATGCTGGACTTTCAGCTTCTGCAGCATTTTGACTTGATGTATCTGCTCTTTCATTCAGAGGAGTCAGACCGTTTTGACTCTGATCCAACTCAACTCCTTCCTCTGGGTCTGTAACTTGCTCTGTTTGTCCTTCAATATCGTCTGCTTCTGGAAGAGCCCTCCTCTGACTAGACTCTCCTGCTACCTCAGTTAAGGTTGGTTCACTGTCACTCTCCTGAATGCCCTTCATTTTGTCTCTCACTGGAGCGTTGGGATTGCCTTTGATTTGTTCAGAGTTTAGATCTGATTCTCCCATTTCCTTCTCCTTTTCTGGCGTTTGTCCTGAATTAGTTGATACTGTCAACAACGTTTCTTTATTGTCCAAAGGACAGGGTGCTTTCTGACTATGGCTGGCATGAATCCAGTTCGGAACTCCTGCACACTTCACAGCAGTAGTAGTAATTAGTACTACTTGGTAAGGGCCTTTCCACAGAGACTCCAAACAAGTCTTCCTTATGTGCTTTCTGATCGCAACCCAGTCTCCAGCTCTCAGGTTGTAGCTTTGATCTTGGGATGGTTGCACAGTGGTGGCCTCCACCTGATGAGAGAAAGAGCGAACCACACCAGCCAGACCCTTGCAGTAGTCCAACACCATATCATCTGTTATGTTCATAAGAGCATTGACAGGGACTTCTGGCAACCTCATTTCTCTGCCCATCAGGATTTAATGTGGCAACAGTCCAGTCTTCCTGTGGTGTGTGTTTTTGATACTCACAAGAACTAGCTGTAGTGGGTCTGGCCATTTCAGATTTGTGGACGCACACATTTTTGCAAGTCTCGACTTCAAGGTACCATTCATTTGCTCAACAAGTCCTGATGCTTCAGGGCGGTAGCTACAATGCAACTTCTGCTCAATGTTTAAGGCTGAACATAGCAATTTAATTACTTCATTGTTGAAGTGATTTCCTCTATCTGATTCTAAAGAGACTGGAAACCCAAAACGAGTTATCAGTTCCCTATGTAATAACTTCGCTACCGTATAGCTGTCATTTCATCGTGTGGGGTAGGCTTCAATCTAGTGACTGAAAATGCCCACAATCACCAGCACATATCTCAATCCTCCATACACAGGCATCTCCATAAAATCCATCTTCATTCTGCTAAATGGACCTCCCACTCTTCCAGTGTGGTTCATATTTACCACAGTCCTCTTTCCCACGTTCATCTGCTGACAAATGATGCAATGGTGGCAAACAGCTTCGTCAACCTGTCTAAACTTTGGATTGAACTAGAATTGCTTAAATGTTTGAATCATAGCATCCCTCCAAACATGTGTTTGACCATGATAGTATCCAGCCATTTGTGTCAAGTTATTTGCCAGAACTATTTGGCCATCCCCTGAAACCCAGACATCATCTTCCCGCTGAACATACTTAATTTTAACCCAGGTTTTCTTTTCCTCTCTGTCAACATTCTCTTGAAGAGCCTTCAGCTCTTCCCAGGTGTCAATCGCAGTTAGAGCAAAATTTGGACACATTTATTCTTCAGGTAACAGTTCCCATTTGTACTTGAAAGATATACAGTTCAATGTGCAAAACCTTGCTACTTGATCCGCATATCCATTTCCGATTGACACAAAGGCCCTCAATAAGAGTTTGGCGGATTCCGGGCAAGACTGCAGTACAGAATACCGCCACCATACCGTCGGTGCTGGCAGTACAGTGACCCCTGTATTACGCGTCACAAAGTGAAAACCACTCAAACACAGCCACAAATCCAACACTACCAGGCCGACCGGCGGCACAAGGTTGACTGTCTGACCACCAGCCACGCCATGCCGGCACCATTCTGTCCACCCAATTATGTGTCAGTTTTCTGCTCAGTGGTCCATACATGGCAGAAAAACAGTGGCAGTGTGCACCACTGCGGTTCAAAAAGGCACCGCCAATAGTAGGCAACACCACATTGGACAGTTAGACTACCCCACACCTGACACACATACACAAACCACACACACCTGCTCATGGCACCATAAAGCATTGCCCCACGCCCCAACCCCTTTGCGATTTCAATGAACACCACACATGGCGACGAGCCATTCACAGAGATCCCATACTCCACACGCAACCTTAAACTACACACTCAGCACACAACTGCACATATTACCCTAGGCACACATCACACTTACACACCAACACCACAACCCACCTGCACCCACACCCAAACACCCCAACCCACCAAACCCCTCTTCCCCCTACACCATGGCACCTCAAAAGCATCCACGATTTACTGACAATGAGTTGAGGGTCATGGTAGATGAAATCGTCAGGGTAGAGCCAACCTGTTTGGAGCCCAGGTGCAACAAACATCATTGGCCAGGAAAACGGAGTTATGGCAGAGGACTGTTATAAGGTCAACTCAGTGGGCACACATCCACCCACGAGAAAGGACATCAGGAATTGGTGGAACAACCTACGGGGGAAGGCACCAGATCGCCCTGAACAAGACTGGCAGTGGGCCCCCACCTCCTCCCCTTGAGTTAACATCTTGGGAGAAGAAGGTCTTGGACATCATGCATCTGGAGGTCCTGACTGGAATCATCAGATGGATCGACTCTATGTAAGTCAACAACACCCCCAGGCACCACCCACTCCTGTCCAGCATGGGTCCCCACCACCCATCACTCCCCATTCCACCCCATCCCACACTCCTGCACCCTCACAGGCCTGCCATGCCCCTCCCCTGCATGCCACACCAGCTAACTGCCACCATCCCCACACAGCCACACCCAAATGAACGGATACCAAGCACATTGCCAAACACCACAACTACCACAATGCATCACTCCCTACATATCAGAGTATCACAGTCCCACCTCACAGTGGAACACCGGCATGGTAAACCACACCACATGCCACACCAACTGGTTGCCTCAACTGCTTTCCAAAACATGGCAATGACAGCAATGCTATCCACTATCCTCAACCCTCAATGGCACATGGAAACAATGACACAATCTGCATACCCCAAACATTGTCTGCATTACTGCAGCTGTCATTGCCATCACTGGGAATTAAGTCAGGCCACACCATGCATCACACATGTGGCCAACAAGTACATCTCCAAAATGGAACTCTCTCACTTTCCATCCATAGGTCCCGCTGCCACTGCCAACCCCCAGTGGATGCCAGGGTCAGATAGCCCTCCCAGGACAAAGGCCCCAGTGGATGCCTGGACAGTGACGACATTCCTGGCCCATCTGGGACGACTAGACAGTTCACACCCAGCAGCCCCACCCTGGACACACCGGACTCCCCCTTCCATGTGGCAACTACACTGCAGCCAGCCCCTCGTCCCCAAACCAGTGCCCTAGGTACAGCTCAATCAGAAGTGTGCCCCACGGTAGAGAGGCCAGAGCCAACGGCACAGACCCAGGACAATGAAGGTCCTGCTGTTACTGGGAGTGGGCACACCGTGCCAGCGGCACAGCCACAGGGGGCCAGGGGTAGTTGGAGGGGACCTGTGGTACAAGGTATGGGGCAGCCACAACAAACGACTGCCCAGGTGGCTCCCAAGTCCAGGTTGCATACAACCAAACCCAAGACGCAATGAGCCAGATCCTTGCAACCGTGCAGGATAACCAGAGGTTGCAGGAGGAATACAACCATTAGGCCATGCAGCAATGGCAGACCCTCAACGCCACCATGATCTCCATTGCAGTGGTGCTAAAGGAACTTACCAGCATCCTGTGTGAGTCCTCCACCCATGTGCAGGCCTCTACCACTAGCCGCATCCCAACTGAGCCTTCCACCTCAGCGGCAGCTAGTGGAATGGAGGCCCTGCAGACCACAAACACCTCTCTCACTGTAGCCGAGGGACCCCCACACAAGCAAGGACATCCAACCAGACATCCTGCAGGAACTGATGCCAAGACCAACACCACTGCCAGGAAGTGACCCTCTCCTGAACATTCTCCCTTGTCTGCCACTGAGACACCCTGCTGCCTGTCCACTGTCATCTCCCCGTTCTCCCATGGCCTCTTAAACAGGACCTGGCCTATCCATAGCTGGCCCAACTACCCTGATGATTTCATCCACCATGAGCCCACTCATCACCCCTTGCACACGTTAGTCACAAATAAACACATCTGAGCACAGCTACTGTCTACGTTTTCCATTGTAAGAAGTACCATTTACTGTGGCATCACATGTTTGACTGTCAACACATTGTCCTGCAAAAGCTTGTGAGAGTGACTGAAGGGGGAGCAATATGCAGCAAGGATGATAGTGGAGCAGGCAGAGGTTGGAGACATGGTTCATGGGAGGCAACAGCTGATGAAGGAACCAGAGTGCACCACACAAATGCCCTGCAAGTAGAACAAGACAGGGACAACAATCACTGTGGGTGTCAAGTATGCCCACACAACACACATGCACCACAATTACAAAGTCCCTTGGGTGAGATGGCAAGTGTCAGCCATAACCATATGCTCATGTCAGACCCACATGGCCAAGACAACCAACCCCAATGGTCCTACCATCACAGTAGCCACAGCAAAACTCAAGGCATGTTCCACATTCAGAAACAGTAATGTTGCACTGCCTCCCAATGTGGATTCTTAGAATAGACAGCAATGCTGTCGTAACCACAGTGTTCAGCACACATTTTGCAGGTGCCACAGCAGTACAGAGAAGTAGGGAAATGCGCAGACATGTCACAAGTTAATCAATACTACAGCAGGGCGAGTAGTACACTGAAATGTGCACAATAACTACTCCAGTAATGGGCAAATGTGACCCCCAAATCCACTGAGAGGTAGAGCTGCACCCATTAGCACCAGTTCTAACAGACACCCGGAGGATCTATGTCACAAGGCAGCCAGGAGTACAGCTCACATGCCATACATCTGACTCATACCTGTAGCTCAGTGGAAGTATCGTCATAGCTAATCAGCTGCATCCTCATCATCTTCCTCCTCATCACTCCCTATGTCCCCTTCATCAGCCACTGGTCCAGCGGCCACCTCCTCTGCATCAAGCAATGGTATGTGACATCTCAGGGCCAGATTGTGCAGCATGCAGCAGGCAACAACGATCTGGCACACATTCAGTGGTTTGTAGAGTAGAGCACCTCAGGAGATGTGTATACACCGGAATCTGGCCTTCAGTAGCCCAAAGGTACTCTTGATCATACACCTTGTCATACTGTGGGCCACACTGAAACAGTTTTCAGCATCTGTAGTCGGATGTCTCACAGGTGTCAGTAGCCAGGGAAGGTTGGGATAGCCAGAGTCACCTGTGTGCACAGAGGTAGGACCCATGTCAAGACCGGGAGGGAGATAGGGTAGGGTGTGAGGAGAGTTGAGTGTACAGGGGCACACATACGAATGGATACATACCAATAAGCCAGGCCCGGTCCCTCTGTAGTTGTGCCGTCATGTGTGTGACGTTGCTGTTCCATAGAACAGCCGTCACTTGGGAGATACATTGGTCAGCGAGACACACCACCTGCACATTGATAGAATAAAAGTGTTTTTTGGTTCCTGAACACTCATTCATCCTCGGTGGCACCAAGGCAATGTGTTTGCCATCTATAGCCCCATCACATGAGGGACATGTGCCAAATCGTAGAAGGCAGCTTTGACAGTGACAAAATCTGCACGTTGGGGGAACCTGATATAGCAGGGCAGATGTCTTAGCAGGGCACATAGTACATCCCTCAAGACATTACTGAACATTGCCTGTGACATCCCTACTGCTAAGCCCACTGTCATCTGGAACGAGCCTGTGGCAAGAAAGTGGAGGACTGACAACACCTGTACTGTGGGAGGGATGGCATTGGGATGACGTATGGCAGGCCACCGATCAGGCTCTAACTCGGTTACCAGCTCCATGATGGCCTGACGGTTCAGACGATACGTCTGAATGACGTGTCATTCTTCCAGGGTGGCAAGGTTGACTAGTGGCCGGTATACAGGAGCATGTCTCATCATCAACATTAGACCGTATCTGGGAATAGGAGAGGGAGAAGTCACAAGAAGCTGCATTGACAGTGTGGACACAGTAAAATTGTGCAATATTCACATAATGTCACCCATGGTGCACCTAACATTCTACCACTATTCACTAGATATGTGTAAAATGGCAGCCGCATGAACAGGACAGATGGCAGTGACCTCAGACGTCATGGCAGTAGGCGGTTGCAACCGCCGTGCATATCCTCATTGGTTAACATGGTTGTCTATGGGAGACTGGAGCCAATGGTGATCTGTGCCGGCAGTGACGGTGATGTCCGCAGTGGCTGTGACCGCCATTTCATGTGACACTGCTCATTTGCCTCCTGACACTCCTGCACACATGGCTTCCACTGCGTGTGCTGCTGTGTTCTGACCTTGGTAGCCAAGATGCAGCGACCTGCAGAGGATAGGGCCCCAGCCTTCACCCAGGAGGGATTAGAGAAGCTAGTGGACAGGGTCTTACCCAGGTATGGACAGTTGTATGGGGCACAAGAGCAGCAGGTGAGTCAAATGTTACTGTGTTGACTGATAGTGATGTGTATGGGGATGAAAGACTTTGGAACGTTGAAGATAGTGTGGATGCATGGAGATGGGTGAGAAGTCTGAGAGTAAGTGGCATGAAGACATGAGTGTGGGCATGAGATGTGAGAGATGTGTGAAGGTGTGATGCCACTCTACATGACTTTCTCCTTCTGTCTGTGTCACCCATGCAGGTCAGTGCCCACCAGAAGAAGGGGACTTGGTGGGCCATTGCAAAGCAAGTGCAGACCCTGGGGGTCCACGCCCAGCGAAGCACCCACTGCAGAAAGAGTTGGGAGGACCTGTAACACTGGCCCCCGAAGACCACAGAGGCCCAGCTGGGGCTGTCTTCTGAACGAGGGGTGCCCTTCAGACCCTGACCCCCTAATGGCCCGCATTTTGGTAGTGGCCGACACAGAGATAGATGGGCGCTTGAGGGCAGCTCCGCAGCCACAAGGGGGTAAGTACACACTCTCACCTCACTACTGTGTTGCTTAGTTGGGCTTGGGTTGATTACTGGTGGGTAGCTGCAAAGCAGGAACTAGGATGATGCCTGTCCACTATGGGTATCTGCCACCCTGGCAGGGTTGGTATCACAGATGTGTGCCCATACCATGCAGACAGTGATTTATCAGGGCAATTACTTTCAACGTGTAATATGTGTTGTGACCCTCAAACTAGTTTGGGAACCCAGGACCTGGCTACGTCATCAGTACACCTGAGGTGTCAGGGAATTGTCATCTGTTTTTGCCTACCACTGTGCCAGGGGATTTAAGTGAGAGCTCAATCTGCTGGCATGTACTGTATGTGTAGTGAGGCAGAGTGGGCCAAGATGTCACTGTGCTAATTGTCCATTGCTAAATAGGCATGCTACCTACCCAGGCAGGATTCAGTTGATTCAGGAGTACAGGGATTGTTTACCTAAACCCCCATGTGTAGTTGCTAAGTACTGTGCAAGTGTGACTAGTATGACTCACCTCAAGTACATGGATGCAGTTGTACCACCATCAGCATTTGACATCAGCATAGCTGTAGTTTCCCCCATGGTGTCCCACTGTTGTAGCATTTATAGGTGAGCACATAGCATGCAATGCTATGGCAGCAGATGATGATGTTGTTACTCTGTGTGACTGTTGGGCTGGCATTGACCCATTGCACCCTCCCTCTCTCCCAAAACCCTCCCTCTCTCCCTCCCTCGCCTTTGCTGTCTTTGTGTGCATCAGCAACATCTGGCGAAGAAGAAGGCGCACCGGAGATTGGGGCAGTTGCAGCCCACAGGACCCAGGAGGTTGATTCCAGCGGAGCCAGGGGGACCAGTGGGATGGAGGGCGAGGGGAGTGCCACCGGGGAGACAGGATCGACAACACTATCCTCACATTCCTGATCCGATGGTGGCTCCCTGGCGGTGGCGGACCCATCTGGGACCACCCCAGCACCATCCTTGTCCACAACCCCCCTTTCCAGCACCACCCTTCCAGTAGCTCCCCACCCAGTTGCCTGTGTCCGCTCACCCAGGAGGATGGGCATCTCCTTCACCGCAGGCACCTCTGCCCCTGCCCCAGTCAGCCCTAGTACCCTCAATAGGAGGCTATTGACCTCCTGAGGTCCATCTCTGTGGGACAGTCAACCATCGTGAATGCCATCCAGGGACTGGCATCACAGATGCAGCAGACCAATGCATTCCTGGAAGACATTCACAGTGCCCTGACTGGCCTGCAGATATCGTTTCAGGCTCTGGCCTCCACATTGAAAGCAGCCAGTGTCCCTTCTACTTCTATCCCCCCTGCAGCTACCTGTTCCCATTTCCACATCCCTCTCCCCTAAACCCATCCAAGGCACACTTGCTGACCCACATGCATCCACATCAACAGACGCAGTATGCAAGGACAAACATAAGCAACACAAACACCACCACTGCTATGCTCACACGCATTTAGATGCATATATGACAACATCCACTCCCTACACCGACTCTCTCACCATCTCCTGCCTCACAGGCACTACACCACTCACACCTGCAGTCACCACCTCATCAGTCCCAGATCCTGCCACAAGTGCCCTCACTGCCACTGTCACAATATCAGACCCGCATACATGCACCCCATACACAACATGTGCACTCAGCATGACTGTCAACACACCCACATGCAGCAAACCCACCCTACTTGCAGACACCACCACAACATACACTCACACATTCCCCTGCCACCTCCCTGCATCTCATTCCCACTCCTCCCACTACATCTAAACACCCACACTCCTTCCCCCTCCAAATACATCTAAATTACCACAATCACCCATGCAACAGTCACGTCGCACACACATGGCATCCCTGCACGCACCTGCACCTCTCAACCACTTCCTCAATCTCTGCACACATTTCTTGTGAGAATTTTCCCTGTTGTCTGTTGGTGACATAGGGCCTGATTACAACTTTGGAGGAGGTGTTAATCCGTCCCAAATGTGACGGATATACCACCAGCCGTATTACGAGTTCCATAGGATATAATGGACTCGTAATACGGCTGGTGGTAAATCCGTCACTTTACTGTCACTTTTGGGACGGATTAACACCTCCTCCAAAGTTGTAATCAGGCCCATAGTCCCTGCCCCCCCAAGCACCCTGTTACCCTCCCCACACCCCTGCCTTCCACCTCCCAGTCCTCCCCTGGTGGTAGCCATGCCCCTCCCCCGCCTAAGACATCCCCCTCCCAAACCTAAACTCAGACCCACTCCCCCACACACAAAGTCTAAGGTCACACCCCCAACCCAAGGACCCCCCTCCACGGCCAGACCCAAGTACCCCCCTGAGGCGAGTCTCAAGGAACCCCCTTCAAGGCCAAACCCAAGGACCCTCCCCCTAGGCCAGACCCAAGGACTCCCCCTCCAAACCCAAACCCCTGCCACTGCCCACCCACCATCGAGGTGCCTGCTTGCCCCTCTGATGCCCCTGCCCAGAGGAGGCCAACAGTTTGCAGTCAGGAGTCAAGTTGGGCCTCATTCTGTGCCCTTTGTTGTTGGGGCTCAATGGACGTTTTTGGACTGGCCCTTGGCCTCATTGTACATACTTGTTCTTTGTTTTACGTTATTTATTATATCAGCACCACTGCACGGTTGGTATTGATGGAGACAATCTTGTCCTGGCTTTTCTTCCACATGTATGTATCGCAGATATGCAAGTTGTTGTGTGTGTTTATGTGTGTGTGGGTGTTGGTACGGGTATTTGTGTGTGTGTATGTGTGGGCATGGCTTATTGTGCCGTGTGTGTGTGTGTGTTGTGTGTATGTACTAATGTCGTTCCCTCCAGTGTGAGCTAGGCAGGTGTACTTACGGATGGTGTCTTCATCCCTGGTCCTGAATTTAATGGCCAGCAGGAGCATTGGGAAGACTTGCAATTTATGTGCCATGGCTCCTGCGGACGTGCCTGTATTCCTGAAGGTGAGTGTTTTCTTTTCAGTGCATCATTTCCACCAGGGTTCTCGTGGCAGTGTGAGCACCCCGGAAACCCTGGCGGTGTGCAGTCTCGTAATATGGTTGTGGGAAACAGCCTCACCGCCGGCAGTGGTGGTCTGTCCGTAATGGTGGTTCAGCCAGCCACTTGGCTCTGTTCTGTTTGTTCCATTCCAGCGCTCATGATATGGTGGTTCGCACTGCCGGGGCCATACAAAACTACACCCGCAGACACTGCAGTTGCAGGTCTGAGACATGTTTACAGGGCTACTCATGTGGGTGGCACCACCAGTGCTGCAGCCCCACTGGTAACATTTGATTTGCAGGTCCTGGGCACCCCAAGTGCACTTTACTAGGGACTTACTAGTAAATCAAATATGCCAATCATGGATTAACAAAATCAACAATACAATTTACACAGAGAGAATATGCACTTTAGCACTGGGTAGCAGCGGTAAAGTGCCCAGAATCCTAAAGCCAACAAAAACTGGTCAGAAAAATAAGAGGAAGGAGGCAAACAGTTTGGGGATGACCCTGCAAAAATGGCCAGGTCCAACAGAAGTGACCAACAAATCATCAATGTACTGTACCAATATCAATTGGAAAGGCATTTCCAATGACTCCAGATTCTTCTTCAGTATCTGATTGAAAATGGACGGTGACTCTGAAAATCCTTGAGTAATTCTACACCAACAATAGACTCGATCCAGGAATTTAAAAAAGAATAGAAACTGGCTATTCTCATGAAGAGGTACGGAAAAGAATGCTTGTGATAGGTCCACCACGGTGAACCATTCAGCACAGCATGGGATCTGAAACAATATCACTGCTGAATTTGGCACTACTGGACAACATTTAATCACAATATCATTAATGTTCTTCAAATCCTAAACAATTTGAAATTTCCCACAGGATTTTTGTAAACCCTTGGTAGGCGAGTTGCATGTGGTGCTCAATACTTCTTTTAGAACACCTTGTTTTACAAATTCGGCAATTATAGGTGCAATCCCTTCAACAGTATCTTGTGTCATGTGATATTGGGGAATCTGGGGGAAAATCACATTCGGCTTGACTGGGACCTTAACTGGCTCAACTCCTATGGTTAGACCAATGTATTTCCCTGAAAAATCCCATGCCTTCATCATAACAGTTCTCTGTAAGTCAGAAGGAAGATCATTTATAGTAAACACAGGAAAGAAACTGATCAAGGGGTACTCTTTGTTCACTGAGTCACAATCTGTTCCTTCAGGCTGGTCATCTTCATCATCACTATTTGTCTGAATGGCAATGGCATAATTTGAACAGGTAATTGAACATCTCGTTTTGCTTAGCAGGTCTCTTCCTAGTAAGGAAACCAGACTTGAGTCACAAACTACAAATTTGTGTAAGCCTGTTAAGTTTCCAATTTTAACTAGAACTGGTTCTGTGATTGGGTTTGTCAAATACTGGTTTGCAACTCCTACAATCTGCATTGTTTTCCTTGAAAAGGGCAAGTTTGGTACTTCTACACTTCTCACTGTAGAGCGTGTAGCTCCTGTGTCAACTAGAGATGAGACTTTGTGATCCATCACCTTTCCTTTCACAAATGGACCCTTCTGATCTGCTTCGAATGAGGCTGCTAATCACACATTTTTCTTCATCTGAACTCTCACTCACCCAGTCACCTTTCACTTCATCATCACTGTGTAATGGGTATTGGTGTATTGTGTTACTACTCGTGTTAAATCTTTGACCTATGCCCTGCTGATGAAACATCTTCTGTTGCTGTTCCAATGGGACTTGAGGTATCTGAATTTGTTGTCTAAGTACCATTTAGATTTGGGGTTGCATTTGCTGCAACAGGGGCATCTGCAAATGTGGCATTTCCATTTGAGGCATAGGCTGAAGACCTTGCACCTGGTTCACATTATTTTGGAAATTCGGATTTTGATCTCTCATCCTTGGTGCTCTCATGTTTGGAAAAGGATTGATTTAATTTGTCTGTTGAACAACACCTTCCTGTCCTAGCATCGGACATTCCCACGTCCAATGTCCAAGGCCTCCGCCAGCGTGACAAGGTAACAACCTTTTCATTGACTGCATATATTTCTGAGTGGCTACAGTATTCAAATCAGGACCACGGTTCTCATTTCTAACTCCACCTCAACCTCTACCTTTCACCTGGTTCTGCAACCACGCGTTTCTCTGCTGCTGTGGAGAACTCCCTTGTATTCCTGATTGTGCCACTTTAATCTGCATCACCATTGTCTTCTCTTTCAACTTTCTTTGGTTCAACTCAATCTCGTCACTACAGTACTTAGTATATTGCAGTACTTCATCAATTGGCTTCGCTTGCCAACAAAGCAAATGACTCTTAATCATCTGGCTAATTTCGGGCCTCAATCCTTCAACAAATCTGAACATAAAATGAATCATGTCTTTCAGCTCAATAGTTTCTGTACCACTGTAATGTTTAATGCCTGCAACAATCTCTCATTATACGCATGTCTAGACTCCTTTCCTTCCTGAGCTGTCTTACCATTTATCTAATGCTAATTGCCATGTTTGAATGCTCTGGATTAATTCCTGTAGGAGGCTGGCCTGGCTTATAGTGGGTACCTGATGGTACTTACACCTTGTGCCAGGTCCAGTTATCCCTTATTAGTAGATTAGTAGTGTTCTAGCAGCTTAGGCTGATAGAGGTAGCTATAGCAGAGCGGCTTAGGCTGAACAAGGAGACATGCAAAGCTCCGACTATACCACTTATATCATTTAGCACTATATCATAAGAAACACAATACTCAGAATTACTAAAAATAAAGGTACTTTATTTTAGTGATAATATACTAAAAGTATCTCAGAGGATATACTCCCTTAGGAGGTAAGAAAAATACACAAAATATACACACAAACCAAAAACACAATAGAATGCAATAGGAGAAAATAGGCCATGGGGCAACAAAAACCATATACTCCAAAAGTGGAATGCAGACCACGAATGGACCCCAGGCCTAGTGTAGTGTGTAGAGGGTCACTGGGAGTGTAAGAAAACACTAAGGGTGTCCAAGATACCT
Source organism: Pleurodeles waltl (assembly GCF_031143425.1). Lineage (NCBI taxonomy): Eukaryota > Metazoa > Chordata > Amphibia > Caudata > Salamandridae > Pleurodeles > Pleurodeles waltl. The sequence goes on from NC_090443.1 coordinate 505,335,253, forward strand.
GCTCCAAGACCCTGAAAAGTAGGAGTAAAATTACCCTACTACCCCAAAAAGACAGTAAAGACGAGATAGGGGATTCTGTAAAGACAACAACTGACTGCAAAGCACTGAAGATGGATTCCTAGACCTGAGGACGTGCAAAGGAAGGGGACCAAGTCCAAGAGTCACGCAAGTGTCTGGGGGGGCAGGAGCCCACTAAACCCCGGATGAAGGTGCAAAAGGGCTGCCTCCGGGTGGAAGAAGCCGAAGATTCTGCAACAATCGGAAGATGCCAGGAACTTCTTCTTTGGTCAGAAGATGTCCCATGGCACGCTGGAGGATGCAGAGTTGTTTCTATGCAGAAAGACCGCAAACAAGCCTTGCTAGCTGCAAGAGTCTTGGTTGAAGATTTTGGGTGCAGCCAGGGCCCAGGAAGGACCAGAAGGTCGCCCCTTGTAGGAGGAGACAGAGGGGGCACTCAACAACAGAGAGAGCCCATGCAGAAGCAGGCAGCACCCGCAGAAGCACCGGAACAGGGGTTCAGAAAATCTGAGCATGGCGGTCGTCTCAGCACAACAAAAGAGGGTCCCACGAAGTCGGAGGCCAACTCAGCAAGTTGGGCAATGCAGGATGGAGTGCTGGGGACCTGGGCTGTGCTGGGCACGAAAGAAGTCTTGCAAAAGTGCACAGAAGCCCTAGCAGCTGCAGATCACGCAGTACACAGGATTACTGTCTGGCGTGGGGAGGCAAGGACTTACCTCCACCAAATTTGGACAGAAGGACCACTGAACTGTCGGGGTCACTTGGATCCAGCTCCTGTGTTCCAGGGACCACACTCGTCAAGATGAGAGGGGACAGAGAGGACCGGTGATGCAGAGGTTTGGTGCCTGTGTTGGCAGGGGGAAGATTCCGTCGACCCACTGGAGATTTCTTCTTGGCTTCCAGTGCAGGGTGAAGCCAGACAGCCCTCAGAGCATGCACCACCAGGAAACAGTCGAGAAAGCCGTCAGGATTAGGTGCTACAATGTTGCTGGTAGTCTTCTTGCTACTTTGTTGCAGTTTTGCAGGCGTCCTGGAGCAGTCAGCAGTCGATCCTTGGCAGAAGTCGAAGACAGAAGTGCAGAGGAAATCTGGTGAGCTCTTGCATTCGTTATCTGAAGAGAAACCCACAGGAGAGACCCTAAATAGCCCTCAGAGGAGGATTGGCTACCTAACCAGGTAATAGCCTATCAGGAGGGGTCTCTGACGTCACCTGCTGGCACTGGCCACTCAGAGGTCTCCATTGTGCCCTCACACCTCTGAATTCAAGATGGCAGAGGTCTGGGACACACTGGAGGAGCTCTGGGCACCACCCCTGGGATGGTGATGGACTGGTGAGTGGTCACTCCCCTTTCCTTTATCCAGTTTCACGCAAGAGCAGGGGCTGGGGGATCCTTGAACCAGTGTAGACTGGCTTATGCCACTGGATTCAAGCTAGCCTGGCTGATGAGGGGTGAAACCCCAAAACCGGTCCCAGGATGCTTGTTTCCAGTCCAGGGAAGACCTGGCCTGGCAGTTCGGGCTGGACTGTTCCCATAGGGAACAGGGTCAAGACTGATTTGCATATGGCTGGGTCCAAACTGGAATGGCATGGGCAGCAAAAAAACGATGGATTAAACCCAGATCTGTGACTGGGGGTGAGTGTTTGCATTGTCAGCACTCCGTCCATCATCATTTTATTTTGCTAATGTCGCCCTAAGTGGGAAGGGTATGCCCAGACGTGGGTCCCGTGCTTCCCATGCCACTGGATTCAAGCTAGCCTGGCTGATGAGGGGTGAAACCCCGAAACCGGTCCCAGGATGCTTGTTTCCAGTCCAGGGAAGACCTGGCCTGGCAGTTCGGGCTGGACTGTTCCCATAGGGAACAGGGTCAAGACTGATTTGCATATGGCTGGGTCCAAACTGGAATGGCATGCGCAGCAAAAAAACGATGGATTAAACCCAGATCTGTGACTGGGGGTGAGTGTTTGCATTGTCAGCACTCCGTCCATCATCATTTTGTTTTGCTAATGTCGCCCTAAGTGGGAAGGGTATGCCCAGACGTGGGTCCCGTGCTTCCCATGCCACTGGATTCAAGCTAGCCTGGCTGATGAGGGGTGAAACCCCGAAACCGGTCCCAGGATGCTTGTTTCCAGTCCAGGGAAGACCTGGCCTGGCAGTTCGGGCTGGACTGTTCCCATAGGGAACAGGGTCAAGACTGATTTGCATATGGCTGGGTCCAAACTGGAATGGCATGGGCAGCAAAAAAACGATGGATTAAACCCAGATCTGTGACTGGGGGTGAGTGTTTGCATTGTCAGCACTCCGTCCATCATCATTTTGTTTTGCTAATGTCGCCCTAAGTGGGAAGGGTATGCCCAGACGTGGGTCCCGTGCTTCCCATGCCACTGGATTCAAGCTAGCCTGGCTGATGAGGGGTGAAATCCCGAAACCGGTCCCAGGATGCTTGTTTCCAGTCCAGGGAAGACCTGGCCTGGCAGTTCGGGCTGGACTGTTCCCATAGGGAACAGGGTCAAGACTGATTTGCATATGGCTGGGTCCAAACTGGAATGGCACGGGCAGCAAAAAAATCGATGGATTAAACCCAGATCTGTGACTGGGGGTGAGTGTTTGCATTGTCAGCACTCCGTCCATCATCATTTTGTTTTGCTAATGTCGCCCTAAGTGGGAAGGGTATGCCCAGACGTGGGTCCCGTGCTTCCCATGCCACTGGATTCAAGCTAGCCTGGCTGATGAGGGGTGAAACCCCGAAACCGGTCCCAGGATGCTTGTTTCCAGTCCAGGGAAGACCTGGCCTGGCAGTTCGGGCTGGACTGTTCCCATAGGGAACAGGGTCAAGACTGATTTGCATATGGCTGGGTCCAAACTGGAATGGCATGGGCAGCAAAAAAACGATGGATTAAACCCAGATCTGTGACTGGGGGTGAGTGTTTGCATTGTCAGCACTCCGTCCATCATCATTTTGTTTTGCTTATGCAAGGAGGGCACCAACTGTGCCCTTCAAAGCATTTCCAGAGGCTGGGGGAGGCTACTCCTTCCCAGTCCTTAACACCTATTTCCAAAGGGAGAGGGTGTAACACCCTCTCTCAGAGGAAATGCTTTGTTCTGCCGTCCTAGGACTGGGCTGCCCAGGCCCCAGGAGGGCAGAAACCTGTCTGAGGGTTTGCAGCAGCGGTAGCTGCAGAGAAAACCCAGAGAGCTAGTTTGGCAGTACCCGGGATCCATGCTGGAGCCCCGGGGATGCATGGGATTGGCACCCCAATACCAGATTTGGGGGCATATTTATACTCTGTGTGCGCCGAATGTGCGTCAAAAATGTTGACAATCACAATCTCCTGGAACCCCAATACCCTGGGTACCTAGGTACCATGTACTAGGGAATTATAAGGGTGTTCCAGTGTGCCAATCAGAAGTGGTAAAATTAGTCACTAACCTGCAGTGACAATTTTAAAAGCAGAGAGAACATAAACACTGAGGTTCTGTTTAGCAGAGCCTCAGTGATACAGTTAGGCACCACACATGAACACATACAGGGCATAAGTTATGAGCACTGGGGTTCTGACTAGCAGGATCCACAGTGACACAGGCAAACAAACATACGCACAAGTAAAAATAGGGGTAACATGCCAGGCAAGATGGTACTTTCCTACAATTCCCTAATGTGAATTTTGATTCCAGGTATTCTCATGTTCACAATGTCTTTTGAGGCAAATTCTAATCTGTAACTTCTTTTCAAATGCTTTGTTTTCTCAATTTCTATGTCTTATTTCTCTGCCAGATCTGCTAGTTTCTGATGTACCAATCCTGCGTTGTTGCTAATTAGTTTGCACAAATCGCGTAACTCCTCTTCCCGGTATGAATCAGTTCTGTCTAACTTAATTGTTCTCCACTTGAATCTCCTTGTGTGCTACTCAGCTTCTCCAGCCATTCAGTTAACTGCTGGGCTGTCAAATCTTGTAAAGAGATATTGCTATTACTTACACGGGGTACTTGGGGCCAGATGTAGTAAAGGTTTTTACCCATTCTGTGTCTATGGGAAAAAGTGTTCGTACATATAGCCCTTGCTGTAATGTTAGACATTGAGTCTCTGGTGTCATTAAGCTTGGGTTACAACTTGTCTTTGATCTTCCCATGTTATTTTGTGGAGTCCTGGAAGAACGTAAGTCAATTAATGGACCTGTCCTATCAAATGTCAGTTTTCATTGAAGTCTTCATTCCTGCATGCTCATTGAACCTTTCCATTTCTACACTTGGATTCAGAGTTTTCTGTTCACTGCTGTATTGTTTCCCTGGGTAAACAAGGGGATAACTGGACCAATAGTGACAGGTACTTATCCAGTATCTGGACTCAGTCGAATGCTTTGATCCTTAGAGTATATTACTCTTGCATCCTGGCTTGTAAATGCAGACATCTCTGTCTGTGATCATGTTATAGGGGTGTATCTACAGACTGTATGTGATTGTATTGGAGACATTAAATTAGGGGTAGACTCCATCTGGATCAGTGTCGGCTTCTGATAAACTTGTCTCGTGTGGGCTGTTGGTTCTGTCGGCATTATTAAACTTGTGGCAGTATGTACAATAGGTACATCTGGATAACTACTCAGTGTATCAAACTGCAGCATAGATATCTGCGATGTAGAAGTGGTAGGGACATTGTGGCTAATCTGTACCTGCCTCTGTGAAGTTTCAATAGGTACCGGAGCTGTAGGGTCCGCACCAGTACTTGGACCTGGCTCATGTGCTGCATGTGGTGGGGGACGAATTCTCATAATTGCTAAATAAACTCATCATCATCTGAGTCTTCCTCAAAAGTCAAAGATTTTCTAGACTCCCTTAAGTTCTGCTCTCTTTCCTCAGAAGGATATGAATCCTTCTTTCTGGTACTCTTTCTGGCCTCGCTTTCGGCCTCTTGTGTAATTGCAGGAAACATTTTAAATCCCTGCAAAGTCTCAGTTCTCCAAAATTTCTGCTCACTATCCCGTCTCGTTTAAGCTAAAGTTTTCTCAGCTTTTCTCATTCTCCTCTCAAATCTCTTTTGCTGTTGCTGTCTGGCCACTAACTCCCAAATAGCTAATGCTTCAAATTGTGCAGGTCTCGGAGGAGGTTTAGAATCATACAATACTCTTCTCAAATTCTCTAAAATTCTCAAATTAAATGTTCCATGGGCAGAAAACGCTAAACTCCCTTCTTTCTCGCTCTCTTTGCACCATTGTTTTAGCCAAAGGCATGGCGCAGCACCTTGTTCTTCAAACACAATATATGAGGGTGTCCCTTCTGGTTGAGTAACTTCTCCTATTATAACTGGAATCAACACATCTCCCCTTAGGGCAATCTTTGGTGCTTTGAAAATGTTCATTTCTGCATTTTACGCTACTCTTCAATCTAATCAGGAAGCAAGGGCCAGATGTACGAAGCATTTTTCTATTCGCAAAGGGGCCGATTCACAGAATCGGCCTGTTTGCAACTCGAAAAATGCTTTTTGGGATGTACAAAGCCCAAACTGCAATTCGGTAACTTGTTACCGAATCGCAGTTTGGGTTTTGCGATTCGGTATTAGGAAGGAGCATGTTGAGGGCGTCCCTTCCTAATACCTAATTCAAATGGTATGTATGATTGTTTTGGGACCGCAAAGGTGGTCGCAAAACAATCGCAGTTAGCACCCTAGCACCCCAACTCTTTCGCAAAAGGGAAGGGGTCCCCATGGGACCTCTTCCCTTTTGTGAATCTATGCAGAAAAAAAATCATTTTTGTTTTCGAAATGCATTCCGTTTTCCTTTAAGGAAAACGGACTGCATTAAAAAAAAAGAAAACAGCTTTATTTAAAAGTAGTCACAGACATTGTGGTCTGCAGACACCAGCAGGCCACCATCCCTGTGAGTGCCGCCATTCCCAATGGGGTCGCAAATGGCGACCTACCTCATGAATATTCATGAGATAGGTCATTTGTGACCTCATTGCGAATCGCAGACAGTGTCATTGACACTGTTGTACATCCGGTTTTGCGACTCGCAAATTGCGAGTTGCAAAACTGTACCTTCGTACATGTGTGGCCCTTAATTTCAATATACCACTGGAAGTGTGGGGTGGTCAAAAGAGGGTAAAACTGGATTAGTGGACCCTCAACTAGTGGTGCTGACTCAGTGTGTGTTTGCTATATAGGGGGGGTGTAGAGAGTGTCTATGGTAGTGGCTGTGTCTGCAAGAGGGAGTTCCTTTTACGGACTAGGTGGTCTCACACACATAATAGTGTCATGCTTCATCATTGACCACCTAGCCCCACCCAGGTAAGATAGTACTACCTGGGTGGACTCAACCTCGTTGTTAAAGGAACGACAGAGGGAGTGCTGAAATAAATCTAACTGGATATTTTGCAGGGATCCAGCCGCTCAAGTACTGGCACTTGAGCGGCTGGGCCCCGGCTAGTAGGTACACCCACCGGGATTCCCTTTGGAGCAAGGAAGTCCTGCCACAGGACCAACAGGCCACCAGCACCCCTCCCCCTGCAGAAGGTGAACCACCCCGCAAACGTTCCCTGTGATCCAGGCAGAAGCCAGAGACTATTGCCAGGAAATGAGACTCTCCTGATTGTCACCCTTTTGTCACACCCTGTCACCCTGTCCACCTTGAACTGCCATTGATCACCATCCTATGACCCCTTGGACAATGCACCTGTGCTACCAATAGACTGGAACTCTACCCTGGACTTTCCTCCATCATCACCCCAACCTAATGCACTTGCACCTCTACTTCTTAGCAGTTAAATAAACACCCTTTGAAAAAATACAAGTATGGAGTATGTCAAATGATTAAAGTATGTATTTGTTTAACCAGGTTCAAACATTGCAATTCAACTGTATAGTAATGTTCACATTGGAAAGACCTGTAGTTGGCTACAGTGATCACACTAGGAGCGATAGTGGGGCACCAACATCTCCAAAATGAGTTACCAAAGGGTACTGTGAGGAGGCATAGAAGTGGGAAATAACAGCATACCAGTGACAAAGATAAACAAGAAAATGTTGATGAAAGATGAAGTAACACTGTCCTACCTGTGTGTCATTGGAAGTATTGTTGAATCACTGCAGTTCTGTTGTCATCATCCTCATCCTCTGCCTCCTCATCCTTACTGTCCACAGGGTCCTCTGCTGCCACACCACCATCTCCAGCCTCCTCCTCCTGGAGAAAAGGCACATGGCGTCTCAAGGCAAGGTTGTGCAACATACAGCATGCCACGATTATCTTGCAGACCTTCTTGGGTGAGTAACACAGGGATCCACCTGTTAGATGGAGGAACCAAAACCTGACTTGAGGAGCCGGTCACAAACTGAAAATTGTAGCCACAACAGTACAATGAATGATGTTAATTTGAAATGTGTAAGTGGCATTTGTCCTGTATGTCCAATTGTGAACTGTGACACAGTTATAATCCAGGGTCTGCCCCCCCCTGAAATGGCGGCCACCTGTTCTTTTTGGAGGGACAGGTGGAAGTGAGGTAATTCCGCTGACATTGTGCGCCGATGTGGGAGGCGGTCAGGAACCGCCGTGCAACGCCTCATTAGATAATATTGGCCCCTATGGGGTGCAGTGGCCAATGGTGATGTATGCCGGTGGTCACGGTATGCACCGCCGCGGACGTGACCGCCATTTTCTATCTGTTCATTCACTTGCTACCTGACCTTCAACAGGACAGGACCTACACTGCATGTGCTGCTGCGATCTGTGTCTGGAACCTACCATGGCGCGTGTGACTGGGGAAAGGACCCCTGCCTTCACCTTGGCGGAGTTGGAGAGACTGGTGGATGGGGTCCTACCCCAGTACTGACTTCTGTATGGGCCTCCAGACCAACAGTTGAGTACACTGTGAGCATGATGCATGGGGCAGGAATGCATGGAGTGGTGTGTGTGATGGCCCTGTGTAGGGGGGGTTGGTGGATGTTCCCTGGGCTGCGTGCAGCTTGTGTGCCGGGCCCTTTGTGTGCAAATGGCGATGTGAAGGGTTATGGGTGGCCATAAGTGTAACAGGCAGGACGGTCTGACTTATACTTTTTCCTGTGTGTATTTCTCTGCAGGTCAGAGCCCATCAAAAGAAGGGTATATGGCGTGACATCGCAAACGAGGTGCAGACCCTAGGGGTCTATGGCAGGTGAGGCACCCTCTGTCGGAAACGGTGGGAGGACCTCAGATGCTGGGCACGGAAGACAGTGGTGGCCCAGCTGGGGATTGCCTCCCAACGAGGAAGGGGTGCCCGTCAAACCCTGACCATCCTGATGGTGCGCATACTGGCGGTGGCCTATCCAGAACTGGATGGGCGCTTGAGGGCATCACAGCAGCCACAAGGGGGTGAGTACAGTGCCCATCATTACAACTTATGCCTGGTGGGGTGGATCCGAGTGGTGGATGTGTGTATGTGGGTGCCCCTAGGCCAGGCCTGACATCGCAGAGTAGGTCCCACATAGGGCAGGGTTCTGATGTGATATTCCTCCTACATAGCTTGTAGGCATCCACCACTGGTCAGGGCTGGGTGGGACCCAGGTATGCTGCAGTTGGCGGTATGTGTCCCTCTCCATGCCGTGGTGGCTAGCATTGTTACTGGTACTGCCATGCATAGTGCGTAGGCCTGTTCCCTGTGTGTGAGGGTGGTATGTACACCAACGGTGGTGTTGGTGCAGTCTTTGACCAAGTGTATCCTTTGTCTCTCTCCCCCCCTTACTGTTTTGTCACCCTGTCCTTATGTGCATTAACATCATCTGGCAGAGGAGCAGAGGCACCGGCGATGGAGGAAGCTGCATCCCACCGGACCCAGGTGGCAGAATCCACCAACGGCGAGGGCACCAGTGGGACGGAGGGTGAGGGGAGCACCATGGCAGAGACTGGAGGGGACAGTTTGGACACAGATACCTCCTCCGATAGAAGCTCCCTGGTGGTGGTGGAGGACACTTCTGTGACCACCCCAGCTACAGGTACAGCTGCCAGTCCCCATACAAGCACCGCCGTCCCAGCAGCCCCTCATCGAGTTGCCTGTGTCCGCTCACCCAGGAGGGTGAGCCCCAGGCACCTCAGGCCCTGCCCCAGTGAGCCCTGCTGCCCTGAGTGAGGAGGCTAGTGACCTCCTGTGATCCAACTCTGTTGGGCAGTCAACCATTCTGCCCCTCATCGAGTTGCCTGTGCCCGCTCACCCAGGAGGGTGAGCCCCAGGCACCTCAGGCCCTGTCCCAGTGAGCCCTGCTGCCCTGAGTGAGGATGCTAGTGACCTCCTGTGATCCAACTCTTTTGGGCAGTCAACCATTCTGAATGCCATCTAGTGGCTGGCAGTCCAAATGCAACAGACAAATGCATTTCTTGAGGACATGCACACTGGCTTGGCGGCCTAACAGAGATCAATCCAGGCTCTGGCCTTCTCTCTGATGGCAGCTATTGTCCCTGTTTCCACCCTCCAACTTCCTCTTCCCAATCCCATTCCCCTCAACCCAAACATATCCCAAGCACACAGGCAGACGAGCATGCACACAGGACAACACACAAGCGTGGCACAGGCAAACACAAGCACCACACATCACCCCACAGGCACTCATACAAACACCATTCAGATGCAGACGTACCAACATCCACTACCTCCACTGTGGCCCCCTCCACCTCCCCCTGCTCCACCTCCCTTTCAGTTGCATCTACACTCACACCTGCATGCACTACATCTGCATCCACTACCGCCATCACCAGTACACCTATCAGGACACACACCTCACTGGCAGACACCACAACAACAGCCATGCACACATCCCGTGTCCTCTCCCACTGTGTCTGTCCCCCCCCAAGGTACACAAACGCAAGCACTCAGACATCCAACAGCCATCCACCTCACAACAGCATCCAGCCCACGCACTTGCACCCAAACACAGCAGACAGACACCTCCCACAACCAATCCCAAACCTTCTCCCTCTTCCCGCCCCAATGTCCCTAAGAAGTTATTCCTCTCCACCACTGACCTCTTCCCTACCCCTCCACCCGTCCTTCACATCTGGCCAGTGTGGCTAAAACCCAGGCAAGCACCTCAGCCACCCAGTCCACTGGCCCAGGCAGCCTCATGGAAGGGTGCCTGCCCCAAGTGCTGCCCAGAAGAACAAGGAGCCCTCCCCAGCTGCTGCCCTGAAGGGCAAGGTGCCATCCCCAGCTGCTGCCAGGAAGAGCAAGGAGCCTACCCCAAGCGCTGCCCTGAAGAGCAAGGTGCCATCCCCAGCTGCTGCCTGGAAGGGCAAGGAGCGTGCCCCATGTGCTGCCAAGAAGGCTAAAGGGCCTGCACCAGCAGGCAGGAAGGACAGGGGGCCTGTGCTGGGACTCAGTCGGAGCACTCAACAGCAACCATGGTTGTGCAGCCGTCCAAGGCTACAGGGGATGGGCAGGAGCTTCCGCCCACAACCACCACCAGCAGCAGCACCACCACCAGCAGCAGTGGGCAGCTGTCCCAGGCTGCAGGGGATGGGCAGGAGCTTCCCCCCACAACCACCAGCAGCAGCAGCATCACCTCCACGAGCAGTGGGCAGCCGTCCGAGGCTGCAGGGGATGGGCAGGAGCTTCCCCCCACAACCACCACCAGTAGCAGCACCACCACCATCAGCAGTGGGCAGCCGTCCGAGGCTGTAGGTGGATGGGCAGAAGCTTCCCCCCACTACTAGCAGCAACACCACCAGCAGACATAGGGGGTCATTACAACCCTGGCGGACGGTGGTAAAGATGCGGTAATACCGCAAACAGTCCGGCGGAGAAAAAATGGGAATTATGTCCGTGGCGGAAACCGCCAACATAGACAGCCACTTTAACACTCCGACCGCCACGGCGGTACAGACAAGCAGCACGGCGGTCACCGCCAACAGACAGGCGGGAGACAATGTACCGCCCACACTATTACAACAGGCCAATCCGCCACCTTTTCCGGGGCGGATTCACCGTGGATAAAAACACGGCGGAAACTGCTTTTGCAATGGGAAAACGCTCACCTTAACACACGCCACGAGGAAGGAGGGCACCATGGAGCCCGAACTCCAAATACTCTCTGCGCTTGTCTACCTGCTCTTCTACGAACATCAGCAACGGCGGCGCCGAAGACAACGGTGAGTACTGCACCTACGACATAGGGGAGGGGGGAGGGGGGAGGCAAAAGTCAGGGGGACACAAACGCAAAACCCCCACCCCCACCCCAAACCTCACCCACTACAACACACACATTAATGCATATCCAAACATCACAGTAACAACCCACAACCCCCCCGGAAGAATGCTAAGACAAAAGGGAATCTGTATAACTATTGTAATGAATAAAAATACAGTAAGCTCATACATACAGAAATATATACACATTCCAAATATATACATCACGATTACTAGTGCAGGTATGCACAATTCAATGTCCGTGGACCACTGGGCCCAAAATGCATGGGCGAGGCCCACACTAGATACCTGTCCACAAACGGAGAAAACACTGCAGGGGCATCAGATAGTAATACAACAGGCACCTCAGGGGGAATGTAAGGGGGGGCACCTCAGCCGGATGAGTGCAAAGCCAGATCCACGACGGGGCTCCATGCCCATTGATGTATCCTGGGGAGTGCAAAGCCACAGTCTCTCAAGTCTCTACAGTGGGTGGTTTGCCCACTGTACCATCCTGGGGAGTGCAAAGCCACAGTCTCTCAAGTCTCTACAGTGGGTGGTTTGCCCACTGTTACATCCTGGGGAGTGCAAAGCCACAGTCTCTCAAGTCTCTACAGTGGGTGGTTTGCCCACTGTTACATCCTGGGGAGTGCAAAGCCACAGTCTCTCAAGTCTCTACAGTGGGTGGTTTGCCCACTGTTCAATCCTGGGGAGTGCAAAGCCACAGTCTCTCAAGTGGATGCAGTTCTCCACTGGTTCTGGAGGGGGACTGGTGCCCAGAGTGCTTCATCCTGTGAAGGATTCAGGTAGTAGATGCAGTTCTCCACTGGTTCTGGAGGGGGACTGGTGCCCAGAGTGCTTCATCCTGTGAAGGATTCAGGTAGTGGATGCAGTTCTCCACTGGTTCTGGAGGGGATCTGGTGCCCAGAGTGCATCACGCTCCTCGTGACGGTCCCAGTTCCGTCACTGTCCCAGCCGCACATGGTCTAACGATGCTTGCCATGGCGGTGCTTGCCCTGTTCAGCGGTGCTTGCCATGGCGGTCTATGCCCTGTTCAGCGGTGCTTGACTGAGCCGTTTCTGACCTGTTCATCGGTGCTTGCCCTGTTCAGCGGTGCTTGCCATGGCGGTGCTTGCCCTGTTTAGCGGTGCTTGACTTTGCCGTTTCTGACCTGTTCAGCGGTGCTTGCCTGTTCAGCAGTGCTTGCCATGGCGGTGCTTGTCCTGTTCAGCAGTGCTTGACTTTGCCGTTTCTGACCTGTTCAGCGGTGCTTGCCCTGTTCAGCGGTGCTTGCCATGGCGGTCTTTGCCCTGTTCAGCGGTGCTTGACTTAGCCGTTTCTGACCTGTTCAGCGGTGCTTGCCCTGTTCAGCGGTGCTTGACTTTGCTGTCTGTGACCTGTGCAGCGGTGTGTGGCATGACGGTCCCTCAGTGTCCAGCGGGGCTGTGGGTGTCGGGGCCCTCCAGGGCACTGACGCTGGCGGTGGTCTCCGGACCAGTGACAATAGTGGTGCCCTCCAGGGCACTGACTCTGGCAGTGGTCTCCGGACCAGTGACGACAGTGCTGCCCTCCAGGGCACTGACTCTGGCGGTGGTCTCCAGACCAGTGACGATGGGGCTGGCGGTGGCATCCTGGCCAGCTGGGAGGATGGCGGCCTTCTCCGCCGTGCTGCTCTTCCCAGACTTTGGAGACTTCTTCTGCCCCTTCACCACCTTGGGCGGGGTTGTGGTAAATAATTTAAAATACCTCTGAATTTGCCTTGTAAGTTAAATAATGATAAAAAAAGGAAAGAGACGGGGTCCGAGATGTAGAGAATAATCTGGATTTATTCAAAAACTCGAGTTAAGGGAGAGCTCCTTCACCAAGCGGGTTAGGGAGTAGTCTGTCTTACTTCGTGCAGCATAGAGCTTTTATACATTTTTCTACTACATGCAAACAAATGGCAGAGGTTCAATCATTTTCCACTAGTTAGGTATCAAAACATTTGTATGCCTCAGGGGAGAGGAGTGGGAGATTGCTTACAAACAAAAATGTGCAAACAGCTGAAGCGTATAATAGTGTGTAGTAAATGGCAGGTATGACCTTGTTCCAATTGCAGGTTATTCCATGGAAATTAGTTTTTCTCAAAATTGGCTTAACCGCAGGTATGTGGCCGGTCTGGTATTCGGCCTTAGGCATATTACACGATGTAGCTGCTTTCAAGCTGCATCTTTTTCTGCCTATTTCCTCTGCGACGGGGTGTTTAAAACACTCACAAAATGGATGCCATATTCAATATGGTTGTCCTGATATCAAATGAACAGTGGTTGCACGAAGGGTGAGAAACTATTTTTCCACAGGGTCACAGCTGACTCTACACTCTCCCCGGGACCCTTGTGGGCGGCTTTGCCGGTAGGTGTCTTCACCCTCTCCCATCGGGCACTGTCCAACTTCTGGTGCTTTACAGGGGGTGGACTGGCAGTGCTTTGGCTCCATGTCACACTGGCTGCCCTGGTGGCCGGTGCACTCCACATACCTCTAACATGCACCACTGGTACCGGACTTGTTTTGGCTGAGGTGCTAGTACGGGACCCATGAATTGGAGGGGTGGGGGTGGTGGGACAGAGGTCAAGGTTGCTTAGGAAAAGTTGCTGACGAACACTGGGACGGGTAGCTGGAGGGGGTCTGGGAGTGGAGGAAGAGGAGGTGGTTGTAGGAGGTGTAACTTTAGATGATTTGGGTGCAGGTTCTGGAGGCTGTCGTGAGGTGGATGGATGTTGGGTGTGTGGGTGTCCGCCTTTGTGTACTTTGGGAGGGGGCGTCACAGACACACTGGGAGAGGACACAGGGGACGTGTAAATGGTAGTGGGGGTGGTGAGTGCAGGTGAGCGGGGTGTGGTGCTGGGTGTTCTGGTGCGAGTCCTAGTGGCTGTAGTGGTAGTGCATGCAGGTGAGAGTGTAGACGACACTGGGAGGGAGGAGGGAGACGACAAGGAGGGGGACACAGTGGAGACAGTGGATGTTGCTGTGTCTGTATGTGGGTGATGCTTGTGTGAGTGCCTGTGGGATGTGTGGTGCCTATGTTTGCCTGAGCTGCCCTTGTGTGTTGAGGTGTGTGCAGGCTGGTCTGATGGTGTGCTTGGGATAGGCTGGGGTACAGGGAATTGGGTTTGGATGGAGGAAGTTGGAGGGGGGAGGCTAGACACAGGGACAATGGCTGCCATCAGTGCAGAGGCCAGAGATTGCAGGGTTCGATGATGGGCAGCCTGACCAGAATGAATGCCCTCCAGGAATGCATTAGAGTGTTGCAACTCCCTTTCTACACCCTGGATGGCATTCACAATGGTAGACTGCCCAACAGTGAGTGACCTGAGGAGGTCAATGGCCTCCTCACTGAGGGCAGCAGGGGTGACAGGGGCAGGGGCTGAGGTGCCTGGGGCGAAGGTGATGCCCACCCTCCTGGGTGAGCGGGCACGGAGCGAAGGCTGAGGGGCTGCTGGGAGGGTGGTGCTGGTAGGGGGGGTGGCGGCTGTACCTGTAGAAGTGGGGGGCACAGATGGTGCCGCCACCACAAGGGAGCTCCCATCAGAGGACGAGTCTGTGTCGCTGTTTGCTGATCCGGTGACCGACGTGAAGCTCCCGTCGCCCTCCGTCCCACTGGTGTATTCTGTGTCCGTGGTGTGGCCCTCCATGGCCATGTGGGATGCAGACCCCTCGTGCTCCGGTGCCACTGTACCTCCGCCTGATGATGCTGTTGCACAACAGAACAGGGAGACCACAAAAAAGGGGTGGTGAAACAGAAGAAAGACAGGTTGAGTGCATGGCTTACTGCTACCGTTGGTGGACAATACAGACACAGCAGTCCACTGCACTACGCCGTGCACTTGGCCTCTACAGATGCAATTCCTGGGATATGGCCTACATGGCTATGAGTGTCATCTACCCATATAGATGACACAGGGGCATGTATACCTGTACTTGGCACTCTACAGAGGTGGGGTGGAGTGGCACATGACCTGGATTCAGGAGGGGCCTAGCCTACGGAACTCGCCCTGGCCTAGGGAAACCCACAGCCCTCCTCCCCCACCTAGACACCTCCACTGCGCGCAAAGTCATGAGAATGTGAGTGTACTCACCCCCTTGTGTCTGCTGTGATGCCCTCATGCGCCCATCCAACTCAGGGTAGGCTACCGCCAGGATCCGGAACATCAGGGGGGGTCATGGTGCGACGGGCACCCCTCCCACGTTGGGAGGCCATCCCCAGCTGAGCCTCCGCCGTCTTCTTGCTCCAGCGGCGAATGTCCTCCCATCTTTTACGGCAGTGGGTGCTCCGTCTCCGGTGGACCCCCAGGGTCGGGACGTCCCTGGCGATGGCACGCCAAATATCCTTCTTCTGGTGGGCGCTGACCTACATGACATGTACAGGGGAACAAGAGAAGTCCTTAGCAACAGCACTGTCGAAGTGAGTGGCCCACATCCCTGCCCTTGCCATGTGGCACAAGCAATCACACTTCGACATGCTCGCAGGACTCTGCCCCCTTCCTACTGACATCCAGCCCTCTCCACCCAGTCATAGCCCATACAACGTGCTCCCTGTGTACTTACCTGTTGGTCTGGAAGACCGTAGAGTAGCGTGTATTGGGGGAGGACCCCGTCCACGAGCTTCTCCAACTCCTGTGCAGTGAAGGCAGGGGCCCTTTCCCCAGACGCACAAGCCATTGTCTCTTCCAGACCGAGGTCACAGCAGCACTTGCAGTGTAGGTCCTCTCCTGTGGAAGATCAGGTATCAAGTGATTGAACAGATAGAAAATGGCGGTCACGTCCGCGGTGGGGACGTCCGCGGCGGTGCGTATCATCACCGCCGGCGCACTTCGTCATTGGCTCCTGGGACCCATAGGGTCCAATGTTAACCAATGCAGCATTGCGCCGCGGTCTTTGACCGCTTACTGCTACGGTGTACAACGCCAGTGCAGTTACCTCACATCCCATTGTCCCAGTTTAGAGGTCAGGCAGCCACCATTTCAGGGGCCCACATGGCTTCATTTACAACTGCGTCACACATACCTAGGCCTACACTCAACACACATACAGGAAGGATATTGTATTTAGTGTTGTGTCCTGTGTAGCTATGGGTACATACCTCTGAATTTGTTGACTCTATGGTCGCTGTTGTCCTTCCTAGGCACCGTCAGCTGGGACATGTGAGGAGATGGCGGAATCTTCCGGTGTACCGACCGCTGGTGGACCGGTTAACAATGGAGGAGCGACATTTAATCATCACCTACAGGTTTGACCGTGCCACAATCCAGGAACTGTGTACCTAGTTGGAGCCAGACCTGATGTCACCAATCCGCCATCCCACAGGAATTCCCCCTCAAGTGCAGGTGCTATCAGTGCTCCATTTCCTAGCAAGTGGGTCATTTCAGACAACAGTGGCCATGGCATCAGGGATGTCCCAACCTATGTTTCCCAACGTGTTGTCCAGAGTGTTGTCTGCCCTGCTGAAACACGTGAGGAGCTACATCATTTTCCCTCAGGTGGAGGATTTGGCTACAGTTAAAGGTGACTTCTATGCCCTGGGACATATCCCTAACATCATAGGTGCCATTGATGGGACCCATGTGGCTCTGGTCCCCCCCACAGGCGTGAACAGGTGTACAGGAACCGGAAGAGTTATCATTCGATTAATGTACAGATGGTATGTTTGGCAGACCAGTACATCTCGCAGGTAAAATGCTATGTTCCCTGGCTCAGCGCATGACGCCTACATCCTGCGGAATAGCAGCATCCCGTATGTGATGGGTCAACTCCAGAGGCACCGTGTGTGGCTAATAGGGGACTCTGGTTACCCCAACCTCTCTGGGCTATTGACCCCATTGAGGAATCCCAGGACCAGGGCAGAGGAACGCTACAATGAGGCCCATGGGCGGACTAGGAGGGTGATCGAACGCACCTTCGGCCTCCTGAAGGCCAGGTTCAGGTGCCTCCATATGACAGGTGGTTCCCTATTCTACTCACCAAGGAAGGTGTGCCAGATCATCATCGCCTGCTCGATGCTTCACAATCTTGCTTTGCGACGCCAGGTGCCTTTTCTGCAGGAGGATGGTCCAGATGACGGTGTTGTGGCAGCTGTGGATCCTGTGGACAGTGATGAGGAGGAAGCAGAGGAAGAAGACATTGATAACAGGGACTCTGTCATACAGCAATATTTCCAGTGACACACAGGGGAGAACAATTTTTTTACTAATACATTCACTTTCACACTTCTACCTCTATCCTGTCTGTCAATTTGAAGTAGTATCTGCTAACTGAGTGATACATTTCCATTACGGTTTCACAGGTGTGGTTACCAACGTGTGTCATCTGCTTGCATCCTTCATGGACTTGTGATGTGTGACATAGGTATTTTGACATTGCTATTGAGAACGGATTTTGTCACTGTCATAGCTAATACACATTTTCAAAATCACAGACTGACTCCAGATTGTTTTGTGGTTCAAGGGTGTTTATTGAAGCTCTAATTATTGGAGGGGGTGGCAAAATGGTGATGGGTGATGGTGGAGGAATGTCCGTGGCAGAGTCCAGTCTATTAGTCTCACAGGTGCATTGCCCATATGGGCTTAGGAAGTGGAGCTGGGGCAGTTCCAATCTGGACAGGGTAACAAAGTGGGACAGTGGGAGGACAATCAGGGTGGTCTCATTTCCTGGCAGGTGTCTTGCCATCTTGCTCTGTCCTGTTCCTGGATCTCAGGGACCGCTTGCGGGGTGGTTCTCAGTCTGCAGGGTGTGGGGTGCTGGTGTGGTGGTCCTGTGGCGGGGCGTCCTGTCCACTAGCGCCGGCGGAGGTGGTGGGCAGTTCATCATCCATGCTAGTGTCAGGGGCCCCTTGGAGTGCCACGGAGTCCCTCATGGTCTTTTGTATGTCCTTCAGCACCCCTACGATGGTGGCCAGGGCGGTGCTGATGGTTCTGAGCTCCTCCCTGAACCCCAAATACTGTTCCTCCTGCATGCGCTGGGTCTCCTGAAACTTGGCCAGGACCGTAGCCATCATCTCCTGGGAGTGGTGGTATGCTCCCATGATGGAGGAGAGTGCCTCGTGGAGAGTGGGTTCCCTTGGCCTGTCCACCCCCTGTCGCACGGCAGCCCTCCCAGTTCCCCTGTGTTCCTGTGCCTCCGTCCCCTGGACTGTGTGCCCACTGCCTCTGTCCCCAGGTCCCTGTTGTTGTTGGGGTGGTGGGTTATCCTGGGTTCCCTGTAGTGGTGGACACACAGCTGATTGACGTGTCATGGGGACGGAGGTAAGGGCCCGCTGGGTGGGTGCTGTGCTGCTGTTACCAGAGGGTGGAAAGTCAGTGTTGGGCTGTGCCTGTGCGAGGGGAACCGACTGTCCCGAGGCCCACGATGGTCCGGGCTGGTCATCTGGATCCAGTTGGCCAAAGCTGCTGTCATCACTGTGGTCCTCTTCTGGGGGTGGAGTGGACATGTCTGGACCCTCCTGTGTGATGACGTTACGTAGTGGTCCTGCAGGGGTATAAAAGCATGATTATTGCATGTGTGTGTGTCATGGTGTGCAATGGGTGGGTGTGCGTGTACCCCAGTGCAAGCATTCCTGTGTGGGGGCTTGTGTGATGATGGTTGGGGGGTGTTATGGGTATGTGCAGTGGGCATGCTTTAGTGATGGGTGTCCATGCTTAGTTGTGTCATGCAGGGCTTGGTGTTGGGATGGGTGGTTTGTGTTATAAGTACATTAGTGAGGAGTTGGAGTGATAGGGGAGGGGAGGGGGTGAAGGTGGGGGTGTGTGATAGCATGCAGGTAGGGTGGGGGATATGATAGTTAATATTTGACTTACCAGTGTCCATTCCTCCACCGACTCCTCCCAGGCCCTCAGGATGCATAATGGTCAAGACCTGCTCCTCCCATGTTGTTAGTTGTGGGGAGAAGGTGGGGGTCCGCCGCCAGTCCGCTGAATCGCGATGTTGTGCCTGGAGACCACTGAACGCACCTTCCCCCGTAGGTCGTTCCACCTCTTCCTGATGTCCTCCCGATTTCTTGGGTGCTGTCCCACTGCGTTTACCCTGTCGACGATTCTTCGCCATAGCTCCATCTTCCTGGCTATGGAGGTGTGCTGCACCTGTGATCCAAATAGCTGAGGCTCTACCCGTACGATTTCCTCCACCATGACCCTGAGCTCCTCCTCCGAAAACCTGGGGTGTCTTTGGCATTCCATGGGGTGGTGTATGTGATGTGTGGGGTGGTGTATGTGGTGATGAGTGTGGTGAAGTGTTGTGGTGTGTGGAATTTTGTGCGTGGATGTTGTGTGGGTGATGGTGTTTTGTGCCTTTGTGTGGTAGGGTTGTCTATTGCTGTGCTCTTTCTCTGTCGCCTTCGTCTCTGATTTTTGATCGTAGGGGTTTGTGGGTGATGTGGGTGTGTGTTTTATATTGTGTTGGGTGTGCGGGAGTGTTGTTTGTATGTGTATCAGGTGTGTGTATTTTGAATTGTCCAATGTGGCGGTGTTTTGGAGATGTGTGTGTATTTTGAGCGCAGCGGTGTGTACCGCCAATAGAATACTGCGGTTGAAAGACCACCGCGTGGATTCGTGGGTCGGGATAGCATGGCCGTGTTTCTGTTGCCGTGACGGTGGAGGTTTTGTTTTCGCCAGTTTATCACTGACCTTTGGTGTGGCAGACTTGTGTGGCTGTCTGAATTTTGGCGGATTCCGAGATGTGGGTCATAATAGCTGTGGTGGATTTCCGCAGCGGTGTATTGGCGGTCTTCTGCACAGCAGTAAGCGGCTTTTACCGCCAATGTTGTAATGACCCCCATAATGCTAACATAACGTAAATCAATCTCAATACCAAATGGTACACATATATGGACAAAACAGGCTGACCAAAGCGTCGAAGAATCTCAATTTGACTAAAGCATAATAATTAAGCACTCAAGAGTCACAGTACAAATTAACAACAATAACATCTGAACAACAGAAATAGCATACATCTAGATTCAGCAGGTGAGCAAAATCAATTCTTGGTTAATAACATTTGTCGACATCTGGGCTTACTAACTAACCCTCCAATTAGAATAGCATGTTTGGACTTCATGCAAAAGCAATTTAGTCAAAAGTTAACTTGGAAAAACATCTAATTAGGGTGCTACCAAAATAGCTGTTGGTACCTAGAAAAGAAAAACAAAATCTACAAAGTACATTGACATTTCATATACCTCTCCTCAAAGGATCAGCAAGCTGTGATTTTCTTTGTCATTAGGACATCTGTCTAGTCAGCTTCAACAACGGAACGGTGAAGGGGCATGGCTCAGCCACGGTTGGGCTCTAAGTTAACTGAACCACTTAAATGGCATCAAGCTAAAGAATCAGCATTAACACAAATTACTCTATGAAAATTGTTATGAGGGAAAGGAAACATTGGTAACTTGCTCAGCTCCTCGAACCGGGCCAATAAGGGTAGAGAATGGAATAGTATGAGCCCAAACTCCTAACTGCAGTCAGGCTAAGTCAAAACTCCATAAAGTGTCTTCTCACACTGTCATTGGTCAGACAAATTATACGTTCACAGTAGACCCAATAGTCTTCAAACTTTAAATCTAAAATATAACTAAACAGATTGGCTCCTCTTCTCCTCTTCCCATTGTCCGGTTCGTCAGGTAACTTTTTTTGTATTTTGCAAATCCTTCCTCCAGTCAGTGCAGCTATTGTCCAAGCCTGGGAACATCTCTGTCTCACGCATCAAGTTTACAAAGTAGTGACTTCTAGTACAGGACGTCTCAACAAGCAGTTCTCATGAGAAAGTTTAAGACATTTTACAAATCTCTTGGTCAGCTCTGTGTGAGCAATGGAAAATATTAATTCTCTACTTTCACAAAACATTCACAAACATTTGTTAGAACAGTGCGACTTAACATGAGGCTTTGTCAACTAGGCTCAAACCTCTAAATTAATCAATTATGTTAGCTAGACAAATACATAACATCAGCCTATTAATATGACCTATTAGTACATTTTATTCTACATGTGCACATTATTTAAATTAAAAATGAGAATTCTTTAATAATTGTCGTACATTATGATGGCCGCTCAAGTGGGCACATTTTCCAACATACACATTATTTTCTATGTTAACCAAATTCATGTAAATTCTTTATCAATAATAAATGCAAATTTGTTAGTAATTAATTCAGCTTTCACAGAACCACGCATGCCGGACCAATGCATGCCTGAACAACGCAGTGTGAACCATGACCGCGTTGTTTCCAGTCATGCCTCTACCACGTATGCCTTTACAGCAAATTTTGTTGTTAAAGCATGCCTAATAAAGGCATGTGTGGAAACGGCATGCAAAATGGCATGCGTGGTTCTTTCATGCAACCCCCCCACCCGCCCTGAGGCCCAAAGCTACTGTCACCTCTAATACCTAAACTACCCTCATAAGCCCTCAAAAAACACTAACCCAACCCCCCACCCCACACCTAAAAATGAAAGTACCCCGACCCCCCATCTGCCCTGAATCTTAAAACAAAAACTACCCCGCCCCCCTACGCCTACACCATGAAACTAAACTACCCCGACATGAGCCCTAAAGAAAACTATCCTGACCCCCACACCCGCCCCTAAAAACAAAAATATCCGACCCCCTACTCGCCCTGAGACCTAAAAAAAAATCTACTCTGTCCCCCCACCCCTGCCCCTAAAAACGAAACTACCCAGACACCACCACCTGCCCTGAGCCTTAAAACCCTCCCCATAAGTAAAGTACCCCGACCCCCCCACCCACCCTAAACCCTAAAACAACCTATCCTGCCCCCCCACCCTGCACCAAAAAACTAAATTACCCCAACTCTCCACCAACTCTAAACCCTAAAAAAAGACCTCAACCCCCACCCGTGCCCCATAAAACTAAACTGCCCCAACAACCCCACACACCCTGAGCCCTAAAAAAAGCTATCCTGACCCCTCCACTCCTGCCTCAAAAACTAAATTACCCAGACCCCCCAACCGCCTGAGCCCTAAAAAACCTACCCCAACCCTCTACCCCGTCCTTAAAAACTAAAGTAGCCTGATACCCCCAGCCACCCTAAGCCCTACATCCACGCCCACCGCCAAAAACTACCCACAAACCCTGCCCCAACCGCACTTACTTCACCACGTCCTCTCCAGATCCTTCCTCCTCTTCTCTCCTCCCTCCCCCTGTCCTTCCTTAAACCTTCCCCCAGCTCTTTAAAAATAAACTACCCCACTCCAAGCCCTAAATACAATAAATACCCAATACCCCCACTCCCTTCTAAAAGAAAAAAATAGCCTGATCCTCCCACCCTAAGCCCTAAACAAATGCCCAAACCCCCACCCCTGCCCCTTAAAAAAAATAGCCCATGCACCCCAATCCCAATCCCTTAATCCACCTCCACCCCTATCACAGCCCCACTTACCTCACTGCATCCTCCATGTCCTCTCCCGAACACATGGCTTTTTCTGTGCCTGAAGCACACATATGCGTGGTTTAGCACATTCGTAGTTAAGGCACAGTAAAAGCCATGTGGTGTTCTGGCAAGCATAGTTACGCTTGCGTGTAAAACGTCTGCGTTGTTTACAATGCGTGGTTAATTATGTTTTCCTAAAGAAAGATGTGAGAACTTTTCATCAGTGTTTGAGGAAACACTGAGTTTTTCCTCTCATAACTCCATTGTCATGCACCTAGGTCATTAGTCTGGATGTCTTTCAACAAAATCACAATTAAGGAAGGGATTACCACTATTGCCATTATTAAACTATCATCCTGTTTTATGAACCTGATTGCCTTACAGAAGGTAAAACATATATCCAGTCTATAGCAAAGGTTCTCAATAACTGACTGGTGACAGAGCTTAAAAAAAATCATAACAGAACATGATTTCTTGTTGCCCTTCAATTGGACTTCAGAATGGGGGAAGTAAGGAATCTATAACTCCACTGCCCTTAAAGTCCCAGAAGAAATGGAACCGAAGGAAGAATCCTCTGTAGGTTTTCCTCCTACTTCCTCCTAGTTAAAAAATTAAATATGCAACACTATCTGACCAATTATCTCTCAAAGAAGGTATGCTTCAGATCTCCATACTTTCCCAAGTTTTTTTTTATGTCTTTGCAAAGTGATTCGCTGGAAGTGCATGCACTCCTAGCTAGGCCCTGAAGCCATGCTTGGTCACTGCCTGCTGGTTCAGGCCAGGGCTGTTACAAGGTGCAAGTGGGGGTCGGGATAATAGCGGCAGACAAGGAATTATTCTCCAGGCCCCATGTTTTTTAGGAATTTGCTTTGCTTCAGCGACTATTATTTTCGGATTTTCAATAGCATGCAAGTCTGACCACTTCATTAATAATGAGACAGCCTGTGTGGCCAGACACTAGGTGGTCCCTGAGACCATGTTCTCCCTTTCCCTGAAGTACATTTTTTTAGGTCTAGCATTAGCTAAGACCTTTTGATTTTACTAAAATAAGAATAATATACTTTAATATAGGAACTTTCAGCAACCTCTGTTCATCCATTGGTCTGTTGTTGTATCTTTCACATTTTGCTTCCGCACACTACAGCACAGCATGGTGCAATGAGTCAGCCTACGTAAGCCCCTGTTAACTTCACTTTGAGTGACTGCATTTTGCCTTCTCACAAGCAGCACATCTACACACAAGGTAGTTCCCTTCAGAGGTAATGTTTGTGTTTTACTTCATAATTAACTTAGTGTTAACTTCACTTTGAGTGACTGCATTTTGCTTTCTAAAAAGAAGCACATCTACACACAAGGTGGATCCATTCAGAGGTGATGTTTGTGTTATACTTTATAATTAACTTAGTGTTGCCTTTGTGTTTCGAGCCTAATCTGTTAGAAAGACACTTCTGGTGCACATTCATCTTTATCACATCCCATCTCCTGCCAATGCTGTTGAAAATTCCTTTTAAATTCTGACTGTTGCTTTTTCACAGCATACCAGATTGTATCTATATAAAACTGTTCTGAACTAAGGTACCTTTCTTTACTTTTTTCCTAATTTCATTCTTTCTTTCCTTGCTTTTCTTTCTTTCTTTCTCTCTGCTTGCAAACCGGTAATACTGTGGCAGTGTGTGGTTGGTTTGAGACCAAAACTTTTTAACCTGTAGCAAATTATTTTTTTTAATTGGTGAGGGCCCGACATATTCTCAAACAATAACATTTTGCAATACCATGACAAAACAAGAATTACAAGAAGGCTGGCAGGCAATGATAGGCCGATTGGCTTTGCTAAGGAAAGGATGCTGCTGATTGCACCTAACCTTATTCAGAAGAACCATTCAGTGAGCCCACATTATGTTTTGCGCCTAGCTCTACCTTCTGATAAGCCTGGTGCTGTCCACTGGGCAGCGGACAGCGCATCTGCTTCTGAAGAACCACTGAAAGAAACCATCCAAGTACGCTCACAACCTTGCATCTATCATCGGCTGTTGAAAGGGTTTTTCCGCTGCTGGGGCCTTTTATTCTTTATCTTCACCACAAAAACCTAATTAGACTATCTAGCTTCATCGAGCCCTTAAAACATCATGCTAGGAATCCATACTATCCATCGAGTTCGGGCCATAGAAAAAAGAGAAGTGAGAAGTGCTCAAAGTCCTAAAATAATTGTTGCTGTTCGAGCTGTCCTTTATTTTAGAGTTTTTGTCATCTCTTCCATTGAATTCAGTGTTGATGTTTGCTGTTACTGACATCTATTGAAGATATTAAACTAATTTTCTCAACTTTTCAATTAATGGGATTCTTTGAAATTGTGTGATCATTAGATATGTTTTTTCTTTGATCCTTGCACACCCTTTTCCTCTCTTAGAGTCAGTCTTGAGCAGATACATCTTAAGAATTTTTGGTGCCTAAGTCAAGGCATATTTTTAGGTCTCCTATTCAGAAAAACTGTAACTTCTATTATCAATCTTCTGCTAATTCAAGACCTCATGATGCCAGACAAATGTTTAGAAATGGGGTGAATCAAAGTAGTTGAACTAGGAATTTCCTGGTGCCTGGGAAAATCCTTTAGATCATACAGGGCATAGAAAGACAGCTTTAAAGGTAGGCAGAGATAGAGGTTGAAGCACAGAAACAGACAGAGGTAAGAGAACGTTTTTTTCCTAGGGGCCCTGTAAAGTGGGGGCTGAAGACAAGTACCCACTTTGCTCATGCCTTAAAATGTCTCTTGTCTTGAGCTCCACCTGAGGTACTAGAGTGTGAGGCAAGGATACTTTTAAGAAGTCTTTTGGTTGCTTGTCGGAGGTCCACTAGAACATTTAAGGGCATATTTAAGAGCCCCTAGCTCCTCCTTGCGCCACATTTGCGCCATTTGTTTTTACGCAAATGTGGCCCAACAAGGCCAAAAACACCGTGTCATATTTACAAAGTGGTGCAATGCTTGCATTACGTCACTTTGTAACCCCTTACACCACATTATGCCTGCGCTAGGCATAATGTATAAAAGGGGGGCATTCTGGCACTAGGGGAGCTGTAAAATGGCGCAAAGGAATCTATCAGATTCCTTTGCACCATTTTTATTGCATTTTTTAATGCCTGCTAAGTGCAGGCGTTAAAAAGAGGCTCCCATTGATTACAATGGGCCTCTGGGTGCTTTGCAGGATTAGCATCATTATTTTTTGCGCTAATCCTGCAAAGCACTGGACTAGCGTAAAAAATTATGATGCCAGTCACCCTAACTACAGCCATGGTGTGTCATATTTTATATTTAAATATGGCGCTACCATGGTGGCATTAGGCCGTTGCTAAGTGGCGCAGGAAAACTGCCACTGCACTAGGTGCAGTGCCACTTCTCATAAATCTGCCCCTTATTGTATGATATTAGCCATAGCCCATTTAAATGTGTTTGACCTTGTCCTACTGAGTCTGCAGGTGGATATCTTGCCCATGCATGTAAAATTGTTGGTGGATATCTAAAGCAATTCAGGCCCAGATTTAAGAAAAGTGGTGCTTCGTGCCACTTCTCTCGTGGCCCATTGCGCACCCCTAACCCCACCTTGTGTGTGCCGTATTTAACATGCGGTCCACCAATGGCGCAGGTTAGGGGCAATAGTGTCATCATTTTTTAAGCTGTTGTTGTGCTTTGCAGGATTAGCGCCAAAAATATTGGTGCTAATTCTGAAAAGTCCATAGAGGTCCATTAAAAATAAAGGTGTGCCTCCTTTTAACGTCTGCTCTGTGCAGGCATTAAAAATGGCACAACAAATGGTGCAGGGGAATCTCAAGGATTCCACTGCACCATTATTGCAGGCCCCTTAATGGGGGAACACCCCTGTTGCGTACAGTATGCCTGACGCAATCATAATGTGGCGCAAGGGTTTACAAAGTGGCACAATGCGTGCATTGCACCACTTTGTAAATATGGCACTGCGTTTTTGCCACACTATCACCACATTAGCGTAAAAAATGACGCTAATGTGGCGATAGTTGGTGCTAGACCCATCGTAAATTTGGGCCTCAATATTTTACTTCATTTCTTTGCTCCTGTAATGGATCTGTAGCTGGAATCCTTTATTCCTCTGTTGCAATTTCCTATTTCTGTGGCTGAAGGCAGTTGGTAAAATGAGTGAGAAAATTGTCTACAAAAAAGTTGGGAACTGCCATTGGTATCAAGATCTAGATCTCAAATCAAGTGGGAAGCTTGAGATCCGCCATACCATAAGCGGCTTGATGACTTTGGTTCTGAAGGAAAGGTGAAGGTTATGGGAGCTACAAACAAAATAGGAATCCTCAATGCTGAACGTTGACAATAGATTGATTTATAACCTCTTTCATAGTTTCTAAGATGGCTGTCAGTGTCAACAATTTTAACCTGTGGATAACTTCAGCACTTAATAAACTGGTCCACCTATAGGATGTTCTTTTTCATTGCTTACCTGACACCGGTACAGTGAAATTCTTGCTTCCTTCAAACCAGTTGTGTACAGATTCAAGTGCGATCATACTGGTATTGCTCATCTGATGCTAACAGGCACTTCCTAACTTTTATTTAGAACTATTAAACTGAAGTTAAACACGTGCTCTCTCACTTCTATTCTTTGCACTTGTCTTCAGCCAATAATTCCATTTGTGATTGTTTTTTAAATTGTCGTGGCATTTTCTTATCCTGCTAATTACAACCATAGTGTTAGCTCTTTTCCAACACACTCAAATCCAAATTAAATAAAACTCTCTTGTTTCAACAAGCATGAGTGCAGAGATTAAATATAATGACCAGTCCAAATTCGGCACTCAGCTTGCAATATTAACAGAATTTACATTGGTCTCAGTGGAATCGCTCCCAAAAGAGTGAATGGGGAATATATTCCGGTCTCCTTTGGACCATTTTTCATCCTGCCTTATTAAGGTTGAATAGCCCCTTAATGTTAGTAATGTTGTAGTTTGTTAAGTTGTAGTTTTACTTATACCTCAGTCCATTCCTCTTGGAAAAAGTGCTTGTGATAGCAGAAATAAAGAAACGTTCTGAAGATCCTTCTGTGCCTGGTAATTATTGTCTTATTTCGCTGTCACCTTTTGTTGCCAAGATGGCTGACAAAAAAAGGTCAAATCTCAAATAGTTCCTTTTATGAGCATTAATCAATGTTTGATCCTCCGCAAGTAGATTTTATGGCTTTTCTTAGAATTGATGTTGCTGTAGCATTAGTTCAGAATGAACAGAGATTAATGGAGCCACTGTGTTCCTCACTCTGCTTGATTCATCTGCAGCCTTTGATACTTGGTCTCTTTACAGTCTGGTTTTCAGACTGCCTGAGGCTGGTGTCAGCAGGGGTGTAGCTTGGTCAGAAAGATTGTGGGTGTGAGCTTCAGATTTCTAATGATAACTCTGGAATATTATGATAAAATACATTATCTGAAAAGCACAAAATGAGGGAGGCTTAAGGGGCAGCGGAAAGGGAGAGCAGTGTGGATTGTTAGCAGTACTTAAACCAAAATATTTTGTAAAAAAAACAACATGTTTAGGAACTTCAAAACAGAGACGAGAGAGTGCATGTGTGTGCGTGTTTTTGTCTGTGTGTGCATGTAAAATTCCCAGATGAAATCCGACAGACACCTGAACATACCCGACTGAAAGCATCTGTACCCAAGTATTTACTACAGAATATATTTATTAGGGTGGTGTAACATCCAAAACACTCCCCTCCCGACCCCCCAAAGCTGCTCCCCTGGCTGTCAGATGGAAGGTGTTAAGTGTCTTGCCCCTTTCTTAAGGCAGTACTGACTCCTTTTCAAACCTCTTCTAAGGCACCACATTCTGGGGTCCCTCAGGCTTTTTCCCTAATGTCCACTTTCTTTAACTTTTACGTAGCCCTCTTAGCCAGACTATTTCTTTCTGTTAGCTACACTGACGACACTCCATAGAGATGCTAATTTAAATCTAGCCTTGTGCCACTTTTGTAAGTGTCAATTTGAAGTTGATAACTGGATGTAAATCAATTGCATCAAATTCAACTAAGAAAAAAATGTAGGTATTGTTGTTTGGTGGATCATGTGCCATCTGGTCAACTGATTGGTAACCTCCAAACTGGGATCACTCCAGAGACCAAAACTCCAAATCTCATGCTCATTGGATTTTAAAATGATCCTTCTTTTGCTCTGCAAGTATCTACATTTTCTAATAGTTGTTACCATTTGCTAAAGGTTTTTTTTTTAAATTCTCTCATTGATATCTATTGAAGCTCTTTATTCAGGCAGTAGTTTGTTTGCCTTCTCGACTACTGTAATTCATTTTACCTAGGCCTTCCCAGGTAACAGACATATAGGCCCAGGTTTACTAGATTCTCATGCAGAGCATCGCAACAGGCAAAAAAATATGTGTTGTGCTGCATGAGAAGGAGAGAGTAGAAGACCGCCATATTTGCACTGTGCAGCCCGCATACAGAGTAGGAAAAGTTTTGAAGTGTGTCTAAGCATAGTATTTTGTACTGGAAGGTACCTATGCTAGACTCACAACACACCCTTGTACTATGACACAAACGTGTGTGCGTGGCGCATGGCATCTGAAATCAGCTCCGGCATTAGAGAGAGGGGAGGTGAGTCCCATATCTTTGTAGATGTGGTGCTCTCCTGCTCCCTCCCTGCCACTCAGCGCAGCATTTTTCATTGCTGCGCAACACTTTTGTAAATCTTCCCCAAGGTTTTGCGTCAAAAACCTTGGGTGGTTGCATGGGAACGCCCATGAACCACTCATGGAATGCCCACTTGGTGCTAAGTAACGTAAAGGAGCGCTTTGTGCTGCTTTGCGTTACTTTTAAGTGATTTTCCAGAATAAAACAATTATTGCGCTGGAAAGAACTTAGATTAAAAAAAGATTATGCGTCGATTTGTCTCACTTTTGTGACGCAAACACGGCATACATTCTTAGTAAATATACCCCTTAGTCTTCAGTTAGTACAGAACACACTACTCTCCTTCTATTAAGGTTTCCTTAGCGCACTAGGCAGCACTGCCTGCGCGTAGCTAAGCGATCCTTTTACATTAGCGATAAGGATAATCTTTTCCTTCCATCATGCCAGTCACAGTTTGCACTCACTTTCTGCTTATCTCCCATGTCCTCTTAAGATTGTGAAAGTAAGCCAGGGTGGGTCTTCCGTGTGTTGTCAAAAGGCTTAAGCATGGAATTCTCTCCCCCTCAGGCTATGCGCTTTAACCAAAATCTTCCATCAAAACAATGTGAAATCTTGCCATCCTTTGATCTCCGCGTGCCTTCGGCTTTGTCTTCCAGCTCCAGAAGACCATAAAAAAAAATATAAAAAAAATAAACCCCGCCTTGATAAAGTTGCAGCCTATTGACTGAAAAAATGAGTTCCCCATGATAGACGAAAGGATCAAGGCCCCCGATCACAGTTGTGTCAGTTTAAGGTGCAGAATTTTCACATCAGGTAGTTTTGCAGGAGAATTCCGGGACACAGACATGCAACTAACTATGCATTGCACAGTGTCCTGTGAAACTGTAATACCAAGTGCAGAGTTCCACACCATGTATTATTGCACCTGGTAATACTGGGTTTGGAGTGATGGGGTAATGCGGAAGATCATGTCAACCATGTTGAATAATAGCACTTAGCGGATGCATGTAACAATTTTGCATCACAGTTGTACAGTTATATAAAAGGTGAAGATACCTCAACAAGCATGTTGCCATAATCTGCTAGTTAGTGTGCATAGTTTAGAGTTATTTCCTGCATGGAATGTTTCGGCCTCGGAAAAGTTGCGCAGCAGACCGGGTGCATTTAGCTATCTGATTGGAATCCTCACAATGACCTGAGTTGGTGAAATTGCTTCCATTTGGGGTCTAGGAAAGAAATCCATGGAGTTTCAGATACTTTGTTGATGGAATGTACCATGTCTAATGAACTCCCTGAAGATGTTAGGCGCCAAGCCATGGAAAACAAGCGTGTCAGTACAGGCCCACAAGGGTGGGATCCCTGCCATATTTCAAGATGCATTGGGCCATATTTATACTTTTTGACGCAAAACTGCGCTAACGCAGTTTTGCGCCAAATAAATTAGCGCCGGCTAAAGCCATTCTGAAGCGCCATGCGGGCGCCGTATTTATTGAATGGCGTTAGCCGGCGCTAGCCGACCGGCGCTGCCTGGTGTGCGTGGAAAAAAAACACGTACACCAGGCAGCGCCGGCGTAGGGAAAAATGGCGTTTGGGCGTCCAAAAATGGGGCAAGTCAGGCTGAGGCAAAAAAATCGTCTTAACCCGATTTGCGCCATTTTGTTTTGGTGCCCAGACGCCATTAACATGACTCCTGTCTTAGCAAAGACAGGAGTCATGCCCCCTTGCCCAATGGCCATGCCCAGGGGACTTCTGTCCCCTGGGCATGGTCATTGGGCATAGTGGCATGTAGGGGGGCACAAATCAGGCCCCCCTATGCTACAAAAAAAAATTAAAAAAATACTTACCACAACTTACCTTTTCTTCCCTGGGGTGGGTCCCTCCATCCTTGGGTGTCCTCCTGGGGTGGGCAAGGGTGGCAGGGGGTGTCCCTGGGGGCAGGGGAGGGCACCTATGGGCTCATTCTGAGCCCACTGGTCCCTTAAAGCCTGCCCTGACCCAGGCGTTAAAAAGAGGCGCAAATGCGGGTTTTTTTGCCCCGCCCACTCCCGGGCATGATTTTTGCCCGGGAGTATAAATACCACGCATATGCATCGCAGTCATTTTTTAAGACGGGAACGCCTACCTTGCATATCATTAACGCAAGGAAGGTGTTCACGCAAAAAAATGACGCTAACTCCATGAACTTTGGCGCTAGACGGGTCTAACGCCAAAGTATAAATATGGAGTTAGTTTTGCGTCGAATTTGCGTCGAAAAAAACGACACAAATTCGGCGCAAACGGAGTATAAATATGCCCCATTATGTAAAAGAAAAAACGCAACACTCAGGATAGCCTATGAAGTCCAACAAATAGTTCAAGGTAACTGTCATTTCAGTCAGAGCAATTGGAGCATACAGTGCTAAAATCTATACCTGACGTCATCATGTTTATATAATATTTCCCAATAAAAGTGAATGGAAGTGGGAACACATGTCTATGAATGATACTACGTGATATTTAATAATGCCGGACCAATATCTTCTCATGAGATGTGCATGACCTTAGATGGTGGAGTGCATTGTATACTTTAAGGACATAATCTCACATTTTTAACCTTGCCAAAGGTACCCTGAATAAAACCGTTTACCAAATAAATAGGGAAAACCTACAGGCAATTTTATTTTGAGATCCCACTGTATCTTCAAAAATAGAACTCAGATAGTCAACAGCATTGAGCCCACGCAAACACACCAGGAGGCATATTTATACTTGCTTTGCGCTGAAATAGCAACATTTATTTTGACGCTAATGCAGCGCAAACCGAACTCCATATATATATTTTGAAGCTAGACCCGTCTAGAGTCAAACTTTTGGTGTTAACGTAATTTTTCGGATGCATGAAACCTTGTGTCGATGAGATGCAAGGTGGGCGTTCCCGTCCAAAAAATGACTCAAACACCCTAGCGCCGTATTTAACCACCTGGGCAAAAATGACACACGGGTGGGAGGTGGGCCCGAAAATTTACGTTAACTACGATTTGTGCCAACATTTTATGCCTGGGTCAGGGCAGGCGTTACAATGAGGTAAACACACCATTACTAAAGAAGAACACACAGAAGCAACATTACAACCCACAGATGGCAGTGATACTGATACAGCTTGCTAGACAGAGCAGAGGACAGGAACAACTCCTGCACACACCACCACGACAACGCAGCCCACAAGGGCAACGCAGAAGGCAGGAGAGTGTCTTCAGAACCAGGGCAACCCTCCTTGGCCTAAGGGACCTGGACATTATTAGTACCTACAGACTCAACCGTCAAGCCATACTACACCTGCTGCACCACACTGAGCCACAAATTGCAGCCAGCCTGCAGACCCCACACAACATACCACCTATGACAAAGCTGCTCGCTATCCTGCACATGCTGGCTAGTGGCTCATTCTAAACAACGGGTGGCCTGGTTGCTGGTGTCTCACAGCCATTGTTCTCGGCATTCCTGCCAAAGGCGTTAGTCGCCATCATCTCCCTGACACCCTGCCACATCAGCTTCCCCAATACCCAGTAAAAGCAGCAGGAGAACAAACAGGGGTTCTATCAAATCCATGGCTTTCCGCATGTGCTAGGTGCAATTGACTGCACCCATGTCCTGCTCGTACCACCTGCTGCTACAGAGCACTTATACCGGAATCGCAAGCACACGCATTCCATTAATGTGCAGGGCATAGTGGACCACCGCGGATTATTCGTAAACATTTGGCCAAGTATCCTGGGAGTGTCCATGACGCCTTCATATTCCGGCACAGCAGGATCAATAATCAATTTGGAAATGGCCTACTTGTGGGTAAGTCAGCAAATCTAGTAATGTACACACAACACACCAACCCTATCGGACACACAAGACATACACCACTACAATAACATATGGCCATAGTAACACACATGTGTAGGTGATAACAAATATGCACCATGCTGCAGTACAGCACAATCAGTGCACAACACTAATACATACAACCACATGTATGTAACATACCCACAACTTGACAGGCACACCACACGTAGGACAGGTGCAGACATGTACCCTTAGACAACAGCAGAGCTACACGGACCACTACAAGTGCTCTTAGGTTGCCCACTGCGTACACATCACACACACTACACCAAACAAAGAATAGCACAGAAATGTCAAAGGCATACACCATGCCAATGTCATGTAACTTCCAAATAGGCGCCTCAAGTCATGCCGTGGAAATCACTGCCAGAACTAAAATCAAACATCATACAACTTGTGCCTATAACAACTGCATCTCATCAACACATACCTAACTTACCTATAGTGTGCACAGATATCTCCCAGACACATTGACTCACACACATAGAAATATAAGATCAATGCCCATCACATACCATATGCCAGATGTGTCAGAAGTGGTACCACACCTACTGCGTGCAACCTCACAGGCAACACTCACTGACTCACAACACCATCATGGCTGTACCAGATACAATAAATGGCCTAACAGGGGTCAGAGACATAGTTAGACAGTTCACATCATGGATGTCATAGTGGGACCCAGTAGGAGAAAACAGGACATCACTGACCGAGCATGCACTGTGCCTAGGGACACATTTGCCAAGTAGCTGAGCTCCATCCCAGAGCCTGCACTGTGCATGTGTCAACAGAATAAATGAACATTTATGTTTAGGAAGATAGGGGAGACACTGCTAGTTATGTTGATCATCCTGTGACAATGGGATACACACCCTTGGACACCTCATGGCTTACACAAACATTAGCTGCCACTCAGGAACACCAAGGGAACAATGTAATAGCCCACAATTCCATATTCATAGCTTGCACTGTATGTACATCTTGGCAAATGACAATTTCATAATGACTTCAAGCCGCATTGTAAATTGGTCACCCTCCCATGCTATATGTAGCGTGGAAGGGGCGTGCAGTGTTTCTCGCTGCAGGTCTGTCACCACAAGATACATAGCATGATGATGCAGACTCACATGTAGCTGTCCCCTAAAACCTGAGGTGCCAACAACAAATACCACCCCAGGGGTGCTGTATGAAGCTTGCAAAAAGGAAGTAGGCTGTGCTAAGAACTCAGCTGAATGTGGCACAAATGCATGCTGCACACTGCTTCACACAGAGAAAGAGACAATTGGCCATCTAAAAAGTATATGTACAGGGCGGTGTACCATCCTGCACAGGTACATCCACCTCCACGAGGCAGCTAGCTAAGTACCCTGGTGCAGGTTAGGTAGTGTTGGTGCACAGCTGCACATGAGCAACTGGCGCAGGGGACAACAAAGGGTTGCCAAGTAACATGTTACACATGAGTTATTTTTGCATAGTTGACGTTGCAGGACAGTGTAGGAAAATTTGGAGATATGTAGTGCATTCTCACTAACCAATTTCAAAGGCCCATGATGTCACACTTCATCTTCAATGACACATGTCAAATGGGATGGGATGTCCAGGCTCTGTAGTGCTACCGTGTTGCCACCACATCTGACCACATTGTGTTGTGAGGATGTGTCATGTCCTGTCCCATCTAGTGACAGCACACTGATACAAAGGTGCACTACACAACGTATGGCACACAGATAATGACTATCATTGTGGAATCCTAATCATATGTTCAATGTCCTTGAGCCAAATACAAGATTGTCATGTCCAACAACCTAGTGCTGAGGAAACATTATACAAGGCTAGTTACTCACACACAACCATAAATACAAATGAGCCACAACTAGCTCTTAATATCAACTGCCATGCTACATTACATATCTGTTGCAAGCCCTAACAACAAATTACTCCTTTAATCTTTTGGAGCAGATCAGGGTTATGGCATACAGCCATGGATAATTACCCAACCCAAACACAGCAGCAGAGCGTGCATATAATGAGGGACATCGGTGGACACAGACTATTGTGCAGAGGACATTTGGCATCCAGAAGTCCAGATTCAGATGCCTGGACATAACAGGAGGCAGCCTCCTATATGCCCCACACATCATCTGTAAAATAATCATGAAATGTGCCATCCTGCACAACATATGTGTGCGGAAAAACGTCCCCTTATATGAGCAGGTAGATGACCTGCCTGAGGAAGAGTAGGAGGATGGTGGAGAAGTAAATGAGGGGGAACAGCACACCACAGCTGCTGGGATACGCCGCAAACTGCACATTGTTGATAAGTTCTTCACTGAATAATCACATACCTCACCTTGTAGATGTTGTCAATAAACACCTCACTCATTCACACAATTATTTTACTCCACTTACGTGACACTTATATGGAATGTAATAGGCGTCCATTCAGGTCAAGTACAATCATTTGCTGGCATGGTAATGGGTGTGTGAGGAATGGTATTGGCTGATCAGGTATTGATGGGTGGCTACACATGGACACATGAATGTAGAAGTGATAGACCTATAGATACCAACTTCATTTTTGTTATCACCTAACATATGCTCTACTCCCTGAATCCATGTATGAGTGGGCATGCATTGGTGGATGACCTGGACAGTTCAGATGTTGAATTGCATGGCCATATCCCCTGAGGCACAGGGGGTGGGAACAACAAATTTGTAGGTAGATGTGATGCTCTCAGTGTAGGTGACAGTCATTTTGATCAGGCTTGCATGTATACCTATCAACACTGAACCCTTATGGTTACCAACAGCATCCCATACTCATAATAACAGATGCAAGTTTCTGGTGATGTAGTTTAGAAAATTTGACACAGATGATGAGGAATAGTGGCCCTGATCAATGTTAATTTGACTCTGCCTTAGCATTGTCACACATGGTACAAAATCTAAGCAGGTTTAACTTGGTTTGATTCATAATCTTGTTGTGGGGGGGTATGGTGTCAAAAAAATGGGGCTAAGGCAGCATTGTTGTTTCATCCATCAGGGCCATTGTATCATCCAGAATGTGAGTAGAAGTGCATGTGCAAATCGATGTATGTAGTAAGATAATTTACTGTACATACTCCACACAATGCTGATACTGATAGTTGCCTGTCTTATTTTAACAGCTGCCAACATGAATAATGACCAACTCCGTACCTTTCAGAAGGGGGCAGTGGGCTATAGGCACATATTGGCAGTGGAATCTGGGTTCAGGTGGATGGCACACCACTATCGCTTGGAGCGAGCCACTGGTGAGTGGCAGGCATTCAGCCAAGGGGGACCCACACTGCCCACACAGGCTGGACCAAGCACCACAGCTGTGCAGGGGCCTACAGCTGCCAACATACGTATTGCTGCAACTGCTGCACCCTCTACTACCATCCCACAGCCACCGACACCTGCTGCCAGGGACATGAGTGCCATCACTGATTTACAGAGGAATGCACAACAGGTGTCGAATGTCAAAAAGTTGGACTCCATTGAAAAGGAGGTGGCAAAAAATACTAAAGCCCTCAAGAACATTAAGAGGAGACTGAAAAAGGCCAACCTCTGAATGGCATGATGTCACTCCTCCCAAGTTCACTCAACTCCCTCCTCTTTTTTCAGGGTATTAGGGTGTTAGTTGTAGGTTAGAATAGGTTGGTGGGCTATTTACGATACGTAGGTGTGGGGTAGGGTTTTTCTACTTCTCATGTTTTACTATGTGGGTGGGAGGGTGGTCTGATGTTGGGGCTTTTATGTGTTTATAAATAAAAAAAATACCAAAAAAATATACATTTGTTTAGTCATAGTTAGTGAATGTGTAGTTTAGTGTAAGTTGTCCTGCATGTGTCCTGTGATATAATTGGGGTGTGGGGTGAATGTTTAGAGTGTGTCATTAAATGTGTTAGGAAAGTGTAGCATAGAGTAGTTAGGGTCTGTTGTGGGTAATGTATAGTGAGGATAGGTTAGATTAGGATAGGTGTTAATAACCTTTTTAAATTATTTCATTATCATATTAAATAATATTGGGTACTCCCTTACTTCATGTGTCATATGCTTGGGTCTCAGGGTCTTCCCACGGGTGTACAGTGAAATTGTGTGTTGTCCTGGGGACTCTGTCCTGCATCCAAATCCCTCTCTTGACATGTTCAACACCCCCTTATGACTGAGCTGTCACATTGGCAGCTACAACACATCTACTTACCTGTGCACCTGCCATCCAGTGTACCCACAACTCAAGCTGACTATGTTGACCATGTATAGGACAGGTAGGTGTGGGAATTCAGCTGACATTGGGTGGGTTTTGTTTTGGAATGCTGGGCACTGTGGGACATTTTACAAGAGCCTACATTTCAATCATATCCTGCTAAACTGACCAGTGGTAATAATAGATGAGTTTGAGTTCCTCTGTTTCACACCATTGTGTTCTACTTGTACACCCAGCTGACGACATTGCCCAATTACTGTTTTACACCCATTCCTGCAGTATGTAGCGGCTGTAGCATACATGTGTTCAACATGTATCACATATTCAGTGAATTGCTTGCAGGGGATGAGGCCAACATCGACGTACAACATTTCGGTACCATGAGCATAGATACGTGTCCACATATTCATGCACTCTTGTACTGACACTCCGTGACTTGAAAATTGGTACACACATCACAAATACTAGGCGTAGTAGAAGTGTAACAACACAAATAAACATGCTGGTTGTGCAGGTGGTGTTTATTAACAAGTGTAATAGTGCTAAATATATACAATGTCCAGGTCTGTGACCCCATTCGTGGAATCCAACCCATTGGGACACAACACAAGTCCAGGGTTGATTGACATGTCATGGGACATGTTTGGGTAAAGTGTCTTTCAGTGCAGGGGAACATAAATTGCCAATTGAAAAGTTAGGGACAATAGCAGTCCATAGCTGGAAGGTCAACAGTGTGTTGAGGAAGAGTGCATATCTGTAACAGTGCTAACACTGGCATGATGTAAAGCACATTACTAAGGAATACACTGCCCATGTGGCATTGGCGGGTGCTACAGGGAACTCCTACGGGTGAAGATGATCTGTTCCACATCTGTGTTGTGCCTCCTTTACCATGGCCTTGGGATTGTGCGTCAAAGGATGACGTTAGTCTGGTTAGAGGCATTTTTATGTGTCTGCCCATACTAGAGTCATCCTTTGACGCACAACCTCCTGTTCCCCCTACGCCTCCACCACCAGGCTAGAGTCCTTTTTTATGACGCTACCCGGGCCTTACAGCTGACAACCGTCATACCATAAATATGATGGCCGGCCGGCCGGCCGGGAATGGCGATAGCCGGCGGTGTACTTTTTCACGCAAAACTGCGTTAGCGCAGTTTTGCGTGAAAAAGTATAAATCAGGGCCCAACTAGGTATCCCACTTCCCATACTGATTTAAAAGAGGGACTAGAGTGGTTAAATCATAGGAGTTCTCTCGCCAATGATATTGGTTGTTAAAACATTGGAAGGTGAGTAGACTCATCAATTTTGCACCTGAATCCTCATTTTTCTTTAATATGAGATTAACTATGTTCTCACCCTAGCTTTCTTCCTTTCCCTCCCCTCTCTTGTCCCCTTTCCTCTCATCTACATTTGTTTCCCTTCCCCTCCCACCCATTTCCTCTTCCCTCCACTCCTCTTCCCTCCTCTCCCCTTCACTACCCCTTCCCCTTCCTCCTTACCTTTCCCTTCATTTCATTCTTTTCTGCTCCTCTATGTCACTGACCAGTATTGGAAGGTAGAAGGCTGATGAGGAGAGCTAGTTAGACAATTGTGTTCCCCCGACTGCTCGTGGAAAAACATAGTTAAAGTACAGCTCAGACATTGAGTGGACCTTTATTTGACTGGAAAGGACAAGTTATAACCTTAGCTGTTTCCTCAAGAATCACGATGTTTATTATATGTCAGAGGCAGACGCTATTCCCTGAGACGCTGAGGCAGATGCTGTGCGCTGAGACGTTGTAGGCAACGTTGTAGGAGGTGGGGAGACGCTGTTTGCGGTGTGTCCCCTCAAAAGATCCAGACTCTTAAGTATAGTTGCTAACATTTAAAGATTAAGGAAGATTTCCTCAAATGATCTGGTTCTGGTTGGGTTTAGAAAGGATGCAGGGGAAGAATTAACCAGTGTATTCTTTACTTCTGAGGAGATGAAAAACCTAATGGAAGCTTCTGGCTCTGCCCTGGTGGCAAATTGCCCCAGCCTCTGCAAGTGTAGTGAGGCAATGCCTGAAACTGTTGTCAAGCCAAGGGAGGGCTATCACACCCAGTCAGCCCCATTTCCATGTGAACATGGAGGGTTAAAGCATAACCAAGTTCTTCTTGCTAGGCCCCTGGGTGCAGGGCAGAGAACAAGTGCTGGGAGGAGTTGGTGTGAGTGAGACAGGTCGCAAGAAAGAATAGTTACTGTAATGTTCTCAAATGATAGAGCCCTAAACTGGAGGAATCAAAATCTGTCTTATGCCCCAGAGATTGATGCGACAAGGGGGAAAAGCGACCATGGTCAGAAGGGATATATCACCGGGAGAATGGAGAGTCATTCCTTTAGAGACAGCCTTGATCACTAAATACCTCCTTGGAGCAACGGAGGTGCTGAGGAAATCGACTGGTAGGAGTCAGGGAATATACTGCCAGGTTGTGTCCTGGTATGGAACATACATGGTTTTAAATTTTTTATAGAAATGGAAAAATAAAGAGAGGTCTTAACAAATTATTCAGTACTGTTCCTCCAAGAATCCTGGTTGCTCAAGTGCCCTGTAGTGAAGGGTTTTTTGCCATTGCTCAAAATGCTAAGGCCTCATCAAGAGGATGAGCAGCAGGTGGAATACTGGTATCTTTCCTCTGTGGGAGGACTGTTACAAAGCTTCAAACTACCTGTGTATTGGTCCTTGCTTGTTTAATTGACCTGTTTACCAATGCTGAGGGGTTAAAGCAAATTAGTTGTTTTAATGTGTATGTTTCTCGCCCCCTGCCTGAGTGAGAACTATTGAATCTGGTAAATGATGCGAAAAAAGTGATGTGGTTAATGATGTGAAATTGATTGATGTGAAAGTTCTAAGGAAGGAGAGGGGAAGGTTTTGCCCCACTTAGTCCAACTAATTTTGATTAATGTGAACAGTTGGTGTAATGATAATATTCCTGCCACTAGAACCTTTAAATAGGGTAACAGAAATTTTCTCATTGACTATATGTTGGTTTCTATACACCAATTCTGTTCAGTGAAAAACTTTGCAGTTTTTTATATGGGCCTAGGGACCATCTTGCCCTTAGTCTGGAGTTTAAAGATTCTTTCACGCCTTTTCCAAGGACCAGGTCCAATCCCTAACAAACCATCAGGCTCAAATGGCCCCCCGGTTAGAAGACCAGGAAGGCAGGGCAAGGAGAAACAATATCCGGGTTGTGGGAGTCCCAGAGGGGGCGGAGGGGCCTGCTGTAGACCTCTTCCTGGCAGACTTGATAACCAACCACCTCCGTCTGAAAAGACTCTCCAAATTCTTCTCTATCAAGCAGGCACATAGGGTGCCGGTGTCGCTGCCAAGGCTGGGAGCCCCACAGAGGACTATTATCGCTAGGGTGTTCAACCACAGAGACCGAGATGCCATTCTGCAAGCAGCCTGGTCACAGGGGGACCTCCTTTATGAGAACACCACAGTGAGGTTCTTCTCAGACTTTACACTGCAATTTCAAGGTCTGCGACAAAGTTTTGATGAGGTCAAGAAGGCCCTGAGAGCAAAAGATATCAAATACATGATGCTCTTTCCAACAAGACTAAGGGTTGTGACGGAGGGTACAATCGGTACCGTCCACATCGGACCAGAACCCCACCGAGGACTGCTGAACCGTCGAAATGGACACCGGGAAGCAGAGACGGTTCCGGCAGACATAGAGTCATGACAATCAGGGGCCAAAGAGTGAATAGGCAGATGGTTTAGAAACATATTTGACTGGGTGTCCGTGTGCAACGATGGAGGATTTCCAGGCGGCAGTCATCCTACTATGAACAAAACAGTGATTATTTGGCAGTTAGGCAGAGCCGATGTATGGTTAATAGAGATAGACAAGGGGTAAAGGGCTCGCACATCCACTTTCCAAATGCTGATTGGTGACACCAGCCAGTCCTTTACTAGTTAGGTTGTTCTAGGGCGACAGGCGCTCTGCAAGTTGGGGAGGTGGGCAAGTTCAGGCCCACAATGCAGGGTAGCAGGGGGAGTTATGGGGAAGGTTATCCAGGGACACTTCCCGTCCCTTTAGAAATATTTTGTTTCAGCTCAGCAACACAATGCTCGCAGGGTGGGGGCACGGCTACAACTCAGGAGAGGGTGGCACACATGGACATGACATGTCAAACCAGACTAAAACAGAGGTCAGGATTATGACCTAAAATGTCAATGGCCTTGGAAACAAAATTAAGCACACTGTAGTCTTACAATACATCCGGCGACACGCACAGACATTATCCTGCTTCAGGAAACTCATTTGAAAGGGAACATGTATAAGGCACTAGATTGAATGGGCTACTCCCTGGTTGCACATGCGGGTTATACAACTAGTTTGAGGGGGGTTAGAACAATGGTCAACACAAAGGTGGCATATACTCCAGGTGGTACGCGCGCAGACCCTTTGGGCAGATTCTTAATGCAGACAAGTACCTGGGAGGGTCATACGATAAACATTTGCTAGCACTTTGTGCCTCCCAGGTTGCAGGGGGACACGTTCCGAAAGCTGGGGGGTGCTACTGGGACTGCCAAGGGGCATCTTGATCCTGGGTGGCAAGATGAATGATATTATAGCAGGACCCAAAAGGGGAGTGAGAGTCCGCTTAGGATGTTCTTAGCAGCATTGGGTCTGGTGGACCTCTGGAGGGAACACAACCCGGGGGCAACCTGTATATGTACTTCTCAACAGCACACAACAGTTTTTCACAAATAGATTACATCTTTACTCTTTATCCCCAGGCAGGACAGTTCTACGGGGTGACTCATCCTGCGAAGATGATCTTGGATCACTCCCCCAGTGACAGTGGTACTCAGCGGTCCGAAAGGGGAACGGGGCTGCCTCCAAGGTTAGACCCTTGGCACTTCACAGATCCGGAATTCAGCGATGGGGTAAGAGAACAGGCCACTTTGTACTTCCAGGAAAACAACGGGTCTGTGGCATCGCCAGTTATCCTGTGGGAGGCTACAAAGCAGTGATCCGAGGCCAAGTGCAGGCACTGATAGGCGGTATAAAAAAGGATCAACTGATCAAAGTAGAGGTTCTGGAAGCAGAAATCAGGGCGCTTGAGATGGCAGCTGTGCAGAGAGGTCGGCCATGTCCTGAACGATGTCATCAACTTAGGCTTTGCCAGCAAGAGTTGAGGGATTTGGCAGACAGCAGAACGAGGGTGCACGTGCTTGCAACTCAGGGACGACTTTACGATATAGGGTATAAGGCCAATAAATTAATAGCCTGGCTTGGAAGGAGAGACAGGGTGAGAAATGGGGTAGTGACAGTTCGAGATGCGGCGCGGAAGGAATGCAGGACCAGTGGAGACATCGCTGAGGCCTTTGCGGAGTACTACAAGCGGCTGTATGAGTCCAGGGTCGAGTTCACCGGGGATGAAATGCGCAGACTTCTAAGAGGATGTTTCTCTGTGGACCCTCACTCCTGAGGGCCACAATGCATTGGAGGAGGAAGGAACTGTCAGAGGAGGAGGTTGTACAAGTCCTCTGAGAGTTACAGTTCAGAGAGGCCGCCGGGCCAAATGCTATTCTAGTCAAGCTGTACAAGTGTATAGTCAAGGAGGTGGCAAAGTACATGCTGCAAATGTTCAGGATAGCAGGGCAGAAGGGATCCTACCAAGGGATCGGAGAATACCCAATATAGTGGTAATTCCAAAGAAAGGGAAGGAGTCAGAGACCTGCAGTTCATACAGGCCTATCTCGTTGTTGAATGTGGAGGTTAAGGTCTTGGCAAAGATTCTAGCCAACAGGCTGAGGAAGGTAATTACAAAACTGATTCACCCAGACCAAGCAGGGTTTATGCCCCAGAGAGGAACTAGACTCAACCTCCGTCGCCTGTATGGGGTTCTACACATGACTAACGATGCAGACAATGAAGACGCGGTAGTGCTGTCACTGGATGCCAGGATGGCATTTAATAGTATAAAATGGCCATATTTGTTTGCCGCCCCAGATAGGCTGGGATTCAGCCCTGGATTCTGCGAATGGGTGCAGCTTCTCTACCGGTACCCCCTGGCGAGGGTGCGGGTGAACAGGACAATATCTTGCCTGTTTGCGCTGTACAGAGGGACGAGACAGGGATGCCCTTTGCCCCCATGATTTTCGCACTGCTACTGGAACCGCTGGCTGCTTGGGTACAACAAGACCCCTTGGTATATGGGATAATAGGAAAAGAGGGATGGGAGGAGCGAATCTCTTTGTAGGCAGATGATATTCTCCTTTACGTTGCGAGACTGAGAGTTACGGTTGATTGGCTGCTTCATATCTTCCAAGTGTCTGGCAGTTACTCGGGATACCAAAATAACTGGGACAAATCATTGGGTCACCCACTCGCGAGGGGCACCCTGGAGCTGCCTACGTGGTGTGTCGCCCCAGTGGCGACGGAGGGGTTTTGTTGCCTAGGTATTTATGTCACACAAAACATGCCCAGTTTCCTGGCTAGTGCAACTGAGACGTCTCCAGACGGATGTCTCACATTGGAGGGGATTCCCAGTCTCTTTGATGGGATGTGCTGTACTAGTGAACTGAGGGATTCAGGAAATCAGAGCTCATTGGGATAGAGTACCTGGGGGATGTGTGAGGGGGGAGCGTTATTGATGTTTGAGGACCTTGAACGCTATAGGCTGTTGCAGCTGGGACATGCACTACACAGGCACATAGTAGAGGGAGAGCAACTACCAGAGTCATCGCCCCTGGAAGATAGACTGCTGACGGAGCCCTTGACGAGCAAGGCTATCTCCCTCATCTATAAGAAAATTATGAACAACTCCCCAGACCCTCTGAGAACTTTGCGGGCCACCTGAGAAAACAATCTGGGAACGCTCGAAGATGAGGATTGGGTGGAGGTGGTACAC
This sequence comes from Pleurodeles waltl, assembly GCF_031143425.1. Classification (NCBI taxonomy): domain Eukaryota; kingdom Metazoa; phylum Chordata; class Amphibia; order Caudata; family Salamandridae; genus Pleurodeles; species Pleurodeles waltl. The sequence goes on from NC_090443.1 coordinate 505,379,486, forward strand.
AGCCCCAGGGATGTAGCTATAAGGGCCCACTTCTGTCTCATACAGTTGAGGGTTCTACATAGAGCATGTTACTCCAGAACATTATTGCATAGGATGGGTCATACTTACTCAACCTGTGTGCCAGGGGATGTGATGCGGTGGGATCCTTTTTCCGCATCCTGTGAGGATGCCCAGTGATTCAGGAGTACTGGAAAAGGGTGGCACAGATAATGGGTACAGTAACCGGGCTGCACGTAACACTAGAGGAAAAAAAGCTGCTACTGGCCATTACCGGAGATGAAGGGTGGCCAGGACACTCGAAGATTTGGCTACAATTAGTGGCTGGCGTTGCTAAGCGAAATATTGCACAGGGATGGGGGGCGAGGGACCCTCTGCGAATTGAAGACTGGGAGAGGGACTTAGATTGGTGCCAAAGGGTGGAACAAGGGATATACAAAAGAAGGGGATGTGTGAAGAAATATAAAAAAATATGGGGTGGCATAAAGAGACACAATAGAATAACCATGGAGGAGCAGGTTATCATTTAGACTCTCTGGAGGGGAGGCAGGAGTGACAGGGCGAGGCATAAGAGATGGTTTAGGTACAGTGGTCGTGTAATGCTGGTTGGTGGACGGATAATACTGTAACCTTGTCTAAGCTACTTTTACTATGTAACTGATATGGGTTCAACTTGTATGCTGAGCTTTGTTTGCAATAAAAAGACTTTTAAAAAAACAAAATTGGGTCCCGGTGATAAACTGTAGGGCTAATTTTACCTGTAATATTGTCAACTTTCCCCAGTACCAGGAACCCTGTGACTGTAATGTTAAAGCACCTGGGAGTCCCTGATAGGCATTTTGAAGGAGGTGAAGCTGCCCCAGTTAGACAAATAAAGTGCTACCTTAGGCAATGTGCCATGTGAAACCAGCTGGAGGGAGGACCTTCAGGATCCCAAGGGCAAAAGTTCAGTTACTCCCTTCCTAGTTTCTCAGGAGAATGTGAACCTCTTCCCCTGCTTATTTAAAATCCCAGATAAGCCACTACAAAATGAAATTCTGTGGCTGAGGGTGGGAATAGACCCAGGGTAGCAAATACTGTGTCTAAATATGTAAATAGCTGAGTACCATGGTCAATGTCCTTGTAAGCGGGGTAGGAAATATTCAGTGAGCCACCTATTGATGGACCGTGTATTCTTCCTCGAGGAAAGGAAGATTTTCCACCCTGTTTGTAGAAAGCATGGGATATGGTCGAAAGAAATGGGTCTAAACTTGATATGTACCCTCAGATTTAAGGATGTAGCCATTACCAGTGCTTAATACTTGCGTAAAAATCACAACATTACATGCTAGGCCCTCCTTCCTCTTAGTGTGCTTTTTCTTTAAGATCTAGGTGGACATTCAGCTCAGGTCAGTAGCCTTGGGTTTTTAATTGGTAAACAGCTGCTGACTGCATTAAGAGGCTGCCCTGACAAGGTCGGTCTTGAGATGGGAAATTAGACCCGTTAGTAAGGTTGATTAAGAGAGTCTCTTGAGACTGGGATAAATTGTTATGCACACCGCACTTTAAAATGTTTACTTGGGCAAAACGAGTTATATGCTACTAGTAAATTCATCATGACAAGGTTAGGTTAGGAGATGGGAAATTTGACCCTGTTAGTAAGGTTGATTAAGATGAGTCCCCTGTGATTGCCATAAGTTGTTACGCATACTGCACTTTAAAATATTTTACTTAGGCAAAACGAGTTAAATGCTGCCTTAATTTGTCAGTCTTCTTCTTTTAAAAATGTTTTAATACAAGTGGAATTTTGGGCTGTTTAATTATTATTGTCTTGGTGTGAGGAAATTGTAAATGTTAATAATATTATATTGTTTTTAGCCGACCTCATGTTTGAGTTGATTTAAATGTGTGCTGTGAGTTACTGCTTTTATGATACTTGTGATTGTATTAATGAATTGTGTAATGTGTAATATGTCTGTAAGAATTTATGTCCTTGAAAAAAAGTACTGAATTGGAAAATGTTTCAGAAGTTTATGCTTGACCCTAGTCAAAACATTTGCAGGCCCTCAGTGTCACAAGCACCTGTGTCAAAGTTAAAAAAAGAGAAATAACGTTAGTGATTTGTGCTCCTAGTTGTCTCAGCATTAAAACGGGCTTTCTGCAGTGGTGGAGTGCCTGCGGAAAACAGGGTCTGGCAGAACCGATAACAAAAAAGTATATAGAAAGCATCACCACAAAGACAAACGCAAACGTCAGAGAGTTTCCCCAACACGTTTTTTATATGCAAAGTTAAGTGCAGAAGAGTCTGTCATCGATAACCTTTGAAAAACTAGATAAATGCTAACGAATTTTCCCGACCCACTCACTGCAGCTATGGACAAAGCACTGTGATTCCTGCATAAGTCAAATAAGTCAAATTACAAACAGGACCTTGCCTGCCTGCCTACTACCTACGGCTTCCATCACAACACTACTGCAGAATGAAACAGCCTTTATTCATCACCACTGACGGGCAAGGATGTGTGGTGCACATTGAATGCAAAAAGCAAGCAGAAACACGATTCTACCCAACCAGTGACGCGGTTTATACACCATCCTCCAGGGGTATGCATTCATTACAAAAGGACAAACTTCGCGTTTTTGTGAGCCCAGGCAACAAAGTTCAAGCACGCCTCCCTTATCCAAGACCCATGAGCAAATTATTTACAGTATCGATCGCACCCTGACCTATGACCATTACGAATGGTACATTTCGCAATATGAATGCTTGCTCTATAGCTCCTTACAAGTAAACTTATCTCTCCTGCCCCTCTCTTGCGCAAGGCTGTTCCACAGATGAAGTGATCAAACACGAATGAATGAGGAGACTGCCATTAAGAAGCTGTGGACTCCTAATCATCTAATTTATAATTTGAACTCATTAACTTGCTGTCAGGGATATTTTAAAAACACATTAACATGATGTACGTTATTTTTGATCATGTAATTTTTTTATTTGCGCTTTGAAGGGGGGGCTCTTTGAAGCAATGAGCATGCCTCTACAGAGGTACAATAAGAGTGAGCAAGTGAGCACGAGTGGAGGTTTCTCTCAGAGCAGTCGGGTTAAGTTAAAATCGTCTAGAGAAATTCCCACGTTGCCATTGGTCAAAGACTCGTACATTTGCAGTTAGTCCAATAGAAATAAAAGTTTAAATCTAAGCTATAACTAAACTGTCTTCCATACGTCAATGATTGGCTCCTCTTCTCCTGTTCCCACCATCGGGCACGTCAGGTAACATTTTTGTATCCATCCATACTCCAGTCAGTGCATCCATTGTTTGCTCCTAGGAACATCACTGTCTCACTCATCAACTATACATTGTTTCAATATCTAGTACAAAACATTCTAAGAAGCAGTTTTCATGAGAAAGTTGAAGACATCGGCTAACGTTTGGTCAACACAGTGGAAAAACAATACATTAATTAATTTCTTTAGACTTACATTTCCCACAATTTATTAGAACGATACAGTTTAACAGGAGGCAGTGCAAACTCGGGCCAGACCTCACTAACTTAAGGCCTACAATTTGTAAAGCAAATACATAACGCAAATTCATTAATACATCCTACTACTGCATATTCTTAGAATAAATACTTCAATTAATGATAAAAACCCTTTAACCCCCTCGCTGCCAGGCCTTTTCCCCCTCCTGTGCCAGGCCTTTTTTTGCCTATTTGGAATAGTTCTCGCTTAGGCCCTCATAACTTTTTGTCCATATAAGCTACCCACGCCAAATTTGCGTCCTATTTTTCCAACATCCTAGGGATTCCAGAGGTACCCAGACTTTATGGGTTCCCCTGAAGGAGACCAAGAAATTAGCCAAAATACAGTGTTATTTTTATTTTATTTTTAATTGGAAAAAAGGGCTGCAGAAAAAGGCTTGTGGTTTTTCCCTTGAAAATGGCATCAACAAAGGGTTTGCGTTGTTAAAATCACCAGCTTCCCAGCTTTCAGGAACAGGCAGACTTGAATCAGAAAACCAAATTTTTCAACACAATTTTGGCATTTTACCGGGACATACCCCATTTTTACGATTTTTTTGTGCTTTCAGCCTACTTCCAGTCAGTGACAGAAATGGGTATGAAACCAATGCTGGATCCCAGAAACCTAAACATTTCCGGAAAGTAGACAAAATTCTGAATTCAGCAATGGGTAATTTGTGTAGATCCTACAACTGAAATAAATAAAATATTGAAATTGGGGTGAAAAAAACAGCCATTTTTCTCTACGTTTTACTCTGTAACTTTTTCCTGCAGAGTCAGATTTTTGGAAGCAATATACTTTTACATCCGCGGAGATATATAGGGCTTGTAGGTTCATCAAGAACCCTAGGCACCCAGAGCCAATAAATGAGCTGCACCTTGCAGTGAGTTTTCATTCTATACCGGGTATACAGCAATTCATTTGCTGAAATATAAAGAGTCAAATATAGGTATCAAGAAAACCTTTGTATTTCCAAAATGGGCACAAGATAAGGTGTTGAGGAGCAGTGGTTATTTGCACATCTCTGAATTCTGGGGTGCCCATACTAGCATGTGAATTACAGGGATGTCTCAAATAGACGTCTTTATACACACTGTCTTATATTTGGAAGGAAAAAATGTAGAGAAAGACAAGGGGCAATAACACTTGTTTAGCTATTCCATGTTCCCCTAAGTGTAGTGCTACATGCACTACGTGCAAGATAAACAATGGTGCAGGGTGTGGACCATTGGCCTCTGCTTCCATTGGCCTTCGCTTCCATTTTGGTTCACGACTCCATTTTGTCGAGTCTGGTTCAGTGCGTAAGGCACTGTTCTGTGTTTTTCCACAAGCTTCGGCAAGCTGAAGGGTGGGGTGTTTTTCTGCTCAACTTCGCTCCATCTGCCTGATACGAAGGGCGCTATTTACATTCCACGAGCTATCAGTTAGAACAACAGGGGGATGCGCCTGTACACAAGGAGGAATGCAAGCTGCCTGTACACAAGGAGGAATGCAAGCTTCACCTTGGAGCCCTCTCCTGGGAACTTGGCCCGTTCTGAGGAGACGTCTCGAAGGGTGAACAAGGTACCGCCGATTGCACAATTTGAAAAGGAGGGGGTCTTTTTCTAGAAAAGACTCCTGGGCGTTAGTAAATACTATAAAGGTCAGGAGCCTAGATGGGCTGGTTTAGGAACTCTCTTCTGGGTTGGACGCAACGCCAGGAGGACTGATTGTCCCGAAAGAGGCTCCCTGTGCCAGCTGATTTGGGTTCCCCGGCTTTGTGTACGGCGGAGGGATGCAGACGCTCTTTTCGGTGAAGCTTTTCAATTCATTAAGTATATTGTGCGTGCGTGCGTAATATGCACTTATTCTTGCAGTCATTTTCATGCTATTGAGCATTGAAGTAGATTGTGTGTGCGTGTATTATATGCACTTACTCTTGCAGTGATTCACAGAGTGCTTATATTCTCACCATTATTCTCATGTTATTCTCTTGATATATATATATATGTATATATATATTAGTGTGGTTAGCTTTGCCATATGAGAACTTGCCCCTTAAATAAACTTGATTATTTTACTCACTAAGGTGTCTGAGAGTGCTTGCTTTACATTGTGCCTTAAAATATCCTGAAGTGCATAGTTTTGATATTCTGAAGAGTAAAGCAACACAAATTGGCGTAGTCGTTTGCAGGATTCGAAAAAAAAAAAAAAAGGGAAAATGCTTAATAAGATCAAAGCGAACTCAAAAGCAAGTTCTCATGTAGCAAATCCGGACATAGAAATACCGGGGTGGGAAACTGCCCCGTATAAACTTTTAGCTCAGGAATGGTCACGTTGTGCTGGTTTGTGTGAAAATTGGAATGTGTGTATGTCAAATGCAGAACCTGAAGATGTTCTTACATGTTTACAAAAGGTATCAATTGATAAGGGAAGGGAGATTTGTGCGTTGGGGAGGCGAGGCTGGATCTTGCTTTCTGCGTACCGAAAGTTGTATGAAAAATGTTTACAGTTACAAAAAGATCACGAGCAGCTGGAGAAGGAGTTAGTAGGAGCCCGAAATTCCTCTACCATGCTAGCTTGTCAAAATAAATTATTAAGTGATAAGCTCGAAATGTACCAACTGGTTGCAGAGAGAGCGGCCGTTAGCGTCGCTAAATATAAACACAAGAAACGAAGAGGGAAAGTTAATAAAAAGAAGGTGCATTTAGCTATCTCTCAGGCAGGATTAGCCTTTGACCCTGAATTTTGGGATGGAAACATCTGGGATACATCTGATTTTTCAGATGAGTCCGGGGGCGATGATTGCCAAGATGTTAGACAGGAAAAGACAGAGCGCAGGAATGTTGTCCGTGCGCAGCCCATATATCGGCGAAAGTTACAGCATAGCCCAGCTAATCCTGGAGGGGTGATGTTGGATGCCCTGGAGGATTATACACAGCAAGAACTAAGTGATGTGATAGACAGATTTCGACAGAGGTCTGGGGAAACATTGCTTACGTGGATGGTGCGTGTGAATGATATGGGAGGCCAGGGGGTCCAATTGGATCACGGCGACGTCCCGAGGCTTTGTATGTTAAGTACAGACCCGGTTATCCAAAATGAGTTTAGAACTTATCCAGGGAATGGTCCCATGACCAATTTGTTACAGTTAGCTGCGCAAGGGTGTGCTCAGAAGTATCCGACAGAGTCAGACTGGCTGCCTAATGATAAACCTTGGTATACTTTGAGAGATGCAGTACAGAGATTGAAGGAAGAAGGGATGAAAACAGCTATCTTTATGGGTAATGCCCATGATTTGATGAATGGAATTTTAAGTGTGTCTGTGCGAAACCGGTTGATTAGGGCCGCTCCTCCTGCATATAAGCATGTCATCATGACTTTGTTAATTAATCAGACGGGTAACCCATTGTCTCAGGTGGTAGAAGCGGTGCGTGAGTTAAGTGACTTAGGAGAATGGGCTAAGCCAGAGAGGAATTCACGGTCTGAGAATCGTACTGATAACAACAGGGTGACGAGGCGAGACATGTTTCAGGCCTTGATGCGAGATGGGGTGACCAGGGATGAAATTGATGGGATAAGCACCAAGGACATGTGGGAAATGTACTGCAAACGCGGTTTGGATAAAAAGGAGGGGAGCAGGAAAGGAAACAAGAAGGATAACAAAGTGGTGAACCAGAGAAAGGCAGGAGGGGAGGAGCGTGAGGGTGAAAAGGGAGAGAGAGGGAGAGAGCCCCACAGTAGAGAGAGATCCCCAGATGGTGGAGATTGGGAGGAAGAGCACCGAAGCTCAGAGGGAACCCGGAGCAGGGAGAGAGACCGGGAACTGACAGGTTCTGGGAAAACTCGAGGGAGAGAGTGGGAGAGGGAGCTGGTAAGCTCAGAGAGGTTGCGAAGCAGAGACAGGGAGGAGGAGTTCCCTGAGAATTACCGCAAGCTGTATCCAGATCTGACTTGGGCAGACTCTGATGTGCGCAGAGTGAAAATAGATTAGGAAACAGGTCAAACTCCGGTGCAGGGATGGGCTCGCAAAGATAACAGACCTCATGTCAAAGTAGAAATTTATTGGAAACGTGGAAATGTTCAAAAGGTTCGAGCCCTCGTTGACACCGGAGCGGAGGCCACTTTGATTCATGGCAACCCAAGAAAATTCAGGGGACAGTACTTCACCATTACGGGATTGGGCGGAAAAGAAACCCCGGCAGTGCAGATAGTGGTTCCCATGAAAATAGGGGCACTGCCAAAGAGAGAATACACTGTCTTGATTGTGCCCATTCCCGAGTACATTATTGGAATTGACATTTTGAAAGGGATGACCCTACATTTGGAAGATGGATGCTATCAATTTGGTTCCAAAAGATTTATATCAATAGCCGCCGCAAGGGTGGGGCTGTTGAAGATTCCTCCGGTAACACTTCCCCAAGCTACTAAGGTGATTCAAATGAAACAGTACAGAATACCGGGAGGACATGAGGAGATTAGCCAGACTATACATGATTTACTGGAGGCCGGGGTAATAGTTCCCATCACCACTGCGTGGAATAATGCCCTCTGGCCTGTTCGTAAAAGTGATAACAGTTGGAGGATTTGCATTGATTATCGCCAATTGAATAAACATACACCTCCTCTGACTGCAGCGGTCCCAGACACCATTACCTTGATTGAGAACATACAGAAACACAGTGGGACTTGGTATGCCACCATTGACATTGCCAATGCGTTCTTTACGATACCAATAGCTACTGAGAGCCAGCCTCAGCTGGCATTCCAGTGGGCGGGGCGTCAGTACACCTTCTGTAGATTGCCCATGGGGTATTTACATAGCCCCACTATCTGCCACCGGCTGGTGGCAGAGCATTTGGATGAAGTACCAGTGGTTCCTGGAGTGCAAATTTCTCACTATATAGATGACGTGATGATGCAGGGAGAGACACAAGAACAGGTGCAGATTCAGCTAGACAGGGTGGTGGAACATTTTCAGAATAAAGGGTGGGAGATTAAACCCGAGAAAGTGCAGGGACCGTCTCAGAGCGTGAAATTTTTGGGCATTCAGTGGAATCAGGGACACAGAGAAGTGTTGCCAAAAGTGAAACAAAAGATTAAGGAATTTGCAGTGCCGCGAAATCGGAAGGAAGCCCAGAGTTTTATTGGACTATTCGGGTATTGGAGACAGCATATACCCCATTTGTCTCAGATTTTGGCCCCATTGTACAAAGTTACACGAAAGAAAAATGCGTTTGAATGGGGAGAGCAGGAGCAGCGCGCGTTTGAATTGGCGAAAGACGCCATTCAGCATGCTTTGGATTTGTGGCCGATTCGGGAGGGAGACATTGAGTTGAATGTGACAGTCCAGGGGCAGTATGCCAATTGGAGTTTATGGCAAAAAAAAGGAAGAAAGAGGGTGCCCCTGGGATTTTGGACAAAGAAGCTACCTGAGGCAGGAGAGCGGTATACTCCCTTTGAGAAGCAGCTGCTGGCCTGCTATTGGGCCCTGGTTGATACTGAGCAAATTACACTGGGACACAATGTGATTTTAAGGCCTGAAATTCCCATCATGCAGTGGGTGATGAGTTCCCCTAAAACTCATAGAATTGGGCATGCGCAGGAAGCCAGCATTATAAAATGGAAATGGTATGTCCAGGACAGGGCACGAGCGGGTCAAAAAGGAACTGCCGTTTTGCATGAGCAGGTAGCGCAGGCTCCAGTGGAGAATTCCGAAATGTTGCATGATGTACCTTCAGTGTGTGAATCCCCAGTAGGGTGGGGCCAGCCGTTCGAAGACTTGTCTGCAGATGACAAGAAACATGTGTGGTTCACGGATGGCTCAGCAAAATATGTTGGAGCGAAAAGGCACTGGAAGGCAGTGTCCTATAATCCTGTTACAAAGAAGCTTTTGACAACTACAGGACAGGGAAGAAGTAGCCAGTTTGCAGAGCTTTATGCCGTGTATCAGGCTTTAAAACAAGAGCTACCCGGAAAATGTCACATTTATACAGATTCCTGGTCTACCGCCAATGGGTTAGCTACTTGGCTTCCCACGTGGCATGCACATCAGTACAAAATCCATAACAAAGAGGTATGGGGGAAGGAGTTATGGCAGGAGATCTGGGAAATGTTACCTCAAAGCACCGTGACTGTCTATCATGTGGACGCTCACTGTCCAAATGATTCATTAGACCGATGGTTCAATTGTCTTGCAGACGATCGAGCCAAGATTCAAGAGGCTGAAGTGGAGGCGCAGAATTCTGATTTGGTGGGAATGGCTAAATGGGCACACCAGAAATGCGGACATCTTGGAGAAAAGGCTACTCACAGGTGGGCCGAGATTAGAGGGATGCATCTTCCCCTAGATTTGATTAAAACAGCAATCATTGAATGTCCCATTTGTCAGCATGCACAGCATAGACCGGTCCCACAGGTGGTGAGAGGCCAGCTAGGCAGAGGTAAATTGCCAGGACAGATTTGGCAGATTGATTACATTGGACCAATGCCAGTGAGCAGAGGGTGTCAGTATGCCTGCACCATGGTAGACACTTACTCTGGTTATCTCATAGCCTTTCCCTGCAAGCGCGCAACTCAGCAGAGCACCCTGAAAACATTAGATCTGTTGATTCTGTACTATGGGGTGCCACTCCAGATTCAAAGTGATAACGCCAGCCACTTCAAGGGCCGACTAGTGCAGGACTATTGTGCACAACACAATATTGAGTGGATTTTTCACATACCTTACTACCCACATGCTGCGGGACTGATTGAGAGAATGAATGGGTTGCTGAAAGAACAATTGCGTAAACTGTCTGATGGGACACTGAAGGGGTGGAGGGATAATTTGTACGATGCTTTGCAAATTTTGAACAACCGACCCCTTACAAATGCCGAGACACCTCTCATGAGAATGCTCACACCTGCTTTACAGATTAATCCGTTTACAGCAAACAATACCATTGTGTATTGGGAAACAGCTCCAGGAGCTTTGGCCCCATATCGAGCTACACCAGAATCTGCAGGACTTGACTTACATGCTTTACACATGCATCGATTGAAGCCTATAGACATCACTCTGATTGAAACTGGGGTGGGAATTCAGATTCCCCCTGAGCATTACGGTCTGATCGCCCCTCGATCTGGGCTTGCCCTGAGAGGCATCCAAGTTTTAGGAGGCATGATAGATGCAGACTACCAGGGCGAGTTCAAAGTCATTCTCTTGAACAGTGGTGACGCAGACCTAGTGGTGCAACCTGGTGATTGCGTTGCCCAAATTGTCATCATGCCGGTTTATGGAGGTGTTGTTAAGAAGGGGAGCGCCCCAGCTCTTCTCACTGTAAGAGGCAAAGGAGGGTTCGGATCTACTGACAAGAACCCAGGGGCCAAAGTGTGGATTGAATCCCCAAATAACCCTCCTCAACCCGCTGATGTCATCGCCACTGGACCAGACAATGTCCTGGTAGTTATGCGACCTGGTCAAGACAAATGGGAACATGTTCCCGCTGACAAATGCTATTTGCCAGAATGATAATACGTGTTTTGTCCTTTGTTCTTTTCAGATCATCCTGTGGAGTGCCTGTGCCATGAGTGTGGTGTATGGAGCCCGTTCGGGAGACTCCACCGGGGAGCGGGAGGGGCTCATAGCCCAAAAATTCAACCGTCAGCCGCAGATGCCGACGCTACTGCATCAACCGAACAATGTTTGGATTCATCTGGCGCAGGAAGTGCTGAATATATCTCACTTCTGTATGAGTAACATGCAAAGCGTTCAAGATCTGATTACCACGTGTCTAGTGGCGGTGCCCACTCCTGCTGCTGTATTATTGTGCATCTTTAACAATACAAACCAGGATGGAATGGTGGATGTGAGTGACGTTCGCTCCCATCTGTCACTCTATGAGTACTGCCGTCATTGCCCGGAGGTGGGCAGGCGGTTGTGGAGGAACATGACATCTATACTCACGTTTAACATCTCAAATGGGGATGTGTGCTATTCATTGACCTGTGATCCTATGAAAATAGGTAAATGTGCTCAGCTCAAATTGGAGAAAAGAGACAAAAACTTAACTGCTGCACAACGGACGTTGTGCCATTCACAGAATGACCTAACCTGTTTGAATGTAAATAATTCAATGTTTTGCCAGAATGTGGTGCCTGCTGCCAGCCACATTCAAAATGTTAAGTTGCCTAAAGGTTGGCTCTTTTCTTGTGGTAACCTTTCTTTTACTTATATTCCAGCCAATCTAACTGGAGGGCCTTGTGCCTGGTCACGCTTAGGCTTTCTCATGTTTCCTATGGATACTGCTCTACACCCTCGCTATACTAGAGACACTATTCAATTACCTACGGACTGTGATTCTGAAATTTCATTGCTTTCCAAAACAGAATATGTTAGTTTAGCTGGTTCCATCGTAGGGGTGCCAGGACTTGCAGTATATAATACCAGAGTTATTAATAAACTTGCATGTTTAGTAGTCAAGAATATTAACTATACATCAGCTGCCTTAGCTGAGCTGTTATTAGATGTACAGGGAATTAGAAGAGCTGCTTTGCAGAATCGCGCTGCTATTGATTATTTACTGCTTAAACACAACCATAGCTGCAGTGATTTTGAAGGGTTGTGTTGCTTCAATTTATCCGACCACTCCATATCAATCAATTCCCATATAGAAGCCCTGCATAAGTTAGTGAAGGGGGTGCAGCAGGATGTTGACAAGGGGTGGTGGGATTGGGCTTTTGGATGGCTGCCTAATTTAGGCCAACTGCCTTATATCTTTGGTGTAATCATTATCATAACAGTTATTTTAATTTCGTTATGTTGTTGTATTCAGTGTGTGCCTAACCTTCTATCTCAGTGTCGCCCAAGAGCCTTGCCATTTCAGCTTATAGGATATACTTAGTTGTAAGTTGGCCAAATGGTCCAAGGGTGGAAATGTAGTGCTACATGCACTACGTGCAAGATAAACAATGGTGCAGGGTGTGGACCATTGGCCTCTGCTTCCATTGGCCTTCGCTTCCATTTTGGTTCACAACTCCATTTTGTCGAGTCTGGTTCAGTGCGTAAGGCACTGTTCTGTGTTTTTCCACAAGCTTCGGCAAGCTGAAGGGTGGGGTGTTTTTCTGCTCAACTTCGCTCAGTCTGCCTGATACGAAGGGCGCTATTTACATTCCACGAGCTATCAGTTAGAACAACAGGGGGATGCGCCTGTACACAAGGAGGAATGCAAGCTGCCTGTACACAAGGAGGAATGCAAGCTTCACCTTGGAGCCCTCTCCTGGGAACTTGGCCCGTTCTGAGGAGACGTCTCGAAGGGTGAACAAGGTACCGCCGATTGCACAAATTGTAAAGGAGGGGGTCTTTTTCTAGAAAAGACTCCTGGGTGTTAGTAAATACTATAAAGGTCAGGAGCCTAGATGGGCTGGTTTAGGAACTCTCTTCTGGGTTGGACGCAACGCCAGGAGGACTGATTGTCCCGAAAGAGGCTCCCTGTGCCAGCTGATTTGGGTTCCCCGGCTTTGTGTACGGCGGAGGGATGCAGACGCTCTTTTCGGTGAAGCTTTTCAATTCATTAAGTATATTGTGCGTGCGTGCGTAATATGCACTTATTCTTGCAGTTATTTTCATGCTATTGAGCATTGAAGTAGATTGTGTGTGCGTGTATTATATGCACTTACTCTTGCAGTGATTCACAGAGTGCTTATATTCTCACCATTATTCTCATGTTATTCTCTTGATATATATATATATATATATGTATATATATATTAGTGTGGTTAGCTTTGCCATATGAGAACTTGCCCCTTAAATAAACTTGATTATTTTACTCACTAAGGTGTCTGAGAGTGCTTGCTTTACATTGTGCCTTAAAATATCCTGAAGTGCATAGTTTTGATATTCTGAAGAGTAAAGCAACACACTAAGTCTCCAGATAAAAATGGTACCTCACTTGTGTGGGTAGGCCTTGTGCCCGCGACAGGAAATGCCCCAAAACACAACGTGGACACATCACATTTTTCCACAGAAAACAGAGGTGTTTTTTGCAACGTGCCTACCTATGGATTTTGGCCTCTAGCTCAGCCGCCACCTGGGGAAACCTACCAAACCTGTGCATTTTGGAAAAGTAGAGACCTAGGGGAATCCAGGATGGGGTGACTTGTGGGGCTCTCACCAGGTTCTGTTACCCAGAATCCTTTGTAAACCTCAAAATGTGGCTAAAAAAGTACTTTTTCCTCACATTTCGGTGACAGAAAGTTCTGGAATCTGAGAGGAGCCACAAATTTCCTTCCACCCAGCATTCCCCCAAGTCTCTCGATAAAAATGGTACCCCACTTGTGTGGGTAGGCCTAGTGCCCCCGACAGGAAATGCCCCAAAACACAAAGTGGACACATCACATTTTCTCAAAGAAAACAGAGGTGTTTTTTGCAAAGTGCCTACCTATGGATTTTGCCCTCTAGCTCAGCCGCCACCTAGGGAAACCTACCACCCCTGTGCATTTTTGAAAACTAAAGACCTAGGGGAATCCAAGACGGGGTGACTTGTCGGGCTCTCACCAGGTTCTGTTACCCAGAATCCTTTGCAAACCTGAAAATGTGGCTAAAAAAACACTTTTTCCTCACATTTCGGTGACAGAAAGTTCTGGAATCTGAGAGGAGCCACATATTTCCTTCTACCCAGCGTTCCCCAAAGTCTACTGATAAAAATGGTACCTCACTTGTGTGGGTAGGCCTTGTGCTTGCAACAGGAAGTGCCCCAAAACACTATCTGGACACATCGAAATTAGCAAATAGAAAACTACCTGTTTTTGCGGGGGGGGCGCCTGCGTTTCTGGTCCTGGGCTCAGCAGCCATCTAGGGAAACCTACCAAACCCAGACATTTCTGAAAACTAGACACCCGAGGGAGGTGTGACTTGCGTGGATCCCCCAATATTTTCTTACCCAGAATCCTCAGCAAACTGCAAATCTAGCTAAAAAATCACATGTTTCCCACATTTCTGTGTGAGATCACTGCACCGGGACAAATTTCTTACCACCTAACGTTCCCCTCCATCTCCCGGTAAAAATGATACCTCACTTGTGTAGGTGGGCCAAGTGTTTGTGACAGGGAAGAGCCAAAAACACGTAGAAATTGAGGGGGAACCAAAGTGGGTCCAAAAGGGCAGTTTGAAAAAAACATTTTTAGGCTGACAAGTGCAGCAGAACTTTTATCGTTATAGATGAGACAATGCTGGGTGGTAGGAATTTTGTGGATTACTGCAGATTCCGGAAGGTTCCATCACAAAAATGTGGGAAAAATGTGTGCTTTCCAGCAAAGTTGCAGTTTTGCTGGGCATAGTGGGTAAGGAAATGGTGCGGGGTGCATGTGAAGCAGACCACACTGGAATCAACTAGATGTTTAGTTTTCAGATGTGTCTAGGTCTTGTGGATTTTTGTACATGGCAGCGTCCCAAAGTAAAAAAAGTGCAGCCCTCACCATTCCAAGTGGGACGATTTTGAGAGTTACCAAGCTCTCATGGCCCAAATGTAAAACAAAAAACAAAAATAATCAAATGTCCTCTTGCTTGCCATAGGATACGATGTTTTAGTGTGCGGGGGAGTGCTGAAAGACTGTTAGCACCTTCAGTTCGGGTGGGGGCATAACCAGGCCCATACTGGTTGGTAGCCACCATCCCACTATTTTCTTTTATTTTTTGTATTCCCTGGAATCTAGTAGACTTTCTGTCCCCTCGGGTGTGGATCGGGGGTAATTGCCCAATCTGCCCACTGGTGGGCAGAACAACTTTGGCCCCATTTATTTGGGGTGGGAGTATGGCCATACCGCCAACCTCTTATTTTGAAAAAAAATCTTCCCTGGTCTCTGGTGGGCTTGCTGCCCCCCTTGGGGGCAGATGGTCCTTCCAGAGTAGGCCAGTCTGCCCCCAAGGGGGGCAGTTATGGCCAACAGTATTGTGCCCCCATGGGGAGAGACCCTTGCCCAAGGGGCTGCCCCCTCCAAACCAAACACACACATACACAAACACCAATCCATGGTGTCTAGAGGTTTCTGTCCCCTTTGTGGGCCGATTGGCCTAACAAAAATAGGCTGATCTGCCCCCAACGGAGGCAGAAATGGCCTAAATACAATTCCCCCCCCAGGGGAGCGACCTTTGCCTAAGGGTCGCTCCCCATACATAAAAACATAAAGTAAATAAAACAATATATATATCTGTGTTAGGCTATGGCGGTACAAACCAGGCTGAGACTGCGTAATGAGGTAAGTAATGTGATATTTTTAATCTTCTTTTACTCTGGGTGCATATATTCAAATATAATATCTATATTGCTTGGGTTCTTGTTCAGTTCTTCATTAATGGTGGCGCGTTCTTGTTTCTTTTCCTCTCTCCTAGGTCGGTGGGTTCTGGAGTCTCCAGTATAGGTTACCGGTAAAGGAAACAGACAAAAAAACGCGAAGGTAAGTGGAGGGCTAGTTCTGGGGTTTATCTTAACGTATTGGAGGGGAAGGGTTTGTCAAGAGGGATCGAGAGTGAGGGTACGCCACCGTGCATATGAGGGTAAAGTAATTTCTTAGCTGTGCCTATAACAGAACGTAGTGCTCCCAGTGAGTGGTGACAAAATACTTTCCCATAATTGGGTCGTGCCGCCCTCCCTTTTTTCTCTCCCACCTCCCCTGGTCCCTTCCCTGTGCCCCTTTATTTGTAGGCTCCCGTGTCCCCAGGAGGGACCGTACCTTCGCAAGCCACGACCCTCCTGGGTCGTGGCAGGATCCTCGGCTTCTTTGTTCCGGAGTCTCGTTGAGATTAGTCTCCGTCTTCTCGCCTCCGGGTACGGGTCGTCTCTCGTCCTTCTCATTCAGGTTCAGTTCTCCGTTGACTTCCTTTCGCTCCGTGGCGTTCTCCTCTCTCCCTTCCTGAGATTCCGTTCTCGATTTTCTCACCTGGTCCCGGAAGTCCGCGCCCGCTGCGTCCTGTAGCGTTCCCATGTTACCATGGGAACACGGAAATGACGCTACGGGTTTCTCTGAGGGGTTCCTGTGCTGTGTAGGCGGGGACGCGGTCTCGGAGACCCGTTCACAATATCCCTCGTGTCTAGAGGTTTCTGCCCCCCCCCGGGCTGATCCACCTAATTATATTAGGCAGATCTGCCTCCGGGTGGGCAGAAAAGGCCTAAAAATATTTCTCCCCCCCCCGGGAGTGGCCCTTGCGTTAGTATAAAAAAAACAAAATCCCTGATGTCTTGTGGTTTCTGCCCCCCTGGCCGCAGCTCGGCCTAATTATATTAGGGGCAGAAATGGCCTAATAATAATTTGCCCCCCCCGGGAGCGACCCTTGCCTAAGGGGTCGCTCCCCAAACATTAAAAAAATTAAAGTAAACAAAAAAAATATATCCCTGGTGCCTAGTGGTTATCTGCCCCCTGGGGGCAGATCGGCCTAATAATATTAGGCCAATCTGCCCCCGGAGGGGCAGAAATGGCCTAGAATTAATTTGCCCCCGAGGAGCGGCCCTTGCCCAAGGGGCCGCTCCCTTTACTTGAAATAGCCCACAAAAAAAATATTCCCTGGTGTCTAGTGGTTATCTGCCCCCCCGGGGGCAGATCGGCCTAATAATATTAGGCCAATCTGCCCCTGGGGGGGCAGAAATGGCCTAGAAAACATTTGCCCCCGAGGAGCGGCCCTTGCCCAAGGGGCCGCTCCCCTTACTTGAAATAGCCCACAAAAAAAAATATTCCCTGGTGTCTAGTGGTTATCTGCCCCCCCCGGGGCCAGATCGGCCTAATAATATTAGGCCAATCTGCCCCCGGGGGGGCAGAAATGTCCTAGAAATAATTTGCCCCCGAGGAGCGGCCCTTGCCCAAGGGGCCGCTCCCTTTACTTGAAATAGCCCACACAAAAAAATATTCCCTGGTGTCTAGTGGTTATCTGCCCCCCCCCCGGGGGCAGATCGGCCTAATAATATTAGGCCGATCTGCCCCCGGGGGGGCAGAAATGGCCTAGAAATAATTTGCCCCCGAGGAGCGGCCCTTGCCCAAGGGGCCGCTCCCCTTACTTGAAATAGCCCACACAAAAAAATATTCCCTGGTGTCTATTGGTTTCTGCCCCCCCCTGGGGGCAGATCGCAAGGCCGATCTGCCCCCAGGGGGGGCAAAAACAGGCAGAAAATAAATTGCCCCTCTGGAGAGCGGCCCTTGCCCAAGGGGCTGCTCTCCTTATTTAGTAAATAAATTTTTTTAAAAATCCTTGGCGTCTAGTGGCATTTCTGCTGCCCGATTGCGCAGCAGAAATGCTCAGAAAAGCGTTCTAGGCTTCTCTGACCCCCTCCACGTGATCAGAGGAGAAATGCTTTCCATTTCTCCTCCAATCTGGTGCTTCCAGCACCGGAGGGAAGGCCTCTGATGATGTCATCAGATGCCATGGGGGGGTCGCGGGGATGGAAGGGGAAGCGATTCCCCTTCCATCCCTGCCTGGGGGAGGGGTGTGCCTGGCCATCGGGGGGAGTGCTAGCACTCCCCGGGGGCCCCTAGCAGGACAAGGTGATCTCGTCCAAGGCACCGGGGAACCGGCGCCTTGGACGAGATCACCTCGACCTGGGCACACTAGGGGTTAATAAAGATACTTTGTGAATATTGACGGTCACTCAAGTGGGCACATTTTCCAAGACGCACATTATTTTTATGTGTTAAGTCAAATTCATTATCAAAAATACACAAATATTTATTAGTAAAAATTCAGCGTTCCCAATCCCTCCTCTGATGACTAAATATGTAATCACACTAACATCTCCTCACACATATGTTGCTCCACTAAAATTTGTCTTCTTTATCATTTTTTATTCTTCTTCCCCTCTTCGAATTTTCACTGAATAATTTTTTATTTCTTCCCTCCTCTGATCATTTTTCAGTCTCTTCATTTTAATCACATGGTACAATTGCATATTCCCCATGCTCCAATTATGCAAATTACAATAATCAATATCCTTGTATTATTTTCACTATTATCCCTTTCCCAAGCTTGCCGAGCCAATTCCCCTCAGAAGCAAATCCTTTGCCAACATTTTCCTACACTCCTGGTTCTTTCAGCTCCTTCAAATCAGCACTATCATTAGTCAGGTTGTTAATAAGTGTTGGACCTGGCTCTTTCTACAGGGTCATTCCCCAAACTTTTTTGCCTTTGCCTCCTAATTTGTCTGACCCTTTTTGGCTGACGTTAGGCACTTTATCACTGCTAATCAGTGCTAAAGTGCATGTGCTCTCCCTTGTAAACTTGGTATGATTGGCTTATACCTGATTGGCACATTTAGCTTACCTGTAAGCCCCTTGTACAGTGGCATCCCTATATCACCACGGCCTGTAAATTGAATGCTAATAGTGGGCCTGCAGCGCTTCTTGCGCCACGCACTGAAGTAGCCTTTCAAACCTGTCTCAGGCCTGCTAGCGCAAGACCTGCGTACGCAGCTTGCTGCCACAGGGACCTGACATCTAAATCTACTTGCCAGGCCCACAACTCCTCTTTTACTACATGTAAGTCACCCGTAAGGTAGGCCAAAGCTAGCCCTATGTGCAGGGCGCTATGTATGTAGAAGGCAGGACATGTGCCTAGCAGAGTGGCTGGTCCTGGAAGTGTCAAACAGCCTATTTGGTTTCTCACTGCTGTGAGGACGGCCTTCTCAGAGGATTGTATTGGAAATGCCCTGCCTTATATCTGGGGGTATTGTCTCATTTAAGAGGGGTAGCGTAGGCATGTTTGGTATGGTTTTAATGGTGACGAAAAATGCTGGTTACCGGTGTAGGTGGATTTTTTATTACTAATACAGAAATGCCACTTCTAGAAAGTAAGCATTTCTCTGTGCTTATGACTCTGGTGTTTTGCAGCTTGACTCCAATCCACGTCTGGGCAGAGTGACAGTTGGGCTTTGTGCATACTTCTCAGACGGTGGAGGTGTCACAGAGGTGCATCTGCATTTTGAATAGTCTTTCTGGGCTGAGAGAAGAGGGTGGTGGGGCACACATGCATCTGTAAAGGCTGTGCCCTGGCCTCACTCAGAAGCGTTGTTTACCCCCAACTGATGTTTGGAGCCTGTGCTGGAGGCTGTGCTGGAGGAGGGAGGGGACATTCCCAGAACCAGTTCTAAGTGGTTGAAACCTCCTCTCCTCCTCATTGGAAATGCTTTGCAAAACTGAGTATAAGTACAGGGGATTTTTCCTCACAATTTTGAGACACTCTGTATTTGAACTTACTTGTAATTGGACACAGAATGCTGCTGGAGGGACTCCCCAGGAATCGCCTTGGACTGCTGCTGCTGCGCTGACTCGTGACCTGCTGGGTCACTAAGAGGAACTGCCAACTGTCTGCATCCACCTTGTGTTGGCATGCTTCTGGGCCCTTCCACCCGTTGCTCCATTATGTTGTGTCCCCCATGGGTTGGGTGCTGTGGCCCCTGACCCCTGCAATCATCTGCTAAAGCCCAGGAGGAATGCTTCACCCTCATTATATAGCGCCTGGAGAGTGCTCCTCTTTAATTATCTTGAAGTGCCTTGGAAGTGCTTTTCCTTGAAGGAGATCACCGCTGCGACCCGGGCTCTTCAAAATTGCTCCCCAGTGCTTCAGTAAGTGAGTTTCTGTGAAGGGGTTCACTGCCGCCACACGGGTGTCTTTGGAAAACTGAGCGCATCAGAAGAGCTCTCCTTTCAGTGCCCCTGGGGCATGAAGAAAGTGATAGCAGAGCGAGTGCACTCCTATCGGTGCCCCCAGGGCCAGGTACGCTCTGAGGAGTTCCCCCTGGGCACCAGAAGGCCCTCACTTAGGGCCGATCACCGTTGTGGCCCGGGCAGGCTTCTCTCCTCATAGGAGGACGGAGAGGGGAAGAGGCCGCATCAGAGGTTCCATCTTCCCCACTGGAGCCCTGATTATCTCGCTGAAGGCCACCCGCACAACAGGATACCCGCTTTGGCCCCTTATTGTTGTTGTGGCTCCCCCCCCCCCAGTAGGGCAAGTCGTGGCCTGAGGGGAGGCCCTAGGGATCACATGTCTCCTGGAGAGGCCGATATATAAAAACCAGAGTGAGTGCTTGCAGCTCCCCTCCCCCAAAATCATCAAACTGCCCCTGTCCTGCAATGGGAGCGCCGGGGGTCCCTTTGTGTTTCGTGGCACTAGAGGTGCCTTTCTATCATCAGAACAGGTACTTTTTTGTGGCATTCACAAGGATAAGGCTGCTGCTCAGGCGTTGCCTGTCTTTTCCTGATATTTCTATTATGGGCTTTCTGGGACTGTTATGCTAACCTGTTTTTGGTATGATGTGACAGATATGTGCTGATGTTCCTTTTATGGGCATGACATGCTGATATGTTTTTATGACTTGCCATATGTTTTCTAATGTTCTTGGTATGGACGTTTATGATATTTTTATGACAAATGCATTTCTTTAGTAATGTGATTCCTACTACTAATTATGTTGCAGAATAATAAGTAACCTGTGTGTTATATGTGACTACTGCTGATCTCTGCAGAGTAGCAGTATTATGTAACGTTCTGACAATTGCTTGGGTAGCAGGATATCACTGACAAGTTATGTATGGTCTTTTGTGCAATACAGTTTATTTTTACATAACTTGGTGTTGTGTTCCTTTGTGGTGTATTTATTGCATCACATGTGTTGTGTGTGTTGGTCAAACGCTTTACACATTGCCTCCAGGTTAGGCCTGACTGCTCGTGCCAAGCCAACAAGGGGGTGACCAGGGGTTATCTTAGACGTGTAACTCCCTTGCCCTGTTTAGAGTGGGTGGGTTCTGCCTGGCTTAGGTGCATATCCTAGCCAACCAGAAACCCCATTTCTAACAATAAGGCTTCTAATTTCTTTACTATTGTTAGGTATATATGAGCAACAATGTTGCAGATTCAGCATTTTACAAACTCCGCCCTCCTTTTCTAAAACATGTCTAACGCAAGATGGTTATGAAGAGCATAGATCTTAACACAGCCATTTCTGTGTCCATTAGGATCATGGCTCCTGAAAAATTTGTCAGCATGTTATCCACAATAGTAGACAACTTTAGAATTTTCAACAAATTCAAAATAACTCCCACTGAAGGAATTATTGCTCCAAATATGTCTCCAGCTATGCCACAATATGACTCGCACTTTTGTCTAGTATGATGTAATTCAGTCATCTTAGGTATCTTACTCAAGTTTCCTAGCTGAAATATCTTTGGGAAAACTATCCCCAGGTAACGTGTCATATCATCCTCTAGGATGATGGTAATGTGCATTTGGTCCACAGATGTAATGAACTCCTGGAATTGCTGGGTCTTGTCCATTTAACATGAACGTCCACTTACTCTGAAACAAAAACACATGCCTGCATTCACTCGTTCCCACAATGTATCCGTTCTAGATTTAAGGCTATATACACACAAAGCTTTCCTACGTTTTGTGCATCTAAAGCTAACCTCCCTTATGTCTTTATGTCCCTAAATGCATGATCATTTCTAAATGTCCTTTTCTCTAAGCCTTTATCTTGTTTTTCCTTTAAAGATTTTCTCCTATCATCTGTCTGATCTAAGAAGCTCTTTTTATAGGTGTCAGCAAGCATGTCAAGTTATTGTAATGTGCGTTCTCCTTAGCTACTCTATTCAGATACTTCATTATAGGGACATCGTGATTCGAATAGAAGTACTGAATGTACTCCTGGTTATAGAATCTGGTTAGTAAACAACTACAACTTATCCCATGAGTAAGAGCCAAACTATTATAAGTAATTTCTTCCTCCACTGATGAAGGAATCTGCGTGCAGAGATAATCTCTTGCATCCATCGTATCAACGTACTCATGCACTAAACGATAGAAAACATTAGAAGAAAGTTCTCCCTGTTCATTTTTTACATGCAAATATTTCTCATCTATTCTAAATCTATCTATTTCTGTGAGTGTAGTAGTTGTCTCTATAGCTGAATTATGATCGGCCAGATTCTTGTCAAGAAAAGTCATGCTCACAATCAACACCAAACACAATATTGTGCACACAGTCACCAAACCAATGCCCATATATTTACAGCATCTATTCTTCCTACCCTGTTGGCTGGGGTTACTCATGATCTGTAATGAATCAGATAGTAGGAGCAAAAATGTATAGATACGCAGCAAAAATCAAAAGCAAAAGACTTCAATCTTCGTTAGCAGTTATTTACAGCTTTCAGGCTTCATTCCAGGACCCTTGTCAAAAATGGTAACTTTGTCAAAATCGGTGTAGCAGCTTGTCAAATCAGATTATTCCTGTTACTCTCAATAGTCTCTCTTTCTTTTCCTTAGTTCACAGTTTTCACAAAGTTCAGTTCATTTATCTTCTTCACGTACCAAAATACTGACCTGGAATGTCTTGATCAAAACAAAAAGACAAAAATTCTTTCTGCCACTCACTGGTTGTTACATATGCCCATTCATGACCTGCGTACTTCGACTTTCAATTCTCTTTCTTTTCAATCTTCGATCTCCGTTTGTTTGACTTTTTCATCTTTGGCGTGGTCTCCCTTAACTTTTTGCCTCTGTTCCCCAGGTTGTTGATGTGTGCTGGACTCTGATTTTACTGTTTTTGTTGCTCTGGGCACTTTACCACTGCTAACCAGTGCTAAAGTGCAAGTGCTTCTTTACAAAATGTGTATGTAATTGGCTTATCCAAGATTGGCATATATGATTTACTAGTAAGTCCCTAGTAAATTGCCCTAGAGGTGCCAGGGCCTGTGAATCAAACGCTACTAGTCGGCCTGCAGCACTGGTTGTGCCACCCACAAAAGTAGCTCTGTAGTCATGTCTCAGACCTGCCATTGCAGTGTCTGTGTGTGCAGTTTTTAACTGTAAATTCGACTTGGCAAGTGTACCCACTTGCAAGGCCTAAACCTTCCCTTTTCTTACATGTCAGACACCACTAAGGTAGGCCCTAGGTAGCCCCAAGGGCAGGGTGCAGTGTATGGTTAAGGTAGGACAGATAGTAATGTGCTTTATATGTCCTAACAGTGAAATATTGCTAAATTTGTTTTTCACTGTTGCAAGGCCTGTCCCTCTCATAGGTTAACATGGGGGCAATCTTTAAATCTGATTAAAGTGTAGATTCCCTTTTGGGAGCAGATGGACATGTGGAGTTTGGGGTCTCTGAGCTCACAATTTAAAAATACATCTTTTAGTAAAGTTGATTTTAAGATTGTGTGTTTGAAAATGCCACTTTTAGAAAGTGAGCATTTTCTTGCTTATAGCATTTCTGTGACTCTGCCTGTTTGTGGATTCTCTGTCTGGGTCAGTTTGACAGTTGGGATGGTTGCACCTCACACTAGACAGTGACACAAAGGGAGCTGGGGTGTAGTCTGCATTTCCTGATGAGCCATCTGTGCTAGGAGGGAGGGGAGGAGTGGTCACTCACACCTGAAAGGGCTATGCCTGCCCTCACACAATGCAGTCTCCAACCCCCTGGAGAGTGTCTGGGGCCTGGCCTGGGCAAGGCAGAATTTCACATTCAAAAGAGACTTTACTTCGAAGTAGGCCTACTTCAAAGGAGAAATTGGGTATAAGAAGGGCACCCAAAACCACAGACTTTAGAACACTTCTGGAAACCAAGAGGTTTGCCTGGAGAGCTGAAGAGCTGAGGAAGAAGAGCTGCCCTGCCCGTGACTGTGCTTTGTGGAGCTATCCTGCAGTTGCTGCTTCTGCCAGAATAAGAGGGCAAAGACTGGACTTTGTGTGCCTTCCATCTTGAGAAGAACTCTCCAAGTGCTTTATTTAGAGCTTGCCTCCTGTTGTTTGAAGTCTCAGGGACAGCAAAGACTTCTCTCTGCCACCACCTGGAGTCTCTGGAGAGACTCCTACTCTGCCAAGTGGTGCCCATCCAGTTCCTGGGACACTGAAAGGAGAAGGTGGCAGCCTAAGAGGAGGAAATCCACGCACAGAGCACCATGCGTGGAAAAGATCGACGCAACTCCGATCTGCGGCTGAAGAATCAACGCGTCGCCAGCTTCGCAGCTGAAAATCACCGCTCACCTGTAACTCGACTGAAGAATCGACGCATGGAGTTGGAGAAACGACATGCAGCATCGCTGACGGAGGCTGGTGAGCTCGCAACCAGCGCTGCGTGGTTTTCAGAGCATCGTGCGGCTGGATTTCCGACACAAGTACTGCTGGGTGTGTAAAAACAACCCAAGGCCTGCCTGGACCCGAGAGTGCTGACCAGATCGACGCATCGCTCTCCTGTGGAGAGAAGAAACAATGCACCTGACCCGACGAAAGGAGAAACGACGCAAGGTCTCGCTTGTGAGTGAAATCGATGCATCGCAAGCCCTTTTTGACGCACACTCGCCCATGCGGGGTTATTTTCGACGTACCCCAGGTACATTTTCACGCTAACAGTGTTAGTGTGTGTTTAAAACTACATGGAGACTCTTTTTGCTTTTTAATTGATAACTTGACTTGTGTATGGTGGATGTTTGTCGTTTTGGTCCTGTTTTGTTTAGATAAATATTTTCTATTTTTCTATACCTGTGTCATTTTGTAGTGTTTTCATTAAGTTACTGTGTGTGTTGGTACAAATACTTCACAACTAACACTCTGAAGTTAAGCCTACTGCTCTGCCGAGCTACCAAGGGGGAAAGCAGGGTATAGCTGAGGGTGATTCTCTTTTACCCTGACTAGAGTGAGGGTCCTTGCTTGAACAGGGGATAACCTCACTGTCAACCAAAGACCCCATTTCTAACACAGTTTAACTCTCCATCACTCAATTCTTCTTTCCTTGTTGTGTCTATTTCCTCCTCAATTGTTGTCACTATAGTTACTTCCTTTTACTTTTCTTATGACTTCGGCCACTTGTCTTTTTTCAGTTGGCCTTTTTGTAAATTCTCTTTTCAGTGCTGGATTTGCAATTTCTCTTTGTTCTGCAGGATTATCTCTTGATGTGTCTGCGACTGGTCCAGGAGGTGTAAGACCACTTTGGCTTTGATCTGCCTCAACACCTTCGCCCTCCGGATTTGTCATTTGCTCTGTCTGACTTTCACAATGGTCTGCTTCTGGGAGAGCACTCCTCTGTCTAGACTCTCCTGATAACTCGGTTGTGGTTGGTTCGCTGTCACTTTCCTGTGGGTCTTCTCTTCCGTCTCTAACAGGAGTATTTGCACTGGCTTCAGTTTGTTCAGATTCAGTCTCTGACTCTCCATCTCCCCTCTCCAATTCTGGAGCTGGCCTGGACGTTCTTTTAGAGGATGTTTCTCTGCAGACCCTCACTCCTGAGGACCGCAATGCGTTGGAGGAGTTAGGAACTGTCGGAGGAGGAGGTTGGACAAGCTCTCCGAGAGTTACAGTCCAGAAAGGCCGCCGGACCAAATGGTATCCTGGTCGAGGTGTACAAAGTACATGCTGCAAATGCTCAGGACAGCAAGGACAGAAGGGATCCTACCATGGGATTAGAGAATAGCCACTATAGTGGTAATCCCAAAGAAAGGGAAGGACCCAGAGACCTGTAGTTCCTACAGGCCCATCTTGTTGTTGAATGTGGAGGGTAATGTCTTGGCAAAGATCCTAGCCAACAGGCTGAGGATGGTAATTACAAAAATGATTCACTCAGACCAAGCAGGGTTTATGCCCCAAAGGGGACCTAGACTCAATCTCCGTCGCCTGTATGGGGTTCTGCACATGACTAACGATGCAGACCATGAAGACGTGGTAGTGCTGTCATTGGATGCCAGGATGGCATTTAATAATATAGAATGGCCATATTTGTTTCTGGTCCTGGATAGGCTGGGATTCGGCCCTGGATTCTGAAAATGGGTGTGGCTCCTCTACTGGTCCCCGATGGCGAGGGTGCGGGTGAACGGGACAATATCTCACCTGTTTGAGCTGTACAGAAGAACCAGACAAGGATGCCCCTTGTCCCCTATGATTTTCACACTGGCGCTGGAATTGCTGGCTGCCTGGGTACGACAAGCCCCCTTGGTATATGGGATAATAGGAAAAGGGGGATGGGAGGAGTGAATCTCTTTGTATGCAGACGATATGCTGCTTTACGCTGAGAGACCGAGAGTTACGGTGGATAGGCTACTTCATATCTTCCAAATTTTTGGCAGTTACTCGGGATACCAAATTAATTGGGACAACTCATTGGTTTACCCGCTCGCTGGGGCACCCTGGAGATGCCTACGTGATGTGTCGCCCCAGTGGAGACAGGATTTCGTTAACTAGGTATTTATGTCAAACGAAACATGCCATGGTTCCTGGAAGAAAGCCTGCTAGTGCAACTGAGACGTCTCCAGGCGGATGTCTCACACTGGAGGGGACTCCCAGTCTCTCTGATGGGATGTGCTATACTCTTCTAGATGATGGCCCTGCCACGGCTGCTGTATTGCCTGCAGAATACCCCATATGGGGTGCCAGCCAGAGTGTTTCAAAATATCACTAATGAACTGAGGATGCTCCTGTGGGATGGGGGTAGCTCGCGCATCTCCCTGACTAAACTCCAGAGGGGAGTGTTTGAGGGAGGACTGGTGGTCCCAGACATATTCACTTGTTACTGTGCAGCAGAATTGTGCATAATCAATGACTGGGTGTTTGTGGCAGGAGAGGCCCTGTCATTTCGGGTAGACAGAGAGGCAATGGGACCTCAGGGCTTCCATACACTCTTATATGGAGGCGGGAGGTTAGGTCGACTGCCGTGTCATACACAGTCGGTGATTAGAGCCTGGAGGGTGGCCAACAGATTTTTGGGTTGGGAAGGGAAACAAATAGAACTCCACTATGGTCCAGTACACTGTTGCAGGAGGTGGGGAAACTCCAGGGATTTAGGAAATGGGAGCTCATTGGGATAGAGTACCTCGGGGATGTTTGGAGGGGGGAACATTATTGACGTTTGAGGGCCTTGAGCGCGAGTATGAGATGGGACAGTCGGAACGCTATAGGCTGTTGCAGCTGGGATACGCACTACACAGACACATAGTAGAGGGAGAGCAACTACCAGAGTTATCGCCCCTGGAAGATAGATTGCTGACGGGAGCCCTTGACGAGCAAGGCTATCTCCCTGATCTATAAGAAAATGATGACCAACTCCCCAAACCCTCTGAGAACTTTGCAGGACTCCTGAGAAAATGATCTGGGAACCCTCAAAGATGAGGATTGGGTGGAGGTGGTACAGAGCCCCATAGAGGTAGCTATTAGGGCCCACTTCCGTCTCATACAGTTGAGGGTTCTACATAGAGCATATAACTCCAGAACATTATTGCATAGGATGGGTCGTACTGACTCGACCTGTGTGCCAGGGGATGTGAAGCGGTGGGATCCTTTTTCCACACCCTGTGGGGATGCCCAGTGATTTAGGAGTACTGGAAAAGTGTGGCACAGATAATGGGTACAGTAACCGGGCTGCACATAACACTAGAGGCAAAATGGCTGCTACTGGGCATTACAGGAGACGAAGGGTGGCCCAGACACTCGAAGATTTGGCTACAATTAGCGGCAGGTGTGGCTAAGTGAAATATTGCTCAGGGATGGGTGGGCGAGGGACGCTCTGCGAACTGCAGACTGGGAGAGGGACTTAGATTGGTGCCAAAGGGTGGAACAAGTGATATACAAAAGCAGGGGATGTGTGAAGAAATATCCAAAAATATGGGGTGGCATATAGAGACACAGTAGGATAACCAGGAAGGAGCAGGTTATCATTTGGACTATCGGGAAGGGAGGGGAGGCAGGAGTGACAGGGCGAGGCATA
Source organism: Pleurodeles waltl (assembly GCF_031143425.1). Lineage (NCBI taxonomy): Eukaryota > Metazoa > Chordata > Amphibia > Caudata > Salamandridae > Pleurodeles > Pleurodeles waltl. The sequence goes on from NC_090443.1 coordinate 505,407,668, forward strand.
AAAGATGGTTTATGTACAGTGGTCGTGTAATGCTGGTTGGTGGCCTGATAATACTGTGTACCTTGTCTGAGCTACTATTACTATGTAACTGATATAGGTTGCACCTGTATGCTAAGCTTTGTTTGCAATAAAAAGAGTTTTAAAAAACAAATCGGGTCGCTGGTGATAAATTGAGGGGCTAATTTTACTTGAGATATTGTCAACTTTCCCCAGTACCAGGAACCCTGTGACTGTAATGTTAAAGCACCTGGGAGTCCCTGATAGGCATTTTGAAGGAGGTGAAGCAGCCCCAGTTAGACAAATAAAGTGCTACCTTAGGCAATGTGCCATTGAAACCAGCTGGAGGGAGGACCTTCAGGATCCCAAGGGCAAAAGTTCAGTTACTCCCTTCCTAGTTTCTCAGGAGAGTGTGAACCTCTTCCCCTACTTATATAAAATCCCAGATAAGCCACTACAAAATGAAATTCTGTGGTTCAAGGTGGGAATAGACCCAGGGTGGCGAATATTGTGTCTAAAAATGTAAATAGCCGAGAACCATGGTCAATGTCCTTGTAAGCGGGGTAGGAAATATTCAGTGAGCCACCTATTGATGAACCGTGTATTCTTCCTCGAGGAAAGGAAGATTTTCTAGCCTGTTTGTAGAAAGCATGGGGTATGGTCAAAAGAAATGGGTCTAAACTTGATATGTACCCCCGGATTTAAGGATGTAGCCATTATCAATGGTCAATACCTGCGTAAAAATCACAACATTCCATGCTAGGCCCTCCTTCCTCTTAGTGTGTTTTTTTCTTTAAGATCTAGGTGGACATTCAGCTCAGGTCAGTAGCCTTGGGTATTTAATTGGTAAGTAGCTGCTGACTGCATTAAGAAGATGCTCTGACAAGGTCGGTCTTGAGATGGGAAATTAGACCCGTTAGTAAGATTGATTAAGAGAGCCTCTTGAGATTGCGATAAGTTGTTCTGCACACCACACTTTAAAATGTTTACTTGGGCAAAACGAGTCATATGCTACTAGTAAATTCGTCATGACAAGGTTAGGTTAGGAGATGGGAAATTTGACCCTGTTAGTAAGGTTGACTAAGATGAGTCCCATGTAATTGCCATAAGTTGTTACGCATACTGCACTTTAAAATGTTTTACTTAGGCAAAACGAGTTGAATGCTGCTGGTCAATTTGTCAGTCTTCTTCTTTTTAAAATGTTTTTAATATAAGTGGGATTTTGGCTGTTGAATTATTATTGTCTTGGTGTGAGGAAATTGTAAATGTTCATAATATTATATTATTATAAGCCGACCTCGTGTTTGAGTTGATTTCAATGTGTGCTGTGAGTTACTGATTTTATGATACTTGTGATTGCCTGTTTTAATGAATTGGGTAATGTGTAATATTTCTGTAAGAATTTATGCCTTGGAAATAAAGTTTTGAATTTGAACTATATAAGAAGTTTTTGCTTGACCCCAGTCAAAACCTTTTCAGGCCCTCAGTGTCACAAGCACCTGTGTCAAAGTTAAAAAAACAGAGAAACACATTTAGTGATTTGTGCTCGTTAGTTGGCTCTTCATTAAAACGGGCTTTTTGCAGTGGCGGAGTGCCTGGGAAAAGCATGGTCTGGTAGAACCAATAACCAAAGAAAAATATAGAAAGCATCACCACAAAGACAAACGCAAACGTCAGATAGTTCCCCAGCACGTTTTTTATATGCAAAGAGAAGTACAGAAACGTCTGCCATGCAAAATTAGATAAACACAAACGAATTTTCCCGACCCACTCACTGCAGCTATGGACAAAGCACTGTGATTCCTGCAGGGCTCCTAATAAGTCAAATTACAAACAGGACCTTGCCTGCCTGCCTACTACCTACGGCTGCCATCACAACACTACTGCAGAATGAAACAGCCTTTATTCATCACCACTGACGGGCAAGGATGTGTGGTGCACATTGAATGCAAAAAGCAAGCAGAAACACGATTCTACCCAACCAGTGACGCGGTTTATACACCATCCTCCAGGGGTATGCATTCATTACAAAAGGACAAACTTCGCGTTTTTGTGAGCCCAGGCAACAAAGTTCAAGCACGCCTCCCTTATCCAAGACCCATGAGCAAATTATTTACAGTATCGATCGCACCCTGACCTATGACCATTACGAATGGTACATTTCGCAATATGAATGCTTGCTCTATAGCTCCTTACAAGTAAACTTATCTCTCCTGCCCCTCTCTTGCGCAAGGCTGTTCCACAGATGAAGTGATCAAACACGAATGAATGAGGAGACTGCCATTAAGAAGCTGTGGACTCCTAATCATCTAATTTATAATTTGAACTCATTAACTTGCTGTCAGGGATATTTTAAAAACACATTAACATGATGTACGTTATTTTTGATCATGTTATTTTTTTATTTGCGCTTTGAAGGGGGGGCTCTTTGAAGCAATGATCATGCCTCTACAGAGGTACAATAAGAGTGAGCAAGTGAGCACGAGTGGATGTTTCTCTCAGAGCAGTCGGGTTAAGTTAAAATCGTCTAGAGAAATTCCCACGTTGCCATTGGTCAAAGACTCGTACATTTGCTGTTAGTCCAATAGAAATAAAAGTTTAAATCTAAGCTATAACTAAACTGTCTTCCATACGTCAATGATTGGCTCCTCTTCTCCTGTTCCCACTATCGGGCACGTCAGGTAACATTTTTGTATCCATCCATACTCCAGTCAGTGCATCCATTGTTTGCTCCTAGGAACATCACTGTCTCACTCATCAACTATACATTGTTTCAATATCTAGTACAAGACATTCTAAGAAGCAGTTTTCATGAGAAAGTTGAAGACATCGGCTAACGTTTGGTCAACACAGTGGAAAAACAATACATTAATTAATTTCTTTAGACTTACATTTCCCACAATTTATTAGAACGATACAGTTTAACAGGAGGCAGTGCAAACTCGGGCCAGACCTCACTAACTTAAGGCCTACAATTTGTAAAGCAAATACATAACGCAAATTCATTAATACATCCTACTACTGCATATTCTTAGAATAAATACTTCAATTAATGATAAAAACCCTTTAACCCCCTCGCTGCCAGGCCTTTTCCCCCTCCTGTGCCAGGCCTTTTTTTGCCTATTTGGAATAGTTCTCGCTTAGGCCCTCATAACTTTTTGTCCATATAAGCTACCCACGCCAAATTTGCGTCCTATTTTTCCAACATCCTAGGGATTCCAGAGGTACCCAGACTTTATGGGTTCCCCTGAAGGAGACCAAGAAATTAGCCAAAATACAGTGTTATTTTTATTTTATTTTTAATTGGAAAAAAGGGCTGCAGAAAAAGGCTTGTGGTTTTTCCCCTGAAAATGGCATCAACAAAGGGTTTGCGTTGTTAAAATCACCAGCTTCCCAGCTTTCAGGAACAGGCAGACTTGAATCAGAAAACCAAATTTTTCAACACAATTTTGGCATTTTACCGGGACATACCCCATTTTTACGATTTTTTTGTGCTTTCAGCCTCCTTCCAGTCAGTGACAGAAATGGGTATGAAACCAATGCTGGATCCCAGAAACCTAAACATTTCCGGAAAGTAGACAAAATTCTGAATTCAGCAATGGGTAATTTGTGTAGATCCTACAACTGAAATAAATAAAATATTGAAATTGGGGTGAAAAAAACAGCCATTTTTCTCTACGTTTTACTCTGTAACTTTTTCCTGCAGAGTCAGATTTTTGGAAGCAATATACTTTTACATCCGCGGAGATATATAGGGCTTGTAGGTTCATGAAGAACCCTAGGCACCCAGAGCCAATAAATGAGCTGCACCTTGCAGTGAGTTTTCATTCTATACCGGGTATACAGCAATTCATTTGCTGAAATATAAAGAGTCAAATATAGGTATCAAGAAAACCTTTGTATTTCCAAAATGGGCACAAGATAAGGTGTTGAGGAGCAGTGGTTATTTGCACATCTCTGAATTCTGGGGTGCCCATACTAGCATGTGAATTACAGGGATGTCTCAAATAGACGTCTTTATACACACTGTCTTATATTTGGAAGGAAAAAATGTAGAGAAAGACAAGGGGCAATAACACTTGTTTAGCTATTCCATGTTCCCCTAAGTGTAGTGCTACATGCACTACGTGCAAGATAAACAATGGTGCAGGGTGTGGACCATTGGCCTCTGCTTCCATTGGCCTTCACTTCCATTTTGGTTCACGACTCCATTTTGTCGAGTCTGGTTCAGTGCGTAAGGCACTGTTGTGTGTTTTTCCACAAGCTTCGGCAAGCTGAAGGGTGGGGTGTTTTTCTGCTCAACTTTGCTCCATCTGCCTGATACGAAGGGCGCTATTTACATTCCACGAGCTATCAGTTAGAACAACAGGGGGATGCGCCTGTACACAAGGAGGAATGCAAGCTGCCTGTACACAAGGAGGAATGCAAGCTTCACCTTGGAGCCCTCTCCTGGGAACTTGGCCCGTTCTGAGGAGACGTCTCGAAGGGTGAACAAGGTACCGCCGATTGCACAATTTGAAAAGGAGGGGGTCTTTTTCTAGAAAAGACTCCTGGGCGTTAGTAAATACTATAAAGGTCAGGAGCCTAGATGGGCTGGTTTAGGAATTCTCTTCTGGGTTGGACGCAACGCCAGGAGGACTGATTGTCCCGAAAGAGGCTCCCTGTGCCAGCTGATTTGGGTTCCCCGGCTTTGTGTACGGCGGAGGGATGCAGACGCTCTTTTCGGTGAAGCTTTTCAATTCATTAAGTATATTGTGCGTGCGTGCGTAATATGCACTTATTCTTGCAGTCATTTTCATGCTATTGAAGTATATTGTGTGTGCGTGTATTATATGCACTTACTCTTGCAGTGATTCACAGAGTGCTTATATTCTCACCATTATTCTCATGTTATTCTCTTGATATATATATATATATGTATATATATATTAGTGTGGTTAGCTTTGCCATATGAGAACTTGCCCCTTAAATAAACTTGATTATTTTACTCACTAAGGTGTCTGAGAGTGCTTGCTTTACATTGTGCCTTAAAATATCCTGAAGTGCATAGTTTTGATATTCTGAAGAGTAAAGCAACACAAATTGGCGTAGTCGTTTGCAGGATTCGAAAAAAAAAAAAAAAGGGAAAATGCTTAATAAGATCAAAGCAAACTCAAAAGCAAGTTCTCATGTAGCAAATCCAGACATAGAAATACCGGGGTGGGAAACTGCCCCGTATAAACTTTTAGCTCAGGAATGGTCACGTTGTGCTGGTTTGTGTGAAAATTGGAATGTGTGTATGTCAAATGCAGAACCTGAAGATGTTCTTACATGTTTACAAAAGGTATCAATTGATAAGGGAAGGGAGATTTGTGCGTTGGGGAGGCGAGGCTGGATCTTGCTTTCTGCGTACCGAAAGTTGTATGAAAAATGTTTACAGTTACAAAAAGATCACGAGCAGCTGGAGAAGGAGTTAGTAGGAGCCCGAAATTCCTCTACCATGCTAGCTTGTCAAAATAAATTATTAAGTGATAAGCTCGAAATGTACCAACTGGTTGCAGAGAGAGCGGCCGTTAGCGTCGCTAAATATAAACACAAGAAACGAAGAGGGAAAGTTAATAAAAAGAAGGTGCATTTAGCTATCTCTCAGGCAGGATTAGCCTTTGACCCTGAATTTTGGGATGGAAACATCTGGGATACATCTGATTTTTCAGATGAGTCCGGGGGCGATGACTGCCAAGATGTTAGACAGGAAAAGACAGAGCGCAGGAATGTTGTCCGTGCGCAGCCCATATATCGGCGAAAGTTACAGCATAGCCCAGCTAATCCTGGAGGGGTGATGTTGGATGCCCTGGAGGATTATACACAGCAAGAACTAAGTGATGTGATAGACAGATTTCGACAGAGGTCTGGGGAAACATTGCTTATGTGGATGGTGCGTGTGAATGATATGGGAGGCCAGGGGGTCCAATTGGATCACGGCGACGCCCCGAGGCTTTGTATGTTAAGTACAGACCCGGTTATCCAAAATGAGTTTAGAACTTATCCAGGGAATGGTCCCATGACCAATTTGTTACAGTTAGCTGCGCAAGGGTGTGCTCAGAAGTATCCGACAGAGTCAGACTGGCCGCCTAATGATAAACCTTGGTATACTTTGAGAGATGCAGTACAGAGATTGAAGGAAGAAGGGATGAAAACAGCTATCTTTATGGGTAATGCCCATGATTTGATGAATGGAATTTTAAGTGTGTCTGTGCGAAACCGGTTGATTAGGGCCGCTCCTCCTGCATATAAGCATGTCATCATGACTTTGTTAATTAATCAGACGGGTAACCCATTGTCTCAGGTGGTAGAAGCGGTGCGTGAGTTAAGTGACTTAGGAGAATGGGCTAAGCCAGAGAGGAATTCACGGTCTGAGAATCGTACTGATAACAACAGGGTGACGAGGCGAGACATGTTTCAGGCATTGATGCGAGATGGGGTGACCAGGGATGAAATTGATGGGATAAGCACCAAGGACATGTGGGAAATGTACCGCAAACGCGGTTTGGATAAAAAGGAGGGGAGCAGGAAAGGAAACAAGAAGGATAACAAAGTGGTGAACCAGAGAAAGGCAGGAGGGGAGGAGCGTGAGGGTGAAAAGGGAGAGAGAGGGAGAGAGCCCCACAGTAGAGAGAGATCCCCAGATGGTGGAGATTGGGAGGAAGAGCACCGAAGCTCAGAGGGAACCCGGAGCAGGGAGAGAGACCGGGAACTGACAGGTTCTGGGAAAACTCGAGGGAGAGAATGGGAGAGGGAGCTGGTAAGCTCAGAGAGGTTGCGAAGCAGAAACATGGAGGAGGAGTTCCCTGAGAATTACCGCAAGCTGTATCCAGATCTGACTTGGGCAGACTCTGATGTGCGCAGAGTGAAAATAGATTAGGAAACAGGTCAAACTCCGGTGCAGGGATGGGCTCGCAAAGATAACAGACCTCATGTCAAAGTAGAAATTTATTGGAAACGTGGAAATGTTCAAAAGGTTCGAGCCCTCGTTGACACCGGAGCGGAGGCCACTTTGATTCATGGCAACCCAAGAAAATTCAGGGGACAGTACTTCACCATTACGGGATTGGGCGGAAAAGAAACCCCGGCAGTGCAGATAGTGGTTCCCATGAAAATAGGGGCACTGCCAAAGAGAGAATACACTGTCTTGATTGTGCCCATTCCCGAGTACATTATTGGAATTGACATTTTGAAAGGGATGACCCTACATTTGGAAGATGGATGCTATCAATTTGGTTCCAAAAGATTTATATCAATAGCCGCCGCAAGGGTGGGGCTGTTGAAGATTCCTCCGGTAACACTTCCCCAAGCTACTAAGGTGATTCGAATGAAACAGTACAGAATACCGGGAGGACATGAGGAGATTAGCCAGACTATACATGATTTACTGGAGGCCGGGGTAATAGTTCCCATCACCACTGCGTGGAATAATGCCCTCTGGCCTGTTCGTAAAAGTGATAACAGTTGGAGGATTTGCATTGATTATCGCCAATTGAATAAACATACACCTCCTCTGACTGCAGCGGTCCCAGACACCATTACCTTGATTGAGAACATACAGAAACACAGTGGGACTTGGTATGCCACCATTGACATTGCCAATGCGTTCTTTACGATACCAATAGCTACTGAGAGCCAGCCTCAGCTGGCATTCCAGTGGGCGGGGCGTCAGTACACCTTCTGTAGATTGCCCATGGGGTATTTACATAGCCCCACTATCTGCCACCGGCTGGTGGCAGAGCATTTGGATGAAGTACCAGTGGTTCCTGGAGTGCAAATTTCTCACTATATAGATGACGTGATGATGCAGGGAGAGACACAAGAACAGGTGCAGATTCAGCTAGACAGGGTGGTGGAACATTTGCAGAATAAAGGGTGGGAGATTAAGCCCGAGAAAGTGCAGGGACCGTCTCAGAGCGTGACATTTTTGGGCATTCAGTGGAATCAGGGACACAGAGAAGTGTTGCCAAAAGTGAAACAAAAGATTAAGGAATTTGCAGTGCCGCGAAATCGGAAGGAAGCCCAGAGTTTTATTGGACTATTCGGGTATTGGAGACAGCATATACCCCATTTGTCTCAGATTTTGGCCCCATTGTACAAAGTTACACGAAAGAAAAATGCGTTTGAATGGGGAGAGCAGGAGCAGCGCGCGTTTGAATTGGCGAAAGACGCCATTCAGCATGCTTTGGATTTGTGGCCGATTCGGGAGGGAGACATTGAGTTGAATGTGACAGTCCAGGGGCAGTATGCCAATTGGAGTTTATGGCAAAAAAAAGGAAGAAAGAGGGTGCCCCTGGGATTTTGGACAAAGAAGCTACCTGAGGCAGGAGAGCGGTATACTCCCTTTGAGAAGCAGCTGCTGGCCTGCTATTGGGCCCTGGTTGATACTGAGCAAATTACACTGGGACACAATGTGATTTTAAGGCCTGAAATTCCCATCATGCAGTGGGTGATGAGTTCCCCTAAAACTCATAGAATTGGGCATGCGCAGGAAGCCAGCATTATAAAATGGAAATGGTATGTCCAGGACAGGGCACGAGCGGGTCCTAAAGGAACTGCCGTTTTGCATGAGCAGGTAGCGCAGGCTCCAGTGGAGAATTCCGAAATGTTGCATGATGTACCTTCAGTGTGTGAATCCCCAGTAGGGTGGGGCCAGCCGTTCGAAGACTTGTCTGCAGATGACAAGAAACATGTGTGGTTCACGGATGGCTCAGCAAAATATGTTGGAGCGAAAAGGCACTGGAAGGCAGTGTCCTATAATCCTGTTACAAAGAAGCTTTTGACAACTACAGGACAGGGAAGAAGTAGCCAGTTTGCAGAGCTTTATGCAGTGTATCGGGCTTTAAAACAAGAGCTACCCGGAAAATGTCACATTTATACAGATTCCTGGTCTACCGCCAATGGGTTAGCTACTTGGCTTCCCACGTGGCATGCACATCAGTACAAAATCCATAACAAAGAGGTATGGGGGAAGGAGTTATGGCAGGAGATCTGGGAAATGTTACCTCAAAGCACCGTGACTGTCTATCATGTGGACGCTCACTGTCCAAATGATTCATTAGTGTCAAAGCCCAGCTCACCTGAGTTCTTGTTCAGTTCTGATGGAGGTTGAAGACAATCCGACCCCACCCTGAAACTGCTTGTTCCAGCACACTAGTTTTTAAAACAGTGCACTAAGAACAGAAGCTCAAGGGAAGGGGGGAAGTGGATAAAATAAAAAATAAAAAGACAACACCGTTCTTGCGTTTCCACTGTTGAAGTGCTGCACAAATCTGCGGCCCTTTCTGACTTCTGTAGAAACTGGTGCCTAATGAAACATAAACAAAGAACAGATAAGTGCAACCTATTCCTAAATGGGTTCCTGACTATCCCTTTATTTATTAGAAATTCTCTTCTAAAAGTACCTCTTGGATCCTGGTCTCTAGTTTCCAGGTTTGGAATGTGTTACTGCTCTGGGATGTGTTTTCTATTACTGTAAAGCTTCTAAAACATTAAACAAATACCGTTATCAGAATTACGAATATCAAACATTCATCATAATATAACTAAAGCCTAAATTCCCAATAGTAGACTCACTTTTCCCATATTTCCAGAATCTTTTATAAAACAAATACTGTACTTGTACATCAAAATACAGCATGTAATTTGTGCAAGTCCTTGATTTACTGTTTGCCTTGCTGTCAATGGTTTTCACTGTTCGATTCCCAAAAGTTCCATAAAAAAAAAAAAAACAATGTCCGCTTCACAAAGTTCCGCAAAATACTCCTGCAACAAAGAGCCTGAATCACAATGCTCGTGGAAGGCACTTCGCCTCAAACTGTCTATACACGAATCCAGAAATTGCTGTCAAAGCTTCCTCAGGTAATAAAAAGTTTTGCACTTACTTGTTGCTGGCAAGAGATACTGATCAGTCTAACCTTGTCTTCTTTCTCTTTTGCAGGTTACTCGTAGGAGAGAGGCTGAGGCAAGGAGGAACCGGAAACCGGAAGAAGGAAGAGCCAGCAGCTGCGCCCATTGAAGTCAAAGAAAGTCTGTAAAGAGCAGGAGTGCCAGCGCCGAGGGATCTGTTCTCAGGTAAGCTGGAGGTAGACGAGCACAAGCACTGGGTGAGGCTCGGGGGATGCCTTTTATAGACAGGGCTGGGTGTGGCTCAAAGAGCTGGGTGTGGTTTGAAGGGCTGGGTGTGGTCCTCACATGCTGCACATGTTCTTGGAAGGTGTGCAGAGCTGGGTGTGGTTTGAAGAGCTGGGTGTGGTCCTCACATGCTGCACATGGTCTTGAAAGGTGTGCAGAGTTTCAGTTATTATGCAAATGAGTTGGATTAACACATGGCCTAGGGAGGAGTGTTTTAAAGAAGCCTTGGTAAAAGCAAGGCCCAATGTGTAAACAAAACAGCACATTAAACAACATACACAGAAGCCTAGGGGGGGGGAAGGTGAAATAACAAGAAAGGCTTTTAATAGTAAGTTTAAAAGGGAGCTATTACAGAACCCACTAGTGCAGTGAGAGGGGACATGCTCTTTGCTGTGTACAAACCCTAACAGTTTCCCCCCTCAAAGGCCCTCCTACAGGACGGGGTTTTCCTGGATTTTTTAAATAAAACCGTCTAATCAGCTGTGGGGCATGTACATATGATGCTGGTTCCCATGAATTCTCAGATTCATCATATCCTTTCCATTCTACTAAATAAAACAGACGTCCACTAATTCTTTTTGAGTCTTTTATGCTTTTCACTTCATATTCCAGATTTCCCTTAATTGGTATGGGTGGAGGTGGTGGTTCAGGTCGGGTTTTTGAGTTGTACGGCTTAAGCAAGGACACATGGAATGTAGTATGTACTGGATATTCTTTTGGTAAATCTAATTTTACTGTTACCGGGTTTACTATGGCAGTTATACTAAAGGGTCCAATGAAACGTGGTTGCAGCTTTCGGGATCCCTCTATGTTTAGGTTTTTTGTGGAGAGCCATACCTTGTCACCAATTTTATACATTGGGGCCTCAGACCTGTGTTTGTCTGCTTGTCTTTTCATGCTTTCCTTGTACTTTAATAAATGTTTCCTGGCTTTGTCTTGTATGTCACCTAACCTCGTTAGTCTATCCGTTACTGTAGGCAACAGGGAATCTTCTAACAAAATGGGTATAGCTCTTGGATGATACCCCTGCAAGAAATAGAATGGTGAGCAAAGTAGAGCTGAATGCTCAGTATTATTATAAACAAACTCTGCTACAGGAAGAGCTTCCAACCATTCACTAGAATAATCAGCCAATAAACAACGTAGTGTTTGAAGTAAGGTTTGGTTCAGTCGTTCAGTCTGTCCATCTGTCTCTGGGTGGAAAGCAGTGGATAAGGCCACATCTATTTTCAGTTTTTCACATAATTTTTTCCAAAATCTGGAGTTGAACTGGCTCCCTCGGTCTGACACCACTTTGCTTGGCAAACCATGTAAACGCACAATTTCCCTTATAAAAATATCGGCAAATTCTGCCGCCGTGGGTAATTTCCGTAATGGTACAAAATGTGCCATTTTAGATAAAAAATCCACTATAACCAACACTGTTGTGAAGGATTTTACAGGTGGTAAACCTACAATAAAGTCTACGCTCACAGTGTGCCAAGGTTGTTTGGGTGTTGGCATTGGTATTAACAAGCCGTCAGGAGCCTTATGAGAAGATTTATGTCTTGCACAAATTGGACAGGTAGTGACAAATTGCTTAATGTCCTTTCTTATAGTGTCCCACCAAAAGTGTTTTTGCACATTTTCCAGGGTTTTTACCCAACCAGGATGACCTGCCAACGGTGAGGCGTGATGCCAAATTATCACCTGTGTTTGTAATTCAGAGGTGGGCACTAACAGCATGTTGTCGTGATACAATAAACCTCGTTGTATTGTGTTATGGGAATCCTTTAACCAATCCTGAGGTGCTATTTGCATGTGTGCATTATATAGATCTGTGATGAAATCCTTCTGTTGTACTGGTGCCAACAACTTTTGGGGAGGAATAATGGGTTCTCCTATTTTATCTTGTTTCATGTCTGAGGTATGTCCGTATCTAGATAACACATCAGATTGAATTTGTTGTGCACCTGGTCTATAGGTTATAACAAAGTCAAATGTGCTAAAAAAATTTAACCAGCGCATCTGACGTGGTGTTAGTGCTTTAAGTGATCCAAAAAACTGTAGGTTCTTATGGTCAGAAAAGATTGTAACTGGGTACTTGGCTCCCATTAAATGGTGCCTCCATTCTGAAAAGGCTACTTTGATAGCTAGTAGTTCCCTTTCAGCCACAGTGTAATTTTGTTCAGCTGGCAATAACTTTTTGGAATAGAAGGCTATAGGATGTAACTGGCCATCTACTGCATCTCGTTGAGAGAGAACTCCTCCTAAAGCTACTTGTGAAGCATCCGCTTCAACAAAAAAGGGCAAGTCAGGATCAGGATGTTTCAGAATTGGGGCTGAAGTGAACTTTTGTTTTAGGAGTTGAAAGGCGTGTGCCGCCTCATCAGTCCAAAGAAATCGTTGCCCTTTCCGCAACAAGGTAGTTATTGGGGCCGCAATGTCTGCAAAATGTGCAATAAACCTCCTATAAAAATTGGCGAAACCCAGAAATTTCTGAATATCTTTTACAGAGGATGGTTCTGGCCAATCAGCAATAGCACTGATTTTCTTTACATCCATAGTTATTCCTTGAGGTGACAGGCAGTATCCTAAAAAGTCCACCTTGCTGACATTAAAAGTACACTTTTCTAACTTAGCAAAAAGATGATTTTCTTTTAACTTTGATAATACTGCACGAACATGTTGGGTATGTTCTTCTGAGTTCTTAGAGTAAATGAGGATGTCGTCTATGTATACTATGACACAAACGTCCAGGAATTCGTGTAGGACCTCATTTATAAAGAACTGAAAGGCCGCAGGGGCATTACATAACCCAAAGGGCATTACTGTGTACTCAAATAAACCAAACTTTGTCTTGAAAGCTGTCTTCCACTCATCCCCCTCTTTTACTCGGACCAGGTGGTAAGCTCCCCGCAGATCTAGTTTAGTGTATACAGTAGAATGTCTTAATTGATCCAACAACACAGGTATTAGAGGAAGAGGATATTTATTCTTTATTGTAGCCTTATTTAGTCCTCTATAATCGATACACGCGCGCAGGGATTTATCCGGCTTCGGGATAAAAAAGAGTGGAGATGACACCGGAGATGTGGAATGACGGATGAACCCAGACTGTAGTAGGTCATCTAGGTAGGTTCTTAAGTATTTGGTTTCTTCGTCAGTCAAAGCATATACTCTGTTATTAGGTAAAGGGGCCCCTGGGATAAGATCTATACGGCAGTCATAAGACCGATGTGGGGGCAGCACACTAGCCTTTACTGGATCAAAGACGTCTTTAAAGTCAGAATATTCAGGAGGGAGACTTGGTTCATCTTGTGTAACACTAGCACAGTGTAATACTGTGCTCTGTTCTGTACCTGCTTCTTGATAGCAATTGGTTCTACAGAAAGAGGAATCCAAAGTAACAGTTCTATTCACCCAATCAATTTTTGGGTTATGAGTTGTTAACCAGGGTACCCCGAGAATCAAACCAAAATTAGGAGTATCTATTAGATCAAAGCTAATCACCTCTGTGTGCCCGTTCTGACAGACCATAACAAGTGGACTTGTTTGTTTTGTGATTAATCCAGAGGTCAATTCTGACCCATCCACTGCACATACTGCTTCTGGACAAGGCTTTAGGCACATAGGAAGTCCTAAGATTTCAGCTAACTTATTATCCACAAAATTTCCTGTTGCGCCTGAGTCCAGTAGGACAGGGAGAGAATGCCTCACTTGGGTAGTAACAATTAAAACAACCTGAATTATGAAATGTCTAGGTATGTGCGGTACCCTGAAGGGTGCAGCATTAGAGGTTTGATTAAGATGTTTTCTCGAACAAGTAACCTCTCCCCTTGTCGAGCTTAATCGTTTCCCGATTCAGTTGAGGAGGTGGAGGAAACAGCACCCTTTCGTGGAGTTTTAGACTTTACTGGACATTCTCTGGCAAAGTGACCTGCCCTGCCACAATATAAACATAATTGAAATTTTCTCCTTCTTTCTTTTTCCTCTGATGTGAGTGGACCTCTGAGTGTCCCTATTTGCATAGGCTCTGGTTCAGGGAGTTTATTATCTGTGTCTTTCTTCTCGTGTCTAATAAAAGTTAATCGTGATTCCAGTTTGTATTTATCTCTCTTTCTTTCTCCTAGTCTATGTTCTAATTTCACAACTAAATCTACAAAGTCCGAATAGTCTTTTGGCAAATCAACGATATGAGCCAGCGCGTCTTTTAACTCGTCTCTCAAACCTTTATAAAAAAGGGAGACACGCTTTTCTTCTGGCCACTGTGTCTCGGTGAGTAAACGATTAAAACTAGTGAGATAGGTCAATAAATCCTTGTTACCTTGTTTAAGATTTAAAAGCTCATTATCACTTGCCTGCATGAAAGTGTGTTTTGCAAAAAGGCTGGTCATGGTACGTTTAAATTGATTCCAATTATGGAGGATGGGATCATCTCTATCCACGAAAGGAATTGACCAATTGGCTGCTGTGCCACCCAAATAAGACAAGACGAATGCCACTTTCGTATCATCAGTAGGGAACTGTTGTGGCTTACAAATGAAGTGTAATTGACATTGATTGATAAAAACATGGAATTTGTTACTATCTCCATGAAAACGTTCAGGTGCTGCTAAGGGCACAACATTAGGAACATTAACAGTAACCTCAACTGGGGAAGGCAAAGTTGTATGTTTTGATGGCGCCCCTGTCTCTGAGGAGGTTTTAAACAAAGGCGTAGAAGCTGTGTTCCACTGAGATCCCCTAAATTTATACCTGCTTAAATCCTGTTTTAAAGAGGTATTCTCCATCTTTAATCTCTCTATTTCCTCTTGCATATGTTGCAAGATGCCAGACACTGATTCATTATGAGCCAAGTCCTCATTTAGGGCCAGCGCCATATCCGTGACGTCAATGCCCTCTATTTCTTCCCCGGTATTCATCATCCACCAGAACTGAAATTTTTTAAGGCTTGTGCTTCTGTCAAAGCCCAGCTCACCTGAGTTCTTGTTCAGTTCTGATGGAGGTTGAAGACAATCCGACCCCACCCTGAAACTGCTTGTTCCAGCACACTAGTTTTTAAAACAGTGCACTAAGAACAGAAGCTCAAGGGAAGGGGGGAAGTGGATAAAATAAAAAATAAAAAGACAACACCGTTCTTGCGTTTCCACTGTTGAAGTGCTGCACAAATCTGCGGCCCTTTCTGACTTCTGTAGAAACTGGTGCCTAATGAAACATAAACAAAGAACAGATAAGTGCAACCTATTCCTAAATGGGTTCCTGACTATCCCTTTATTTATTAGAAATTCTCTTCTAAAAGTACCTCTTGGATCCTGGTCTCTAGTTTCCAGGTTTGGAATGTGTTACTGCTCTGGGATGTGTTTTCTATTACTGTAAAGCTTCTAAAACATTAAACAAATACCGTTATCAGAATTACGAATATCAAACATTCATCATAATATAACTAAAGCCTAAATTCCCAATAGTAGACTCACTTTTCCCATATTTCCAGAATCTTTTATAAAACAAATACTGTACTTGTACATCAAAATACAGCATGTAATTTGTGCAAGTCCTTGATTTACTGTTTGCCTTGCTGTCAATGGTTTTCACTGTTCGATTCCCAAAAGTTCCATAAAAAAAAAAAAAACAATGTCCGCTTCACAAAGTTCCGCAAAATACTCCTGCAACAAAGAGCCTGAATCACAATGCTCGTGGAAGGCACTTCGCCTCAAACTGTCTATACACGAATCCAGAAATTGCTGTCAAAGCTTCCTCAGGTAATAAAAAGTTTTGCACTTACTTGTTGCTGGCAAGAGATACTGATCAGTCTAACCTTGTCTTCTTTCTCTTTTGCAGGTTACTCGTAGGAGAGAGGCTGAGGCAAGGAGGAACCGGAAACCGGAAGAAGGAAGAGCCAGCAGCTGCGCCCATTGAAGTCAAAGAAAGTCTGTAAAGAGCAGGAGTGCCAGCGCCGAGGGATCTGTTCTCAGGTAAGCTGGAGGTAGACGAGCACAAGCACTGGGTGAGGCTCGGGGGATGCCTTTTATAGACAGGGCTGGGTGTGGCTCAAAGAGCTGGGTGTGGTTTGAAGGGCTGGGTGTGGTCCTCACATGCTGCACATGTTCTTGGAAGGTGTGCAGAGCTGGGTGTGGTTTGAAGAGCTGGGTGTGGTCCTCACATGCTGCACATGGTCTTGAAAGGTGTGCAGAGTTTCAGTTATTATGCAAATGAGTTGGATTAACACATGGCCTAGGGAGGAGTGTTTTAAAGAAGCCTTGGTAAAAGCAAGGCCCAATGTGTAAACAAAACAGCACATTAAACAACATACACAGAAGCCTAGGGGGGGGGAAGGTGAAATAACAAGAAAGGCTTTTAATAGTAAGTTTAAAAGGGAGCTATTACAGAACCCACTAGTGCAGTGAGAGGGGACATGCTCTTTGCTGTGTACAAACCCTAACAATTAGACCGATGGTTCAATTGTCTTGCAGACGATCGAGCCAAGATTCAAGAGGCTGAAGTGGAGGCGCAGAATTCTGATTTGGTGGGAATGGCTAAATGGGCACACCAGAAATGCGGACATCTTGGAGAAAAGGCTACTCACAGGTGGGCCGAGATTAGAGGGATGCATCTTCCCCTAGATTTGATTAAAACAGCAATCATTGAATGTCCCATTTGTCAGCATGCACAGCATAGACCGGTCCCACAGGTGGTGAGAGGCCAGCTAGGCAGAGGTAAATTGCCAGGACAGATTTGGCAGATTGATTACATTGGACCAATGCCAGTGAGCAGAGGGTGTCAGTATGCCTGCACCATGGTAGACACTTACTCTGGTTATCTCATAGCCTTTCCCTGCAAGCGCGCAACTCAGCAGAGCACCCTGAAAACATTAGATCTGTTGATTCTGTACTATGGGGTGCCACTCCAGATTCAAAGTGATAACGCCAGCCACTTCAAGGGCCGACTAGTGCAGGACTATTGTGCACAACACAATATTGAGTGGATTTTTCACATACCTTACTACCCACATGCAGCGGGACTGATTGAGAGAATGAATGGGTTGCTGAAAGAACAATTGCGTAAACTGTCTGATGGGACACTGAAGGGGTGGAGGGATAATTTGTACGATGCTTTGCAAATTTTGAACAACCGACCCCTTACAAATGCCGAGACACCTCTCATGAGAATGCTCACACCTGCTTTACAGATTAATCCGTTTACAGCAAACAATACCATTGTGTATTGGGAAACAGCTCCAGGAGCTTTGGCCCCATATCGAGCTACACCAGAATCTGCAGGACTTGACTTACATGCTTTACACATGCATCGATTGAAGCCTATAGACATCACTCTGATTGAAACTGGGGTGGGAATTCAGATTCCCCCTGAGCATTACGGTCTGATCGCCCCTCGATCTGGGCTTGCCCTGAGAGGCATCCAAGTTTTAGGAGGCATGATAGATGCAGACTACCAGGGCGAGTTCATTCTCTTGAACAGTGGTGACGCAGACCTAGTGGTGCAACCTGGTGATTGCGTTGCCCAAATTGTCATCATGCCGGTTTATGGAGGTGTTGTTAAGAAGGGGAGCGCCCCAGCTCTTCTCACTGTAAGAGGCAAAGGAGGGTTCGGATCTACTGACAAGAACCCAGGGGCCAAAGTGTGGATTGAATCCCCAAATAACCCTCCTCAACCCGCTGATGTCATCGCCACTGGACCAGACAATGTCCTGGTAGTTATGCGACCTGGTCAAGACAAATGGGAACATGTTCCCGCTGACAAATGCTATTTGCCAGAATGATAATACGTGTTTTGTCCTTTGTTCTTTTCAGATCATCCTGTGGAGTGCCTGTGCCATGAGTGTGGTGTATGGAGCCCGTTCGGGAGACTCCACCGGGGAGCGGGAGGGGCTCATAGCCCAAAAATTCAACCGTCAGCCGCAGATGCCGACGCTACTGCATCAACCGAACAATGTTTGGATTCATCTGGCGCAGGAAGTGCTGAATATATCTCACTTCTGTATGAGTAACATGCAAAGCGTTCAAGATCTGATTACCACGTGTCTAGTGGCGGTGCCCACTCCTGCTGCTGTATTATTGTGCATCTTTAACAATACAAACCAGGATGGAATGGTGGATGTGAGTGACGTTCGCTCCCATCTGTCACTCTATGAGTACTGCCGTCATTGCCCGGAGGTGGGCAGGCGGTTGTGGAGGAACATGACATCTATACTCACGTTTAACATCTCAAATGGGGATGTGTGCTATTCATTGACCTGTGATCCTATGAAAATAGGTAAATGTGCTCAGCTCAAATTGGAGAAAAGAGACAAAAACTTAACTGCTGCACAACGGACGTTGTGCCATTCACGGAATGACCTAACCTGTTTGAATGCAAATAATTCAATGTTTTGCCAGAATGTGGTGCCTGCTGCCAGCCACATTCAAAATGTTAAGTTGCCTAAAGGTTGGCTCTTTTCTTGTGGTAACCTTTCTTTTACTTATATTCCAGCCAATCTAACTGGAGGGCCTTGTGCCTGGTCACGCTTAGGCTTTCTCATGTTTCCTATGGATACTGCTCTACACCCTCGCTATACTAGAGACACTATTCAATTACCTACGGACTGTGATTCTGAAATTTCATTGCTTTCCAAAACAGAATATGTTAGTTTAGCTGGTTCCATCGTAGGGGTGCCAGGACTTGCAGTATATAATACCAGAGTTATTAATAAACTTGCATGTTTAGTAGTCAAGAATATTAACTATACATCAGCTGCCTTAGCTGAGCTGTTATTAGATGTACAGGGAATTAGAAGAGCTGCTTTGCAGAATCGCGCTGCTATTGATTATTTACTGCTTAAACACAACCATAGCTGCAGTGATTTTGAAGGGTTGTGTTGCTTCAATTTATCCGACCACTCCATATCAATCAATTCCCATATAGAAGCCCTGCATAAGTTAGTGAAGGGGGTGCAGCAGGATGTTGACAAGGGGTGGTGGGATTGGGCTTTTGGATGGCTGCCTAATTTAGGCCAACTGCGTTATATCTTTGGTGTAATCATTATCATAACAGTTATTTTAATTTCGTTATGTTGTTGTATTCAGTGTGTGCCTAACCTTCTATCTCAGTGTCGCCCAAGAGCCTTGCCATTTCAGCTTATAGGATATACTTAGTTGTAAGTTGGCCAAATGGTCCAAGGGTGGAAATGTAGTGCTACATGCACTACGTGCAAGATAAACAATGGTGCAGGGTGTGGACCATTGGCCTCTGCTTCCATTGGCCTTCGCTTCCATTTTGGTTCACAACTCCATTTTGTCGAGTCTGGTTCAGTGCGTAAGGCACTGTTCTGTGTTTTTCCACAAGCTTCGGCAAGCTGAAGGGTGGGGTGTTTTTCTGCTCAACTTCGCTCAATCTGCCTGATACGAAGGGCGCTATTTACATTCCACGAGCTATCAGTTAGAACAACAGGGGGATGCGCCTGTACACAAGGAGGAATGCAAGCTGCCTGTACACAAGGAGGAATGCAAGCTTCACCTTGGAGCCCTCTCCTGGGAACTTGGCCCGTTCTGAGGAGACGTCTCGAAGGGTGAACAAGGTACCGCCGATTGCACAAATTGTAAAGGAGGGGGTCTTTTTCTAGAAAAGACTCCTGGGCGTTAGTAAATACTATAAAGGTCAGGAGCCTAGATGGGCTGGTTTAGGAACTCTCTTCTGGGTTGGACGCAACGCCAGGAGGACTGATTGTCCCGAAAGAGGCTCCCTGTGCCAGCTGATTTGGGTTCCCCGGCTTTGTGTACGGCGGAGGGATGCAGACGCTCTTTTCGGTGAAGCTTTTCAATTCATTAAGTATATTGTGCGTGCGTGCGTAATATGCACTTATTCTTGCAGTTATTTTCATGCTATTGAGCATTGAAGTAGATTGTGTGTGCGTGTATTATATGCACTTACTCTTGCAGTGATTCACAGAGTGCTTATATTCTCACCATTATTCTCATGTTATTCTCTTGATATATATATATATATATGTATATATATATTAGTGTGGTTAGCTTTGCCATATGAGAACTTGCCCCTTAAATAAACTTGATTATTTTACTCACTAAGGTGTCTGAGAGTGCTTGCTTTACATTGTGCCTTAAAATATCCTGAAGTGCATAGTTTTGATATTCTGAAGAGTAAAGCAACACACTAAGTCTCCAGATAAAAATGGTACCTCACTTGTGTGGGTAGGCCTTGTGCCCGCGACAGGAAATGCCCCAAAACACAACGTGGACACATCACATTTTTCCACAGAAAACAGAGGTGTTTTTTGCAACGTGCCTACCTATGGATTTTGGCCTCTAGCTCAGCCGCCACCTGGGGAAACCTACCAAACCTGTGCATTTTTGAAAAGTAGAGACCTAGGGGAATCCAGGATGGGGTGACTTGTGGGGCTCTTACCAGGTTCTGTTACCCAGAATCCTTTGTAAACCTCAAAATGTGGCTAAAAAAGTACTTTTTCCTCACATTTCGGTGACAGAAAGTTCTGGAATCTGAGAGGAGCCACAAATTTCCTTCCACCCAGCATTCCCCCAAGTCTCTCGATAAAAATGGTACCCCACTTGTGTGGGTAGGCCTAGTGCCCCCGACAGGAAATGCCCCAAAACACAAAGTGGACACATCACATTTTCTCAAAGAAAACAGAGGTGTTTTTTGCAAAGTGCCTACCTATGGATTTTGCCCTCTAGCTCAGCCGCCACCTAGGGAAACCTACCACCCCTGTGCATTTTTGAAAACTAAAGACCTAGGGGAATCCAAGACGGGGTGACTTGTCGGGCTCTCACCAGGTTCTGTTACCCAGAATCCTTTGCAAACCTGAAAATGTGGCTAAAAAAACACTTTTTCCTCACATTTCGGTGACAGAAAGTTCTGGAATCTGAGAGGAGCCACATATTTCCTTCTACCCAGCGTTCCCCAAAGTCTACTGATAAAAATGGTACCTCACTTGTGTGGGTAGGCCTTGTGCTTGCAACAGGAAGTGCCCCAAAACACTATCTGGACACATCGAAATTAGCAAATAGAAAACTACCTGTTTTTGCGGGGGGGGCGCCTGCGTTTCTGGTCCTGGGCTCAGCAGCCATCTAGGGAAACCTACCAAACCCAGACATTTCTGAAAACTAGACACCCGAGGGAGGTGTGACTTGCGTGGATCCCCCAATATTTTCTTACCCAGAATCCTCAGCAAACTGCAAATCTAGCTAAAAAATCACATGTTTCCCACATTTCTGTGTGAGATCACTGCACCGGGACAAATTTCTTACCACCTAACGTTCCCCTCCATCTCCCGGTAAAAATGAAACCACACTTGTGTAGGTGGGCCAAGTGTTTGTGACAGGGAAGAGCCAAAAACACGTAGAAATTGAGGGGGAACCAAAGTGGGTCCAAAAGGGCAGTTTGAAAAAAACATTTTTAGGCTGACAAGTGCAGCAGAACTTTTATCGTTATAGATGAGACAATGCTGGGTGGTAGTAATTTTGTGGATTACTGCAGATTCCGGAAGGTTCCATCACAAAAATGTGGGAAAAATGTGTGCTTTCCAGCAAAGTTGCAGTTTTGCAGGGCATAGTGGGTAAGGAAATGGTGCGGGGTGCATGTGAAGCAGACCACACTGGAATCAACTAGATGTTTAGTTTTCAGATGTGTCTAGGTCTTGTGGATTTTTGTACATGGCAGCGTCCCAAAGTAAAAAAAGTGCAGCCCTCACCATTCCAAGTGGGACGATTTTGAGAGTTACCAAGCTCTCATGGCCCAAATGTAAAACAAAAAACAAAAATAATCAAATGTCCTCTTGCTTGCCATAGGATACGATGTTTTAGTGTGTGGGGGAGTGCTGAAAGACTGTTAGCACCTTCAGTTCGGGTGGGGGCATAACCAGGCCCATACTGGTTGGTAGCCACCATCCCACTATTTTCTTTTATTTTTTGTATTCCCTGGAATCTAGTAGACTTTCTGTCCCCTCGGGTGTGGATCGGGGGTAATTGCCCAATCTGCCCACTGGTGGGCAGAACAACTTTGGCCCCATTTATTTGGGGTGGGAGTATGGCCATACCGCCAACCTCTTATTTTGAAAAAAAATCTTCCCTGGTCTCTGGTGGGCTTGCTGCCCCCCTTGGGGGCAGATGGTCCTTCCAGAATAGGCCAGTCTGCCCCCAAGGGGGGCAGTTATGGCCAACAGTATTGTGCCCCCATGGGGAGAGACCCTTGCCCTAGGGGCTGCCCCCTCCAAACCAAACACACACATACACAAACACCAATCCATGGTGTCTAGAGGTTTCTGTCCCCTTTGTGGGCTGATTGGCCTAACAAAAATAGGCTGATCTGCCCCCAACGGGGGCAGAAATGGCCTAAATACAATTCCCCCCCCAGGGGAGCGACCTTTGCCTAAGGGGTCGCTCCCCATACATAAAAACATAAAGTAAATAAAACAATATATATATCTGTGTTAGGCTATGGCGGTACAAACCAGGCTGAGACTGCGTAATGAGGTAAGTAATGTGATATTTTTAATCTTCTTTTACTCTGGGTGCATATATTCAAATATAATATCTATATTGCTTGGGTTCTTGTTCAGTTCTTCATTAATGGTGGCGCGTTCTTGTTTCTTTTCCTCTCTCCTAGGTCGGTGGGTTCTGGAGTCTCCAGTATAGGTTACCGGTAAAGGAAACAGACAAAAAAACGCGAAGGTAAGTGGAGGGCTAGTTCTGGGGTTTATCTTAACGTATTGGAGGGGAAGGGTTTGTCAAGAGGGATCGAGAGTGAGGGTACGCCACCGTACATATGAGGGTAAAGTAATTTCTTAGCGGTGCCTATAACAGAACGTAGTGCTCCCAGTGAGTGGTGACGAAATACTTTCCCATAATTGGGTCGTGCCGCCCTCCCTTTTTTCTCTCCCACCTCCCCTGGTCCCTTCCCTGTGCCCCTTTATTTGTAGGCTCCCGTGTCCCCAGGAGGGACCGTACCTTCGCAAGCCACGACCCTCCTAGGTCGTGGCAGGATCCTCGGCTTCTTTGTTCCGGAGTCTCGTTGAGATTAGTCTCCGTCTTCTCGCCTCCGGGTACGGGTCGTCTCTCGTCCTTCTCATTCAGGTTCAGTTCTCCGTTGACTTCCTTTCGCTCCGTGGCATTCTCCTCTCTCCCTTCCTGAGATTCCGTTCTCGATTTTCTCACCTGGTACCGGAAGTCCGCGCCCGCTGCGTCCTGTAGCGTTCCCATGTTACCATGGGAACACGGAAATGACGCTACGGGTTTCTCTGAGGGGTTCCTGTGCTGTGTAGGCGGGGACGCGGTCTCGGAGACCCGTTCACAATATCCCTCGTGTCTAGAGATTTCTGCCCCCCCCGGGCTGATCCACCTAATTATATTAGGCAGATCTGCCTCCGGGTGGGCAGAAAATGCCTAAAAATATTTCCCCCCCCCCGGGAGTGGCCCTTGCCAATGGGGCCGCTCACCTTATGCGTTAGTATAAAAAAAACAAAATCCCTGATGTCTTGTGGTTTCTGCCCCCCTGGCCGCAGCTCGGCCTAATTATATTAGGGGCAGAAATGGCCTAATAATAATTTGCCCCCCCTGGGAGCGACCCTTGCCTAAGGGGTCGCTCCCCAAACATAAAAAAAATTAAAGTAAACAAAAAAAATATATCCCTGGTGTCTAGTGGTTATCTGCCCACCGGGGGCAGATCGGCCTAATAATATTAGGCCAATCTGCCCCCGGAGGGGCAGAAATGGCCTAGAATTAATTTGCCCCCGAGGAGCGGCCCTTGCCCAAGGGGCCGCTCCCTTTACTTGAAATAGGCCACAAAAAAAATATTCCCTGGTGTCTAGTGGTTATCTGCCCCCCGGGGGCAGATCGGCCTAATAATATTAGGCCAATCTGCCCCTGGGGGGGCAGAAATGGCCTAGAAAACATTTGCCCCCGAGGAGCGGCCCTTGCCCAAGGGGCCGCTCCCCTTACTTGAAATAGCCCACAAAAAAAAATATTCCCTGGTGTCTAGTGGTTATCTGCCCCCCCCGGGGCCAGATCGGCCTAATAATATTAGGCCAATCTG
This sequence comes from Pleurodeles waltl, assembly GCF_031143425.1. NCBI lineage: Eukaryota > Metazoa > Chordata > Amphibia > Caudata > Salamandridae > Pleurodeles > Pleurodeles waltl. The sequence continues at coordinate 505,431,860 of NC_090443.1, forward strand.
CCCCCGGGGGGGCAGAAATGTCCTAGAAATAATTTGCCCCCGAGGAGCGGCCCTTGCCCAAGGGGCCGCTCCCTTTACTTGAAATAGCCCACACAAAAAAATATTCCCTGGTGTCTAGTGGTTATCTGCCCCCCCCCCCTCCGGGGGCAGATCGGCCTAATAATATTAGGCCGATCTGCCCCCGGGGGGGGCAGAAATGGCCTAGAAATAATTTGCCCCCGAGGAGCGGCCCTTGCCCAAGGGGCCGCTCCCCTTACTTGAAATAGCCCACACAAAAAAATATTCCCTGGTGTCTATTGGTTTCTGCCCCCCCCGGGGGCAGATCGCAAGGCCGATCTGCCCCCAGGGGGGGCAAAAACAGGCAGAAAATAAATTGCCCCTCTGGAGAGCGGCCCTTGCCCAAGGGGCTGCTCTCCTTATTTAGTAAATAAAAATTTTAAAAAATCCTTGGCGTCTAGTGGCATTTCTGCTGCCCGATTGCGCAGCAGAAATGCTCAGAAAAGCGTTCTAGGCTTCTCTGACCCCCTCCACGTGATCAGAGGAGAAATGCTTTCCATTTCTCCTCCAATCTGGTGCTTCCAGCACCGGAGGGAAGGCCTCTGATGATGTCATCAGATGCCATGGGGGGGTCGCGGGGGTGGAAGGGGAAGCAATTCCCCTTCCATCCCTGCCTGGGGGAGGGGTGTGCCTGGCCATCGGGGGGAGTGCTAGCACTCCCCGGGGGCCCCTAGCAGGACAAGGTGATCTCGTCCAAGGCACCGGGCAACCGGCGCCTTGGACGAGATCACCTCGACCTGGGCACACTAGGGGTTAATAAAGATACTTTGTGAATATTGACGGTCACTCAAGTGGGCACATTTTCCAAGACGCACATTATTTTTATATGTTAAGTCAAATTCATTATCAAAAATACACAAATATTTATTAGTAAAAATTCAGCGTTCCCAATCCCTCCTCTGATGACTAAATATGTCATCACACTAATATCTCCTCACACATATGTTGCTCCACTAAAATTTGTCTTCTTTATCATTTTTTATTCTTCTTCCCCTCTTCGAATTTTCACTGAATAATTTTTTATTTCTTCCCTCCTCTGATCATTTTTCAGTCTCTTCATTTTAATCACATGGTACAATTGCATATTCCCCATGCTCCAATTATGCAAATTACAATAATCAATATCCTTGTATTATTTTCACTATTATCCCTTTCCCAAGCTTGCCGAGCCAATTCCCCTCAGAAGCAAATCCTTTGCCAACATTTTCCTACACTCCTGGTTCTTTCAGCTCCTTCAAATCAGCACTATCATTAGTCAGGTTGTTAATAAGTGTTGGACCTGGCTCTTTCTACAGGGTCATTCCCCAAACTTTTTTGCCTTTGCCTCCTAATTTGTCTGACCCTTTTTGGCTGACGTTAGGCACTTTATCACTGCTAATCAGTGCTAAAGTGCATGTGCTCTCCCTTGTAAACTTGGTATGATTGGCTTATACCTGATTGGCACATTTAGCTTACCTGTAAGCCCCTTGTACAGTGGCATCCCTATATCACCACGGCCTGTAAATTGAATGCTAATAGTGGGCCTGCAGCGCTTCTTGCGCCACGCACTGAAGTAGCCTTTCAAACCTGTCTCAGGCCTGCTAGCGCAAGACCTGCGTACGCAGCTTGCTGCCACAGGGACCTGACATCTAAATCTACTTGCCAGGCCCAGAACTCCTCTTTTACTACATGTAAGTCACCCGTAAGGTAGGCCAAAGCTAGCCCTATGTGCAGGGCGCTATGTATGTAGAAGGCAGGACATGTGCCTAGCAGAGTGGCTGGTCCTGGAAGTGTCAAACAGCCTATTTGGTTTCTCACTGCTGTGAGGGCGGCCTTCTCAGAGGATTGTATTGGAAATGCCCTGCCTTATATCTGGGGGTATTGTCTCATTTAAGAGGGGTAGCGTAGGCATGTTTGATATGGTTTTAATGGTGACGAAAAATGCTGGTTACCGGTGTAGGTGGATTTTTTATTACTAATACAGAAATGCCACTTCTAGAAAGTAAGCATTTCTCTGTGCTTATGACTCTGGTGTTTTGCAGCTTGACTCCAATCCACGTCTGGGCAGAGTGACAGTTGGGCTTTGTGCATACTTCTCAGACGGTGGAGGTGTCACAGAGGTGCATCTGCATTTTGAATAGTCTTTCTGGGCTGAGAGAAGAGGGTGGTGGGGCACACATGCATCTGTAAAGGCTGTGCCCTGGCCTCACTCAGAAGCGTTGTTTACCCCCAACTGATGTTTGGAGCCTGTGCTGGAGGCTGTGCTGGAGGAGGGAGGGGACATTCCCAGAACCAGTTCTAAGTGGTTGAAACCTCCTCTCCTCCTCATTGGAAATGCTTTGCAAAACTGAGTATAAGTACAGGGGATTTTTCCTCACAATTTTGAGACACTCTGGATTTGAACTTACTTGTAATTGGACACAGAATGCTGCTGGAGGGACTCCCCAGGAATCGCCTTGGACTGCTGCTGCTGCGCTGACTCGTGACCTGCTGGGTCACTAAGAGGAACTGCCAACTGTCTGCATCCACCTTGTGTTGGCATGCTTCTGGGCCCTTCCACCCGTTGCTCCATTATGTTGTGTCCCCCATGGGTTGGGTGCTGTGGCCCCTGACCCCTGCAATCATCTGCTAAAGCCCAGGAGGAATGCTTCACCCTCATTATATAGCGCCTGGAGAGTGCTCCTGTTTAATTATCTTGAAGTGCCTTGGAAGTGCTTTTCCTTGAAGGAGATCACCGCTGCGACCCGGGCTCTTCAAAATTGCCCCCCAGTGCTTCAGTAAGTGAGTTTCTGTGAAGGGGTTCACTGCCGCCACACGGGTGTCTTTGGAAAACTGAGCGCATCAGAAGAGCTCTCCTTTCAGTGCCCCTGGGGCATGAAGAAAGTGATAGCAGAGCGAGTGCACTCCTATCGGTGCCCCCAGGGCCAGGTACGCTCTGAGGAGTGCCCCCTGGGCACCAGAAGGCCCTCACTTAGGGCCGATCACCGTTGTGGCCCGGGCAGGCTTCTCTCCTCATAGGAGGACGGAGAGGGGAAGAGGCCGCATCAGAGGTTCCATCTTCCCCACTGGAGCCCTGATTATCTCGCTGAAGGCCACCCGCACAACAGGATACCCGCTTTGGCCCCTTATTGTTGTTGTGGCTCCCCCCCCCCCCCAGTAGGGCAAGTCGTGGCCTGAGGGGAGGCCCTAGGGATCACATGTCTCCTTGAGAGGCCCATATATAAAAACCAGAGTGAGTGCTTGCAGCTCCCCTCCCCCAAAATCATCAAACTGCCCCTGTCCTGCAATGGGAGCGCTGGGGGTCCCTTTGTGTTTCGTGGCACTAGAGGTGCCTTTCTATCATCAGAACAGGTACTTTTTTGTGGCATTCACAAGGATAAGGCTGCTGCTCAGGCGTTGCCTGTCTTTTCCTGATATTTCTATTATGGGCTTTCTGGGACTGTTATGCTAACCTGTTTTTGGTATGATGTGACAGATATGTGCTGATGTTCCTTTTATGGGTATGACATGCTGATATGTTTTTATGACTTGCCATATGTTTTCTAATGTTCTTGGTATGGACGTTTATGATATTTTTATGACAAATGCATTTCTTTAGTAATGTGATTCCTACTACTAATTATGTTGCAAAATAATAAGTAACCTGTGTGTTATATGTGACTACTGCTGATCTCTGCAGAGTAGCAGTATTATGTAACGTTCTGACAATTGCTTGGGTAGCAGGATATCACTGACAAGTTATGTATGGTCTTTTGTGCAATACAGTTTATTTTTACATAACTTGGTGTTGTGTTCCTTTGTGGTGTATTTATTGCATCACATGTGTTGTGTGTGTTGGTCAAACGCTTTACACATTGCCTCCAGGTTAGGCCTGACTGCTCGTGCCAAGCCAACAAGGGGGTGAGCAGGGGTTATCTTAGACGTGTAACTCCCTTGCCCTGTTTAGAGTGGGTGGGTTCTGCCTGGCTTAGGTGCATATCCTAGCCAACCAGAAACCCCATTTCTAACAATAAGGCTTCTAATTTCTTTACTATTGTTAGGTATATATGAGCAACAATGTTGCAGATTCAGCATTTTACAAACTCCAGCTATGCCACAATATGACTCGCACTTTTGTCTAGTATGATGTAATTCAGTCATCTTAGGTATCTTACTCAAGTTTCCTAGCTGAAATATCTTTGGGAAAACTATCCCCAGGTAACGTGTCATATCATCCTCTAGGATGATGGTAATGTGCATTTGGTCCACAGATGTAATGAACTCCTGGAATTGCTGGGTCTTGTCCATTTAACATGAACGTCCACTTACTCTGAAACAAAAACACATGCCTGCATTCACTCGTTCCCACAATGTATCCGTTCTAGATTTAAGGCTATATACACACAAAGCTTTCCTACGTTTTGTGCATCTAAAGCTAACCTCCCTTATGTCTTTATGTCCCTAAATGCATGATCATTTCTAAATGTCCTTTTCTCTAAGCCTTTATCTTGTTTTTCCTTTAAAGATTTTCTCCTATCATCTGTCTGATCTAAGAAGCTCTTTTTATAGGTGTCAGCAAGCATGTCAAGTTATTGTAATGTGCGTTCTCCTTAGCTACTCTATTCAGATACTTCATTATAGGGACATCGTGATTCGAATAGAAGTACTGAATGTACTCCTGGTTATAGAATCTGGTTAGTAAACAACTACAACTTATCCCATGAGTAAGAGACAAACTATTATAAGTAATTTCTTCCTCCACTGATGAAGGAATCTGCGTGCAGAGATAATCTCTTGCATCCATCGTATCAACGTACTCATGCACTAAACGATAGAAAACATTAGAAGAAAGTTCTCCCTGTTCATTTTTTACATGCAAATATTTCTCATCTATTCTAAATCTATCTATTTCTGTGAGTGTAGTAGTTGTCTCTATAGCTGAATTATGATCGGCCAGATTCTTGTCAAGAAAAGTCATGCTCACAATCAACACCAAACACAATATTGTGCACACAGTCACCAAACCAATGCCATATATTTACAGCATCTATTCTTCCTACCCTGTTGGCTGGGGTTACTCATGATCTGTAATGAATCAGATAGTAGGAGCAAAAATGTATAGATACGCAGCAAAAATCAAAAGCAAAAGACTTCAATCTTCGTTAGCAGTTATTTACAGCTTTCAGGCTTCATTCCAGGACCCTTGTCAAAAATGGTAACTTTGTCAAAATCGGTGTAGCAGCTTGTCAAATCAGATTATTCCTGTTACTCTCAATAGTCTCTCTTTCTTTTCCTTAGTTCACAGTTTTCACAAAGTTCAGTTCATTTATCTTCTTCACGTACCAAAATACTGACCTGGAATGTCTTGATCAAAACAAAAAGACAAAAATTCTTTCTGCCACTCACTGGTTGTTACATATGCCCATTCATGACCTGCGTACTTCGACTTTCAATTCTCTTTCTTTTCAATCTTCGATCTCCGTTTGTTTGACTTTTTCATCTTTGGCGTGGTCTCCCTTAACTTTTTGCCTCTGTTCCCCAGGTTGTTGATGTGTGCTGGACTCTGATTTTACTGTTTTTGTTGCTCTGGGCACTTTACCACTGCTAACCAGTGCTAAAGTGCAAGTGCTTCTTTACAAAATGTGTATGTAATTGGCTTATCCAAGATTGGCATATATGATTTACTAGTAAGTCCCTAGTAAATTGCCCTAGAGGTGCCAGGGCCTGTGAATAAAACGCTACTAGTCGGCCTGCAGCACTGGTTGTGCCACCCACAAAAGTAGCTCTGTAGTCATGTCTCAGACCTGCCATTGCAGTGTCTGTGTGTGCAGTTTTTAACTGTAAATTCGACTTGGCAAGTGTACCCACTTGCAAGGCCTAAACCTTCCCTTTTCTTACATGTCAGACACCACTAAGGTAGGCCCTAGGTAGCCCCAAGGGCAGGGTGCAGTGTATGGTTAAGGTAGGACAGATAGTAATGTGCTTTATATGTCCTAACAGTGAAATATTGCTAAATTTGTTTTTCACTGTTGCAAGGCCTGTCCCTCTCATAGGTTAACATGGGGGCAATCTTTAAATCTGATTAAAGTGTAGATTCCCTTTTGGGAGCAGATGGACATGTGGAGTTTGGGGTCTCTGAGCTCACAATTTAAAAATACATCTTTTAGTAAAGTTGATTTTAAGATTGTGTGTTTGAAAATGCCACTTTTAGAAAGTGAGCATTTTCTTGCTTATAGCATTTCTGTGACTCTGCCTGTTTGTGGATTCTCTGTCTGGGTCAGTTTGACAGTTGGGATGGTTGCACCTCACACTAGACAGTGACACAAAGGGAGCTGGGGTGTAGTCTGCATTTCCTGATGAGCCATCTGTGCTAGGAGGGAGGGGAGGAGTGGTCACTCACACCTGAAAGGGCTATGCCTGCCCTCACACAATGCAGTCTCCAACCCCCTGGAGAGTGTCTGGGGCCTGGCCTGGGCAAGGCAGAATTTCACATTCAAAAGAGACTTTACTTCGAAGTAGGCCTACTTCAAAGGAGAAATTGGGTATAAGAAGGGCACCCAAAACCACAGACTTTAGAACACTTCTGGAAACCAAGAGGTTTGCCTGGAGAGCTGAAGAGCTGAGGAAGAAGAGCTGCCCTGCCCGTGACTGTGCTTTGTGGAGCTATCCTGCAGTTGCTGCTTCTGCCAGAATAAGAGGGCAAAGACTGGACTTTGTGTGCCTTCCATCTTGAGAAGAACTCTCCAAGTGCTTTATTTAGAGCTTGCCTCCTGTTGTTTGAAGTCTCAGGGACAGCAAAGACTTCTCTCTGCCACCACCTGGAGTCTCTGGAGAGACTCCTACTCTGCCAAGTGGTGCCCATCCAGTTCCTGGGACACTGAAAGGAGAAGGTGGCAGCCTAAGAGGAGGAAATCCACGCACAGAGCACCATGCGTGGAAAAGATCGACGCAACTCCGATCTGCGGCTGAAGAATCAACGCGTCGCCAGCTTCGCAGCTGAAAATCACCGCTCACCTGTAACTCGACTGAAGAATCGACGCATGGAGTTGGAGAAACGACATGCAGCATCGCTGACGGAGGCTGGTGAGCTCGCAACCAGCGCTGCGTGGTTTTCAGAGCATCGTGCGGCTGGATTTCCGACACAAGTACTGCTGGGTGTGTAAAAACAACCCAAGGCCTGCCTGGACCCGAGAGAGCTGACCAGATCGACGCATCGCTCTCCTGTGGAGAGAAGAAACAATGCGCCTGACCCGACGAAAGGAGAAACGACGCAAGGTCTCGCTTGTGAGTGAAATCGATGCATCGCAAGCCCTTTTTGACGCACACTCGCCCATGCGGGGTTATTTTCGACGTACCCCAGGTACATTTTCACGCTAACAGTGTTAGTGTGTGTTTAAAACTACATGGAGACTCTTTTTGCTTTTTAATTGATAACTTGACTTGTGTATGGTGGATGTTTGTCGTTTTGGTCCTGTTTTGTTTAGATAAATATTTTCTATTTTTCTATACCTGTTTTGTGTCATTTTGTAGTGTTTTCATTAAGTTACTGTGTGTGTTGGTACAAATACTTCACATCTAACACTCTGAAGTTAAGCCTACTGCTCTGCCGAGCTACCAAGGGGGAAAGCAGGGTATAGCTGAGGGTGATTCTCTTTTACCCTGACTAGAGTGAGGGTCCTTGCTTGAACAGGGGATAACCTCACTGTCAACCAAAGACCCCATTTCTAACACAGTTTAACTCTCCATCACTCAATTCTTCTTTCCTTGTTGTGTCTATTTCCTCCTCAATTGTTGTCACTATAGTTACTTCCTTTTACTTTTCTTATGACTTCGGCCACTTGTCTTTTTTCAGTTGGCCTTTTTGTAAATTCTCTTTTCAGTGCTGGATTTGCAATTTCTCTTTGTTCTGCAGGATTATCTCTTGATGTGTCTGCGACTGGTCCAGGAGGTGTAAGACCACTTTGGCTTTGATCTGCCTCAACACCTTCGCCCTCCGGATTTGTCATTTGCTCTGTCTGACTTTCACAATGGTCTGCTTCTGGGAGAGCACTCCTCTGTCTAGACTCTCCTGATAACTCGGTTGTGGTTGGTTCGCTGTCACTTTCCTGTGGGTCTTCTCTTCCGTCTCTAACAGGAGTATTTGCACTGGCTTCAGTTTGTTCAGATTCAGTCTCTGACTCTCCATCTCCCCTCTCCAATTCTGGAGCTGGCCTGGACGTTCTTTTAGAGGATGTTTCTCTGCAGACCCTCACTCCTGAGGACCGCAATGCGATGGAGGAGTTAGGAACTGTCGGAGGAGGAGGTTGGACAAGCTCTCCGAGAGTTACAGTCCAGAAAGGCCGCCGGACCAAATGGTATCCTGGTCGAGGTGTACAAAGTACATGCTGCAAATGCTCAGGACAGCAAGGACAGAAGGGATCCTACCATGGGATTAGAGAATAGCCACTATAGTGGTAATCCCAAAGAAAGGGAAGGACCCAGAGACCTGTAGTTCCTACAGGCCCATCTTGTTGTTGAATGTGGAGGGTAATGTCTTGGCAAAGATCCTAGCCAACAGGCTGAGGATGGTAATTACAAAAATGATTCACTCAGACCAAGCAGGGTTTATGCCCCAAAGGGGACCTAGACTCAATCTCCGTCGCCTGTATGGGGTTCTGCACATGACTAACGATGCAGACCATGAAGACGTGGTAGTGCTGTCATTGGATGCCAGGATGGCATTTAATAATATAGAATGGCCATATTTGTTTCTGGTCCTGGATAGGCTGGGATTCGGCCCTGGATTCTGAAAATGGGTGTGGCTCCTCTACTGGTCCCCGATGGCGAGGGTGCGGGTGAACGGGACAATATCTCACCTGTTTGAGCTGTACAGAAGAACCAGACAAGGATGCCCCTTGTCCCCTATGATTTTCACACTGGCGCTGGAATTGCTGGCTGCCTGGGTACGACAAGCCCCCTTGGTATATGGGATAATAGGAAAAGGGGGATGGGAGGAGTGAATCTCTTTGTATGCAGACGATATGCTGCTTTACGCTGAGAGACCGAGAGTTACGGTGGATAGGCTACTTCATATCTTCCAAATTTTTGGCAGTTACTCGGGATACCAAATTAATTGGGACAAATCATTGGTTTACCCGCTCGCTGGGGCACCCTGGAGATGCCTACGTGATGTGTCGCCCCAGTGGAGACAGGATTTCGTTAACTAGGTATTTATGTCAAACGAAACATGCCATGGTTCCTGGAAGAAAGCCTGCTAGTGCAACTGAGACGTCTCCAGGCGGATGTCTCACACTGGAGGGGACTCCCAGTCTCTCTGATGGGATGTGCTATACTCTTCTAGATGATGGCCCTGCCACGGCTGCTGTATTGCCTGCAGAATACCCCATATGGGGTGCCAGCCAGAGTGTTTCAAAATATCACTAATGAACTGAGGATGCTCCTGTGGGATGGGGGTAGCTCGCGCATCTCCCTGACTAAACTCCAGAGGGGAGTGTTTGAGGGAGGACTGGTGGTCCCAGACATATTCACTTGTTACTGTGCAGCAGAATTGTGCATAATCAATGACTGGGTGTTTGTGGCAGGAGAGGCCCTGTCATTTCGGGTAGACAGAGAGGCAATGGGACCTCAGGGCTTCCATACACTCTTATATGGAGGCGGGAGGTTAGGTCGACTGCCGTGTCATACACAGTCGGTGATTAGAGCCTGGAGGGTGGCCAACACATTTTTGGGTTGGGAAGGGAAACAAATAGAACTCCACTATGGTCCAGTACACTGTTGCAGGAGGTGGGGAAACTCCAGGGATTTAGGAAATGGGAGCTCATTGGGATAGAGTACCTCGGGGATGTTTGGAGGGGGGAACATTATTGACGTTTGAGGGCCTTGAGCGCGAGTATGAGATGGGACAGTCGGAACGCTATAGGCTGTTGCAGCTGGGATACGCACTACACAGACACATAGTAGAGGGAGAGCAACTACCAGAGTTATCGCCCCTGGAAGATAGATTGCTGACGGGAGCCCTTGACGAGCAAGGCTATCTCCCTGATCTATAGGAAAATGATGACCAACTCCCCAAACCCTCTGAGAACTTTGCAGGACTCCTGAGAAAATGATCTGGGAACCCTCAAAGATGAGGATTGGGTGGAGGTGGTACAGAGCCCCATGGAGGTAGCTATTAGGGCCCACTTCCGTCTCATACAGTTGAGGGTTCTACATAGAGCATATAACTCCAGAACATTATTGCATAGGATGGGTCGTACTGACTCGACCTGTGTGCCAGGGGATGTGAAGCGGTGGGATCCTTTTTCCACACCCTGTGGGGATGCCCAGTGATTTAGGAGTACTGGAAAAGTGTGGCACAGATAATGGGTACAGTAACCGGGCTGCACATAACACTAGAGGCAAAATGGCTGCTACTGGGCATTACAGGAGACGAAGGGTGGCCCAGACACTCGAAGATTTGGCTACAATTAGCGGCAGGTGTGGCTAAGTGAAATATTGCTCAGGGATGGGTGGGCGAGGGACGCTCTGCGAACTGCAGACTGGGAGAGGGACTTAGATTGGTGCCAAAGGGTGGAACAAGTGATATACAAAAGCAGGGGATGTGTGAAGAAATATCCAAAAATATGGGGTGGCATATAGAGACACAGTAGGATAACCAGGAAGGAGCGGGTTATCATTTGGACTATCGGGAAGGGAGGGGAGGCAGGAGTGACAGGGCGAGGCATAAAAGATGGTTTATGTACAGTGGTCGTGTAATGCTGGTTGGTGGCCTGATAATACTGTGTACCTTGTCTGAGCTACTATTACTATGTAACTGATATAGGTTGCACCTGTATGCTAAGCTTTGTTTGCAATAAAAAGAGTTTTAAAAAACAAATCGGGTCGCTGGTGATAAATTGAGGGGCTAATTTTACTTGAGATATTGTCAACTTTCCCCAGTACCAGGAACCCTGTGACTGTAATGTTAAAGCACCTGGGAGTCCCTGATAGGCATTTTGAAGGAGGTGAAGCAGCCCCAGTTAGACAAATAAAGTGCTACCTTAGGCAATGTGCCATTGAAACCAGCTGGAGGGAGGACCTTCAGGATCCCAAGGGCAAAAGTTCAGTTACTCCCTTCCTAGTTTCTCAGGAGAGTGTGAACCTCTTCCCCTACTTATATAAAATCCCAGATAAGCCACTACAAAATGAAATTCTGTGGTTCAAGGTGGGAATGGACCCAGGGTGGCGAATATTGTGTCTAAAAATGTAAATAGCCGAGAACCATGGTCAATGTCCTTGTAAGCGTAGGAAATATTCAGTGAGCCACCTATTGATGAACCGTGTATTCTTCCTCGAGGAAAGGAAGATTTTCTAGCCTGTTTGTAGAAAGCATGGGGTATGGTCGAAAGAAATGGGTCTAAACTTGATATGTACCCCCGGATTTAAGGATGTAGCCATTATCAATGGTCAATACCTGCGTAAAAATCACAACATTCCATGCTAGGCCCTCCTTCCTCTTAGTGTGTTTTTTTCTTTAAGATCTAGGTGGACATTCAGCTCAGGTCAGTAGCCTTGGGTATTTAATTGGTAAGTAGCTGCTGACTGCATTAAGAAGATGCTCTGACAAGGTCGGTCTTGAGATGGGAAATTAGACCCGTTAGTAAGATTGATTAAGAGAGCCTCTTGAGATTGCGATAAGTTGTTCTGCACACCACACTTTAAAATGTTTACTTGGGCAAAACGAGTCATATGCTACTAGTAAATTCGTCATGACAAGGTTAGGTTAGGAGATGGGAAATTTGACCCTGTTAGTAAGGTTGACTAAGATGAGTCCCATGTAATTGCCATAAGTTGTTACGCATACTGCACTTTAAAATGTTTTACTTAGGCAAAACGAGTTGAATGCTGCTGGTCAATTTGTCAGTCTTCTTCTTTTTAAAATGTTTTTAATATAAGTGGGATTTTGGCTGTTGAATTATTATTGTCTTGGTGTGAGGAAATTGTAAATGTTCATAATATTATATTATTATAAGCCGACCTCGTGTTTGAGTTGATTTCAATGTGTGCTGTGAGTTACTGATTTTATGATACTTGTGATTGCCTGTTTTAATGAATTGGGTAATGTGTAATATTTCTGTAAGAATTTATGCCTTGGAAATAAAGTTTTGAATTTGAACTATATAAGAAGTTTTTGCTTGACCCCAGTCAAAACCTTTTCAGGCCCTCAGTGTCACAAGCACCTGTGTCAAAGTTAAAAAAACAGAGAAACACCTTTAGTGATTTGTGCTCGTTAGTTGGCTCTTCATTAAAACGGGCTTTTTGCAGTGGCGGAGTGCCTGGGAAAAGCATGGTCTGGTAGAACCAATAACCAAAGAAAAATATAGAAAGCATCACCACAAAGACAAACGCAAACGTCAGATAGTTCCCCAGCACGTTTTTTATATGCAAAGAGAAGTACAGAAACGTCTGCCATGCAAAACTAGATAAACATAAACGAATTTTCCCGACCCACTCACTGCAGCTATGGACAAAGCACTGTGATTCCTGCAGGGCTCCTAATAAGTCAAATTACAAACAGGACCTTGCCTGCCTGCCTACTACCTACGGCTGCCATCACAACACTACTGCAGAATGAAACAGCCTTTATTCGTCACCACTGACGGGCAAGGATGTGTGGTGCACATTGAATGCAAAAAGCAAGCAGAAACACGATTCTACCCAACCAGTGACGCGGTTTATACACCATCCTCCAGGGGTATGCATTCATTACAAAAGGACAAACTTCGCGTTTTTGTGAGCCCAGGCAACAAAGTTCAAGCACGCCTCCCTTAACCAAGACTGTACATAAACCTATGCAGACACCAAACACCCATGGGCAAATTATTTACCTTATTGATCGCACCCTAACCTATGACCATTACGAATGATACATTTCGCAATATGAATGCTTGCTCTATAGCTCTTTAAAAGTAAATTTATCTCTCCTGCCCCTCTCTTGAGCAAGGCTGTTCCACAGATGAAGTGATAAAACACGAATTAATGAGGAGACTGCCTTAAGAAGCTGTGGAAGCATAATCATATAATCTATAATTTGAACTCATTAACTTGCTGTCAGGGATATTTTAAAAACACACTAACATGATGTAAGTTATTTTGATCATGTTATCTTTTTATTTGCGCTTTGAAGGAGGCTCATAACAGACTGAGTGATATGTAAAAGCAAAAATACATTGTCACAGAAATAAATGAGAACACATTAGGAGGTAATTTCCACCTTCTGTATGTCAAATGCATTGTTTAACGCTTAGGCCCTCATTGTGCGTGAATTGTGAATTCCGAGCTGGCAATATCCAAAATGATCAAAAAGCTATAGTGTGGCGTTCCCCCACCGGATTTTTCTTGGATGATTCAGACTTGGCAGGTCGTAGTTGGGGAATTAAGCAGGGGAAGAAGGTGGGACAATAACAGAAAATGAATGGTGGAACACTTTTGTGAATGATGAGCAGTACAGTAATGCCACGAGGGTTTTTGTGAAAAGCTGGCCAAGGGAAAAATGTCTGCATGTACAAAGTAAGATAAGTGTTGAATGGTCTTCGGAAGGTGTTAGCGCGTCTGACCTTCTTTGGTTTCTTATCTTTAATTTATAAGGGGACGCGTTAGAGGTTCCATGGACCTTTTGACTGTGCTTAGAGAAAATTCCACCATAATCCCCAATACAACACAGTTCATCAATAAATAGCAGTAAATACCTTTGGAGTCAGTAACTTGCCACGTACCATGGCCCATTTGGCCATGAATAACCACACCTTGTAGTAAGAGTTAGAAAGTTTCTTTCCCTAGATTAACAATGTTAATATCACGTAAATTAATTTCAAAACCATCTGATACACATGTAAGAATAACACTCATTGACCAAATTTTCTAAAGAATCTCAATTTAATTAATGCATTGATCACTAAACCTTCTAGAGTCACAGTACAAATTAACAATAAAAATCACTGCACACTGGAAATAGCATACATCTAGGTTCAGAATCTGAGCAACATGAAGTAATTAATTAATAGCAACTTGTTACCTTGTCGGGGTTTCCCTTACTAACCTTTGGATTAGGCTAGCATGTTTCGGCTTCATGCAAAACAACTTTAGGCAACATAAATTTGGAAAAACATCTAGCTACAACTCTGTCAAAACAGCGGTTGGTAACTAGAAACAAAGGAGAAAATTTGCAACAAGAACATTAGCATTTGTTATACCTCCCCTCATATGGATCAGCAACCAGCACTTATCTTCACCAGTTGGACGTCTGTTCGGTCAGCATCAGCAACGGGCCATGAAAGGGAATGGTTTGGGAATGGGGGACTCTAAATTCTCCAACCATCAGAAAGCAATGTCTAAGAGATAAGAATTCAGCATCAGAAGTCTAAGCAATGAAGTTAAGTAGAATTCCCTCAGGAGGAATCGAAAAAACAATGAGCAAACCTGTACGGAGGTACAATAAGAGTGAGCTATTGAGCATGAGTGGAGGTTTCTCTTTGAGCAGTCGGGTTAAGTTAAAATCCTGCTAGAGAACTTCCCACATTGCCATTGGTCAAAGAATCATACGTTTGCAGTTAGACCAATAGAAATACAAGTTATATCTAAGATATAAATAAACTGTCTTTCATACGCCGTTGATTGGCTCCTCTTCTTCTGTTCCCACTGTCAGGCTCGTCAGGTAACATTTTTGTATCCATCCGTACTCCAGTCAGTGCATCCATTGTTAGCTCCTGGGAACATCGCTGTCTCACGCATCAACTATACATTGTTTCAATAACTAGTACAAGACACTCTAACAAGCAGTTCTCATGAGAAAGTTGAAGACATCTGCTAATATTTGGTCAACATAGTGGAAAAACAATATATGAATTAATTTATTTAGAAATACATTTCCCACAATTTATTAGAACCATACAGTTTAACACGAGGCAGTGCAAACAAGGCCCAGACCTCGCTTGCTCAAGGCCTACAATTTGTAAAGCAAATACATAACACAAATTTATTAATACAGCCTACTACTGCATTTTCTTAGAATAAATACTTCAATTAATATTAAAAAGCCTTTAATAAAGACACTTTGTGATGAATGGCGGCCACTCAAGTGGGCACATTTTCCAAGACGCACATTATTTTTATATGTTAAGTCAAATTCTATGCAGATTCATAATCAAAAATACACGTCTATTTATGTCAGAGAGACCGGATCCTCGGGGTTTGCGCCTGTTCCCGATATGTCCACTCTTGGCAGCTCCAAACTCTACTAGCTGTTATACCACATAGTTAAAGAATGGCCAAGTGGGAGAAAGAGTTTTAGGTTGGGAACAGCGGGGAAGGAGACCTGTGGAAGCAAGAGTTAAGAACACAATAGTAAGAGTATGCACATTGACTTTCATGAACTTTGTTCCTAATATTTATATACGGATAACATGAATGATCAGGAGCCTTTCTATAACATGACATTAATAGTTCTGAATACCTGGAAAATAAAGAAGGATTATGCAAACTTTCATATGAGCGTTCTTAGAATACCATATTATGCTTTGAACATTCAACTGTCTCAAGTTCGTTCTTGGAGTAGAGATCACATTATAACCAGAATCAATGATCACATTAATTGTCATAAATGAACTGCGATAGACTCATGCATGATCCTGCAAGATCACACGCTGTCTTGAATTTCAGGATTCAATTGACTAGAAATCATTAATCACTTTTATACAAAACTGTGCATCAAGATTTCAATGCCTTGAAATAATCGCACACACTGCCGATCTGAACTGTAAGAGTTAAATGCCAGGAATTAATCATGCACAATGCTGCCAATTCGAACACCAAAGTTTTAAATGCCAAGATTACGATTGCGCGTTCTGCCGATCTGAACTGCAAGAGTTAAATGCCATTAATGAATCACGCACACTGCTGCCGATTCGAACATCAAAGTTTAAATGCCAAGATTACAATTGCGCGTTCTGCCGATCTGAACTGCAAGAGTTAAATGCCATGAATGAATCGCGCACACTGCTGCCGATTCAAAAATCAAAGTGTAAATGCCAAGATTACGATCGCGTGTTCTGCCGATCTGAACTGCAAGAGTTAAATGCCAGGAATGAATCATGCACACTGCTTCAGATTGGAACACCAAAGTTTAAATGTCATGATTATGATCGCGCATGCGATCAACCCAAAAGTCCCAAAACTCGACTATGCCTGATTACGGAGTTGGGGGCCTAACCCGGTCTCCGTCTTACAACCCTGATTGAGGATCACCAAGATAATGAAGACAGGACCTGGAAAAGGCTAGGTAGGCCTTTGGCACAGGAGCTCAGGAAAATGCTGCTGCTCTGCCCCGGGACCTCTGAATAGTGAGCACGTGGAGCGGGGCTGGATCCCTTAAATAAACCCAAGCCCCGCCCACGTGCCACACCCAGTCTGACTGCAGGAAGGGATTCTAGAAGGGCTCAGAATAAGGACCACACCGTGCAGTCCTGCAGCAAAGCCTTGAAAATGAGCAATACATTGCAAACAGTATTAAAGACATTTCAGGATAAATCTCTGCAGTGCAAAAGGTTAACATACTGCATCAACACACAATGCATGAATTATTACATCACATAAGGATTGGCTTGTTGCATTACGTCACCCATAGAGCGCGCACTGTCCTGATGTTGACAATTTATTAGTACAAATTCAGCGTTCACAATCCCTCCTCTGATTACTAAATATGTCATCACACTAATATCTTCTCCCACAAATTTTGCTCCACTAAAATGTGTCCTCTTTATAATTTTTATTTCTTTTACCCCTCTTCGAATTTTCCCTGAATAATTTCTCCATTTTAATTTCTTCCCTCCTCTGATCATTTTTCAGTCTCTTTGTTTTAATCACATGGTACAATCTGCATATTCCCCATGCTTCAATTGTGCAAATTACAATAATCAATATCCCTTGTATTATTTTCACTATTATCCCTTTCCCAAGGTTGCCAAGCCAATTCGCCACGGAAGCAAATCCTTTGCCAACATTTTCCCACACTCCTGGTTCTTTCAGTTCCTTAAAATCAGCACTGTCATTAGTGAGGTTGTTAATAAGCGTTGGACCGTGCTCTTTCTACAGGGTCATTCCCCAAACTTTTTTTGCCTTCGCTTTCTAATTCTTCTGACCCTTTTTGGTTGACTTTAGGACTCTGGGCACTTTATCAAAGCTAATCAGTGCTAAAGTGCATGTGCTCTCACTTGTAAACTTAGTATGATTGGCTTATTCCTGATTGGCACATTTAATTTACCTGTAAGTCCCTTGTACAATGGTATCCCTATACCCAGGGACTGTAAATTAAATGTTACTAATGGGTCTGCAGCGCTCCTTGCGCCACGCACTGAAGTAGCCTTTCAAACCTTTCTCAGGCCTGCTAGCGCAGGACCTGCATGCACAGCTTGCTGCCACAGGGACCTGGCATCTAACTCTACTTGCCAGGCCCAGAACTCCCCTTTTACTACATGTAAGTCACCCCCAAGGTAGGCCCTAGCTTGCCCCATGTGCAGGGTGCTATGTATGTAGAAGACAGGACATGTGCCTAGCAGGGTGGCCTGCCCTGGTAGTGACAAACAGCCTATTTGGTTTCTCACTGCTGTGAGGGTTGCCTTCTCATAGGATTGTATTGGAAATGCCCGACCTTATGTCTAGGGTGTATTGTCTGATTTATGAGAGATAGCGTAGGCATGTTTGGTAGGGTTGTAATGGTGGTGAAAAATGTTGCTTACTGGTGTAGGTGGATTTTTCATTTCTATTACAGAAATGCCACTTCTAGAAAGTGTGCATTTCTCTGTGCTTATGACTCTGGCGTTTTGCAGCTTGATTCCAATCCACGTCTGGGCCGAGTGACAGCTGGGCTTTGTGCATACTTTTCAGACAGCCTGTACACAGGGAAGGTGGAGGTGTCACAGAGGTGCATCTACATTTTGAATAGTCTTCCTGGGCTGAGAGAAGAGGGAGGGCACACATGCATCTGTAAAGGCTGTGCCCTAGCCTCACCCAAAGGTGTTGTTTACCCCCAACTGATGTTTGGCGCCTGTGCTGGAGGAGAGAGGGGACACTCCCAGAACCAGATGTAACTGTCTGAAACCCCCTCTCCTCCTCATTGGAAATGCTTTGCAAAACTGAGTATAAGTACAGGGGATTTTCCCTCACAATTTGGAGACACTCTGGACTTGAACATACTTGTAACTGGACACAGAATGCTGCAGGAGGGACTCCCCAGGAATTACCTTGGACTGCTGCTGCTGTGCTGACCCGTGACCTGCTGGGTCACTAAGAGGAACTGCCTGCATCCACCTAGTGCAGGCCTGCTGCTGGGCCATGCCACTCTGTGCTCCATTATGTGTGTCCCCCAGGGGCTGGGTGTTGTGGCCCCTGACCCCTGCCATCATCTGCTAAAGTGCAGGAGGAGCGATTCACCCTGATTACATAGCCCCTGGAGAGCGCTCTGTTTAATTATCTTGCAGTGCCTTGGAAGCGATTTTCCTTTAATTTGCTTTGTGCACTGAAAGCGCGTGTGCTGCCATGAAGGAGATCACCGCCACGAACTGGACTCTTCAAAATTGCCCCCAAGTGCCTTGGTAGGCATGTTCCCGTGAAGGGATTCTCCGCCGCGACCCGGGCGCCTTTGGAAAACTGAGTGTGTCAGAAGCACGCTCCTTCCAGTGCCCCTGGGGCACGAAGAATGTGAGAGCGGAGCGAGCGCACTCCTATCGGTGCCCCCGGGGTGAGGTACGCTCTGAGGAGTGCCCCCTGGGCACCAGAAGGCCCTCACTTAGGGCCGATCACCGTTGTGGACCGGGCAGGCTTCTCTCCTCGTGGGAGGACGGGCAGGGGAGGAATCCTCATCGGAGGCTTCCTGCCCCACTGGCCCCCACCGGGCCCCTCATCAGTGCTTTGAAGGATGGGTAGGGGGGAAGAAGCCTCATCGGAAGTTCCCCCTTCCCCACTGGAGCCCTTATTATGTTCCTGGAGACCGCGGGTGGGGTGGCAGCCTCGCCGAAGGCGCCCCGCACCACAAGATCCCCGCTTTGGCCCCTTATTGTTTGTTGTGGCTTCCCCCAGCCCCTGGTAGGGCAAGTCGTGGCCTGGGGGACGCCCCAGAGATCACAGGCCCCCTGGAGGGGCCCATATATAAAAACCGGGGGAGTGCATGCCGCTCCCCTCTCCAAAATCATCAACCGGCTCCTGTCCTGCGCAGGTAGCGCTGGAGGTCCCTTTGTGTTTCATGGCACTAGATTTGCCATTCCATCATCAGAACAGGTACTTTTTTGTGGCATTCAAAGGGATAAGGCTGCTGCTCATGCATTGCCTGTCTTTTCCTGATATTCCTATTATGGGCTAGTTGGACTGTTACGCTAACCTGTTTTTGGTATGATGTGACATATATGTGCTGATGTTCCTTTTATGGGCATGACATGCTGATATGTTTTAATGACTTGACAAATGTTTTCTAATGTTCCTGGTATGGGCATGTATGATATTTTTATGACAACTGCATTTCTTTAGTAATGTGATCCCTGACTACTGCTTATGTTGCAGAATAATAAGTAACCTGTCTGTCATATGTGACTACTGCTGATCTCTTCAGAGTATCAGTATTATGTAACGTTCTGACAACTGCTTGGGTAGCAGGATATCACTGACAAGTTATGTATGGTCTTTTGTGCAATACAGTTTCATTTTACATAACTTGGTATTGTGCTCTTTTGTGGTGTATTTATTGCATCATGTGTGTTGTGTGTGTTGTGCAAACGCTTTACACATTGCCTCCAGGTTAGGCCTGACTGCTCGTACCAAGCTACTAAGGGGGTGAGCAAGGGTTATCTTAGACATGTAACTCCCTTACCCTGTTTAGAGTGGGTGGGTTCTGCCTGGCTTAGCTGCATGCCCTAACCAACCATAAACCCCATTTCTGACAATAAGGCTTCTAATTTCTTTACTATTGTTAGGTATATATGAGCACCAATGTTGTAGATTCAGCATTTTACAAACTCCGCCCCCTTTGCAAAAAGGATGTCTAATGCAAGACGGTTCTGAAAGGTCATAGATCTTAACACAGCCATTTCTGTGTCCATTAGGATCATAGCTCCTGAAACATTTGTCAGCATGTTATACACTATAGTAGACAACTTTAGAATTTTCAACAAATTCAAAATAACTCCCACTGAAGGAATTATTGCTCCAAATATGTCTCCAACTATGCCAGAATATGACTCGCGCTTTTGTCTTGTATGATGTAATTCAGTCATCTTAGGTAGCTTACTCAAGTTTTCTAGCTGAAATATCTTTGGGAAAACTATCCCCAGGTAACATGTGCCATACCATCCAGGAAGGCGGTAATATGCATTTGGTCCACAGATGTAATAAACTCCTGGAATTGCTGGGTCTTGTCCATTTAACATGAACGTCCATTTAATCTGAAACATAAACACATGCCTGCATTCACTCATTCCCACAGACAATGTATGCGTTCTAGATTTAGGCCTCTATACACATTGCTTTCCTACGTGCTGTACATTTAAATCTAACCTCCCTTACATCTTTATGTCACTAAATGCATGATCATTTCTAGATGTCCTTTTCTCTAAGCCCTTTTCTAGTTTTTCCTTTAAAGCTTTTCTCCCATCATCTGCCTGATCTAAAAAGTTATTTTCTATAGGTGTCAGCAAGCAAGTCAATGCTGTGTGATGTGCGTTCTCCTTAGCTACCCTACTTACATACTTAATTATAGGGACATCGTGGTTGTAGTAGAAGTACTGAATGTACTCCTGGTTATAGAATCTGTAAAAGTAAAAGACTACAACTTATCCCATAAGTAAGAGCCAAAGTATGAAAAGTAATTCCTTCCTCCACCGATGAAGGAATCAGCGTGCAGACAACAGTCTTTCGCATCCATCATATCAACATACTCACGCAGTAAGCAATAGAAAACATTAAAAGAAAGTTCTCCATGTGCATCATTTACATGCAAATATTTCTCATCTATTCTAAATCTATCTATTTCTGTGAGTGCAGCAGTTGTCTCTATAGCTGAATTATGGTTGGCCCTATTCTTGTCAAGAAACATCATGCTCACAATCAACACCAAACACAATATCGTGCACACAATCACTAAACCAATACCCATATATTTATAGCATTCATTCTTCCTACCCTGTTGGCTAGGGTTACTCATGATCTGTAAAGAATCAGAAAGTAGAAGCAAAAATGTATAGATATGCAGCAAAAATCAAAAACAAAAATCTTCAATCTTCTTTAGCAGTTATTCATAGCTTTCAGGCTTTCTTCCAGGATCCTTGTCAAAAATAGCAGCTTGTCAAATCAGATTAGTCCTGTTACTCTCAATAGTCTCTTTCTTTTCCTCAGTTTACAGTTTTCACAAAGGTCAGTTCATTTATCTTCTTCACGTACCAAAATATTGACCTGGAATGTCTTGATAAAAACAAAAAGACAAAAATTGTTTAAGCCACTAACTGGTTGTTACATATGCTCATTCATGACCTGCGTACCTTCGACTTACAATTCTCTTTCTTTTTCTTTTTCATCTT